>NC_140945.1:137469485-138069485 GCF_014529385.1 Adiantum capillus-veneris
GACTTTTCCATCCCTTGGGTATTCCATATTGCCGGGTTCCCATACTTCTGTATAAAATATGGCAAATGATTGAAGATGATGTGCTGGATATGAAAACAAATTAGTTAGAATGTTTTACAGTCACATATTTGCACATAAGAGAGAAAGAATACATTATAATACCATGTAGTGAGTAATCTGGGTGTCTGTCCATGCTGTCTGAATGATTTTTTCAGAAGGTTGAGATTTTCCTTGAACTTGTTCATATCACCTTGTGACCAGTCATCTTTGTCGCACATCAAAAATAGGATGTCTATTGATCGCCAAACCTCAGCCTTCGCGTTACGAGTAGTTGGTTCGTGGTCTTTGACTGCAATATGTAGCTTTTTCCAGCTCTGATACTCTACCTTGCTAACATAAGATGTGTTATATATTTTTCCATGTTTTGTTAGCTTTGGATCTCTTGTACCTTGGGGCTTAGATAAAAACCTCCGTGCCTTCACCCCACCGATGGATGGTTTGCATGGGACATCCTTCTCAGCAGTTGATCTCTTTTCATCCCGCTGGATTTTCACATTGCCACCATGAAGCCCCATATCCGACAGTACCATTTCTAAGCACTGCAAGGCTACTTGTCGTTCTGCAGAGTTCTTAATCTTCCAAGCAAACCCGATGTATAAGTAGACCAATTTCTCTACAATTCTACAAAGGGCATGCATTGTACAAATGTGGACATTCACAAGTGGTATTTTCAAAACTGGTCAAAAAGCAGGATCCTCAATGTGACGTGTTGGAGCTTTTCTCCACCACTTTGGGTCCATGACCTTTGCAGGCTCCATGCAGAACAAACACGGTGACTTTGCCATTGCACCCATTCCACAATTATACATGCACTTTAATGTTTTAAGGTCACCTGCAAGATGCCACTGAACTTGAAAGTCTCCCCTTCCATCTAGACGTAGTACCTCTCCCTGGTTAGTCTGTCGATCAATCAGCTCCGGAATATTAGTTCGATGGAACACCCAATATAGAATCTCATGATCTTCTTTCTTTACCTGCAACACAAAATAAATGAGACTTAAGTAGATCTGAACATTTGAGCTTACTTGAGAATATCGCTTACCTCAAACGCACCAAGCCACCATATGTTAGATTCTGATTGAACACTAAAATATAAAGGATCATCACTGGGACACTTTGAGAGGGCTCTATTCATTAAAGTAATAGTAACACGCTCTAGCTTTTTCTCTTTAACAAGCTCACACTCATCCAGTTTTAACACAAAATGTAATAGTCCACGTGACTCTTCAAATGTGATGTTGTAAAACTCCACCATTCTCTTCTGTAGTATCCGCAGGTCCATAAAAATATTGTTGAACTCATCATATGCCATGTTCGCTCCATGGCCACTGTAAGTTGCTTTAATATGAAAGGGCTGTCCAAGATAGTCTCCCTGTGCCTCGTTAAGCTGAAGCCTCTCTTTCCAAACACTTGAGGCTGATGGTAGAAGTTTGGATTTTATACCCTTCCTAACAAAGATGGATGAGACAGACTTTTGGATAGCCTAATATCCTCTTTTGCTTACACCAAGTGAATCAAGTGTGCCTTGCATCTCTTTTGCAGGCACTGAGTTCTCTGAAATAAAGCGGTCCACTACATTTCTTTGTAGAACCTTAAACTTCTTGTCATGTACTATATCTGCTGCCAGGCTTCTACTTATAAGTGGCTTCAATCTCTTTCCTATATTGGCTTTGGGGTCAATGTTTTCCTTGTCAGGATAGATTGAGTCTCTACATGAAGACAATGCATAAGTAAATAACAGAAAATTTGCTTCACTAACACTATTTAGGCACATGAAAACAATGCATAACAAGAAAAAACAAAGAGATTACTTAACTAAGACAATGTAGCCAACCAAGAAGCATCACCTTAATGCTCGGATTCTTTTCTTGAGATCTCCTGATGCAACCTGCAATGTTTCAAGATTGCGCAATTTCTTCTTTCGGATACGACCACCCAAGATGGTGTCCTTCATTTGACAACTTCGCACCTTTCCTTTCAGTTCTTGTACCTCTGTTTTATGTTGCAAAATGGTAACCTGATCTGTAGAATGTAAATGTGAAAGGCGAACAATCTCACATTGTTGAGCTTGGAGAATGCTCTTGTAAGTTCCAGCTTCTCTTGTAAGTGATTTACAATAACCCAGAAGGCCGTTTTCTCCATCACCAGCAAAGGTCAATAAGCTTGTAGGATTGACAAACGGTGGAGACGCATTAGTTATTGGATTCTTAGGGTAGAGAGAGCCTCTCGTCCAGATATCTATGTGTTTAGCTCCTTGAGCTCTGAGCGTGTCTATGGAGGTGGGAGGTATATGTGTGTTTGTTTTACTGCGCTTAATCAATGGTTGGTACTCATTGTCCAAATCAATGTGAAGGTGATATTTGGCTCGTTTGTGGATAACATTTGTGCCATTTGAGGAGTGCGCCATTAGCCAAATGTGCAGGTTTAATGGAAAGTGAATAGCGGTTGCGGATTCGTCCCTCCATGTTAGCCTCATTCCCTCCGTATTGACGTTGTTCATTCAATGCAACTAAAAAGAGGATTATCCCTCAATCACTACGAACGAATGTTCAGAGGGGTAAGGAATCTACTTAAAGTACACTTTTTGAAGTTTTACTATGAAAGACCCAGCTCTTTTATTTGTCATTTTTTCTAGAGAGAGAGTGCAAAAAATACATTTTCTTAGAAGGCCCTCCAAATGACCTCCGAAATTTCCTAATGTGTGCAGACTGTATAAATAGCCTAGGTGCCCATTCGGCGCATTCAATATTGCCAGTGTGAGCTTTTTTGGGCCATACAGGAATTTTTTGGGCCAGTTATATGGCTCTTGATGTTATCAGATACGCTTTGAAGACTTAGTTATATTTGAAAAGTTAGAGAACCTTGTATTTTTTGTTATTTACCATCAAAACTTTACTCGCAGTTCAAAAACCAAACGGTATACTGTGGAATAAGCATTCTTCTTTTGTTTATTGCATCCATCAAACAACCATACTTGGGGTTTAAATATGTTTATCAGATTATGCTGGGAATGAAGATTTATTTATTCAGGGGTTTATACCTTCGTCTTCCATTGTCAATCAGAAATAATAGAAAAATGTTTTCATGCCGGAGGTGTATAAGTTACCTTCTAAAAAAATGATACTATAATTGTATCATTGGACCTCCTTAGTGGGTCTTCAATTGCATGTGCTATCTAAGTTCGGTTTGGTTTTTGAATTCTTTGCTTATAAGTCTCAACTGTAATGTGAATATCAAAAGAAAACCATATATTGCTTATAAGTCTCAACTGTACATCTATTTTCCTTGGGCAAGTTTGCTCACGGGTTTAATGGTATAAAATGCCAAAAAAACCTTATCCACAATGATTGATACTGAGAAGGAGTTAAAAAATTGTACATCTGTTATTTTGCAACGTGCACAACTGTTTCCAGCTGGAGTTATTATACAAAGGATCAATTGGACTTTAAATAACCAAAAGTGTACACCGTCTGGAGCCATACTCTGTCATCATTACCGTCCATCATTCTTCTGCAAGTGAAGTAGTTGCCTATGTCATTTTTTTCACAGATAAGCATTTCTCAACAATAAGTACATCTCAAATGTGTGTGTGTGTGTGTGTGTTCGTGTGTGTGAAATTGTGTTATTTCTCTAACTGTGGCTAAGGTCCAATATATTATGTGTGTGTGTGTGTGTGTGTGTGTGTGTGTGTGTGTGTGTGTGTGTGTGTGTGTGTGTGTGTGTGTGTGTGTGTGTGTGTGTGTGAGAGAGAGAGAGAGAGAGAGCGAGGAACAAAATTTTCCATAAGGCTATAGTGAGAGATAGAGAGAGAGAGAGAAAAAAAAGAAAAAGACATAGCAGTGCCCTATAGGGTGTAAACCAAAATTGAAGCACTTCCCTATAAGGTGTAAGCCAAATTGCAAGTCGATCGACATCTGTCATTCAAAATTTTTTGAAGCTTGGAGCCTTTGAAGCTGCCTCGACAAAAGTTCAAAAGATAGATTTTGTTGCATTTATTGTAAAAGCAATTGCAATATTGATAATTACATATTAATTCACACAAAATCTCGTGCTCGTCTCATCTTTCTCTCTCTTTTGAAATAACGACGATGATCAATCTCTCTCTCTCTTTTCATGAATGGTAAAGTGATCATCTTTGTGGATAGTCATTGGTGAGATCTGACAATGAGACTGCATTTCACTCTCCTTGGCTTCAGATTTTAGCAGCACATCTCCAGCCATAGTTCCTCATTGGTGGGCTTGGGTTGGGGGTTTGAGTATTATCTTTTCTTGGTTTTTCTTGTCTGGGTCTGCTCCATGGCCCAGCCTTAGAAAAATATCCATCATCGACCTTCTCCCTTACACTTGGATGAAGACAATCCATGAACTGACGCACTTTGAAGAAATCCTCTGGAGATACTTGGGATGCTGCCTCTAATTGTACCCACATTACTTTGAAGTGTTGCAAAAACTCTTGAAAGTTATCATGAACATCTTGTTGCAAACCTCTCAATTTTGTCATTGCTTCTGTTGCTGTTAGTCTATTCCCAAACCTATCAAAAATTACCTGCTACCATTTTTGCTTTTTGTCTTCCTCTAAACCTTCAAATCATTCACGAGCTTCTCCTTTTAGTGCAAGAGAAAATACATGGCGCTTTGCTTCATCATTCACAATGTGCATACCAAGTGTATGCCACTAAAAGTCAGCAATCCAGTCTTTCACATCCTCCTTCCGTGTGAACACTGGCTGACTATACGTCATCCCTTCGAAGTCGCCTCTCCCTTGAATGAGTAACTCCACAAAAGTTGAAGTCTTTTATCTCAACCAAACCACCACTTTTCTTCAATGATACTCAAAATTCACAGCAAAAACGCTTCACCTGGGTGCACAATCGGCAAATTTTTGCTCCCTCCAGCGGGATTGCCAAAGGATGATGGAGCAAAAGACAATATGCGCACACTCACACACCCTAACACCTTAACACAACCCAAGGAATTCACTCAATTTTCTCACAACCACTCAAAAGCCTCATGAGAAAACTCCCTCCAAGCTCAATAAAAACTCCAAACACCTCGAGTTACAAGCCCTTGCCCTGTAGACACTACAAGGTGAGTCGAGTTGATCAACACTTGAAATCACACTCGATGCTGACCAAAATATACAAGAAAAACCACCAAAAAATCAAAAACTTCAGCCTCAAAATGCCTCTCTCAAACCATTGCAAAAGCTTCACCAAAGTCCACTTTGTTGGACTCTTTGGAGTAGCCTCAACCCGACATGATAATTGAAGTGAACACACAAAAGAGATGATGATGGAAATCCTAGTAGACATGATTGACACGATGATGTATATCATGGTAGACATGATCGACTTGAGAGAATTATGAAAGACGAAGAGATCATGACAAGAGATTGAATACAGAAGTTAGCCACAAGTATCGTTATCAAAAGACTCAGAGAGAGCATCATGTATGGTAATCAAAGGAGTCACATTAACGAACAAAACTCCGTATCAACAATTCGTAAAGGTTTGTCATCTACATTCAAACTTTCATGTCTATGCATTTGCTTGGACTACATAACTAGACTACAAGGCAGGGCACGCCTTCCCTTCCTTATAATTTTTGGAAAGACATAGTGCCGACTCTCCACCATACTTTTGTATGGCACCTTTGTATGGTGTGCACTATTTGGTCTGTAGTTTATCATTTCTGTCTCATGGTTTTTATGTAGCTGAATAAACAACGTTCATTGTTTTACACACTCACGGGAGACACTTACTCGATGACCATGTCAATAGTCCAATTTTATTTGTGCATTTATCTACAACACAATCTATTAGATGTACATACACATCATCAGAATACCCCATAAACAATAAACAAATTTCTATAGGAAAGCAAGACTAGTTTAAAAGACGCATCGGACTATAATAAAATTAAAGGAAAAAATATCAAAGTACCCATATAATTTGTGGAAATTCCCAAAATACCCTTAAAATTTCAAAAATTTCCAATATACCTTAGTATCATTTTGGAATGGATTTGCCTCAAATTTTGCGTAGTGTAATCTTTACGACAATGGAGTTCTATCTTACAATGTTTTAGACAAAATTATTCACCAATGAGCTAACAAATATAGGCATCTATGTCAAAAGATGATGAATAATATTCATCTTGTCCCCACAACACCATTTAAAATCCTAGTCCTTCCGTCTTCAATTGAGGGAGAACCATTCTTTCTCTAAAGAATTGCAAAAAAATGTTTGAGAGGTTAATGAGGGGTCTTTTGGGAATTTTGGAGAAATTGAAGGGCATTTTGGGAATTTTTGGTCGAATAATATGTTAAGGGTAGATTGGGATTGAGGGGTATTTTCGGAATTTTGGCAAATGATGGGGATATTTGGTAATTTTCCCTAGTGCAATGCAAAACGGCGGCGAGCAGCTTTGTCCAAGCAGGAGAGCCAGTCGCAGCCTTATAAAAGCGAGAGAAACTGAAGTTGGCAGCCTGCCAAATCTGTTTTGTCTACCCTTACTAGGCACACAATGCTCAAAGCGAGCAAGGGCAGAAGCCCTAGAGTATTTCGGTGGATGCGTTGACGCAATAGAGGGCTTGAACCCAAATTGATTTAATTCACTGCCTGAGGGGAAAATATGACTTTACACACTGGGAAACAACCCTTCACCAAGGGATGGTTGGTAGCTCCTATTCACAAGAAGTTTTGGACAAATTCTCACAATAATTCCCACATTTTGACTTGCCTCAGCATCATGAGCTTTTGTGAAGGAGGCATCGCATACCTAGCTAGGTACAATTGGGGACAAAGGACCACCGGGCTGGTGGGGGGGCCGATGATCCCCTACCCCCAATCAGACCTAGCTAGGTATGCGGTGCCTCTTGAGCAAAAGCTCATGATGTTATGCAATATATCTTTTCATTAGAGCATATTCGATCATGATTTATTTCATGAGTGTGATTTGAATTGAACTGTTTCCTACCCCACAGGGTCGGTGGTCCCCTGCCCCCAATCGTACCTAGCTAGATATGCGATGCCTTTCGAGCAGAAGCTCATGATGTTATGCAATATACCTTTCCATTAGATCATATTCGATCATGAGTGTGATTTGAATTGAACTATTTCCTACTAACTAATCATGGCACACTAGTTAGATTCCTCTAAGCTCTAAGGTTCTACCTTCGAAAGACGCACACATAGTACGTAAGAAACTATCCCAAGAGACCTTAAAGATCTATCCGATGAGGAGAGTTGAACTCAAGATCTCTTCTTCAAGGGGAAATGGCTTAACCAATCTACCACACTTGGGGGAAATGGCTTAACCAATCTACCACACTTGGGTGATAGAAAGGTTATTCGTGATAGAGAGGTTATACCATTTTCCTCTTCTTATTAGCGCGCGTGCGCGCGCGCAAACACACCCGAGAGAGAACATTGTTGTCACCCCTCGAGTTTGAGAGCAGAGCGAGAGAAGGGGGTCGGGTATTGGGGGGGCAATCAGCTAATGGGCATCACAGAGATGGAAGATAGCGGCCAGGAATGAATGCAACATACGAGGTGAGAGGGACTCAAAGAGAGAAGTCGAAGATGAGGCCAAGAAAATGTAGAGAGAAGAAGCCCAACTAGGGCAAGACGGCAAAGAAGAACCGGAGAGTGCCAAAACCATCGAATTAATAGGAAGGGAATCTCCTAAGATTCCTACTAAAAGGAATTTTCACTAACAAGGGCCCCAGCCTTATACAAAGCTTAAGAACGAGAGTGCCAAAACCATCCAAGTAATTGTTTTCTACTTAAAGGAATCTTCATAAACAAGGGCCTCCTTACCTAGCAAAGATTGACACCAATCCACTGCATGAATTGAGTTGAGACCAAGATGTTTTAGAGTGCTTGACCACCTGTTGAGATTCTTGCAACATTTCACAATCTCAATCTACAACTGATGAGCAGCCCATATAGTGACTATCTTGATTAAGTTTTACTCCAATGTCGATGTATATATCGCCCACACCGACAAAATCTCCATAAAAGTAGCTCAAGGTAGTTGATGATCGATCAGGTTACGTACTGACTATCTTGATTAAGGGAAGACCATCACCGATATCTTGCATGCTGGACACGAGCATTCATGACAAACCCCATTTTCATAATGCACCATCACAATGAAAACTACATACCACTTAAATCACATTTTGACAGATGAGGACCTCAATTGCTCCATCTACACAAACTTCAAAATAGCAAAACACACCGTAAACAATTGATCTGCTGAAGAAATTGTTCAGCAATAAATGGTAACCAAAAAAAAAGGTAAAGATGACCAGTGAGGAAGCTAAATGATGTATTCATTTGTATCCACATTTTTAAATTGCATGTAATCAATGCACTGACATGTACATTGCCATGCTGTATGTGGGTGCGCGTGCGCTCCCAAAACTCTTTTCTGGTACTGAGCTGATTCTCAAATATCAGTCCACATTTGAGCACTTTCTCTCCTTTATCTCTACTCTACTGTTTTCCATAGGAGAGCTTCATTCATATTTGCAATGGGAAAACTTCTAACCTATTTGAAGACCATCATCGATATTAGGAAAATGCTTGATAGCCAGGACCCCTTCAGCTAGGGTTAACAACAGGCGCTGCCAATGGTAGCGAACAATGGCCACCTTCACCCTACCCATACATCTTTCCATGGCTCATCGCTACACTGCTGTTGCAGCCACCTCAATATTACAGCGAGGATATCATTCTCTAGTGTCTTTACTCAAGAGAAGACATCATTCTCCACAAGATGAAGCTTGTTGGCATCCATTTTCAGCATCTTCTGCCACAGCAGCATAACCACCTAAATATGTTGGTAAAGAATCAAATATGATGTTCTCTCGGTGTCACGTTTGACAAACACAAGCATTCCATGTTAACCATGCCTGAAATGTCAATCATGCAGCTTGTCAACACACACTCTCAAGCTCCAAGGCAAATGTGTGAAGTTAAGGTCTCACCATGGCCACTGAGCCCCACACAATGTTCCAAATGCCCTTTGCAACAAGGAGATGTTGTACTATGTATGCCCGAAGTGGGTAGTTGTCCACATAGCACGAGCTGGATTATCAGCAGGCCGCCTGATCCCATCGTATGGAAGCTCAACAGGGCCACCTAAGCACATGCTCGATAGAATTCATGCTTCACAAAATCAATCAGGGATACCACCAGCATGAACATGAGGAGGCAATAGAACCCACACGTCTGTGCTTTGAAAGACCAGTGGTCAAAAAACAGAACCCTGTTTGCCAGCGCTATGGGCCCTTGATAAAGAAGATATGCATGAAAAATAAACTCCGAAACAGCAATGTATTGATAAAAAATCTGCATGGAAAACTGCAATAGTCTGTGTGGAAGCTGGTATGCAGCAGCAACTTTGTAGGGTAAGAAGGACATGATAACCAAGCCGACGAGTACTCCAATCCAGACCCTAACCACAATCTTGTTGGACTTATAGGGGAGTGGTTGCTCGGCTGATGCGTTGGCATGGATGTGGAAGCCTCGGGACTGTTTTTCAGCTGATAAAGTTGGTGATCTAGGAGCATCTAAGCTAGATGATTCATGTTGTGAGCAGGGAATTGGTGAGAAAGTTTTACTTTTTGAATATATTGAGGTATTTCCGTGGTTTTCTTCAGAAGGTGAGCATGATAAGGAAGCCTTAGATAGTAGTGATGATGTGTCCCTACTCAACAGAAACAACTCCGTGTTGCATTTAGACACGTTTGCAGGTTCCATTGCATGAGGAGATAAAGACAACATTGAATATGGACGATATAATGTCGGCAAAAGTGGACGATTCGGAGATTTCAAAACTGATGGTGACTGTGATTGCAGCGATGGTGGGTCGATTGTATAAATGGAGGAAGGTAACAGCAATGGAGGCAGATGTAATGTTGCTGCTGAGGAACCGTTCGACGTCGTATTGACAGCCCGAGATGGGGATTTGGCCGTACTACATTTGACAATGGGGGCGGCTGTTGGCAATGGGTCTTTGGGAGTTATAGGGATGGTCAGAAAGGTAGTAGAGTATTTTGTCTGTGATTGTTTGACAAGGTTGAAAGTTGGGAGACTGTTTCTCTCAAATTTGTCCACAGATTGTGGTGATGATGAGTCAATCGTAGTAGTTGTCACATTTGGTGAAGAACCCCACAACGAGCGAATGCTTGATTTCCCCAACCGCAGAAATCGTGATATCAATGTGCACACATTTAGCTCTGATATGGAAGAAGGGGCCAACGGTGATGGCATGCAAGGGTATGGATAAGCATCCACATGGATTTTGCTAGCGACCCATTTGCAGCCCATGACCCGGAAGAGGCCCACCATGGCAAGAGGAACAGTAGTGTTGGGAAGGTAAGGGATACCCTCAGTGGAGATGGCATACTGGATAGCGAGGGCGCCTTGGTAGGCCGCACTGAAGGTAAGAATCCCCTGTGAGCTCAAAAGGCCTGCCATTTCGAGGCGGCGAACACAAAGAGGATGCACAGTCTCCCCAACAATGTAGGGCAAAGGAGGCAGCAAGGGGTGCTCTTCATGGTTGATGAGGGCCAGTTGGGGGTTTCCCCAAGAATGCGCAGTGAATCTGTATGCAAACATTGAATAGTAGCGCCATGAAAGATTGAGAGGGTTGTAGTACCTGCACCACCATGAGATTCTGCGAGCGAGCGGCACACCCGCAAGGGATGTATCCACCTCCCCTGCAAGCAAGTGTGTCGCCAGCACCAGGAAGAAAGACCTCAGAGCCACGGCCAGCAAGTAGAAAGCTGTAGGCTCCTTGCAAACGCCATTATCCATCTCCTTCAGCTCCCCCTCTCTCTCTCCCCCGCTCTCGACTCTGCAGCACAGGAATAGAAGTCACAAGTTCACAATGACTAGTAACGCACTAGCATTTGCGTGGGAAGTTGGGAACTTTGACGCTTCCTTTCAAAAAGAGGAATCCCACTCAAAGTGCAGTAGGGCCTCTCGCGAGTCGAGGGCGCTGGGTCTCACCCACAAACCTCGCTCTCAGGCTGGGTTCAGACGATGCCGGTGGAAGAAAGCCAAAAGCATACAGTCTTCCAGGCGGAAGGTGAGAGAGAAGAAAGCTTCCACCGGGCAGGTGTTCACAAGGCGAGGCGGAATCGCTCAAGGCTGTCAGAAGCTCTTGCGTGCGTGGATGCTGAAGATTGGGTGGGGAGTTGAGCTGGAGGGCGGAAGGAACTTCGCGCGAGGGAGGGGGGGGGGGTCGGAAGATCACATAGGGGTGGCGGAAGAAAATTCATGTTCCTTTGCCGTGACGTGGAGCAGAGTTTACAATCTCCCACCGCGCCGTCTGAACGGGAAATTCCACCTGGGAGAAATTAATTGGTTGACGCCTATTGCCACTGCGCCGTCTGAACGGGAAATTCCACCTGGGGGAAATTAATTGGTTGACGCCTATTGCCGCCGCGCCTTGTGAACCCAGCCTCAGTCCTCTAGGAGCCAAGCATGTTTGTGTTTGACTTTAGATCCACCATGGCAAATATTTTCATTTTAAAATATTATATAAATCTTTCTATTTCACATCCTTACACGGCTTGATTTCACTTGCATTGTATTCTTTTAGAATGCTAAAGTGAAGCTTCACCTTGCATAATTCTAATAAATTCTATTCATACTAGTAAAACGGTGCAGCCTTAGATGGCGGCATGGCCCCTCTTACCCTCAAACCCCTTGCTCTTGAAAAATCTCATAAAGGGTGATCAAGAAAAGTATAACAAATTTCATAAAGGCCCCTAATATCGACAAACCCTTTGCTCTTAACATGACACACATGATATTCATAAGGCATAAAAAAACTTTCTTAACTAAGTTGTGTTTCTTTGACCTTAAATAGTTGTTTCCATCATTAGCACAAATAACAGAGGGCTTGTTGAAGTAGTTTCCTACTTCCCTCTCTCTCTCTCCCTCTCTCTCTCTCTCTCTTTCTCTCTCTCTCTCTCTCTCTCTCATGCCAAGGGCATATTCTAGAAGCACAAAGCACGATAGGATAAAGAACGTATAATGCAGAATCTGATATAAGAGTGTTGAACCATGATGGCACTTGAGCAAAAACAGAGAGAGAGAGAGAGAGATGAAATTGGGGAATATCAACCAAGAGAGAGAAAGTTATAAGGCTCTTTGCAATGTGTTCATTGAAGCAAGAGGAGAGCGTACTTGCCAAAACTTGGCAATCGTCTCATTTTGCCACTATCACTTGCAAAATCATGCATGAACTACTATGAAAAAGAAAGTTCTTGATTTAAAAAGTCTTGCAATGATAGAAAATAAAATTACTTCATGTATAAGACATAAATGATCCTTTAGATCTATGATGTATACGTAGCATACTTGCTAATACACTGTGTTGGCCTTATTATAGTACCAGAAAGAAAATTGCAACCCCTTCTCTTTTCTTGTGATAGAGAAACCTACAACTCTAGACTTGTAAATTTTACAAAGTTTTACTCCCTCTTCTACTTACTGATATCCCACACTTGACAAAATGCTAAAATAGTTAGAGAGGGGTGAAGAGGCACATGAGTATGATCATCAGAGTTACACACTATATTTCATTTCATGTCAAACACTTTGATAACCATTGTGTGTGTGTGTGTGTGTGTGTGTGTGTGTGAGAGAGAGAGAGAGAGAGAGAGAATTTTGTGCAAACTCAAGGGACAATGTGCTAGCAAATCTTCCCTCACCACCAATGGGTTTCTCCCATTTAGATAGGTAACTCGAGTGTCATCCTCGTAGCACTGAAGAGACAAAACAAATGAAGAGAGAGAGAGAGAGAGAGAGACCCAAAGCGTATGTGATTTCATCTAAAGAGACACGTTTGCTTCACATCCGCTGAAAGACACCCAGAGCTCCTTGGTCCTAAATCCTGCAAAAAGCACATTCCTAGAGACGACATTCCCGGACGGGGAGCTCCTAAAGCACTTTTTGTGCTTTATGAATTGCACCATATTTGGCATACATGTTGACCAAGGCAATGCCAAGCACGATGTTTTCTTTCAACAACCTCTAACTAACAATATCATCTTGTATGTTTTTACCGATATTAGCATCTTGTATAATGTCACATGCCTTCAAGATGCAAGTGTACGTGATTGCATCTGAAGAGATACCCTCTCTCTACATCTACTGAAAACAACGCTCTCTCTTTTTGACCATGACCTTGACCCTATTGGACACATCCTGCAATCAATGCACTCCATGAGGCTACATTGCATCTGAAGAAACACTTGGAGAGACACCCTCGCTCGCTCTTACCATGACACACATGGTATTCATAAGGAGTGCCATAAAAGTGTCACTTCACTTTTACTCAATGCTGAAAATAAAACCATGGGACTAAACCTAATTCCTAAAGGTTGGTATGTAATGTATGCAGCTACATACCAATTTAGATTGATATACATATACCATATTGATGTACGCTTGGGTGCTTACAGATCAACAAAACTTCAAACATTGAAAAAACATCTTTAACATTCTCAAGTACATTCATGCAAAGTGTGACAAAAGCTTTAGTAGGAATAGGAGTAGGCGCAGATGCCACAATCAATTACTTATAGATATAGATAGATAATTTTAGATAATCAAATTTCATAGATAATGCTAATGTTAGAAGTTGGAATCTAAGAATATTCCACTCACTTCCACCTCCAACGCCTTCAGATTCACCAATAAAACAAGGCAAGCCTAGATTCGAGCTCTAAAACATTCTTCCTCCTAAGCCATGTAATTGAATGCCCGTGCTACAGTGCAAATGCAACTTTATTTATTCTGAAGAAAATATCCAAGCCCCTCGTCTCCATGAGCGCGCCTCCCCTTCGTCCTAGAGCGGTGGACAATTCCATTGCGGTGACTCATGCTAGGTGGTGCTCAAGCATCTGTCCAATTGCTTGTCCCACAATATTGAGGATGCTACTTGTCGTTGAAGACGCACAACACTATAGCATGTCGCCAACTACTGTGGTAATGTTGCTGCCGACAACGCAGTATAGCTGATGTTGATCGTAGCATACTCCCGCCATTCTCAATCCATTTCATCGCATCTTGCAAGATTCGTTCCAGAGTTGGTCACTCTTAGAGGTGCATCAAAATTTCCATGGAGGCACCCGTACGCCCACCTCTTCTTCCTACAACGCCTCGCCACCACCATCAACGTCTGGCCCCACTACCGCGCAGGAGCTTGAGGCTGTCCCTATGCCATCATCATCTTTACCTTCAACTCTTGCTACAGAACCAACCCTCACCTCTGCCTGCTACCGCATTGGGCAGTTGCCTTCGACTCCCACCTCCCACCAATGCCAAGCAATCCAACATCTACCATTGATAATGAACCTACTTACTTTTCGATAGGCTCAGATGCGGGCTGCCAATCGCGTGTTGTGTGTGTGTGTGTGTGTGTGTGTGTGTGTGTGTGTGTGTGTGTGAGAGAGAGAGAGAGAGAGAGAGAGAGAGAGAGCTATCTGGAGATATGGTGTTTGCTCGGCAGCTGGAAGAAGCAAAAATTTAGGTGGGATTACACTAAACCAGGATACTTTTGGACCGACTACAATGTAGCCAAGATGGACCTGCAATCACACAATGCATAGAGAGAGAGAGAGAAGGGAGCTATTTGGAGAGACGATTGGTGGGCAATTGCAGGAAGAAATGCTATTTGGAGCTGCCATTGGTGTTGCATCCATTTCTCGAAAGCCCCCCTCTCTCTAACTAAACCTTAGATGGCCATGGAGCCATGAGCACAGAGGCTCCCTCCCTCCCTCTCTCTCTCTCTCTCTCTCTCTCTCTCTCTCTCTCTCTCTCTCTCTCTCTCTCTCTCTCTCGCTCGTGGTCATATATAGACCTCCAAGGCCCACGCCTCACTGAGAATATAGCATCCAATCACGCCAAAAATGGGGTATAAGGTGGATACAAAATGTCCTTGCTCAAGAGTTGGAACCCATGGGAGGCTGTAGAAGTCAAGCCTTTGGAGGGGCTCACGAATTTAATATTTATGTAATTACGTCAAATTTTGTGTGATCACAAGGTCTTATTGAGACATTTACATGATTACACTAAACATAATCACACAGAACACGGTTATGTTAAGTACGGAGCCTGATTTACCCTTGTAATTTTTTGTGGTAAAAGCACACATTTGTAAGGCCCCCATTATGAGGAGAAGCCATCGTGCGTGAAGGAAAATCACTCGCCGGAAACCAAAATTTTCAGGGGGGGGGGGGCAAAAATCAGGGGCAAAAATTTCCCCTCGTTGGAATATTCCTTTTCGTCGGAATATTATGGCCGGACGACGGCCGAAAAGTGGTCGGAAAACAACCGTCGGTTGGCCGGTGGCCGGTGGCCGAATTCAAAAGCGGACTTGTCTTCTCAAGGACGGCCACACATGGGCGGATTGGAGGGTCCAATTTGGACTTATCTACACAAGGGCGGGTACACATGGCTGTCTCTCATGAGAGAGGGCAACCCTTTTGGCCTATAAAAGGAGGCCATTTGTACACACATTTCATAGTGTGAAGTTGATGCAACAAGGTGAGTGTGAGGTGGTGAGAGTGAAGCAAGGCGGGAGCTCCATTAAGGGTATAATCCCTTTGTAAACTACTTCTTGTTTTGAAGTACTAAATCCATTGAGTGGCTGCTTTCCCGTGGACGTAGCCCACATTGGGTGAACCATGTATATCGTGTGTACTCTCTCTCTCTCTCTCTCTCTCTCTCTCTCTCTCTCTCTCTCTCTCTCTCCCTCCTCTATAATCTCGTGTATGTAAATCTGTCTCTCTCCATTAAGTAATCTACCCAATTATCTATTTAGCTACGTCTTATTTCCTAACAACTGGTATCAGAGCAAGGTTTGCTCGTAGCTAAATTATCTCAAGGAAAGGATTTCTTGAATTGAGTGGGAGTTATGGCGGAGGAAGGGAAGCTCAAGATTGAGAAGTTCAACGGCAAAAAATACCAACATTGGAAGATGCAGATTGAAGACTATCTCTACCAGAAGGACCTCTATTTGCCACTAGGCGGTCTTGCGAAGAAGCCCGCAACAATGGTAGATGAAGCATGGATTGTCCTTGATCAAAAGGCACTGGGAACAATCCCGTTAAGCTTGGCGTCAACGGTGGCCTTCAATGTTTTGGAGATGAAGACCACGGAGGACTTGATGAAGTCACTTGACGACTTCTACGAGAAACCATCGGCATCCAATAAGGTATTTCTTATGAAGCGCTTGTTCAATCTAAAGATGGCAGAGAATGGTTCAGTTGCAGAATACCTAAATGACTTTAACACAAACATAAGTCAACTTCGATCGGTAAAAATCAATTTCGATGACGAAGTGCGAGCTCTCCTTATACTATCATCTCTACCGGATAGTTGGGACAGCCTTGTGATGGCTGTAAGTAATTCCATCTCTAGTACAAATACTCTTAAGTTTGATGATGTTGTGGGTGTTCTCCTAAGCGAGGAAATACGAAGGAGAAGCACGGGAGAATCATCAAGTGCTGCATTGTCAGTGGAAACAAGAGGAAGGCCTAAGGAGAGGTTCAAAAGCCAAAAGAGTCGTGATCGCTCAAGACGGAGCAAGTCACACACAAAGTCAGTTCTTGAATGTTGGAACTGTGGCAAGAAGGGCCACGTCAAGAAGGATTGCAGGTCCAAGAAGAAGAAGGAGACTGAGTCTCAAGACAACATGCCAACATCGGAGGCCAATGTGGCAGGTAAAGTAGAGCAAGATGCTCTAATTCTCTCATTAGACAATGTGTCTAATTCCTGGATAGTAGATTCCGGGGCTTCATTCCATGCGACACCACACAAGCAACATTTCCAAGACTACACCAAAGGTAATTTTGGGTATGTATACTTGGGAGATGATGAAGCTTGTGAGATTGTCGGCAAAGGTACAGTTTCTGTCAAAACTACTAACGGAAATGAATGGAAGCTTAAAGATGTTAGGCATGTTCCTTCTCTTCGCAAAAAATTGATCTCTACAGGACAATTGGACGATGAAGGTCACAACATTGCATTCGGAAACAAACGGTGGAAGATCTCAAAGGGATCTTTGGTGGTTTCCAAGGGAGAAAAAGTCGGTACACTTTACTTGTGTACTGTTAGCACGCAACCTTCAGCTTGTGCAGCAACTACAGAAGTTGACAATGCGGTGTGGCACTACCGACTTGGGTATATGAGTGCCAAAGGAATGCAAATCCTTCAAACAAAGAAGCTTCTACCAGGTTTGAAAGAAGTGGACTTAGAGTTCTGTGAAGATTGTGTTTATGGTAAACAAAAGAGGGTACAATTTCAAAAATCAGGAAATGAAAGAAAAAATAAAAAACTTGAGTTGGTTCATTCTGATGTTTGGGGTCCTGCAAGTACACCATCACTTGGTGGCTCATTGTACTATGTAACATTCATATACGATGCGACTAGAAAAACATGGGTTTATGTCATGAAGAATAAATCCGATGTATTTTCCATATTTCAAAGGTGGAAAGCCTTTGTGGAGAATGAAACAGGTACCATGGTTAAATGCCTCAGATCTGACAATGGAGGCGAATATTGTAGCCAAGCTTTTGAAAGATTTTGTGCTAGCAATGCATTTGGAGGCAAAGGACAACCCCAAGGACACCTCAACAAAATGGGATTTCGAAAAGGATGAACAGGACAATCATGGAGCGAGCACGAAGCATGCGGCTACATGCAGGCCTACCGCTTGAGCTTTGGGCAGTTTGGGCAGAAGCTGTAAGTACGTCTGTGTACTTAATCAATCGATCACCCTCAACGGCATTGGATGGGGGAGTTCCAGAAGAGGCATGGACAGGTAAACCGGTGAATTATGAATTTCTCAAAGTGTTTGGGTGTGAGGCTTTCATGCACATAGATAGAAGCCTAAAATCAAAGCTAGATGCAAAGTCCAAAAAGTGTTTCTTCATTGGCTATGGATAAGGTGACTTTGGGTATCGCCTATGGAATCCTGAAGATGGTAAAATCTTAAGGAGTAGGGATGTAATTTTTAACGAACAAAATATGTACAAAGATTACTTGGAAAGAAAACAAACAAAAGAAACAGGTGATGAGTACATGGAGCTTGAGGACAGTGAAGACTCAAGGACTGCAAACGGTGACAATGTGCAACAACGTAAACCAAATGAGGAGCCTCAACCTATTCCCCGAAGATCTACAAGAGCAAGTAGACCTGCAGAAAGGTTTGTTCCTTCCTTCAACCATCTCTTGATCTCAGATTCTGGAGAGCCAAAATCATACGAAGAAGCTATGCAACATGAATCCAAAGAAGATTGGACGAAGAGCATGCAAGTGGAGATGGACTCACTACATCGTAACCAAACATGGGAGTTGGTTGAGTTGCCTAAAGGTAAGCGGGCACTTCAAAACAAATGGGTGTACAAGCTGAAGGAAGAAGAAGGTAGGAAGAAAAGGTACAAGTCTAGGCTTGTGGTAAAAGGGTTTTCTCAAAAGAAAGGTATTGACTTCAATGAAATATTTTCTCCTGTTGTAAAAATGAACTCAATTAGGCTTGTCTTAAGTCTTGTGGCTTCTCATGATCTAAATCTCGAGCAAATGGATGTAAATATGCCATTCCCTCACGGTGACTTAGAGGAGGAAATCTACATGCTTCAACCAAAGGGGTATGAAGTAAAAGGTAAGGAGAAAATGGTTTGCAGATTAAAGAAGAGCTTGTATGGTTTAAAGCAAGCATCAAGACAATGGTACTTGAAGTTTGATCGATGGATTTTGGATCATGGATTCACAAGATGCAACTCGGATCACTGTGTCTACACAAAGAATTTGGGAGATGGGAAATTCATCATCCTAATGTTGTATGTTGATGACATGTTGATTTCAAGTGCTAACATGCAGGACATCAAAGACCTAAAAGAGGAGTTGTCTAAATCTTTTTCAATGAAAGATTTAGGTGCTGCAAAGAGGATACTTGGTATGAAAATATCAAGGGACAGGACGAAGAAGACAATAAAGCTATCTTAAGAAGATTACATCAAGAAGGTACTAGAAAGGTTTGCAATGCAAAATGAAAAACTAGTTTCTACACCTTTGGCTGGTCATTTTAAACTAACGAAGGATATGTGTCCAAAGACACAAGAGGAGATAGCCTATATGTCTAAAGTTCCATATGTTGCAGCGATAGGTTCTCTAATGTATGCTATGGTCTGGACAAGGCCAGACATTGCACATGCAGTGGGAGTTGTGAGTAGGTTCATGGAAAACCCAAGTAAAGAGCATTGGCAAGCTGTGAAGTGGATACTTAGGTATCTAAAAGGGACAACAACAAATGCTTTGTATTTTGGAGGAACTGATATTTTTCTAGAAGGGTATGCTGATGTAGATATTGCAGGTGACAAAGATACTCGAAGGAGCACTATTGGCTATGTGTTCACGGTTGGAGGCATAGCAGTAAGTTGGGCTTCAAAGCTGCAGAAAGTGGTTTCACTTTCTACCACGGAAGCAGAGTATGTAGCAATGACGGAGGCAAGCAAAGAAATTATGTGGCTTCATAGATTCTTAGAAGATCTTGGATTCAAATAAGACAATTGTGTCTTGTACAGTGATAGCCAAAGCGCTATCCATCTTGCGAAGAACTCAGCCTTTCATTCAAGGACAAAGCACATTGAGGTGAGATATCACTTCATACGCACTCTTTTGGAAGAGGGACAACTAAAGCTAGGAAAGGTACATACAAGTGAAAATCCTGCAGACATGTTTACAAAGGTGGTCAACAAGGAGAAGTTGAGCTTTTGCTCATCTTCAATCAGCATTCAAGGATAAGAAGCCAGAATGGAAAGCAGTCTCACAAGTTTGGTTTGGAGATCAGTCTCCAAGTGGGAGATTGTTAAGTATGGAGCCATATTTACCCTTGTAATTTTCTGTGGTAAAAGCGCACATTTGTAAGGCCCCCATTATGGGGAGAAGCCATCATGCGTGAAGGAAAATCACTCGCCAGAAACCAAAATTTTCACGGGGGGCCAAAAATCAGGGGCAAAAATTTCCCCTCGTTGGAATATTATGGCTGGACGGCGACCGGAAAGTGGTCGGAAAACAATCGTCGATTGGCCGGTGGCCGGTAGTCAATGGCCGGTGGCCAAATTCAAAATCGGACTTGTCTTCTCAAGGGCGGCCACACATGGGCGGATTGGAGGGTCCGATTTGGACTTATCTACACAAGAGCGGCTACACATGGCTACACATCCCTTTTGGCCTATAAAAGGAGGCCATTTCTACACACATTTCATAGTGTGAAGTTGATGCAACAGGGTGGGTGTGAGGTGGTGAGAGTGAAGCAAGGCGGGAGCTCCATTAAGGGTATAATCCCTTTGTAAACTACTTCTTGTTTTGAAGTACTAAACCCATTGAGTGGCTACTTTCCTGTGGACGTAGCCCACATTGGGTGAACCACGTATATCGTGTGTACTCTGTCTCTCTCTCTCTCTCTCTCTCTCTCTCTCTACTCTATAATCTCGTGTATGTAAATCTGTCTCTCTCCATTAAGTAATCTACTCAATTATCTATTTAGCTATGTCTTATTTCCTAACAGGTTAAGGGCGACCTGCAAACCCACTAAATTCTCGTCGGGCTTTTCAGTATTCCCAACGAGCCTGCCAGGGTTTATCAATTTCCCTGCGGGCCTGCTCGGAATACTAAAAAGCCCGGCAGGCTCGCAAAATTATATATACGCGGGCCCAATCAGGCCCGCTGGGTGTTATTTCGTCTTGCTTTCATCTTCAGAGAGAGAGAGAGAGAGAGAGAGAGAGAGAGAGAGAGAGAGAGAGAGAGAGAGAGAGAGAGAGAGAGAGAGAGAGCTCGTTGACCAGCTTTGCAGGTACGTCGAGAGGAGAGAGGAGAGAGGGAGTCGTGTGGGAGCGTGCTTTGCGTCGCAGTGCGTGACAGTAGTAAAGTACCTGACCACACGATCCGGGTATGTGTTGTGTGTGTGTGTATGCGTTGTGTGGTAGCGTGCCTTTTGTCGTATTCCATGAGAGTAATAAGGTACCTTACCACAGAATGGGAGTGCGTGTGTAAGCTGTTCTATGAAACAGTGCTTATCATGGGGGCATCACCTCGATGACGCGGAGAAGCTGGTGTCCTTGTGGTAAGTATTGGCTTGCTGTCTGGGTACTACGTTGGTAACGCGGTGAATCTAATATCCTTATGGGAAGTCAACTTCCCTTCCCCTTTCCCACAAAAAAAGGGCATCGATAGGTAACGCGTCTATATGATGTTCGTATGCAGGTTACTGTTTTTCCTTAGATTCAGGCGGCACTCGATCGGTAACGTGGCTAATAGAGTGTCGTTTGTTAGAAGCATCTGTTTTTGCATAAATGTGACGTTCAGGTCATTAACCCGGCCGTACGAACGTCATATAATTTGTATATGCATGTGCAGTTAATTTTTTAAGTATTAAGTATATGAAATACTTGGTCGGTAACGCGGTTGTGAAGAGTATTTCATATACAAAAATGTATGAATTGTTTGATTTTGTTGTTTTTAACTGTCCATTTGAAATTATATACTAGCTAATCATATTCAAAAGAATACTTTATTCATCAATCATCGCTATTTTAAATGTTCCAATTATATAAATTATATGTAAAAAAGTATTTGCACACAAATTGCATGTTTAATATTCTCTTTTATTCTTTTTAAAGGACTCTCAATCATTATCGCTATTTTTAATGCTTTATTTACATAAATTCTCTGTAAAAAATCTAAATGCACACAATTTGCATGCTAAATATTTTTTTGTATCTTTCTAAAGAGCATCAATTATCATCGCTTTTACATTTACATAAATTTTATGTAAAATAGTGTGTGAACACAATTTGCTAGTCCAATTTGTATACTTCCAATGTTTTAAATGTTTTTGAAGTTTTTAAGTCGGTGTGTGCTTTGTTTGAATTAGTATGTGCGCACGGAGAAAAAATTAAGTTAAAAATTTGATATATGCTGAAATGTGCCAGACTGTTAACATGTATTGTTTGATCTGAATTAAGTTCTTATAAACCACTTGTTTGAACTGCATTTTACACGTGTAACAGATTGCAATTTTAAGTGAAGATTATTTTCAATTTTTATCAATATTTCCTTGCACATTTGTTAAAGTCTTCAAGTGGTGGTTAAGAGTTTACCTGAGATAGTATGAGAGTGTTAGTGTCATTCGCAACCATGAATTTGTATTTGATATGCCGTTTTTTTATTGTCCAGTGCAAATATGACGCCATATCAAAGGAAATGTATTATGCGTGCCATTCGTAAAGAATGTATTTTGGAAATATCATCATGTGTAGCTGATCGCATACAGCAGATTAGTGAAAGCGATGTCTACATCAAAGACATCACTAGCGCTATATGGGAGAGCACAGAGCGCAAGTTGTGACTTGAAGGCCAATATGAGTTGTTGCTTCCAGCAGGGATACGAGAATTTGACCACCACCACAAGGTCAGGACAGTGCTGGGCAATATGAAAGTATGTTGCAAAGACTTAAAGGAAGATATCCCATATGCTTGCGTCATGTCAAAAGTAGAGCTTTGGGATAAATTGTGGGAAGAACAGAAGGTAAAGATGAAGCGTGTGAAAGCGCAAGACCAAGCAGCCTTACCCAAGAGATGAAGATGGCCCAAGATGCACAAGCAGCTTTGGGAGGTCGATCCGATGCCAGTGGCACCGGCTTAATCATGCGCACTGCTTTGAATGCAAAGTGCACTTATCTTGTCGGCATCCCTCACGATGCCTTGGTAGAAGATATGAGGATTGGAGCAGGCTTTTTGGTGTGTGTACATTGTACACCATCAAAGGCATCTCATTTTTTTCAGACCACATTACATATGTGGAAAAATGTTACAAGGGAGGGAGTGAGGCGAAATTTGACAGCTTTCAGATAGAGCAAGGATGCAAACGCTTCACCCCTCCATTGTAAGGTACACTGGGTTTACTACAGAAGCTCCTTGGATCACGATATTCCCATACTACAATGGGGGCACCGTGGGCGACATGATGTGTCGCTTACCGTTGGCTCACGGATTGTTCAGACGACACATGCACAGGCTACAACACGGCCGGAGGTCATTGCCTATAGCAAATCTTCCTGTAAGCAAGATAGACACGGTGCGGATCAAAGCAGTGATCGAGCAGATGACAGCCATTTGTCATGCCTTAATCGACGATGTTGTGGCTGCCCACTCGGCTAGAATAGTGCACAGTAACCTGCACTCGTTCAACATAATGTTGGACTTTACTCGCTCCAATAAACCCCGCATCGGCATCATTGATTGGGGTATGATGCTGAGAACACCAATTAAGCACGCAGCAAATAATTATCCGCATCCAAGCGCACAATCGGACGAAGCAGTTTTGAATGCACATGTAGACGGCTGGATAGTTCACTGTGTGGGAACGTCTTCTTAGGAGATGGGCAACGAATTACTTAGCAATTACTATGGTAACTACTACAGTAAACCCAAAGTGTATAAATAGGGCCCATTACATTGTAATCGGGTTGGCAATTGTTATCATTTGGGTTAGCTCCTTGGTTGTACTTGTACTTGAGAATCATTGGCAATATTGTCGGCTATACTTTCTCTTTGTAAATCATATTCATTGTAATCTTGATCTGTAATTCCAATCATGGCATATATTCCAGTTATACTTACTTCTCGTCCAGTCTTCTGAATCTGAACCGTATTTCCAGTACATAAGTCTAATTGTTATTTCAGTATCCAAATTCCAGTTTAGTTTCTGATTCCTGTCCAGTCTATTGTCTGAAATCTTCCTACACTAATAGCTGAAATATTCTAACACTGGAATTAGCTGTCTCAAGAGATCAGCTCCAATTCCATTTTGGCGATCACGGTGGCTCGAGCTGAAGCTCATTGACTGAAAAACTCTTCTCCCAGTTCGAAGTTTTCAGCAATGGCACCAAAATCCAGTCGTGGCTGGAAATCCACCATTCGTGTTGACCCCATTCTTGAGGAGTCAGGAAGAGAGTCTGACCCCAAGCAAGAGAAGATGACTGACACTGAGGCTCAAGAGGAGCATAGTTAGGCTGATGAGGCGCAGGACTCACAACACTCCAGTCATTCTCGACGTCGGCGGGCAGAACGGGAAGCACGGAAGGCAAAGAGTTCCAAGAGTTCTCGGTCCTAGCAGCGAGATGAGGATACCAAAGGAGGTAAAGGAAGTCACCGTACTTCTAGCAGACAAACCAAAGAAGACACTGACACTGAGATAGAGACAGAGATTGATTGGGATACTGACACTGACAATTGCAAGAAGACTCCCAAGTGTCATTCTGAATCCAAGAAGAGAAGTGGCAGGATCAATAGTAATCGGAATGATTACACAGCTTCCTTGAAGATTTCTTTTCCAATATTCAAGGGAGGGAAGAAGGAT
This sequence comes from Adiantum capillus-veneris, assembly GCF_014529385.1. Classification (NCBI taxonomy): domain Eukaryota; kingdom Viridiplantae; phylum Streptophyta; class Polypodiopsida; order Polypodiales; family Pteridaceae; genus Adiantum; species Adiantum capillus-veneris. The sequence goes on from NC_140945.1 coordinate 137,493,999, forward strand.
GATCCAGACGTTCACATACAGGCTTTCGAGCGGTATGCTGAGCTGAAAAATATTGATGAAGATGATTGGGGGGGATATTTTTCACAAACCTTGAAGGAGGCAGCGAGGAAATGGTATTACCATTACCCGGCCTGCCAGATCAGATCATATAACAAATTTCTCAAAGCCTTCAGGTTGGAATATTCCAACAATAGAGGGGACGAAGATATTCTCTGTGAACTAGATAAGATCAAACAGAGAAATTTATCAGTCCGCAATTATGTGGAAAAGATCAAGGAGCTAACCAAGCAGTTACAGGAACCGCCATCTGAGAAGAGGTTGAGGGCATGGTTCCTGAATGGGTTTAGAAGCAAAAAGCTTAGGGAACAAGAGGTACCAGCCCCTACCAAGAAATTCAATGATCTGGTCCAAAGGGCATTGAAGCTGGAACAGTAGGCCAAGAAGGAAAAGAGCCACAAGAAGCGAAGGACCAGTAGCAGTAGCTCTGCTACTGAAAGTTCTGATTCCAATGAGATGTCCAGTAGCTCCGAGAGCAGCTCTAATGAACGAGCAAAGGAGAAATCAAAGAAGGGATCCAGGACCAAGAAAATTGAAGAAATGGCTAGACGGATTGCCGAAATTAGCCACACAAGACAACCAATTCGAAAGATGGAGACTTGGTGTTCAAGATGCAAATCCAAGGACCATATCTCCACTGAATGTCCACAATGTACCTACTACAAGGCTTTTGTTCACCTATGGAATAATTGTGGCATCAAAATCCACCACTTTAAGAAAGGCAAAGATCTGTCAGTGGTTGCCTACACTGAACTAGTGAAGGTAGAACCAGTCAAAGTAGTTCAAGAGGAGAGACCAAGTACTAGTGGTACTGTTCAGGGACATGGCTGATTCCAACCAGGTATGGGCAGAGACAGAGGACGAGGCAACTTCCAGAACAGGAGCATGAATTGCTACACTTGTGGGAAGTATGTCCATTTTGCAGCCCAATGCCCAGATGCACCTGCAACGACTACTTCTGAGGCTAAGGCACCAGAGCTAGTCCCAGTCAGGGTAGTTACTAGAAGCAAGGGTGTAGTCATTGAAGAAATCCCAGACACTTCAGAAGCACCAGTCAATCCTAACAGCAGCAAGTGGGCTCAACAAAGAGAAGTGTGGCAGGCCAAAGGTAAAGAAAAGGTGGTAGATGAGTGGCAAGAGCAGAGGGAACTAGCAGCTAAAATCACGGAGGATTTAGCCAAGAAGCTGCCAGAGCATCTAGAAAGTTCCGAAGCTAGAGTCATTCAGAGGATACCAACCCAATCGATTGATAAAGATCAGTCAATACCGGCCATAACTGAGACCATGTTGGATGTGGTACATGGACTAGCTGATGAAATGGGAGTGGATGGAAAGAGTGGAAGCACTACAAAAGAAGAATGGCAGTGTGAAGATACCAGTTCTTCAAGCTCTGACAATCAGTCTGACCAAGAGAGAGACGAAATTCATGTGAACTATAGAATTCAGAAGCTGACTGTAGAGCTGGAGGATATAAGAAAAACCTTGGCTGAGGTGGCCAACTTTATCAGACAGCGCAGGAAAGCTGAGGCAGAGGCTAGAACAGTGGACTTGACAGCCGTCTGAGATAATGAAGTTCCACTTATTTAGGTGGACTACAAGGTTAGGAGGCAGTGATAACCTCGCTCAAGTGTTATCCTGGATGGAGGAGCAGGAGTCAACATAATGGGAGCCCATATTCAGCAAAGAATGGGTATCACTAATATGAAACCAACACCATTCAAAGTACGAATGGCAGATCATAGAGTCGTACATGCGATGGGTATGATTGAAAACATGCAGATAAGAGTTGGGAGGGAGAAATTCAAAACCAATTTCCTAGTCCTGGATGTGCAAGGAGCATATGGGATGCTACTAGGGCACCCATGGTTGAGAAGAGCCCATGTTGTTCATCACTATGCAAACCAAACATTAACCATAGAAGGGGCCAGTGGCAGAATCCAAATCTAGACAAACAATACCAGGAGCTGGAAAAAGGAACTGAGGCCGAAGGAGTTATGTCAAAAGTACAAAGCCAAGAAGATCGAGCGAATGCTAGCAGCCATGAACATATTCCCTTTGGCAGAAATTGACTTGAATGCCGTCTTGCTGAACAAAGAGCAGGTTGACAAGCAGAAGAGACAATTCCCTGATCAGTTTACTGAAGTCAATACAGGGGAAAGAACAGTCCAGCTAACTAGAAGGATGGTGGAACCAGCTTATATTGGTATAGTAGAGGAACCACTATGTTCTGAAGAGTACCTAGTGGATTAGAATACTGATTCAGAAATGAATGGACCATCCTGGGATTATGCTGAAGAATCGACCAAACGAAAAGGAGGCGGGCCAAACTGGTTGCTTCCAGATGACCAAGAAGTGGAAGAGTGGAACCTAGGATCAAAGGATAATCCTAGGATGATCAAGTTCAACAAGCACCTCAATCCGGCAATAAAGGAAAAGGCACGAAAAATGTTCCAGAGCTATAAAGATGTGTTTGCCTGGGAACATACAGATATGAAGGGAGTAGATCCTGAAGTATGTCAGTACCAAATATCGCTGAAACCAGATGCTAGGCCAGTACGATTGCAAAGATACCGGATGAACCCCAACTATGCAAAGAAGGTCAAGGAGGAGATTGATGATCTTCTCAAGGCTGGGTTTATCACAGAAGTGGCAAGCAGTGATTGGCTATTTCCCATAGTCGTCGTCCCCAAGAAGAATGGAAAATTGAGAGTTTGTGTCGACTATAGGAAACTAAACGCCCAAACTATTAAGGATCCATTTCCCTTGCCTTTTACTGACATGTTGCCTGATGAGATCGCAGGATATGAAATGGATAGCTTCATGGATGGTTATAGCGGCTATAACCAGTTACAGATCGCTCCTGAAGATAGAGCCAAGACTCATCACAGAGTGGGGAGCTTTCATGTATCTGGTGATGCCTTTTGGCATGTGCAATGCACCAGCTACCTTTCAACAGTGTATGATGGAGATGTTTAATGAATTCCTTCATCGGTTCCTCGCCATTTTCATCGATGACTTTACTGTCTATTCAGATGAGGAACAACACCTCCTATTTCTAGAAATGGTTTTCAAACGCTGTCAGGAGAAGCGGATTTGTTTGAATCCATTCAAATCTGTTTTTCTAGTCTGGAAGGGACAACTACTGGGACATGTGGTTTCTCGCAATGGAATAGAGATGGCCAATGACAAAATTCAGTGTGTTCAGCAAGCTAAAGCACCCATAACTGCTTTAGAGTTGAGCTCTTTCTTGGGTTATGTGAATTTCTATAGAAGATTTGTACACAAGTTTGCTTCTCAAGCAGTACCACTATATGAGCTTACAAAGAAGACCAGCAAGTTCAACTGGACTGCTGAATGCGAGGAGAGCTTCCAGAATCTAAAAAAAGCCATTACCAGTAAACCAGTCCTTAGGCAGCCAAACTGGGATATTATTTTCCACGTACATGTGGATGCTTCGGGATTGGCAATGGGGGCAATATTAGCTCAGCCAGACGGAAGAACTGATTATCCGGTTTATTTTGCCAGTCGCAGATTCAGTCAAGCTGAACAAGGCTATACAACTATTGAGAGAGAAGCCCTTGGAATGGTTTTCAGCGCTACAAAGTTCAAGCATTACCTGTTGGGAAAGTTTTTTCATTTTTATGTGGACCACCAAGCTCTTCTGTTTCTGATTAATAAAGTCATTATTCAAGGCAGGTTGATAAGATGGATGATGTTCCTAATGGAGTTTGAATTCATAATTTTCCATAAGCCTGGCCGAAACCATTGTGGAGCTGATTTTCTCTCAAGAAGTACGAAAGGATATTCAGAATCACCCTTGAGAGATGAACTAGTGGATGCTGATTTATTTTAGTTAGAGGCAGAAGAATCAGTGGATCCTAAATGGTATGATATTTATCAATTTCTTTCCCAAGGTGCCTTTCCAAAGGATTGGAAGCAGAATCAGAAGAAATCCATGATCATAAAAAGCCTGAAATTTACTATCATAGGAGGATTACTTTACCAATTGGGTGTTGATGGTATACTTCGACAATGTGTCCCTATAGAAGGAAGAATGCAAGTAATTTCAGAAGCGCATAATGGTGAATCTGGTGGACACTTTTCCAACGAAGTAACCTACAAGAAGATTCTGCAAGCTGGTCTGTGGTGGAAAACATTGATTGCTGATGTCAGAAGTTTTTGTAAAACTTATGACATATGCCAAAGAATGGGTCGACCAATAGCTGTAGATATGACTCCCTTGATGCCAGTACAACCACTGGGACTATTCATGAAATGGGGACTAGATTTTATGGGACCTTTTAAGAAGGTTACTCCCAGGAAGAACAAGTACATAGTAATGGCTACTTGTTATGTCACCAAGTGGGTTGAAGCTAAGGCTCTTCCTGACAACACAGCCAAGTCAACTGCAAGGTTTCTATTTGAGAATATTGTCTGTCGATATGGATGTCCAGTAGAGATTGTGACCGATCAAGGAACACATTTTATCAATGACACTATGGAAATCCTATTGGAAATGCTTTCAATCAAGCATCGGAAATCTACTCCTTACTATCCCAGATGCAATGGACAGGTTGAAAGTAGCAACAAGACAATAAAGACTATTCTCACTAAGGTGGTGCAAAAGAAACCAGACCAGTGGGATTTGAAACTTCAGACTGCTCTATGGGCTTATAGGACAGCTTATAAGGTAACTACTGGAATGACACCATTCAGAATGGTGTATGGAACAGAAGCTGTGGTTCCTATGGAGTTTGTGATCCCAAGTCTGAGAATGGCTGTGAAGTATGGCTTAGACTTCAACCATAATCTTAAAAACTGGCTAGATGAACTGATGCAATTATATGAACTTACGCAACGGGCTATGTTGGAACAAGAAATTGTTCAACAACGAAGGAAGCACTGGCATGATCGCCGAATTAAAGTTCGGGAATTTCAAAAAGGAGATTTGGTGCTTCTATATCAGTCTAGACTGGGTCCAAAGAAGCCAAACCTGAAGATTGCCTAGCCAGGACCATTTGAGGTAGACTGGGTCTTCTCCAATGGCACAGTCAGACTGAAAGATTTATCTGGATTATTGTTGCTAGGAGTATATAATGGGGAAAAGATCAAGCTTTATTATTCAGAGGCCAGAGAAACTGGGCAAGAACAAGGTACTAAGGAACTGGAACTTGCTGATCAAGAGATACCAGAATCAGACATTTTTGGACTTTTTCATGTGCAGCCAGTTCCAATTTCAGAACCAATACAAGAAGAACCAGATCAGGCTCACCTTAGAATCAATACCAGTATGGTTGAGCCAGACTGGAAATCAGTCCAGTATCAGTGGGGACACACTTTTCAATTTTTAAGCGCCCAATGGTCAGATGGCACGCCAGTAGTAATTATTTCAAGGATGGGTCGCAGTCTTGTCCAATGCATGTCTGCCACGACAGCAGTGATGCACACAAGTCTAGGAACGGCGAGTGGTGGAGCTTTTATGGCGTGAACACGTATAACAGTTAGGAGAGTTAGCATTTTTCCTCACAAATCCCATGCGCGACGCTTTCCTCCTGTTAACCATTCGCTATCGCCAAGCCCCGTGGTTTCTTCGCTACAACCGCAAACCTCGACCTCTGAAGACACAATTGACTGTCAGCTAGCCTTGCCAGGGACACTAGGGTACGGCTTTGACACGACAAGTAAGTCTTCTTCTCCTTCGCCTGTTTCATCGTCATCGTCTTCACAGTGTATGGGTAGAAGGAAACGCTCAGAGAAGATGCAGGAGTCTCTTGAGGAAACCCAGGCCATAGTTGTTGTTGCAAAGGCAAGCCTTCCCATCATACCGTATAGTAAAATCCAGCGTTATGTATTCACTGACCAAGCAATGACTTTGCTACAACTATGGGATCTCCGAGTTGTGTTGCAAGCTACAAGAATTGCTTTTGACACAGACATCATTAGGCAAGTTCTTAATTATTTCGACGCTGAAGATGGCAGTGCCATGGTAAATGGTAGGAAGGTGTCAATGACATCAGAGATTGTAGCTTTTGCATTAAGAATGCCCAACGAGCCCAAACCATCTGTGGCAACTCCAGAGCAGATAAGTATAGCTTTGAAGGAGGATGAAGCCGCTAAACGTAAGCGCAAGGCAAGTGGTCAAGGAGTTCCAGTAGAAAGCAGGACTAGAAGCTTCCACTGCTTATTACAGGTTTGTAGCCAAAGCAGTAAGCCTTAAAAACAACCCAACGTATGTATCCAAAAAACTTTTTGCTATGCTATTGGCCAAGATATTGGATCCACAGGTTCCTATTAACCTTTGTCAAATTCTCTCGCACAATGTACTCCAGCAAACTGCCAAGCTAAAATCTCAAAATGTTTTTAAAGCTTGGTATATTTGGCAATTCCTGTATTGGGCTACCACTGCAGATGTTAATGAGCACGTAAAGAAGGCTTGGAGTGAGAAGCCAATTTCTGAGCCTAAGAACATTGAGCTGTCCTCAGATGACGAAGCAACGGACAGTCAGACTACTTCAACAGACCTGAAAAGAAAAGCAACTGCAGAATATGCTAGCAGTTCAAAGAAGCCAAAGACTACACTAACAAAGAGCAGTGAGTTTTGAAGCAGATAGAAAGTCAGGTCAAGACAGTGAATACTGAGAAAGCTGTAGTGAGCCAGATAGAGTAGCAATCTGCTCAGAAGACTATGCCTAGCCAGTCAGTAGTACAAAGTGCAGTTGCTACTGGTTCTGGAAAAGATCATGCCAAGCCAGCCACTTCTGAGAAGATAACAGACCAGTCAGTGGACAAAGGCAAGAGCCACATGGACAAAGGCAAAGGTCCAGCTTCTTCGACTCTGCCAGGAGTTCCTACTCCAAATACTGAACACATTCTGCAACTAGTAAAACAGGAAAGTTGCAGCAAATACAGACTCATCAATTGAAAGGGCATCTTCTGCTACGCAAAGCTGATTATGCAACTTTACCCTATATGGCTCCAGTGACAATATATGAACCTATTGATTCTGATCCAACCACAGTTAAAGACAGATGTTCAATCCTCATACAGTCTTCTTGGAATACCACTGTCAGTTGTATGGGACAACTGATGGAGGCTGCTGGATCAGAAGATGAAGTGAAAAAGCTTAAAGCTGACTTGAAGGAGGCACAAGATCAGATTGAAAATCTCTAGAAAGCCCGGGAAGAGCAGAACATACAACACAGGGTACTGGAAGCTCATTCAGAAAGGACTAATGAGTTGTTAAACAAGAAGCTAGCTAAGGCTGAATCTGAGATAATGATAATCAAGAATCAATGAAATGAAGCACTGAGAGCTGCATAACGGGCTGAAACAATGCTCAAAATGAAGCGGGCGGAATTCAAAAACCTGTTAATTTGCCATACAGCTTTGAAGGCCTCTCTGACTGAAAGATACATCTATAGTAGCTTGGTTGAAATTTTAAATCCATCAGGCAATGCTGTTTTCAATTTAGAGAATTTGAAGTCCTTGATGGAAAGTATGCAGAGTGATTTGCAGGAAAAGGTGACTGAATATAATACTGCTTTGATGAATCAAGCTATATTAGATTATATTGAGCAGCAGACTTCTCCGGATGAGGAAGAAGAAGACAAGGAAGATGAAGCTGATCAGGAGGAGGATGATCAAGAAGCAGGGCATACAAATGATGATGATGATGCCCCACCACCATCTCCACCTCCAAGACCTGGTACTGGTGGGACAGGGCCAACTGAAGGAGGCCAGTCACAGCCAGACCAGCTAGGCCAGAATGAGGGCCAGCAGGAAGGACAAGAAGAAGAGCATCAGTCGGGTAACCAGCATACTGAAGAGCAACAGCCCAGTCACACGGGGAATTAGCCAGCTGATCAATCCCAGCTCAGCAGGGATGCTAAAGGGAAAATGAAGGTGCAGGATGAGGGACCAGTTGTTGACCATCAACATTCACTGCAACTCATTACCCTGAATAGGCAATTGAGATATCAACAGGCCTCCATAACCAGACAGCTGGAGGATGATGATCCCTTGTCTGATTTGGAAAGATTTCAAAGGCTATATGTTGGAGCCAGGGAAATGGTGGAACATTGGAAATCAGTAGCTTTCCATGATAAAGAAGCTTGTCGTTTACATATGCATCCCAGTACAGTCGAGCTGCTGGAACGAGTTCCTGAATGGATACTCAATGCTGACGAGAGAGTGACAAACCCACACTTGCAAAGGCAGTCTACTGCAGATTGTCTCTCCCTTGCCCTGGATCTAGAACTTCTGCTGGGTAACAAACGAACTTACCGATGTATGAAGGATGTTAGGGTACAACTCAAGGAAGTTTTGGTGCAAATGCAAACTGCCAGAGGAGTTTTGGATCGGAGAGTCAAAGCCATTCTTGAGGACCAGACAACCACTAGCAAAGGACCTCAGACTAGAATGTCAGTCGGAGCACAGGCAACTGCTCTCCGAACATTGTTCCAGCTAGTGAGAATTACCAGAAAGATGATGCAGCAAGAGAACCAGGCTGTTCTCAATTTTTTTGAATTTGTGCCTGATTCTCCAGTTCTCTTGTATGCCGTTCCAGCAAGAGAAATAGAGTTGCCGATATTCTTTCCAGCACTATATCCTCAACACCCAGAACCAGTTGATCGCCTCACATACTTCAAAATCACTGATGAGCTTCAGGATTGGTATGAGCGATCGACTGTGGAATGGAAGACTTGGCAACGCTGTTCAATGATGCGCTCCAAATCAATGATATTCAGGCACTGAAAGAGGAGATGCATAGGATCCAGTTGTGTATGGGCCAGTGGAAGATTCAAGTCAGAGGACTGACCAAGATTACTTATCAGTTGCTACAATTTACAGTCGAATCTTCTAAATTTCCTGAGAAAGACATTGCAGCAAAGCCGGGTCTGGCACCACAGTACAGAGAGATGGCTGAAATTCTTTTCGAAGATCGAGTCAAAACTAATCAGCCTCTTCCAGAAGGATGGATCCATACTGCTTCGCATTGTCATAAGCTAGCCAGAACCAGAATTAGCAAGGGCAGGCGTACACTCTATGATCCTGGCACCAAAACCTATCATTCCCTCACGCCTTATGAAGTAGAGATGACCATCGATAGGCGGGATCAGCTTGAGCAGGAGGCCATTTACCGACTGATTCAGAAGGAGAATGGTGGTACTGGGACTTCTCAGGCACCCTCCAGGTCAAAGGGCAAACGGAAGACGGTCCAATGGAAGGATACTAGGTAGTTCCATCTCATAATTCAGACTTTTCTCCTCAGCAGGCAGGTGGAGATGAGAGCTCTACCTTGGCCTGATGAGAGCTCCACCTTGGCCTGGTGAGAGCTCTACCTTGGCCTTTTCAGCTGCCTCTCGCAGTCCTTGGCCTTTTCAGCTGCCTACTCGCAATCTTTGTATGGCCACTCTATCAGTGGTCAAGCCAGATTCCAACATCAGAACCAGACGGTGGATTTTTCAGTCTCACATCAGAATCAGATAGGGGAATTTTTCAAAAAATTTGGAATCTTGCCAAAAGTCAAGAAAGAAGGGAAGGATATAGATAGCTGGATAGTTCACTGTGTGGGAACGTCTTCTTAGGAGATGGGCAGCGAATTACTTAGTAATTACTATGGTAATTACTACAGTAAACCCGAAGTGTATAAATAGGGTCCACTACATTGTAATCGGGTTGGCAATTGTTATCATTTGGGTTAGCGCCTTGGCTGTACTTGTGCTTGAGAATCATTGGAAGTATTGTCGACTGTACTTTCTATTTGTAAATCATATTCACTATAATCTTGATCTGTAATTCCAATCATGGCATATATTCCGGATATACTTACTTCTCGTCCAGTCTTCTGAATCTGAACCTTATTTCCAGTACATAAGTCTGATTCTTATTTCAGTATATAAATTCCAGTCTAGTTTCTGATTCCTGTCCAGTCTACTGTCTAAAATATTCCTACACTAACTGAAATCTTTTAACACTGGAATTAGCTGTCTCAAGAGATCAGCTCCAATTCCAGCACAAAGAGCAGGGAATGCCGAGATGGCTAAGCGACCGTGGATTACTCTCGAACCATAGGATCCACGGTGCACAGATGCATACACAAAAGCGAGCGACATTTATGCATTGGGCTATCTATTCTACATGCTGTCAAATTTTTGGAGTGCAGCCAGAAAAGTTTATATTCCAGAACAAGTTTTTCACCACTCAGACGAAGATTTTATGAGGGCTATTCAGATTAAAGTAGATTTTTGGATGAAGTTAAAAGAGCGGGACCAAAGAAGGAATGCTTCTGACGTGCTGATATTTTTCAAAGAACATTTAAAGACAGACCCTTACACTGTCCAACGTCCACTTATTGAACTTGCCCCATCATTTTATCCGATTTAAATATTTCTATGATATACATATGTCTTGTCCATGGTATTCTTTTTTTTATTGAAGTGTATTATCTGGTTTGAAGTGGTTCACCTAATTGAGTCAATTACCTTTAGTCATTTCAAATTTATCATTTAACTGTCAGTATTTTAAATTTGCTATGTGGTTCAATTAGTTGCATTTGTTGTGGTTTGATTTAGTGGATTCCGCGTAGTGTCCCAATGAGTGAGAATATATATTTGCCAATGATATTGAATATTTGTCTATCTGTTGACTGTAGCTCTAAGAGAAAACGGCCGATGAAGAACAAGATATTGGCACCCAATCACTGCCTGATGATCAACAACAAGCGGCTTTTAATGCATTTCAGCGCATGAAGTCTCTGGCACACGGCATGTCTGCACAACAAGCGACATGTACTGCTCGCCGACTCTCAAAGTGGGCAAATCAAAACCATATGCAATGGAAAGAGATTAATAAAGAAGTGACAAAGGACATGATCAAGACAATATGGCCATGTGAGGACACAGATATCAAGAAAGGAAGGTGGAAGGTTTCGAAGTGCAATCATGATGTGATCAAAGATAACGCTAAGAGGATTTATTTGGAGGTTTATGGATATCCCCTACACAATGCAGATTGTGCGCTATATTTTGCAAAAATGCTATATGTTCACTTTGTACAACGGTGACCAGTAGACTTCCTGTCAAAGGAGACAGCTGTTGCCACTCATGATTTAAGGGAGAGTTGTGTCACTTTCACCCGAGATGAGCTGGCATTGATAGTGGAAGGCACCAACCTACAGTTAAAAAGAGAGAAGGATATTTACACAACATAGTTCACAGACAAAGATGAAAAAAATCACGTCTATCTATATCCACTCAGACACCCCAACCCTCACAAGTCCGGATGGAGAAAAGCATTCACTGCTTAAGTCAGGACGTTCAAAATCTGACACAGCGAGTGAATCCAACACCTGTACAAGGGACACACATCAGCCACCTTGTCATGCATCGAGAGTTGGTCCCTTCGTCTACTTCAGATGCATCCTCATCTTCCCAATGTCCAATTTGCTACAAGAATTTTGATGGATAGAGTGGATATTATACATTGACATGTTGTCATCATTATCATTTAGTTTGTCTTATTCGTTTAATGCAAAATAGTAATCGATGTGCAATCTGTTCTCAAGATATTCCACAAGGAATATATATTATGTTTGGCATGGCAAACTAATATAAATTCAAGCAAGAACGCCCAGATACCCCTATCGCAATTAAAAATCTGTTTGATGAGCAAGATGCTGCTTCAGGGCAACACAATTGAGATCGACAAACTATGTACTATCACGAATATGAAGCATTGTAATTACTCAAAATACATTTGAATACAAGGTCTTTTACAATGGTTTTTGACATTTACTCGTTCTACTCTCAAGCTATATTGAATCATTTGAGTTGTTATCTGGTTCTAAGTCTGAATGTTGTCTCCTTGTAATTCAACCTCCACATCTATTATCAAATTCTCTTCTATTTCGTCTATAGTGCATTGAGATACACCAACATTGAACTCTTCTTCATCTTCGTTTTGACAATCATACAATCAAGTTGGCATTTCCTCCTGGTAGTCAGTACTTTCGATGTGATTCAATATCTTTTCGTTGCAAAACATATATAGTAGCTTTTGTGCTCGGTCTGCTAATAGTCTGTTGCGAATAGTGATGTGAACATACTTGTACATACTCCATGTTCTCTTTGAACTTGAGTTTGTTGCACATTGTACAAGTACTACTCATTGCAAGGGAGCGTAAGGTAGAGTAATGCTCTCCACCATTCATCATCCACCACTTCCATGCAGGTTGCTCTTTTGCCATTACCTGTACAAAAGCATTCGCAAAAGAACCTTCTTTTAATCTAAATGCACTCATTTCTTTAATGCAATCGATTCGATCCTGAACATTGGAGTAGAACGTGTTGACCACGTGATAGAAATCGCTTACCACCTCTGTATTGGACATCAGATCTAAATTCCAGTACTCTGGATCGAGCATGTAAGCAACACTATGTGCGCTCTTCCACCTTGCATGAAAATACTTAGCCAAAATTTTTTTGTTGTTTTCCAGAGAATGGTAATCACCACTCCTTCTCTACCATAGACTCTTTCAGCTCTTCAAGATTTTCAAGACTCTGTTGGACTCACCACCATGTCATCCACACTTTGCCCAAGTTTGTCGCCCGTTGATCAAGATTGCGGATCGCGAACATAACGGGCATCATTACATGGTATGCATCTATTACACTCCTCCACCAAGCAACCTTGCTTACATTGCCACATAGACATGTAATTTTATCTTTCACTTTTTTTTTCTACTCAAGCTGCCATTTATCAAAGGCCGCGGTGTAATTGAATGTGTCAATCACGGTGCATGTATTAGGGAGAAGTGATTCCAAGGTATAAAAGTGTGTGCAGAACGAGTTTCAGCAAGAAGTTTCAACATTGCTGACATGCGCATCCTATACAAATCGAGTACTCTTTGTCGTTTCAAGATAAATTTCACAACCTGACATACTGTATCAATTATTTTGGCGAACCATGTGGTTTCTTCGCTAGTGTACCAATCTTTCAGCGCCAAGTTCAAGCTGTGCATATTACAACCATTGGCAAAAATGTTAGAAAGCACTTCTTTATTAATTTACTGGCGTTTTTACAATTCTTTGCGTTGTCCATGACTACTTGAACGACATGTTTAGCGCCAATTTATTTAATTATATTAATCAAAACCTCAAAAATGTATTTGCCACTTTTAATTGCACCAGAACTATCAATCGCCTTTATAAATGTTTCTCCCCTTGGACATTGATCAACGGTCTTCTCTAAACATTTGACCAGCCCCATCACTCACAATCGTACATCATGAAAGCAAAATATTTCCAAGTATTATTTTGCCAACACGCTCTTTGACTTCGATGTAACATTTGTCCAAGAAAACATTTCTTATCATGTGATAAGAAGGAGATGAAAATCTTGGACCAAACTCATCGATTTTCTTCCAATCAGACTTCCAATGATTGCTGTCTACCATGACCAAAGCACTTCCAACAAGGAACTCTCTGTATAAACCAATGCATGAACTAACGAAAATTAATCTTCAATATAATCACTCAATTGAGGACTACATGTACCCAGTGAAGGATTGTAGCCCACCCATGCAGCCAATTCAATATATAAAAGCTATTTTAATCCAATCAAGGATTATAGCTCTTATATTGTGCAGTGACAAGTGTAAATCAACTCAAATGCAAGACTTCAAGGATCTTTATATGCCTAGCACACTAGTACAGGACATTCGACCCTTGACTATCGACCTGTCATTTACATATGCTCATCTTCTAAAACCAATTACAGCCCTCATTTGGACCAATGGCTTCTTCGCAATGAGCATGATTCTACAAGTTTTCAATTGTTTTGGTTTCATACCTTTATGTCATTAAACGAATTAAAAATTTTTAGAAGTGGTTACCGAATTAAGAATCACGTTCGGCCCAAAAAAAGGACCTGTGACTCTGTAACCTTAGGTCAATTTACAAGGAGATGACTATACCCGGCACTTGGATACACTCCCCAAGGATTTTCCTAGCTAAAAGACCGTGGTTAGCACACTATTTACTAAATATAATTACCCCCACCGGGATTTTTTATTTTCCTAGCAGGCCCACCGGGCTATTGCATATACCCGACGGACCCGCCGAGAAAATGAAAAAGCCCGGTGGGCCCTGCAGGGAAAAATGGAAACCCCGAAGGGCTAACCGGCTCTAAGGTTTTTGCATGTCAAAATCAAATTCATGTTAACAATTAACGTGATCACGTGATTTTTTTGTGTAAATACTAGAGTTATTGATGTAATCACCCGATCGTGATTATGTTAATGAAGTCCCTTGAGGGGATGCTCTTAGAACATGGGGAAAGGGTCATGAAGATAAGGTTTGCTTACGGGTGAAGACCGTTGCATGGAGAAGTTCCAAGATCAACACATGATAGGTAGAGAGATATAGAGGTACATAGAAGGTGGGAGTAGGCCTGGCACCACCCGCTCGTGTATTCAAAGAGATTCATCTCCATGGTTGGTGGTCTCTGCTCAACAGTGCCCTGTCCCTTGCACCTCCTCTCGTACCTCTCCCAAGGTCCAAGCCTAGAAATTATGACATGAGCAAAGGTTACGTTTCATGATGGGCACGACGTAGGAGGTGCAGTTTGTTTGGATCGAGGGAGGGAGCTACACCAAAGAGCTCCCGCTGTAGAATGGCTGAGGTAGGGAAGCAGAGGCTCGATGAAGCTAAGCACAGCCATGGAGCTAGCTACAACACTCAAAGCCTTGCATGTTGAAGGAGAGGCTTGATGAAACCAAGCGCAACTATGGAGTTCGAGGGTTTTGGGCTACAATAATGATGCCTCGAAGCAGCTTTCGCCAGCTCAGGCTCGTAACATCCTCTCTCTTCAATGTGCCGGCCAGCTTGACCGAGCGAGAGTGGCCGTAAGCAAAGGCATGCAATTGCTGGGGTAGGGTGGGCACGGAGGCTGGAGCTAGAGAGTCTAGAGAGCATTACTGGAAATCTGGGAACCTCTCTCTCTCTCTCTCTCCCAATTTGTGTGCATGCAGTGTTGGCAGCCACTGTATACTTGTTAAATGATTGCCAGAGGT
Source organism: Adiantum capillus-veneris (assembly GCF_014529385.1). NCBI lineage: Eukaryota > Viridiplantae > Streptophyta > Polypodiopsida > Polypodiales > Pteridaceae > Adiantum > Adiantum capillus-veneris. Next base: position 137,509,129 of record NC_140945.1, read on the forward strand.
ACGAGAGAGTGCCATGTGTTAGGTGGGGCCTTCGACTGCCTCTCCCTCTCTCTTCGCAAAAGCTTTTCTCCCTCACTAAGCATGTTGGATGCAGGGCACACTGATCGGATTGAAGAGACATCGACACGTGTCCGGGGGAGGGAGCTGAAATCCCTCCCCCTTTTATAATAGTATAGATACATACATACATACACAGATACATATATTTATTTATTTTACACATACACACACACACACTGATATAAATAAATAAATAAATATACACTAGATGAGCAAAGCATGGTAAAGGGAAGAAAAATGGCGAAATATCCTGAGAACTTAGCTCAAAAATCTTACAAATTCAAAAATTCAACTATTATTTGTGGTTTGCTTCTTTGCAAGGAGGAAACTCAGTCCCTTAATAAAAGACATATTCCTGAACAATGCTTTACAGTATATAATTCTAGTTAAACTCAACCTAATGATTTTATCATTTTATTATTGTTTTTGAAAGCCACTGTGACCCTTTCACTTGTTATTTCTCATAGGCTCTTGAGGACGAGAGTACATGCGGCACATGAGAAGAGGAGCTTCTAATGTTGGGTCGTCTGAACCCAAGCATTCTCTGTGAAAACTACGCTGATATATAGTGTATGGACCCACTTGGTTGATTTCTAATAGTAGGTAACTTTGTGGGTGCCCTTCAAAAAGTACACTTGAATCTATAAAATCTTTGCAATTTGAAGGGCAAGGGTGCCCACCAAAAATCAACCCCACATGGGGAGGCCAGAGTTGTGCGTACCTTTTTCAAGGTTCGAGCTCTGTAGCCCTTCTTGCACAAGGCGTATTCAAAAGCAAATTTCTAGAGGAATGGCAAGCAACCAAGTAGCATAAACAAGGCCCCTTGACAAGGCCATATGACTATATAATAGAGCAATTGATGTGCGACACTCCAACCTCTCTAGGCAATAGGTGGGGTTTGATAAGGTAACAACCGAGTGGCCGACCAGACAACCACACACCTATCTACTCGCAATAGCTCTATTATTTCTCATCAAAATAGAATAAGGAGGCTGTGGTAATTGCCACTCCATTGTGCCTCCACTTTTATTGATGTGTCTTCTCCTTGCTCACAAGATTGTACGCTCCCGTGCACACTCTTTTATGGGTATCGGACCTTTGAGGGGGAGTAGCTTCCTTGCCATGGGTGCATGAACATATGAGCAAGCTAAGTATGAGTACATTAGGTACAACAGAAAAACCATTCTTCTATAATTTGAAGATTGTGAACTATACGTAGTCTACTGGAGCTTCACAGCCTTGGAGTGTGTGGAGCCTTGAAGAAACTCCGCCATAATGTTTGTAATGGAAATGGCCTATGAACTTTGAGAATAGCAAAATTAAGAGAATAGGAGTGAGCATTTGTATGAGACTACTTTTAGAACATAGAGGGCCAACTTCATTAGAGGTAGCAACATAACCAATATTCTTAAGTAATCTGGCATGAACAATACTTTTTCAAGAGAGAGAATTAGAGAACTTGACAACAGTTGAGGACCGGATTCCATCGCCAAGAGTGTTGGTGTAGGCTCTCAATATCTCAACAAGCTTGGAGGAGGAGATGGAGTTCTTGCACTTTGCCAAGTGAGAATCAGCATGTGAGTGTGTGTGAGAGAGAGCATACCCCCCAATCACACCCCCAACTTGCTTTGGTCAATCCCCCCTTGCAGCTCATGCTTGCAATTGATTGGACCCCTACAAGCCTATTTAATCACATGCATAGTACATATGTTGGCACTAGAACAAGTTTTCTCCTTTCCCCTTTGAGAGAGAGGACTTGATAAATTCATACATAATTAATTTAATTAGCTAAATTATCATTGGACCCCCTTTTGAGGCCAACTAATAGGCTTTAGACACCTTATGAGAGCAACATGGAGAGGAACTTAATATGTGTTTTTGTTGCTTCTTTAGACTAGGCTTGCCTTGTGTGAGGGTGTGTGTGTTCTCTCTCATGCCCCTACAATTATGGCTCGCCCCCCCATGAGTAGGGGTATTGGTTGACTTTTGAAACACCTTAAGCCCCTCAAGCCCCTTAATCATGGAGCACGAGAAGCACCTCAAGCACCTTAGTCAGCAAGCACGACAAGCACCTCAAGCTTGGGCCGGGTTCCCACCTCAAGCACAGTCCTAGCTTGACTAAGGTCTAAGGACTTTACTAAATATTGGAGGTCTTTAATGAAGCTAACACTAAGGTCTTTCAAGCTCCGTTAGCTAGCATTGCTCTTTGACATACCATCTCTCATTTGGACCCATTAACTTTGGCACCGTGTTGAGATAGATTCATAAGCACATGTATATATTCTAACTCTTGTTCCCATTTATTCTCCCACATTAAATGATCAATTTAATATGAGAAAATCATTTGGGTTAGATAGATATTAGATTTTATGACATTACCTCTTTGTTGAAATCATACACTCCTCGACTATGAGATAGAAGAGATAAAGCCTTAGTCATTAGTCTATGTTTCTTAGAGAGTAGAGGATCCCTTTTTACCCTACATGATCATTCCAAGATGGATGATTAATCCATTTGGGGCTTGGGAGATTTAGCCGCCATAAGCATGTCTGCGCTTGAGTCCATTTCATTCTCCCAAAGTAGAGTGACAAATTCTACTTGGTGTTTGAGAGACGTTGTCATGTTGTGACATGTACATAGTGGGAACGCATGCTAGAAGATCTATCTTGCCACTTTCTAGATACATAATTATATTTCCTATAATGTACATATGCATACTTAAGTATAATAATAAGCTTTCTATCTCATCTTATGATTTATTTGAAGAGTAACATATTCTTACTTTACTGTCAAAAAGTACTATGGAACAAGCGTCAATAGCTCCACCTCTTTAACTTGGGGCAAAAAAGCATTGATTCTTTATTTTTACTATGTCATTATCATTTTACACCCTAGCTAGATCCTATATCTAGGGTAAATCTCTCTCTATATATATATATATTCTATGTATTTTTCATATTTTACTTATATTTCTTTTCAAATAATGTATTTACAATCTAGAAGTGCCATTGCACCCCGGCTTCTGAAACTAGAATAACTACTCATTACAAATGACGTTTATATCCATAATCCGCAGCATTTCATAACTCGCAAAAGATAAGACTTTGGTACAAAACTTGAGTTATGTTGTGTTGTTGACCCAACGGTCAACATTCCCCCCTTACGCGTTCATGTCGTCCCCGACATGACCTGATTGTCGATGGCGATGTGGTCTGTGCTGTCGTTTTGTTGTTGGAAAGAAAGTATAGACTATAGCCTTTGCAGTAGCTTGTCTTGTTCGTCCAATCTGATGTACAAAGTCTTCACATGATTCAGGAAAATCATAATTGACAACGAACTTTATGTCTTTCACATCCACGCTCCGAGCTGCAGCATCTATTTCTGTCATTATAGGTCTACTACCAGATCTAAATTCAAAAAGAACCCAATGTCGTTTAACTTGACTCTTATCATCATGGATAGAGAAAGCTCCATCCATCATTTGCTCCAGCAAATCTGTGAATTCGGAGTATTTGCGATTCTCAGAAACAACTTCTACAATCCGTAGAATTGAGTGATTGGCTTTCTGATCTTGTGAGCCAATGACAACTTTGTAAGGATTTTGTAGAAATTGTATGGCTAAACCCTTAACTTCTTTAGGCCAAGTTGCACTCCAATGCAAAATCTGTCTGTCAGGCCGAATCCAGGACGTAATTATTCTAATTTGAGGTTCAAAACCCTGCCGAGCATTTGATGCTCATTATCAAGGACAAGCTTTTGAGATCCTCTGATTACTTTTATGTCTGCTCTTCTTCATTGGGGACTTCTTTGTTCCTGTGCAATCATGGGGTTAGTGTTGTCTGCAGCTTTGTCATTGTAGGCCATTCTTCGACTCACCATTGAGGAGAAATATGCTATGATCTGAAATTGGTGCTCCAATTCATTTGTCAATTGATTTGAGTAGCATTTCTTTATTTTTTATGTAGAAGGAGTATGTACAAGAGGATGGTGATAGGTGTCTTTAGATTAGGGTCTAAAACCTGGATTACCAAAGGGAAAAAACTCGGTGGGAAAAAAAATATCTTTGATAGACGCTCTTATTGGAGTTGAGTAGTTGAACGTGAAGTACATGTTCATGAAAGGTGAGTGCTTGGGTGAAACACGGAAAGAGTGCCTGATGCAAGCGCCAATTATGAGACACTTTATATGCATATGAGAAATTTGTCAACAAAAGCATGCAATGTGAAAGAAGGAGATGGTGGGTGTTTCGAGGAATAAATGTAGCACATATGACATTGAGGCGGTCCGGGGCGGGCAACAAGAAGAGCAACCTCTAGACACCCTTCAAGGCTCCCGTGCTGCTCAATTGGGTTGGGGTTGGAAAAAACAACAAACACACACACAAACCCGCAACCTAACCCTACACAAATTTGGGGCACCACCTAGTTTTGGATGCGAACTAGGACGCGTAGAGAGAGAGAGAGAGAGAGAGAGAGAGAGAGAGAGAGAGAGAGAGAGAGAGAGAGAGAGATGGGGATGATGAGTGGAGAAGTGTGTGTGAAAGAGGAAAATGATAAAGTGGAAGAGAGAGTGTGGCTGCATAGCATGGGAAAACTGGGGTCCACTAATAAAATCATAGCTCACAGCTCGTAGCTCAAAAAAATATGAAAAAATTTGAGGCAAAAGTTCAGCCCACGAGCTACAACTTTTGTTTGTATCACCTTTTCAAATTAGGAGAGCAAGTGAACTTTAAAAATTCAGCAAAACCGACCGTTTTTTTCCACTGCACAAAGTCCTTGTGGGGTCCTTCTTTGGATGATTCTTTTGAATACTTCCAAGAGTGAGCCCTCCATAGTGCATGTATGCATGCCACCTACCCTTGACCTTATTTGGTAGGTCTATAATTGAAGATATTGTTGAGATTATGATATAAGTGAATAGTACAACTAAGAAAATCAAATATTGAGGGGTCTAAAAAATATGTACATGTCAAATATAAATAATATAAGTGGAAAAAATATAAAGGGGTCAAAAGAAATCTCTCTCATTATGAGGCTACCATAAAAAGATAAATATTTTTGGTGTTCTAATTTTTTAGAAAAAAAAAACAAAATAGATGTAGGAAGGGAAAAATCACAATAGTGAAAAAATATACACATAAATAAAACTAGTTTTTTTGGATTTTTGTTGGGGTGGAGTTACACCAAATATAAGAGAAGCTTACATGAAAATATTTCTATATGGAATAAAGAGTATGAAAAATGGTAAGAAAAATTGTGGTAATGGTGAGGCAATGTACAGAGCATAAATAACACACACCTAGGTAGAAATATTTAAATAAATACCAAAATAATTATGAAAAAATCTTTTATTTAGGCCCTATATACAAAGAAATATTTACATACGCATGGGCCATAATATACTTATATTTTTTATATTTTTTATTTTTTTGGCTCAACTAGCCCAATGACTAGCTAATTGAGGGTTTTTTATTTCAGTAAGGAGATATGGGAAAAGTCCCCTAACTCACACGCACCTATATACAGTGAAAGGGTGAGGGTAACCACAATGTTTGAGTGATTTGATAGGGTGAGATAACTCACTATGGCAATTACAAAGAGCCGAAAAACGGCTATCAACATCAAAAGATGTCTCAATAGCTTCCACCTTTCCAAGAAGGGTTTTTGATGTAGAAGGTTCTCCACTCGTATCTCACTGTGCTCAGTACGTGAGTGTCTTTTGGACCTTCTCCTTCACTTCACCAGAGTTAGTACTTAGACTTCGAATCTTTTGCTCACCTATACCAGCATGAGCGACACAACGTAAATATGCCCAACTCTTCCAGCTTGAGCAGTACCTAGAATAGCTAAGACGCTTAGACCACAGAGAATATTACTTGAAGCTTTGGGACTAGCACCTCACTCATTTTGTGGCTTAGCTACTCGACTCTAACTTTTATGACTTGTCGGTTGCCTGTTGACACTGCTTTTGACAAGTTCTTCGACTGTTGTAGTGACTGCTGAGACATACTTCGTGAAGTTTCATCGTTTCCCTGTACCTTCTTCTCTTTGTAGTGCTCAGGCCCGTCGTTAGTCTTTTCTTCATGTGGATTATGGATTTTTTAAATAAAAAAATTCTTAACAATAAACAAAGAAAATCTTAAAACAATTCAACAAAAGAAAAATCATTCAAATAGAAATCTAAATGCTATGTACACTATACACATGTCCCTAGGGGCTCATATATGGATTTTGTCCCCATACTCCTCTGTAACACTACTATGAGGGCATATACTCTAAATTTCGTCAAAAAATTATCACAATAAAACGCAAAAATTCAATGCATCTCACAAAACATTGCCCTCTAATAGTCATAATGTTAGGTCCGCATTCAGAATGCCTCCCCCCTTCCTATTTGGAGTCATCCTTTATGACAGGGAATCGCAAAGGGTATGTGTTGTGCTTGGGCAATTAAAAGTTGTGCCTATGCAGGCCTTGTAATGTAGCCCTAATATGCATACACAGTCAATGCATGGAAAAGATCTATGTTGTGCAAGATGTGGGTATAAGCAATTTGCTTATTGGCATTTGTTGGCGAGGCTTCCTATTCTAAGCAATGTAATGGTCTTTGAAGCTCCTGTATCGTTGCTTGATTGAAGCGACTTGCTCTCTTCTAACTGTACTGTAATCTTAGGAAGAATTGTAAGAATTCAAGCGGCGATGCACTGACAGTAGTTTTGTTGTTCTTCTTTGGGACCCATTTCTTTGCGATTATTGGCTTTTTTGTTGCTGACGCTCGTTTGGGAACCCATACTTGCCCGTGCTTCATTTGTGTTTGATGAGACTTATTTGGGATCCACCTTTTTGTTGTGTGAGTCAACAGTGGTCTTTGCTTTAGCCCTTGTACGCTTGGTTGGGGATGGGATTTGGGCTTTGAAAGTTGATACTGTGGTTGTTTTGGAATCCAAATGAATTCCTGACTTTTTTGTGCTTGAATCAACTTCTTTGGAGCCCAAACCTGAGTTTTGAAAGCTTGCGACTTAGTGATATTCTTACCCGTTCGTGCACACTTTCCTTGTTTCTGTTTTGGTGTTGGATCTTGTGAATTGTCATTAGAGATCTTTGTCTTCTTGATCCATATTTGTTTTTGGCCGATCTGGCTTTTTGGTATCCACATTTGTCGAGATTTTTGGCTTTGACTTGTTGTCCCGTTCTTTTGACCTGTCATGGTTGTTGCTGAAGGGGTTGGTGATAGTGATGGCTTGAGTTGATGATAGGGAATGTCGTAAGATTCATCACTATTTCTACTATCCTCAGCGAGGTTGACTTCTTGTACTTTCCTTGATTTTTTGGCTGGTAGTGGAAAGTTACTGTCTGTTTGCTCGTGGGTGGTAGTTTCTTGGAGGACTTTTCTAGCCCATTGATTAGAGCATTGTTAGCTCGTTGCTCTGGTCATCTTCCTCCCACCTGAGTCTTTGCATCCTTATTAGGATCCATGTATGAGGATGCTTGTGGTGTCTGTGTCTTTACGGAGGACTTTGGAATCCACTTTTGATGCACTTTATTCGTGTAGCGATGACATTGATTCCCGGGTCGTTGATCTTCTTGAAGCTCGAAGTGTTCTACAGAGTCATAGAACTCGTCGTCTTCTTCATATTTTGATTCTCCACATTTCTTTGTTTGCTCCTTATTTCGAGAGCTTGTTGATGTCTGGATCTCTTCGTTTTCCTGGATAACACTCACTGCAAAATAAGGAACGACATCATAGCCATTTTCATCACAAAACTTTGTTGTGGGATGATGCTCCACGGCACACACGTCCAGAGTAGCCAAGATGTGTTCCCATCCAAAAGGCTCTAACTCTTCTTCAGGAAATGGTTCTCGGATATATATAGTCCTAATCCTCTATAACCCGCTCTAGGATACATTCCTCACGTTGTGAGCGGGATGAAAACAAACACAGCGCCTCTATAATGACCCGACACACACTCTTGGGAAGATACACACACACACACACTATGGGGCACCACTCGGCTTACACAACACACCTGGCCGAGACAGGGAACACACCTCTGGAGTGAGAGAAGAGAGACTATCCACTTACCCACTCCACACAGACACAGACACACACACCCCCAAAAAACTCAGCTCAAAAGAGGAGAATTTCTGATTTTTAGATACAAATGAGCTTGGGCCAACACCAATGGGGCAAACAGCTCACACAATATAGGTAAAAGATACCAGATACAATCACAAACTGGAGCAGAAACTTCGCTCATAGGAGAAACTTACACAGAAAAACAGCAGGAAAAGAGTGAGTAATTTGGCAAAATGGACAGCGCCATCGCGTCCGGAACAGCCCAAAACCCCAGTCTACAATGTCAAAGTGCTCAAATCCGACCTCGGATGAGCAGTTTACGGCCAAAACAGGCTCCAAAATGAGCAAAAATACACCTGCGGCTGTTCCTCCTCTCTTCTCCACGTTTTTTCTGGTCTTCTCTCTGTTTTTTCAGTTCCCACACTTAGCTTTATTACTTGGGCACCCTTGGCCTTTTAGATGACCTCAAACGGACCCCGAATAGGCCAAAAACTGACCTCGCAGTGCATAGTTGTCACCTTTTTGCATCATTCGCACACCTGGCACTCAGCTTTTTTCCAATAATGCATCTCGCCACCACGTGAAGTGGCCCCAAAAAGTGGTCCTAATGATGACCTTTCTGCATAACTCTCACAAGAAAACACCACTTTGTGTCCGTATTCATCCACGTGAAAATATTGACCCCGTTCGGCCTCCCGACGCCACTCGATGCCATCTGACGCACCTGCTTACCTCATGTCATCGGCCTGCGGATAGCTTCCTCGAGAAGTTTTACGCGCTATAAACTCCTCATTATTGTAGAAAAACACAGTGGTACTGGTAATAGTGAAAATCGATGCACTATGTGCATGCTGTCCTACCTGTACACATGTGGGCCCCACATAACCACCTGGCTCTGGAAAATGGGCAATCCTTTATTTGATGCACCATGCATGTATATGTACATATGCGCAGTCCCTTGCTCCAAAAAACTCCTAACATAATTTGCCCATCTCCTAGCCTGCTAGATCATTTATGATCAGCAGCAGCAAAGAGAGATATGAGACTCGCCGCATCACAGGTCTCCTCATCCTTCATAGACATCACTCGCTCTTCAGAAAACTCATCTTGCTCCACCATCATCAAACTGGCATGATACAACTTAAGACGCAATCCATTTACCCTTGACATATGTAAAATCCCATCCAGGTTAGCCAACTGATATGTACCATTCGAGAAACACTCCACTACCTTGAAAGGGCCTTCCCACTTAATTTGAAACTTCTTTTGGAAGGTGTTGTCCAGTTTGCTGTTGTAGCGCAAAACCAAGTCATGCTTCTTGATACCCTTACTTTTGACCTTTTCATTTATCTTTGCCAAAGCCTTATCCTGCATCTGCCCATAATGCTCCAATGCGCTCATCCTATCCAATTGGACCTCTTGTAACTGCAAGAGCCTCTCTTTGAATGCATCACTAGGCGACCCAAGCAACTTCTCTAACATCTTGACCGCAGGCAACTCTACCTCCACAGGCAATAGTGCTTCCTTTCCATACACCAAATGAAATGGAGTAAACCCTGTACCTGTCTTCACCGAAGTACGGTAAGCCCATAATGCACTAGGCAATTCCAAATCCCATTTCTTTCCTTGGTGCTCTGTCACTTTAGAAAGAATTTGTACCAACTCACCATTGAATCTTTCATTTAAGCCATTACACTGCGGGTAATAAGGAGTGGTATGCTGGTGCCTAATCTTCATCTTTGTGCATAAGAAGTCTAGCAGTTTAGCTCTAAATCCTGGCCCCTTATCTGAAAGTAGCTCTAATGGCACCCCAAACTTGCAACATATTTCATCATACACAAATTTTGCCACATCCTTTGCAGCGATCTGTTTTACTGCTATAGCCTCTGCCCATCTAGAAAGATAGTCCACTGCCGTCAAAATATAGCTTTTGCCCCTGCTTGTGATAGGTAACGGGCCTATTGCATCAATCCCCCACTTTTCAAACACATCAAACGCCATAATGGTTTTTCGTAGCTCTGGCTTCAACACTCTCTTCCCAAACGCTTGACACCTATTGCAAGACCTACACCAATGGTGAACATCCTTGTGCAAACTAGGCCATACATACCCCTCTTGCAAAATCTTATGCAAGGTGATCTTTAGAGCAAAATGGCCACCACATGCGCCTTCATGATTCTCTTCCAACACTCTGTAAAGCTCCTCCCGCCAAGGTACACGTCTCAACATGAGATCAGCCCCTTTCATGTATAAGACATCACCAATCAATTTGTACCTGTATGCTCTACGCACAAATCCATACTTCTTAGACTTCTGAATCTCCTTTGGAATGATTCCTGTTAGCAAAAACTCCTCTTCTTGATCCAAACTTTCCCGGCCATGATAACGAGGTAAAGTGGTCCTCAACACAAATAGCTCCCCAATCATGCCTTGAGCTGCTTCATGTGCCTCTCCATTTAGAGCACGTTCAATGTGTCTGATGATCCATGCTTCAAACTTTTTTAACAGGCCTTTAATTCTAAAGCACATTTCCTTCAATGAGGTGTTCTTGCTCTTCCACACACCCAGCACTTGCTTCACCACTAACAAGGCATCACCTTTTATGCTCAACCTTCGAATCCCATGCTTCAAACAAATGTGTAATCCAGCTTCCAAAGTAGCATATTCAGCCTCATTGTTGCTATGCGCATCCAATTTGAACCCTCTCTTGCATACTAGCTTCCCCTCTGGATCATAAAGTGCTATACCCCCTGAAGCTGCATCATGGCTCTTTTTGTATGAACCATCAAAGAACAACACATGTGCATTGCTGATCTGTGGCACTTCTTCAACTACCTTTCTCACCACCTCTTCCTTAACAATAAGGGGATTCTGCTTGTAGGTCAACAAATCAGCTAGGGTAGCCCTTGTACTATCTTCCACTAGAAAAGAGAACTCAAACTCTTGTAGCTCAATTACCCATTTCTTCACCACATTTGACATGTTAATACCATTAATTAACTGTGGCAAAAAGGCATAACTCGTCAAGAAAACAAAAGGCCGTGGTAGCAAATAATGACGAAATCGTCAACAAGCAAATATTACACTGGCCATCACTAGCTCTACTTCCGATAACTTTCTCTCCGCTACCAACATCACTCGGCTTGCACAATACACTGGCCTCATATAATGGCTGCCCTTCCCCTTTTGCAATAGCATGGATCCAATGGCATCATCCCCTACTGATGGATTTACATAAAAAACTTTCTCCCAATCAGGAGCCTGCATGGCTGACAACCCCCCTAACACCTCTTTCGCCTCTTGAAACACTTCTTCACACTTGTCATCCCATTGCAATGGATCATGCTTTGCCACTTGCTGTAATGGATAAAGAAGCTGCGAAGACAATGGAATAAACCGTGCCATGTACTTCACTTTGTGTATAAAGGTTGCCAATTGCTTCGTACTCATAGGTGATGGAAGAAGAATAATAGACTTCACCTTATCTGGATCAGCCTCAATGCCATTTTCTGACACCATATGGCCCAATAACTTCACCCTTGGCTATGCTAGATGACATTTCTTTGGATTTAGTTGTCCTCCACATTCATCATATCGAGCCAATACCATCTGCAGCTTCTCATGGTGATCAGCCCTATTGCTATAGACACAGAAGACATCCATAAAAGCTTTAACAAAACTACCAATGAATGGTTCCAACACCCAATTCGCTCTCTCTTGATAGAAAGATGGTCTATTTGACAACCCAAACGGCAACACTGTGTAGCAATAGCAGCCCCATGGCGTAATGAAAGTTGTCTTTGTGCGGTCTTTAAGAGCAATCTTCAATTGAAAATAGCCTGAAAAACCATCACACACACTGTACCTCTCATAACTTGCCACTGAATCCAAGATCTAATCGATGAATGGAAGAGGATATGGGTTCTTCTTAGTGGCTGCGTTTAAGGGTTTAAAATCCACAAAAATTCTCCACTTCCCATCCTTCTTTGGATTGACTACAGCTGGACTCACCCATTCTGTGGTCTCCACTGGAACTATGAACCCTGCCTTCAATAACTTGTCCACCTCTACCCGCAAGGCTTCCATTTGCTCTGGACCCATCCTTCTTAGCCTTTGCCGCACTGGCTTAGCACCTTCTTTCAGCTCTATATGCATCTCTCCACCCTTGAACCCTCTGATCTCTTCATATGAAGTAATGAACAAATCAGGAAAACTAGCCAGCATATGCAAAAATATATCCTTCTCCATAGCTGAGAGGTCTCCACTAATCATTTGCGTCATTAATTCCTGCTTCTTTGACAACTCAACCTTGGTTTGCATCAGCCCTTCAATCACTTCATAAGGCCCTTCACTTTCATCTTCAACCTCATTCGCAAATGCAACTAAACCAAACTCCTGGATTTCTTTGTCCATCAAAAGAAATGCAACATCAGCATCCTCATCACTGCTGGTAGTGCTATCACTGTCCTCATCTATCACCGTGGAAGAGTCTTCATCACTAGACTCATCCTCATCTTCATAAAGCTCCTCTAATCGTTTCCTTGTGTCCATATTATAAAGCTTCTTGGTACCTGTCTTTCCATAGAGGCTAATCGTACCATGTCGCCAATCTTGAACAGCTCCCACTGCACGTAACCATGGTCTGCCCAGTATAATAGGATATGCTCCCAACCCTACTGGCATCACATGAAAATCAAGCACTGCCTTTGCATCATATGCCTCCACTTCTAAGCTCTTTAAAACACCCAAGCATTTTACTTTTTGATGGTTTGCCAATCTGATCCGAAAACCTGACACCCCAGCCACTATGAGACCCATCTTCTCAACGCATGAGTGTGTTATGACGCATATTTGGGCTCTGCCATCCACATAACCTTGTCCCAAATTTTTCCTTTTATGCCACACATCTACTATTGGACAAATGTCTGGTAGCTCATCCATTGCCAACACCTTTACTGAACCTCTCTCTGGCTCTTTCTCCATTGGGTTAACCATCCTCTTCCACTGTCGCTTTAGCTTAGGCACCATCTCTATAAGCTGCCCAAAAGTAACATCTGCCTTCCTGCTCGTCAGATCCTCCCTCAAGTCATAGCTTAATTGCCCATCCCCTAGTGGAAAATCTGAAACATGAAACTTTCGACGAGCTCTCCTTTTCCTCTTGGCCTTGACATCCTTGCCTTCATGGCTCTTTCCTTTCTTCTTACTAGGACCTGGGGCACTTCTTCCTTCCTTATCCTCTGTGGTCCTCTTCCCAATAGGCATCACTAATGTATCCTCTAGCTTTGATGCCTTCTCCAAGGTGACTACACTTTGCACTTTTGTCTTTCCTTTTTCCTCCTGGGTCAGTCCACTGGTTCCTTCGTCTCCCTTAATTTCGATGCCATAATCATTTGACCTAGTTAACACCTGTCTTGGCAATGGATACATGTCTCCCCCCATCCTTGGTGGCTTATCACATTGCGGGCTGATGTGACCCAACTCTCCACAATTGTAACATGTGGGCGTCTGCCTCCAAAACCTACCATTGCTTTGTCCAACACCATTCCTAGGCCTTTCTTCACCTCCTGGCTGATTTGCAAACCTCCCTCGACCTCAATTATTTCCCACTTGACCTAGCATGTTTAGGCTGAGATTCTTCATCAAATCTACCACTTGCCTCATGTCTTGCCTTAGCCCATCATCTTGCACTGCTGTAGGGACCACTACTGGCATAACCTGAGTAGTAATAGGAACCACTGGTTCATGATGAACCCCTGACATGCGCCCTTGTAAAGACTCTATAGGCTGAAATTCAGACCTCATTGGCAAAGACTCCACCCCTAACTGGCTCATTTTCGTCAGCTTCCACTCTTTGTTCCTTGCTACCTCTAGTGCATCTTCATATGTCCTAGGCTTCTTTAGCTCCACTCTCCAACGTATATTCTCCCAAAGACCAGCCAAGAACCTGTCCTTCTTCATCATGTCAGGCGGGGGTACCTGTGGTGCTAAAGCCTTGCACATTCGCTCCCATGCCAATGAAAACTTACGTATGTATGCATCTACTGGCTCACCTTCCTTTTGCACCAAAGCCTGTACTTCTTGCCACACTTTGTCAGGATCTTCTATCTTCACAAACTCCACTTCCAATCCATGCCTTAGATTGTCCCAACTCAATCTTACAGGTGGATCAGCCATATGCAACTCCTCTTCAAATGCTTTGGACCAAGCTCGTGCATCACTCTTCAAACAAATTTGGAGAAGACGTAACATTTGCGCCCGTTCATGAATCTGGTTGCTAATGCAGGCAACCTCCATCTTTTCTAGAAAGTCCTCCACATCTTCATCACTTCTTCCATGAAACTCCGGATAAGAGAAAGCCATGGCTAGAGAACCCCTTCAAACACACGTGCAAGAACCCAAAACTTTTCACTACCCAATCCCCAGAAACTTCAATGGAGCTCAGGTTTAGATGAGAACAAACACATGCACATCAAATGAGTTTTCATAGTTGATCATCGGAATTACAATAGGCAAAGGACATTCCAAGATCTCTCGTAACCTTCTTGGCCCGAACATAAAGACTATGAGCTGCTGGAAAAAGATCTTCCTAGACACATGAACATTTATCTGGATTCTTTGAGTTAAATGAAAAGGCGTGAATTGAGGGCCATTTTGATCATCCATTAAAGCCAACCATGAAGCTCCCAAGAAGGCACAACTGACTCAACCTCTGATTTTTGCCAAAATTTCAGCAGCATAACAGCATAAATGACTCAAAACACCAAAAAACCAGCCATCATAACTTGGGAAAATTTCGACAGAGTTTCCCCAGAAGTAGAGCAGTAGGAACCCAAAATATAGACTGTCTATGTATGCATAAACTGTCAACAATAGAACCCGAGCATCAAGTAGGACTCACTAGTACATAGCCTATGGCGAGGTCACAAAAAGGGTGCTCCAGCTACCTGTATCACCGACAGGATCTCCACATTTGAGAATCCCCCAGCTCAATAAAAACCTCACACTATCGACCCTCACACGAAGGCTAATGCAAAGCGCATATAGTCAAGTCTCAGAAATGACTATCTTCCAGACCAAGTCTTAGAAATGGCTGGGACTGCCAAATACAACCAAGTATGGCTCCACAAATGCGTACAATGGCAGTTTCCACAAGTAACGTACAATCCAACAGACAATGCGCTCAAACAGGCGCCAAGTGATGCATACCCACAACAACTGCAAGTGACATCACTGCTAGTATATCACTGTACTCCAGCTACCTGTACCTGTGTGAATCACCTCTACCTGTACCTGTAACTTGTAGCCTGTAATCTGCAATCTGCACCCTGTAATCCGGAATCTCGAAGCTCGAAGCTCGAAGTAGAAGGCACTCGAAGAAGATCCTCCATGGGGGCGCCAAAAGAATGGGAGCGGGATGAAAATGCACATAGCGCCTCTATAACGACCAGACACACACTCTTGGGAAGATACACACACACACTATGGGGCACCACTCGGCTTACACAACACACCTGGCCGAGACAGGGAACACACCTTTGGAGTGAGAGGAGAGAGACTATCCACTTGCCCACTCCACACAGACACACACACACACACACACCCAAAAAACTCAGCTCAAAACAGGAGAATTTCTGATTTTTAGATACAAATGAGCTTGGGCCAACACCAATGGGGCAAACAGTTCACACAATATAGGTAAAAGATACCAGATACAATCACAAACTGGAGCAGAAACTTCGCTCATAGGAGAAACTTACACAGAAAAACAGCAGGAAAAGAGTGAGGAATTTGGCAAAATGGACAGCGCCATCGCGTCCGGAACAGCCCAAAACCCCAGTCTACAATGTCAAAGTGCTCAAATCCGACCTCGGATGAGCAGTTTACGGCCAAAACAGGCTCCAAAGTGAGCAAAAACACAACTGCGGCTGTTCCTCCTCTCTTCTCCACGTTTTTTCTGGTCTTCTCTCTGTTTTTTCAGTTCCCACACTTAGCTTTATTACTTGGGCACCCTTGGCGTTTTAGATGACCTCAAACGGACCCCGAATAGGCCAAAAACTGACCTCGCAGTGCATAGTTGTCACCTTTTTGCATCATTCGCACACCTGGCACTCAGCTTTTTTCCAATAATGCATCTCGCCACCACGTGAAGTGGCCCCAAAAAGTGGTCCTAATGATGACCTTTCTGCATAACTCTCACAAGAAAACACCACTTTGTGTCCGTATTCATCCACGTGCAAATATTGAGCCTGTTCGGCCTTCTGACGCCACTCGATGCCATCTGACGCACCTGCTTACCTCATGTCGTCGGCCCGCGGATAGCTTCCTCGAGAAGTTTTACGCGCTATAAACTCCTCATTATTGTAGAAAAAACATACTGGTACTGGTGATAGTGAGAATCGATGCACTATGTACATGCTGTCCTACCTGTACACATGTGGGCCCCACATAACCACCTAGCTCTGGAAAATGGGCAATCCTTTATTTGATGCACCATGCATGTATATGTACATATGCGCAATCCCTTGCTCCAAAAAACTCCTAACAACGTTTCAAGCTACCACATTGTGAAGCTCCACACATCCACAGTTCTTTAGGCTTACCTAACCAAGCTGGAAGTTCTGATCCTGCTACTGTGGCGGAATCAAACTCCTCAACTGGTGTTCTCGTCACATCCCTATAGCTATGGTCCCTCAAGTTTATCTTTGTTATGGTTTCCATATGTCTCAGGTATATATGGTCATAACCCCAATCTTGGACCATTTTCAATTGTCGCATGAATGGTCTTCCCAGAATGATGTCATAGTTGTTCTTCTTGCCAAAGTCAACAACAACAAAAGTGTGTTCATATGCAATGCCACAAGAAGTAACAAGTACTTTTTCTAGCAGTCCTAGGGGCTTTTCCTTGTGTCCGTCTGCAAGCTGCAGGGTCATTCGTGTGGACATCAAGGCAGGTTTTCCCCATTTTTTCCAAACCTCTTTGGTTGCAATGGCCACACCAGCTCCACTATCAAGGATTGCCATGGTTTTTACACCATTGAATTCCAAAGAAAGGGTGGTGTTTCCATCTTCTCCCTCGTAATACTCGCCTACCTTGTTTAATGGTACTGGCCTAGTATTTAGTTGAGGCATTTCAAGCTCTTTGATGCTCTCCTCGATTCGAGTCATTGGGGTTTCTACACCAAATTTCTCTAGACATTTACCCACATTAGCCCACATGTTTGGTCCTATTCTAAGCAACTCGGCTAACATTATTGTACAGGTGACTGGGGTAGATAGAATATCTACTAGCCCCTTTGAATCGATGGCCTTGTTGGGAGTCAGTCTTTGTGATGGGACTGCAACCACATCTGACTTGGTCTCGTACTCTCCCATGTAGGACGGTAGTGTTCTTAGAGAATGGGGTTGACTATCCATAGATTGTACAGATCCTTTGTCGCCCCAACACGATTGCATGTCTAGATTCATTTGAGATCCAGTCTCAAATTCCTCTATTGGTGGTAGAAACACTCCTCGTTCCTCACCAGTCTTGTCTACTCATCTTCTTAGGTCATCGGCTTCATTGGCCTCTCTGACTTGTTTCCACAATTCATCAAGACCATCTATCTCTTTACAATCCTCATGTATAGCTTGGTGAAATCCCTCGGAAGAGTTATCCATGGTATTTAGTACTATCCTTGGTTCTAATGCTGGGTCTTTGAGGTTTGGTCTGTGCTCATGACTAGAATCTAGCTCTTTTAGTTCCTGGTTTGGTGAGATTACTTGTGTAGGAATGACACGGATCACATCCTCAGGTTTTGCAACTGGTGGTTCTAGTAAAGCTTGGGCTATTTGAATCATTTTCTTGCACATTTCAAACCTTTGCTTTTCTAGTTCCGTATAGAGATATGCCATCCACGTGTGTTCTTGGGTTTGTTTGTTTTTGAGCCTCGCATCATAGGTTTTCAAGAGGGCATCTAATGTCTCATTAACCTTCTCTGCCAACACAAATCCTCCTGAACTAGCACTTCTCGGTGTAAGAGAAGGTGCCTCCTTCTCCTCATGTTTTTTTATCTTCTCTTGAGCTTCGGTAAGCTTCTCAGCTAGGGATTTTTGCTCTCGTTCCCTACGTACTTTCATCCTAGTCTTTCTAGATTTCCAACTATTTCGTTTGCTATTGGTTTTCTGACTAGCTAGGTGCATCTGTCTTTGGTCCATCACCTGTCTTTGGACTCCTATCACTTTCCGTGTTCTTTGTCTCTGGATTCTCATCAGCTTTGTTTTGAGCTTGTGCCCTCGTAACCACTTGAACTGGTATGACATTTTCATTTTCTGAGCTACCAGGGAGCCGAACAATCCTTGATACATTTTTCGTGATTTTCTTGATTTGGTTTGGTATTTTCGGGCAATCGGGGATCAAGTGAGTGATGCCACACTCAAGACAGTAGGAATTTACTTCAGTGATCTCCGTATGAGGACATTGTTTGACCAAGTGGTTGTCACGACTTTTGTGACAATCTGTCTCTGGTTGAGGAGATTCTTTTAGCATTTCCTCTTGGCTATAAGCAAGCTTTGACCTAGATAAGCCGCTATTTGCAATGAATCGCAATGTCCTTTCGTCCATTTCATACCTTCTTTCTTTCGACTGAAACCCAGGAGGTGGAGGTTGTACCGGCCTCACCACTCCATGTGTTTCTCTCACATTTTGTTGCTTCGAAGGGTAGTACTCACTTTGGTTGCTATACCACATTGTAGCTGGCACTGGCATTGGTTTATTTGATGCTTCCATCATTGTCATGTATCTCATGTCTACCTGCATTCTAGCACTTGGCAGCGGAGGTTGTTGTCCTAAGACAACAAGCTGTGGCCTTAAAACTCCTGCTGGTCTTGGCGCATTCCCCGTAATGTATCTAGGTGGAGTAGGTGCTTCTGGAACAAGTCGTACATACCTCTCCCTAGTGTTTTCCATGCTATAATAGCACTCTTCCCCCGTATGGTTCGTCCATTTTCTCTTAATTTCACACCACTTCGGCTGTCCCGAATCAGACCTTACAAGAGGAATCAACCTCTTGACCAAGTGGTCAATAAGCTTTTCTTGATCAATAGGTGCCGTTGGCTTGGCAATGGACTCACTTATCTGTGAAACAATGTGCTGAGAGGATGTGTCATCTCCTTGACTCTTTAAGTCCTTTTCTTTGTATGCCTCACAATTATCCACTAGATAAAGAGCTTCTTTGATCAACTCGTTTAGCGTCATCCTCCTTATCATATGCAGATCCCTCTGAAGGCCCTCATCTCTCCTTCCCTAAATAAAGATCATCATCAGTTGTGCTTGCGTAGGTAATTCCGCTCTCGGATAGAGCTTAACATATCTCTTGAGCCGTAATGATGCTTTGCATACTGATTCATTCTCTTTCTGTTCGAATATATGGATTTGCGAGACCGTGTTGTGAGCAATGCCTTTTGGCAAGAATTCTTCAATAAACTCCTCAAACAACTCATCTAGGGTCTCAAAATCCCATATTTCCATCGAGTCGAACCATGTAGCTGCATCATCTTCTAGAGTCAATCCAAATTCCGCAAACTGTGTCGCAAAATCTGAAACTTCCTCTGCTCTAATCACTCTTCTAAAAGCCGTTACGTGATCTCTCGGATCTTTATCTCCGGAGTGTTTTCTGTTTACCCATTTCTAGACTTGGGATGGTCTAACTCGTCGATTGTCTACAAGTCTAACCAGAGACTCTCCCAATCCTTCTTTCGTTATCCCTCTTGAAGGGAATCCTGGTGGCCCTCTTCTTGGAATTCCTATAGGAATTCTTGTGTTTGGTGGAGGCATTTGTGGTCCTTCATTGACCAAATTTCCACCTCTTTCTAGTACAGTCTGTGGATTTGTGCTTTCTACAACTCTGTATTCTCGTCCATACTTGTCAACAACTATAGATCTCCATTGACAGTCGACTCCGTATGTGTAGACATATAAGAGCTTGTAATCCGTTATCTCTTCTAGGTATGGATCTGAGCACCTATAAAGATTGACCTCATTGTCGTCAATGTATCTATATAGTCCTTCACTCTCATGACCGATCATCCAAACTCTCTCCACAAGATGGGTCTTTATCAATTGTTGCAAGTTTGGAAGATCCATTGTGGGAGGATATTCCTCTATCGTAGGGATCTCCAAGCTTGTGTAAGCTGCGTTTGAATCTAGGGTAGGCATGATTTCTGGGCTTAAGAGCTTTTTCTTGGTTCAAGTAGACTTACTCCACTGTGTTCGAGTTCTTTGGTTAGGGAAAAGTCGAAACTATGTCCAAAACCGCAACCTTTTCGTCACAATTCTCGCAAATTGTCGCTTTTAGACACCCCCGACTTCCGGATGAATTTTGAGGCCTTAAACGATGTTTTTTTCAAAGTTGAGCTAGTTTTGCTCTAAGATCTGTAGAGCCGCTCTCAGGCTACGTTTTGATATAAAAACTTTTCCGATCCGATACTGTTTGTGAAAGTTATGGCCAAAACAACAGTTTAGACTGGTCAAAATGAGTCCAATTCAATTTTAAAAGAAGATTTGGGATCTCTGTGACACTGTGAACACTTCTGTATGGTCAAAAGTATAGTTGGACCCTAAAACTGGTCTAGAGACATCCTACGCGTAGGATGTCTATGTGCTCAAAATTTAACAAGATTTGGTCCAGAGACTCCCCTTAACTCTAGCAACACAATGGTATGCTCAGAATTTCCTTTGGACCTGAAAATGGCCTTGAGACATCCTACGCGTAGGATGTCTTTTTGCTCAGAATGACTTGAAATTTTCACCATAGCTTCTCCTTGATGTGCTGATCACAGTGGTGTGCTCATAAGTTGGTTTGGAGTCCTAAATCAAGATGGAGACATCCTACGCGTAGGATGTCTAACTGCTCAGATTTTGTCCAAACTTGTACTGTAGCTTCCCCTTGATGTGCTAAACTCACAGCTATTTTTACTTTTTGATTCTGACACCTATAGGTTGGTCAAATGATCCAGAATCTGTTCCAAAAGCCTGATGTCTGTTCTGATGAATTCCTAAGTCAAATCAACTCCAAATTGGACCAAAATTGACTAGGAGGCTTGCCTAAGGCTATACAGCACCTTGCTATGTCCACAATTTGAATTTGGCCTCTAAATCATGCCTTAGACATCCTACGCGTAGGATGTCTAACTGCTCAGAATTGCCCCAAATTTGAACCACAAACTCTTCTTAAGGTGCTGATCACTGTGGTATGCTCAAAATTAAGTTTGGAGTGCAAAATCACACATATGACATCCTACGCGTAGGATGTCTTTTTGGCCTGTTTGACCCCAGACTTGACCCAAAGCTTCCCCTTGATGTCAGCAACCCAGTGGTATGCTCAAATTTTGGTTTGGATTTCAAAAGTCCCAAATTTTAGTTGTTCTTGCCTTTTCAGTCAACAATGCTAAAGTCTGTTTAATCTTTCTTTCACTGACCCAAATGAGATGAAATTTATCACATGCACTCAAAACATCATGTATAACATGCACATGAAGTCACCCTATGGTTTGGTCTCAAAAATTATGCATTGGGCACAATTTGGGTAGGATGTCTGGCAATTCTCGTCGTTTGGCTTTGATCTGTCAAAATTTGGTCAAATTTCCACTTTCCAGGTGAAAATAGGGTAAAACCTACCTTCTAAACACACTGGTAACCTTAGATTTTCAAAATTTCCACCAGATCACCCTGTAGACATCCTACGCGTAGGATGTCTACTTTTGATTTTTTGAGACTGAAGTGTCCCTGATGCTTCCTTATGCTCTCAGAAAGTGCAAGTATGCTTTACAATTGCAAAAACATGCAAAAATCACTCAATTAAGCCTTTGCTGAGATTTTATGCTTTCTGCCTCCTCCTTTTGGCTTTTGGTCAACAAAAATAGGGAAAAACACCCAAGTCATATGTTACTAGGGTAAAACTACCCTTTGAACCCACTGGTGCAGTTAGAATTTTCAAATTTGGTCTCCAGAACCCCCTTGAGACATCCTACGCATAGGATGTCTATGTTTACAGAATTGCAGGTTTTCTTCACAGAACCCTTGCAAATGCTCTTTTATATGCACAACATCATTCAGTCATACAAAAATATCCACAAAAGCTTGTTTAATGCATTTTTACCCTCAAAAGCACACTTTTCCATGATTTCAAATGCAATCAAGCACTTTAGCAAATAAGTTAATGCTGAATAGCTCTAGATCAGAATCGGATCACTTACCTAAAGCTACTCCTACAAATCATATGGGGTTTTGTATCTATGAGTAGAAAAACGCTTCACTATCACACACAGACTAGTAAACGCTTTTATCACCTCACAAATCACTCGACCACCAACAACTACTCTAATCCACAGATCCTAACTAAACCTATCTAGTCGCAGACCCTCGGCAAGACACACGCTTCCTGGCTATCCACTTGATCACGGAATATCCTCTTCCGGATCCACTTAAGAAAAACGCTTTCTTTAGCTGAAACTAAATCAAGCAACCATCACAAGAGTGTTAGTAGGAAACCTACTTAGGTCCTTGTGTCCCTGGCAGCGGCGCCAATGTTGGACGGGAGAGACTCACACACCCATGAAGTGCATGCAAACACTACCTAGATCAACATAATGTCAATCGAGGACACAGATGACACGATAGGCACATGGAGGAAATCTCTTTAGCTTGTCAAGTTGAGACCATCCTACACATACAACACTCTGGAAGGCCAACTAAACCACAATCAAGAACCTCACTGCTCTCAACTACACCACCTAGCCGCATACACACATACGGAAGGTAACTCACCTAATCATGCCAGATTCGTACGAAACTTAAGGAACACCATCCCCTCACTAGGATACACCTATCCCTAAGCTTCTACACTCAAAACCCTCACTCTAAACCCATCTGCGGAAAACGCGTAGGATGACAGAGCTGAATTTTGAAAGTGCCCGAAATTGAAATCTATGAGTACCTATGCGTAGCTTATGTCGCCACGATTCTATAGACTACTAGCACGCAGAAAAAAGACATCGTTTGATACACTTACGGCCACAAATAGCTTGTAGATGTGTCGGCGTGTGCGCTTTGTCTCGTGTGGAATGCTTGGCGTGGTCGCGTAGCTCTCCTCGAGCCTACAACAATGGTGCAGTCGGATCTCCAATGTGTTGAGCGAGCCGGGCGTAGTGAGAGGATGAAGCTCACACTCACTCTCTTTCTCTCTCACACACAGTAGACGGCAGCGCTCAGTTTTGATTATGATAAAAAGTCTTTTTACAAAATGACCTAGGTACCTTATATACTAAGGCCACCTTAGGTTTAACCAAAAATGGGGTTGAAAGGGTCAATGGCTTTGTATTTACAATCTGGAAGTGCCATTGCACCCCGGCTTCTGAAATTAGAATAACTACTCATTACAAATGACGTTTATATCCATAATCCGCAGCATTTCATAACTCGCAAAAGATAAGACTTTGGTACGAAACTTGAGTTATGTTGTGTTGTTGACCCAGCGGTCAACAACATATAAAATGGAAGTCATAGGTAATGAGCTGAATTTTCTGCCCATATTTTTACTTTTTTATTTGGAGCAACAATTGAGTAGATATGATCAAAATACTGGAGCCCAGTTTGCCCACATCATGCAAGGACAGCTCATTTTCAACTTTTCGAGTTTCTGTTCACACTGTCTCTTCTCTTCTTGTGTAAACCCTTGGGGGTTCCCTTGGCCTATAAAAGGGGACCTCTTCTTCCTTGAAACCCACTCAAGCATTCAAGCCATTGATGAGAGGAATTCATGAGGGAGGGAGTAGTAATGCCAAATTGTACTTAGTCATTAACATAAGCCTAAGCCTACACTTTCTCCTAGAGGAAGACTAGCCATTCTTGCAAGCTAACCTTGGAAGATAAACTCTAATCAAAGAAGGTCTTGCACTTGGTGTATCAATCAAAGTTGTATTCTCCACTCTTCTTCTCTCTCCATCAATAATGGTGCCGAAGGGTTTGTCAAGTAAGATGTGTTCTACATTGATATTTTCTTGATTTCTTGTCGTTTTATTTTCATCTCTAATCCAACATATATATATCTTATCTCATCTCCTTAACCAAACCTATCTCTCTCACTCTTAGAAATTCATTCTCTCTATAAATTCTAGGATCTCCTTGCTACAAGCACATCTCTCCCCGTAGTATCCTTATTGCCTACGGGCAAGAATAGGGCTTGGGAGGGAAATTCTCTTCCCTTCTCTTCTCTCATATCTGTATTTTGCACATACTATAGTTATCCTAAGTGAATAATCCACATGATGAGAATTTCTATCGCTTCCACTCTGTGAGATCTATTAGAATTAACGTATGGATTAGCCGTAAAATACACTTTCAACAACGCATAGTGTTTCTCTTTGGCCCAGAAACGCTCAATGAAATACTTCTTTCTCCGGATCCCATCGTACTATCTCTCATAGACTATAACTTTTCTTTTGACGTAAGTGTAGTTATCTTGCTATGAACCAAGAGGATTTGTACACACAATTAATCCCAATCACTAGACAAAACATATATATTATAGTAAGCACAAAACTACAATCCCAAAGAATAATTTGTAGCTTAATTGGTCAGCAAAGATTGAATGCCATTAACTCATCTATTAACCCTTTCATATTACCCATGATACGATATGACGATAGCCTTGATGTTTTCATCTTTGTGATGTTTTGATATTCTCTTTTATGTTCTTTCTTTGAGTGTGTGAGTGCAAGGGAGAAAGAGTGGGGCTTCTTTGATTGCATTTCCTTTCAAACCCTAGACTTCATGGCATCTATGGTTTAACTCCTTCATATAGTTTTTTGGAGTTCTCTCACAAACTCTCACAGTCATAAGCCCGTTGCTTTCCTGGCAAGACCACAAATTTCTTGACAACGTCGTCATCACAAACATGATTCTAAGCATGCATCCTACTTAAATTTGTGCACAAGAAAAAGAGAATTAGTCTTATAAGACAAAAACATTGATCATTTAAAAGAAATATGTACATTTTCTTACTCTAATGTAGCATTGTAAGCATTGACAAGGTTCATACTATCCTTAAGTTGTATTCCTTGCATCCATCTAGCATCTTCAAAAGGATAAATTTTGAACTTTATAAGATACCGTCGGATAATCTTACCATGTTGTAGTACCTTGTCCTCATGCCGAAGGATAGCTTTGGGTTGTAACACCTCTTCTTGGTCTACAGTTTCTAGGGAGTCTTCAATAATTGGTCTCTTGGTGGCTCTCCTTTGTAGGGCTTAAGTAGGTTCACATGAAAAGAATTGTGTATAAGCCAATGGTTGGGCAACTTGAGTTGATAAGCCATGTCATTGATTGGCTTTAATATTTGAAAAGGACCATAGGACCCAATTATTTTATTTGAATGTTAAGGCCCTTGTGTGCTTATCAATAGCAACCTTTTGCCTTTGTTGAGAGATGGATATAGCCTCCTTAATCTTTTGGAAAGATTCTTGTACGTCATGACTATACTCATTAGCAACGAAAATCTTCCCATGTACTTTAAGTAGCAAGGGACTTTTAGGTTTTTACTCTATGACCTCAAAAGGTTCCTTTTCCATAGTAATATGGACAATACTATTGTACACATACTCTACAATGGGTAAGTACTTCTCCAATTGTGAGCATTGATCTACTTGTGTAACATATTTCTTTAGTAAATCGAGAGTCATAAGATTTTCTATCTCACTTTAGCCATCTATTTCTGGGTGATAGGTCGAAGAGAAATTCAATCTTGTACCTAGATTTTCATAGATACCTTTCCAAAAATTACTGGTCATTCTAGTATGTCTATCTGACACGATGGATGTTGGAAATACATGATGTTTGAAAATCTGAGATATGAAGAGAGTTTCCATTTGCTGTGCTCTTAGCGGATCGCCGCGAAGGACGTCTGCAGCATAGCTCTTTTGTAATAACATAATGTCAATATGCAAGGAAGCGACTCGGGGTGGGGCACGGAGACTTAATGAGAGTGTCAATCTCACCAAAGTGAACTCGAAGACTACTCATTCTTACAATAAAAGCAAATCAACCACTTCCTAGTCAGATAATCAGTATACGTCTATTCTCAACACTCAACACAATCACGCCGTTTTAGTATCCAACCGAATTGGAATGTCACGAAACTTAAGGAGAGGTATTACAACACTTATAGACTCAATCCTACCAAGTTCTGTCACCATCTGGGAAGGTACATAAATCACAATCTATCACAAAAAATGTGCAGAAAACTGAAACGAAAGTACTTGGAGAGATCCACCTTAAGCATAGAAACACTTATCCCAGGTCAAAACATCAAAAAACAACCATCTTAACTCCCAAATCAATGTATTTAGCTCACAAATGACTCGCTCCGAACCACAGCAAAATTGGAAATGATTACACTTAGATCGAAGAGCAAGAGACAAGGAACGCAATGTACTATTCGGAATAGAATTTTGATTACCCGTTTAGGAGAAATGATGACTACAAATTGTAGTCACAAGAGGCTTTCGCAACGCACGTTTTCTTCTCCAAGCTAATGATAATCCACTTTTCAAAACTAAGGGTTTTGACTTTAAAAGTTAGGGGGCTTTCCCACGGCCAACCGGCCTCTTACAAGGGGTAGACTGAGAGAGCATAAAAAAGAATATGGTCTAATCTTCTTATGATTACAACTCATTCTAGGCAGAATTACAGGGTTTTTGCCAAAAAATACAGTATTCACCAGGTTTTGTGTGCATACGCTCGCTCGCTCGTATCCACCAAACATTCCCCCCTTCCTATTCATTTGCACGCCCTCGTGCAAGCTGCATCTGAGGGAAGTCACTTTAGTGCCTTCTTTCGAGTGTTGCAGTGAGATTTCTGAACTTTTATGCTCTAGCTTTGATCTCAGATTTCGTTGCAGCTCTCTGAAAGGATTATTTGCAATGGTGATCTGATAAGCAATGTGACGAGCTGTCAGATCTTTAGTCATTGGATTGAATATGGAAGAGTCCAATTCGAAGAAACCTGTCATGAAAGCTTCTTCAAAGGTCTGCATGTATTGAGATGGCAGAAACGCGACTCTTGCATATAATCCCATGATAATATTTCTGCTAGGGATTTCTGTCTCCATGTTCCAGCAAATGCCCCGTGTGCCCTCAACAAATACCTTCCATGGATGCTCTGCCGCTTCAATGTCTCTGAAGGCTGTAATGCACGTGATGAGCATTTTAACAATCTTTACCAGCATCTGGCACAAGTGATATCTGGGATCTCCTTCATCATGTTGATGACTCCTTTCAGAGTTTGAACCATGTAATTCTCTGATGGGGGGTTGTTATTGATCGGCTTGGCTATGACAGGGTAGTTCAGCACTGTCGGTCTTTTGCTTTGCCAATTGTAAAAATTGTCCCAAGATCGCCGCTTGTTGATTGGATAGTAAGTGGGGTCGATCCTGAGATGTTGAGGTGCATTCTTGTAATACGTTTCATCAGTCGGTCACTGATCGAACCATTTCTTTCTTCAGAGGGATTGATTGTCAAGGAATATTTCAATCTGAAGAGCTATAATTGGGACCTCTCTGTAATCCCCTCTGTTGTTTGGTTCAATTTTTGGGAGCATCTTTTGCTGCCATAATCGAACTTCTTGCCGCATCAACGGTAGAGCGATCATGTCATGCACAAAAATTTTGACAACCTCATCTGGAGTGATCATGAGGACGGTAGCTAAATCCAAGACTTTCAATTCATATTGCAAATATGCCTTGTGCGACGGGTCTTTGACTTCTGAGATCCAACGCTGAATTTCATCTTTGGCCGACTCCGAGGTGGATGTCATGGTTGGATCTGCAGACTCTTGTGTGCCTTTTTGAGTGCTTGTAGTTTCTATCTCCGTTTGATGAGTTTCAAACTCGAAGTGATCTGATCTTTCTCCCTGCTCAAATTCTCCTCTGTCCGGCTGATCCTTTGTTTGACTGGTTTTTAGATCCTCTACTTCCTTTCTTCCCTCAGCCAACTGCTTTTTCAAGTCTTCAATTTCCTCATCCTTTGCCTGTTGTAGGGCCCTATGACCTGCTGTCATGATCTGTCTATTATATTTTTCTTGTTTTAGGGCTTTTTAAAACTCGTTGATCTCCTAGCTCAAGGAAGTAGAGCCTTCAAGCATAGCGAAGAGGAGGGTGTCTCCTGTATTGCCAATAGTTGAGTGAGAGACCTGCTAACCACGGCATACGAGCCTTGTAGCTTCTCATTCTGTTCCTTTTCCCTGGTTAGCTCCTCAACAAGGCGTTGTTGTTCGATCTGTAAAGCTGAATTTGCCTCATTGAATTGCTGCACTCCTTTTTAACAGTAGCTTGCATTCTCTCTTTCTCTCTGTAGCTCCGATTGCGCCTGGACTTGTGGGTTCTTTAGTGCCTCTATTTGTTGCTTCAATTGCACGGATTCTGCTGCTGTTCGAGATACCTCCTTTTTGTTATCTTCCAATTCCAACTCCCTGAGGTTATAAAGAGCTCTTTGCCATTGGGATTGAAGCTCAATATGCTCTAGGTGGCTGTCAATATCAAAGGAGATAACTATCTCCGCTCCTTCTTTTATGGCCTCCTGAGTGCGTTGCATTCTTGGCCCTTGCTGATCTGAATGCTCGACCGCTTCAGCTTGCTTTTCCTTTTGTTTTAAACCTTCTATTGCATCAGAGGTCGTGGCAGGCTTTGTCTATGATTTCGTTTGTTGATTGCCTTGCTGCTCCGTCTGCTTTTCGTCTGCTCTTTGCTCTGACTGTCCTGCACTTTCCCCTTTGTCTTGTTGTGACCTCTCTGAAACTGTCTCAGCATCCTTGGGCGGGCTGAGGTCTTGGTCTTGTCCTTCCTGTGTCTCATGCTGTCCCTCTCCTTGCGAGAGACTTTTCTCCTCTTTACTTTTTCTGGATTTGTCAGATGATTCTAAATCATCGACGCGTTGCTTCTTTGATTCTTCTTACTGCCGCTTCTCCATCTCTCGTTTGAGCTCATTGTGAATTCTTTGCCGCATGGCACTGGCAATTTCTCGTTTCTCTTCAGCCTCCTTCCTCTTTTGTTGCTTGATCTTCTCTAAGGGCTCCATATGCCTGCGTATCAACGTAACATCCTCGACTTCATTATCTTCTTTCTCGTCATCCGCTTCTGTCTCTTGGGTTTGCTGGTGATCTTTCTTTTGTTGGCAGAGCTTTTCCCTCAATGCATGTGCCTCTTCCATTGTCCTCCAGGAATGAGTGATGGGGATAGCTTCTTCCAAATGTGTAGCCTTTTTCTTTAATCGAGTGTATCCCAGGGTGTAAGGGGTATCCTTGTCTTCCTTCAAAGATTGGTACTCAGAAGGAGTATCCCGTGGGTTGGATCCTTCCTCCTGGCTTCTCTGAGCATCCGACTCTATTTTCTCACTGTTCGAATCCCTTAGAGGTGCACTTTTCCTGGTTTGTTTGACTCCAGGATTCGGTCTTGTAGAAGGCCCTGCCACTGGTCTCACGACTCTTTTGGATCCGTGGATTAGGTCAATTTGTGCTTGGGCAAGTGGTAGATCATCAATCATGCCCAATGCTTGATAGGCTATTCATGTGAGCATGGGTCCTCCGTTCATGTAAGCTTTACTTCTTTGAACGCCCTTTAGATTTGCTTCCACAATGGTGTCAAGAAAGTAGTTGCCAAAGTCGCAACTGACCACCCTGCCTTCAACCAAACCCATAGCCATCACCACTACCATATGAAACAAAGGTTCAATATATCTTGGTGGCTTCTGTACCTTGAAATGGTGGGATATGAGACACAACAACAACTTTGTTTTTGAGTAGATCAGGTCCTGATATGTCAGCTTGTGACCATGCTGCTTCAAAAAGGCCTTATCATTGTCGATGGCCTTCATTTTCTGCAAGAGGTTGTGCGTCCCTTGTGGAAGATGGAGGGTTTCATTTATGATTTCAGCTGTAATTTTTACCTTAACGGCTGCCCGTCCTTGTCTATCAGAGTTGCTTCCCCATTGTACTGAATTGTCCTTATGAGCTCGTGAGCCCGTCTGAAATCCGTTTCCCAAGGAGGTAGTCTCAAGAAATTGTCGTGTTGTAAACACTTGACCCTAGCTTGCACTTCTGGATTCTGGTGCAAAGTCCACATTTTCTGGGGGAAGATGGTGGCCTTTACAATTTCTCCGTCTACGGCTTGGAACCTTCCAATGAAAATGTTGCCGGAATTGCTTCAAGTACTTGTTCTGTGAGGTGAGCTTTCTCATTTGATGAGATGTCGATGTTAACCCTCACGGCACACGGACACCCTATGATCTATAAACGTTGTATTATTTAGAGTCAGGTACCGGGCTTGTCGGACCAATAGGAAAAGGGTAAGAGTGATCGCCGATGATAGGCGCACTCTAACTAGGACATTCAAGGGGTTAGTTGGCTAAGCATGGGCGCCCAAGTGTGGATGGGGTGAGCTCCTATAAAAGCCAACTAAACCTACTTTTTACTCATTCTCTCATTTGTGCAATAGAAGAGTGCTCTTGCTCCATCTCCATCTCCATCTTCTTCTTCTTCACCTCCTTGTGTGTGTGTGTGTGAGAGAGAGAGAGAGAGGGAGAGTGTGTGTGCGATCGAGCATTACGAAGGCACGACGGCGGCGAAGCGGTTGAGCGCGGCACGACTGCAGCTTCTTCTTCATCGCGGCGAGGAATCCACCACGAAGGCGAGCGTAGAGCGGTGAGTGACACACCCTTTGCTCTCTTTAGCTTGCTAGTTTAGGCTTGTTGTGTGCTTGGAGCCGTCTGCGGCTCGCACACGGTGTATTGGCAAGTCCCTTGCTTCGACAGTGCGGCAAGGAGCGCACATTTTTGGCGCCGCTGCCGGGGATATGCCCTACACTAAGCTCGGTTAGCACTTTACGCTTTTTTGTGGTGTAATTACTATCATAGGAAAGGCAGGGAATGAGTGTGTGTAGTTGTGTGGAGATTTTTGTTTTTTTGCGTTTTCTACGTTTTCAGGTTTGCACTGCACAGTTAGCATTTCTTGCGTTTTTTGCATTTTCTGCATTTTCTGGTTCTGTCAAGTTTCAATTCTGCATTTTCTGCATTTTCTGCGTTTTCTGTGTTAAGTTTTCTGTCAAGTTCCAATTTCTGCAATTTTCTGCATTTTCTGTGCTTTTTCAATTTTCTGCATTTCTTGCGTTTTTCCAATTTCTGCAATTTCTGCAGTTTCTGCATTTTAAACAAAAAAAATAAAAAATTTTAATTTTCCTGGAAAAAAAAAATTCAGGAAAAAAAAAATTCTTAAAAAAAAAAATAAATCGAAAAATAAAAACGCGGGTGAGGGGGAGGATAAATTTTTCGAAAATAAAAAACGTGAGTATAAAAACGGACGGGTTGGTTTGTATAAAAGATAGATCGAGATCGGGATCATTTCCCCAAGCCCAAGCCCAGGCCCAGGCCCAGGCCTCAGTCCTATGATATATACTAGACTCACTCTTATATATATACCCTACTCCCTCAAGAGAGAATGAGAGCATGTGGGACAAGTCCTCCACTCTCCTCCTTTCTCTTCCCACTTGCACCCTTAGACTTTCTAGTTTGGGCCTAGTTCCCTACTGGAAATTGACAGTTTTAGGGATTCCGAGGGCATAGAGTGACCAAACGGAGGGCTGTAAAGCACGGCACGACCCTCTGACCGAGACGCTCGTTTTGAGCTATCATACGCTCTATTCTATAGCCGGGTCAGAAAAAAAAAGGACCAAAAAGTCAAATTAACGAAAGACTTCGGTTGCAAAACACCCAAAAATACTAGGTGAGCAGCCTTCGCGGGCACTCACTGACACTTCTAGGGGATCAAGTCATATGAACCTACGCTCTGGACGAGTGTTAGAGCACGATCACATTGGTAGTGCCTCTGTTCATACGGATACCCATTACCCATCCACGATAGGCTCTAGACCCTCAGCGGGGACACAAGGTAGCACCACCCAAGACCCTAAAATAGCCGCTAGTGATTCCTCCTCCGACTCAGAAATCATGGAAGCATACCCTACCCAAAACACTGAGAGAGAAGGCCATGCACCTCCCGAAGCTCCACAGCCTAGTACTAGTATGTTTAGCCGTTTCATGGAAACATTAGGTAGAGCTACTCGCTCGGTGTATTGGCAAGTCCCTTGCTTCGACAGTGCGGCAAGGAGCGCACAGTCGATTATCTCATAGGGTGCCACATGCCACTCCTTCTGTGTTTTCCTTCAAGAAATCCTGTTGCCAATTTGCAAGGGAAATCAGATTTTAGCCATTGATCAAAGTTGTCGAAAAGTGTAAACTTGACCATAAAATAAAAAATTGAGCTTAACTCTATCAAAACTACTCCAAATTTGACCAAATTTCACCAGTGCACCTAGGATTACTATAGGCACAAAACTGTAATGAAACAGATAGATTTTGGCAAAAAGGAACATGGATCAAGATCCATGTTGGAAAGCTTTTTGAAATTCTAACTTTGGGAAGTTGTTGCTGGGCATAAGGGGATGCTACTGAGCAATTTTCTTTGGATTTAGAGCTAAAGGTACATGGATCGTGATCCATGTTGGGCAACATTTTGGAAAACTGATGATACCATCTGGTAGGGTTCATCTTGATTATGACTTCGTCCAAAAATTTTGGGATTTGAATCAATGGTTTGACACTTGGGCTAAATTTTGAAAATCAGGTACAGATTTAGAGATTTTGGCTTTTGGAAGTGGATTTTTGGGATTCAAATGGCTTGACACTTCATGGCTTGTCTTTCTTGATAATCCTGAATCAAATGGCATGGATTTTAATTATTTTGGCTAAAAAGGTACATGGATCGTGATCCATGCTCGAAAGCATTTGAACACGGTTTTTGTGCACATTGGTTCCTATAGGTTTTCCTAGTACACTGGTGAAATTTTTTCAATTTTGGACATGTTTTTCCATAGTTTGCCCCATGTCTAGTTTATGGACATATTTTTTCCGTTTTGACCAAATCTGTTTCTGGCCACCACTTTTGGAGTCATGCTTTGCCTGAAATCTCCCCTTGCATTGATTTCTAATGGTTGAGGTCTGTAGTTCATAGCTTTGCTTGGTTCCTTGGCAAGTTTCCCCATACTTTGAAGTCTTTTGGGAAGGCAGACTGAATCTTGCAAGTTTCACCATTTTGCAAGTATACTTTTGCTTGGTTTTGATCCCATCACCCTTCTTAGGTTACCATTGCTTGTTGATAGACTTCGAGGAAAGTTTGAAGTTTTTCAAATTACTTTAGCAGTATTTTTGACCAAAGGACCATTTACAAAATGATTGTAGCAATCCAGGTGGATCTGATGAGCTTCAGAGCATTGTTTGTGATCATTTTGCAACCCTCGGACTATTGGTACATTGTCCAGCTAGTGAACCTCTTTGATCCTGATTTTGGAAAAAAGGTACATGGATCGCGATCCATGTTGGGAAGCATTTTGCAAAAACAGTCATGGGGTTTTGTTTCTGGGCCTCTATAGTTGCTCCTGTAGGAGTTTCCTTGATTTTAGGGTTTTGGGAACATGGATCGCGATCCATGTTTCAACACCTTTTCCTACTGTTGTTAGCTTGGTTGATTCTCCCAGGTAGTTGGGGTCTACGTATGAAGTTTTTCTTGTTTTTGATGTGTTTTGGAGTGCCACATTGGCCCTGTGAGTTTGACGATTTTGTGACCTTGTACTGCTTTGATTTGTTGTTTTGGTATTGTTGATGCAATATGGGTAACACACACATGCTCTTGCAAGGTTAACGATCATACCTGTCAAATCTGGTGTAGTGAGATCCACCGAGGTGGTCATAGCAGGCAGAAGAAAATCCAAAAACCCTATGCTCCTGTGGCTCTCTCTCTCTCTCTGAATGCAAATGAGCTTTTGTTGCCCTTTTCTGACTATATGATCCCAGTCCACCCAGAATAACCCATTTATACTTACCTTCATTGCTCATATCTTGTTGGGCACATCAATTCGAACCGTTCGTCATTCTGACGCTCGGTTTACAAATGGCGTCCGATCTGCAGTTTTGATCCTTCAGAAGTTGGTCCAAAATCCATTTTGTGTTAAATTTTTCCATATTTTCCATGGTTGTAGTCTTTGCTTTGAAGTTTCGGCGTTTGCTTTCAAAATTCGATTCTGACTTTCCTGGCTCGACTTATCAATTTTTTGTTGATTACCTGTCATTTTTTGCGTTTTTGTAAAAGAAAATTATTTACAATGATTATTAGTCGGCCAAAATTAGCCAAAATTAGTGTCACCTCCCTTATATACATACTCTTATTCTGGTATTAGATTGTGATGGTATGGCTCATGATTATGCCAACTAAGAGTCTGTAAGGCTCCAAAAACTTGTGTTTTTAAGGAAAAAGGAAGGAAAGGTAACGAAAAGAAAAGAAAAGAAAAGAAAAGAAAAGAAATAGGATGATAGTAATGGTATATACAAGTGGTACTCCAACCGCTTTTTCCCCCTTCCTAAAGTGAGTATAGTGTGGTTCTATGATGCTTACGGAGGATATGCATGGGAAAACAAATTGTTGTGTAAGAGATAGGTGCTAAACAATATGTTCAAGTGGCCGATGGTGGCGGTTGTTGGCATTTTTTGGGTTTCCATCGAAATTCCCGAGGTGTGTATCCACTAGAAGAGGCATCGTGAAGGCGATGTTGTTTGGGTTGCCATACCCATTTGAGTGTGGTTGGATGACGAAGAGAGTGGTCCATCGGTTTAGGCCGTTTGACAACATCGGTGGGCAATTCGTGATAATTTAAATTTTTTGTAGGCAATGTAGGTTTATGGGTATTGATTTAGCATTTAGGTATCCACAATTGCCTGGGCTTGGTTTCCATGATTGATTTCTTGACCCATATTTTCGTAACCTTGGTGATGGATGATTGCTGAGCTGTTGCATGTGGCGAAGCTAGAGGTTCCCATTTGTACGAATGGTGTGGCTAAAGATTGGCCCTCATGTTTGATGCGTAATGTGTTGTCCTGACAGTTTGGCATTGCCTGATAAGTGCGCATCCACGGCACGCCTAGAATAACTGCTCCATTGAGCTGATGATCTTCGACCACATGAAATTGATGTGGATACACTGTTCCATCAATGTTGATTGGAAAATTTATGTGTCCTAGATTGTCCATAGTACCTCTATTGGTGACCTTGAACCCCATAGTGTTTGGCATTAGAGGTTTCTGTGTGATTTTTCTGAAAGTGGAGTAGTTAACCACATTAGCTCTGGCCCCTGTATCCACTAATGCTCTTTCGGTGGAGCCGTCAGGGCAAGTTGTAACTGAATACGTAGATCGATTCCTCCTAACCATGTAGTCGTGGTTTGTATGGATGCCATCGGAGCATTTTGAATAGCCACTGCCTGTTGTTCTTTCCTCTAGAAGTTTGATTGTTCCCTGCGTTTCAATATTCTAAGTTTGGCCTCCTGCTGTGTTTGTTCCCAAATGTCCTGTGCTTGACATCCGGGTTGAGCTGCTGCATGGAGTGTTGCAATTTCATCTTGTGTCAGCGGAGGAAGATATTTCTTTAACCTTTAACCACTCATCCAATTAGGCATATCCTCTCTTGCCAATGTTGCAAGTTTAATGGCACCACTTTGCGATATATCATGGATCACAAAAGGCCCCATTCCTTGCTTTTTGAGTTTCTTGGAGTGCTGTTTTAGGGTGTACATGAGAACGTAATCCCCTTTATGGAACTCCTTACCAATTACGTGCCGATCATGAAAAGCTTTCATTTGCTTTTTCTGAGCATACATCCCAGCTATCGCTTTGAGTCTAGTTTCATCTAACTGTTCTAGGGTGTCTAGTCTCTTCGATAGCTCATGGCCCGTCCATCCTAATTGTGTTTCCAGCCTGAGGGATTTGACTAGGAATTCCAATGGTAGTATCCCATTAATTCCAAAGACCAGGTTAAAGAGAGTCGTGCAAATGGAAGGTTTAAAAGCTACACAGTAAGCCCATAAAGTGGTGTGTAATTTTTATCCCAATCATTTTTTGAGTCACTGACTATTTTGGTGAGCACGGTGCATAGGATTTTGTTAGTGCTCTCTGCCTGTCCGTTGGCTTGCGGATGATAGTGTGCTGACGTTCGGTGGACCACCATGAATTCGTCAAGGAGAGTCTCAATGACGTCATTCACTAAGTGTGTTCCTCTATCGCTTACTATTTTGATTGGTAGTCCATACCGCGTAACGACGTTTTCAAAAAGGAACTGAGCTATAGTCCTTGCATCATTTTTTTTGGGTTTCTTAGGCTTCTGCCCACTTCGTCATGTAATCCTTTGCTAAAATAATTTATTGTGCATGTGTCCTGTATCCTGGAGGGTTGATGGGACCAATGAAGTCAATGCCCCATTTGGCAAAAGCACGAACTCCCATCATCGGCCTCAGTGGCATGTCATCTCTCCGTAGGGGTGGTTTCGTGCGTTGACATTCGTCACATCGTTTGACTTATGTTGTTGCATCCATGAATAGGGTCGGCCACCATATACCTGATTTTAGCACTAGCTTTGTCGTTTTATCAGCAAAGAAGTGTCCTCTGGGTTGTCCCGCATGTGGGTGATCTAGGATGAAGTAATATTCGCTTTCTGTAGCATATAGTCGTAATTGTTCGTCTTTCCCCGGCCTATACAGTTGGTTGGCAATGAGTAGATAGTGTTTGGCCTCTTCCTCAACAATTTTCCTTCTTGATTCATCCCATTTCTCTGGAAAGGTTTTGTTTTTCAAGTACTCAATGATGTGAGCACTCCATTTCGGTGCTTGTACTATCTGCAAAGAGCCGATTATGAGTAGTGGCATGACCTCTTCGATCCATCGCGGTACCATTTCTATGCTGAACATATATGAATCAGGAAGTTCATCATCAACACCCGCATGTGCTTCCCTGTGAAATAGTTGTGAAAGATGATCTGCTCTCTGGTGTGTGGTCTCCTTTTTTACAACCGCCGTGAAGTCAAACTCAAGCAACAGTATAAACCAGCGAACAATTCATCCAGTGTTGCAAGGTTTGTTCACTAGATATAGCAGTGCTTGGTGATCCACGAAGAAGACAAACTTGTTTGCTAGAAGGTAGTGTCTAAATTTCTTGATAGCATAGATCATTCCCAGGACCTCTCCTTCCGTCGTGGTATAATTTCTCTCTGCGTTGTTTAGTTGTCGACTGGAGTAGCAAATGGGAAAATCCATTTTCTTCTCTCCTGACTGGGCTCATATGCACCCAATGGCATAGGCTGAAGCATCCACATGGACATGGAATATTTTTCTCTGGTCAGGGGCTTGCAAAATTGGAGCTGAAATCAAATGTTGCTTCAATTTCTGGAAAGCATGTTCACATTCCTCCGTCCATTCAAACTTAGTTATGAGGGCATACAATGGCTTGTCTATTACAACATACATATATATGAATCGCCTGTAATATCTGCAATGCGCCATAAATGCTTGCACTTCTTTTATCTCGTTGGTCTCGGTAGTGCAGCAATTGTCTTCACCTTTTCTTGATCAGTTGAAATGCCATTTTTTGACACTATGTGGCCCAAAATTTTACCTTGTCTCACCATGAAGGCACATTTTCCGGATTTAAGCAAATACGATACGTTCTGCATTTTTCAAAGACTTTACCTAGATGAGTGATGTGGTCACCTCGTTGGTGGGAATGAACACAAAGATCATCCATGTAGATTTCCAAAAATTGTCTGAGATATTCTTTGCATGTGTGGGTCATTAGTCTTTGAAATGTGGCCGGGGCATTGGTCAAGCCGAAAGGCATTACTCTATATGCAAATATACCCCACTCTGTCACAAAAACTGTCTTATGCTGATCTTCCGCCTTAATCATCAACTGGTTGTAGCCTGAGAACCCATCCAAAAAACTATAGGCCTCTTTCCTTGCTACCCTCTCAATAACATGATCAGTTATTGGCAGTGGATAGTTATCCCTAATGGCGGCTGCATTTACTTGCTTGAGATTTACACAAACCCGTAGTTTGCCATTCTTTTTGGGTACCACCACAATCGGGGACACCCAGCCTATGTGCTGAATCTCGTAGATAAACTCGACGTCCTTTAATTTGTCTATTTCCTTGATTTTTTGTGCAAAAGTTTCATTGTACGTGGTAAGGACATCGTCTGGTATCGCTCTTAAGGGGAATCGTGTGCTACATATCTCAGGATCTATCCCCTTTAGATCTTTGTAAGACCATGTGAAGACATCTTTATATTGCGTGAGCGTATCAACTAGAAGTTGCTCTTTCTCTTCAGTAAGGTCCATGGAAATATAGGCCGGTTGAGACTCCTCTCTGGGTTCTGCTAAATTGATGCGTTTCGTGTTTTCAGGCCCATCATATGAAGTTCCTGGTTCTTTGGGATCTCGTTTGGGTTTGTGCACCATTATCTTCCTATCCTGAATCGTATACTTCTTATAGTGGGATGGTGCATCGAATTTATCATCATTTGATTACTCGTCAGTTTCCATTTCGGTTGTCCAAACTTCTTTCAATGCCCATTTTAAATCATTGTATTTGATTTTGCGTTCCATTTTGGACAACTTAGACGGTTTTTCAGTATGTTCCTCTTTTTTTGATTTACGTTTTGGTTGAGTCATGTTTCATGTATAGCTTTGATATCCTGTCCTTGAGATAGTCAGTCGCTTTGACTAATCTCAAGTACTACGTTTTGTCATTTAACAAAGGTATTCAGTCCTCGTGGTGCTTGTTGTGGCTGTTTCTGCCTTTATCTCGATACCTGCGTTGTCTTGGAGGGTTTTTGTTTGGGAAATCATAGTAGATCACTCGGACGATCCTTCCGTTTGATGTTCTGGCTCGAGCTACTGGACAGTTCATCGTCCGCATTATCCTCTAGCGTCCTATCAGTCGAGTCTTGAAACTCTTCTTCGTCATCCGTTTGGACAAGGTCCCTTACAGAGATTTCGTCCACTATGCGTCGGCACTCGGCCATCCCTTCCTTGTCAGGTACGTCTTCCTCAGTCTTTGGAGTTAGGCAAACATTCATCATCTGGAATGGAATGATATCGTACCCTTCCTCGTCACAAAATTTGGTGAGGGTCACTTCATTGACACAAAAATGAAGAGTATCTAGTATTTGTTGCCATCCAAAAGGTTCGAACATCTCCTCTGGAAAAGGCTCTGGTATGTATGCTTCATCTTGTGCAGTTCTATCAAGAATGCAATATTCTTTTTTTAGACTTCCAGAATCCAATGCTTCTCCTGTCCATTGGTAAGCTTTGTTCTGGAGCCAGCCGGTATTCCTCCTTCTTGGTCAGTTGTGGAATGTAGGTCTTCTCCTGGGGCTCTATCTACGTCTTTATAGCTATGATCGGTGACACTAATTTTTGTAGTGACATCCTTGTTCCTCAGATAGATATAGTCGTAACCCCAATCTTGGGCCATTTTGAGCTGATGCATGAAAGGTATGCCTAGAATGATGTCAAAATTGCTACTTTCATTGAAATTCATGATAGCAAAGGTGTGTTCGTATGAAATTCCACAAGAGGTTACTACAATCTGCTCCAAGATGCCAATAGGTCTTTCCAGGTACCCATCTGCTAGTTGAAGTTTCATTCTTGTTTTTATTAGAGCAGGTTTTTCCCATTTTTTCCACATTGCTTTGGTGGCTATGGAGATTTCGGCTCCACTATCCAATATCGCTATCGATTTTACATCCTGGTACTCTACCGGTAGGGTAGTATTACTTTCTTCACCTTCACAATAGTCCCCTACCTTGTTGAGTGGCACTGGCTCGTGTTTAGTCTGATTCGAGGGTTGTGGTTTTAATGTGTTTCGAGAAACCTCGGTTGAAGGAATTACAAGACCTTTTTTTTCCAAATTTTTTGTGACCTCTTCCCAAAGGTGCAGTCTAATGTTCAGCAACTTTGACAAAGTCTGTGTACAACGGATAGGTGATGACATCAGCTCGTGAAGAGTTTTAGTGTCCATCATCTTAGGATTGGCTTTCAATTGAGATAAAACTTTCCTTACCTTTGATTGAGTTTCAAGGTTACCAATAAATGAAGGTAAAGTCTTCAATGACTGTGGTTTGCTGTCTTTCGATATCTATATTCCTACATCTCCATACAATGATTGGATGTCATTTGGGTAGAGCTCATGCTCCAGGTGGATTTCTGGGATAGGAGAGAGCTGACACAAGTGTGGCACTCCCGTCCTTCCTATTCCTGATCTGTTTCCATAGCTCTTAAGGCCATTGTTCTTCTACCTCCAGAATTGGTAGTGGTACATGAGAATGCGTTCCATATGTTGTATTGGCTACTACCCTCGTGTCCAAAGGTGTTTCGTCGACCAGATTGGGTAGGTTATTCACTTCAATTCCCTCTCATCTAACTCCCGAATATTTTCTCGTATGAGTACCTCGATTTTCGGAGTCGTAGGAAGTGATGGTTCCATGAGCGCTTGAGCGGCTTGAATGAGCTCTTTGAACATCTTTAGCCTCTCTTTCTCATACCCTGGATGAGGGTACCTTAACCATCCTTCCTCTTGGGTTTGGTTAGGCTTTAGCCTTGCTTTTTAAGATTTCGGAATTGCGACCAAGGGTTCAACCACCTTGTCTACTAGGACTGACCCGCCGGATGGCAGTTCCGATAGTTTCTTTGTCTCATTGTTACCATTAAGGCCTCTTTCCCTTTGAAGTTGTTCCTCCGTTTTCCGCAATTTGGTTTCTAATGCTATTTTTTCCTTTTCTCTTTTGGCTTTCATATTGTTTCATTTCGCCTTCCAGTATTTTCTAGGGATTCGGACAGACAAGTTATCTATCTCTATTTGGCTGGGCGGGACACTCTTTGCTACCTCATGTGCTGGAGCTCTAGTGATCGCTTTTATTGGAATATTCCATTCTGTTTCTGATCCACTTGAGCTTGGCACAATCCCTATTTTGTTCATGGTTGCTTTTCCTTTATTTTCGAGGTTTTTTGGGCAGTGTGGAATAAGATGGTCGGTCGTGCATCCGTTGCAGAATCCAAAAAATTTCACCCTCTCTCCTTTGTTTGGACACATTCTAGCCCAATGATCCCCACCGCATTCATAGCATGGTCCTACAGGTGGTGGAGAAGCTTGAGGAGCTTCCATTGGTTGTCATGTTCTAGGAGGGTAGCCTCTAGGTTGTAGCCCTGATTTTCCATAAACATTAGCATATTCTCATCGACCAAGTAATGATTTTTGTTTGGTTGTGCTATGTATGAGGGCTCAGGCATTTCTTCTGGAATTATCCATGGATTATATCCCTCTGGAGCATATGCATTCCTATCACTTTCCCTTTCATAAGTACTGTCTGAATCTTCTAGGTGTGAGATTACGTGGATCATACTCTGATCGGATGGTGGTTCTATGGGTTCAAAAATCCTTACCATAGCCCTATTTTCTTGGGGTAAAGGAGGTTGATGTCCCAACACCGGTTGAGATTTTTCCTGACCCAAGATTGCATTATTTGGCCCCACTTGGTACCTTGGAGGGAGTGGATTTTGTTGTCCTCTAGGTGGTCCATATTGTCTCTCTATAACATAGTTCCAATTGTAGAAACATTTGTGAGTTTCATGGTTTGTCCATTTTTGTTCTACAGCACACCATTTCAATATCCGATATGTGTTAGCTCCTGGCCCTTGTTGAAGGTTGCACCACTGGGTTTAATGGTCACCCCCACAAGTATCGCATTTTGGGTGGGCGGTTGTCGTATGTTTGGGTTCGTCCTGTTTCCATGGTTCATCCTCCTGATCACTTCCTCGATCACTCGATCAACGTCTGGTACAGTTGGGTTTTTCCCTCCCGATTTTGTCGTGGACTCACTCGTAGTTGAAGAGGTGCTACTAGTCCCCTAATCTGTGTCTTCAGTCACCTCCCCATATGCTTTGCAGCTATCTACAAATACAATGCCTCTTTCGTGACTTGCTCAAAGGTGACACAGGCTTTCAGGTGAAAGTCTTTCTTGAGCATGTCATTTCGCAGTCCCTCTATGAAAAGGACTGATAGTCTTTCGTCCTGAGGTAGTTCTCGAGGAGGGTATCTTTCAATGTACTGCCTAAAACGAAGCAATGCTTCTTTCACTTTTCCTTTTCCTTTTGCCTGAATGCATAAATATGGGAGACAGTGTTATGCTTGATCCCTCTTTTTGAGAATTCCTTAGCGAGTTCCCGGAGAAGTTTCTCAATACTTGGAAATTCTAAGCTGTTTAATGGTTGAAACGAAGTCAGGGCATTACCTTCCAATGTCAACCCAAATCCTTCATACTGAGTGTGGACATCAGTCACCTGTTTCGCTCTCAATACTTGTTTGAAGGTTGAAACATGGGCATACGGATCGCCAGATCCATTATACTTTTTGGGTAAGCATTTTACCACTTGGGATGGTCGCACATGCCTGGCCTCTGCAACCATTCTAAAAACTCCTTGTCCCCCTCAGATGGCTTCTCTTGGTTTGTAATCTCCTCTTGGTACTAACAATGGTATCCTATCAGCCCTACGTTCATCAATTCAATCTCTTGTGATAGTCAGAGGGATTCCAGTGGTGTAAGTGAATTCAGGAACATAGCTGCCCCTATGTGTGTTCATGGAAGCCCTAGTCACCGTCGACCATAAGGGTTCTGTTCTCGGTGACCGGAGCAAAGCAAACCCCGAACCCCCGACGGCCTCTAAAACACCGGGGACCGAATGGCGCGCCTCGAGCCTGTCATGGTAAAGCAAACAGGGGGCACCACCTAGCTTCAGCGGCTAGGACGCAAACAACACACAACCATAACAAAGTTTTCATCCAAGAGAGATGGATGCTTGGGAGTAATGATGAAGAGGAAAGGGAATGAGATCAAGTGAGAGAGAGAGAGAGAGAGAGAGAGAGAGAGAGAGAGAGAGTGAGGGAGGGGGTATAGCGGCTTAGTACTTGGCACCACAAAAGGATGGCGAATCCGCACACCCTTCACACATACACAAGCTCACTCCAAACACAAGACTAGGTGGCGATTCCGCACACCTCACATGGGCAAAATATTGCAAGAAAACATACTCACAAAACCTCAAGCTTTATTTAGAGACTAAGGCGATGAAATGGGGAGCATAGGGTAGGGGAATGAGAAGGGAGAGAGTGGTAGAGCACATAGCGGATAGGTGGGAGTTGATGGCGAAGACTCGCACGAGGGTTATGGCCATCATCCTTCATTTAGTTTTCCTTCATCTTCCATAGCCCAAGGGTGTAGAGGTCATGCTCAAGAGGAGCATGGTGATTGCGGTGATGGTGATGGTGTGGGTGTGTGTGTGTGCACTAGGCACACACAGTGCATAGTGTACTCTTTGGTGATGTTGTGTGTCTATTTAGTGTGATGGTGACCCCTCTTTATATAGGGTAGGAGGGGGGAGAAATTCTAGAATTTAGAAATGAAGAAATCATTATCTACACAAACCATGTGACTGTGGGCCCCACTTGTCTGGCTGTGTGTATATGTGCGAGAACAGCAGTCTCATGAGAGAGAGACTAAGAGAGAGAGATGGGTTGATGAAAAAAAAGTGAGAGGTGACATGGAGAATAAAGTAATTACAAGAGGGGAGAGAGGGGAGTGTGTTAAGAGGTGAATCTGTGTGTAGATGTGTGTGAACACAAGAAAATCAGGTAACCACTGGGTGGGGATGGGTCTGTGGGCACCTTATTCAGTGAAATTGAGTGTGTGTGAGTGTGGGGGAGGCCGTCTGGCTACAAGACAAGAGAGATTTTGAATTTTAGAGAGAGAGGGGGGTATTTGGATCATGGGAGAGTGTAGGAGAGAGAAAAGGGGGGTGGGGTATACTGTTTTGGAAGATAGCATAAGTTGCATGTGAGTTAGGGTGCATAATTGGTGAGTTATAATGCATTATTGGTGAGAGGTGGGGTAGCTTGAGGGAAGAGAGAAAGGAGAAAGGACAAGGGGAAGAGAGAGGGGGTTGACCTTTTGAGTGGAGGAGAGGAAAAGGGACACATGGCGGGGCATCAGTGAAGAAAAAGGAGGCAAGGTGGGGATGGGCTGCCCCGCAGGCATGAGGTGGCCTATTTTACCTTTCTCATATATTTACATAATCATACTTTATTTTTTTCTTACTTTTCCAATGCATTTTATCACTCCCTCCCTAAGAGGAGGTTTCCATGGGGTGGGGACGAGAGAAGAGGGGTATGGGAGCTTGGCTTGTGAAAAGCCCCCATCATTAGCCCTCCCCTTTTGGCTAGAGGCATTCATGTCTCTAGCTCTGTTTCTTCTTCCGCTTAGCTGTAGGATCCGATATCGAGTTTCCTTCTGAACTAGCCATTCCATTTGGCCATTGGTGAGATTTCTGGGATATTCAGGAATCTGTAACAGGTCCGAGTGATAACTTGTTCCTTGGAATAGTGTCGGTTGATTAAAGGGGAAGCCCATGGCTTCCAGAACTTTGTGCCAATGTCCTCCTGGATCCCAAGTGAAAAATAGGATCATTGTTTGCAGTGTCCGAACAATAAAATTTGCATGCCAAATTGGATCAAATTTGTAACCACCAGTAGCAAGAGGGGAAATGAGCATCTTGGTTCTTGCAAAGACAGAACTGAAAATTATGATTCCCAAGAGTGTACCAAGAATCCACCATATATGGCCGCCTTGTTGGTGTGGTGAGCTCAAGCTGTCTTCAAAATCCTGCTTACAGCCATGACTAG
The DNA here is from genome assembly GCF_014529385.1 of Adiantum capillus-veneris. Classification (NCBI taxonomy): domain Eukaryota; kingdom Viridiplantae; phylum Streptophyta; class Polypodiopsida; order Polypodiales; family Pteridaceae; genus Adiantum; species Adiantum capillus-veneris. Next base: position 137,553,956 of record NC_140945.1, read on the forward strand.
AAAAAACTGTGAGCATATCATGCTTCTTTTGGGTGTGCTCAAACATGTCAGCTTCCTTTACTAATGCTAATAGCAAGCCACCTACCTTGCGGCTTAAATACAAGCGTAATCCACTTACCTTTCTCCAAAGAGAGGATGCATTATTTGTAAGAAATTGTACCAAATTGCGAAGGAGGTCTTCATTCTTGCATTCTATCAGGATTTTGTCTATCCATGGCTCCTTTGCTCTTATCTCCATGCTGATCTTCTCTCTGTATGTTAGAGCGGCTAGCCATAGCCATAGGTCTGATGCATCCCATACAAACACAATGCTGTGTTGTGGAGGAGTTTGGGACATCCTTAAAAGGTTGGCAACATATTGATCATCACACTTACTCTGAACACCCTCACATAAATGGAGGCATTACCCATCTCCAAGGATATAACATCTTTCAGTAGACTAGAGGCATTACCCATCTCCAAGTCTATAACACTACACAATAAAGTCTTGCTCGGCTGCCAAGCCTCTGGAGCAATATCCAACTCCAAACCTTCAGTCATACTTACCTCTTCATTATGGTCCTCTAGTGAAACTGCCTTGATGCAAGATTCCTTTAGCTTGCTACACTGCTCTGGGTCCATGCTGGTGCACAGGCTTCCGTTTTCAAAGCCCTCCCCTTTGCGTGATATGTTGTCCATCTTCTGCAAAGCCTTGCTAACAGGCTGGTTTTCCTCTTCTCTTGTATCTTTCATGACCATTGCATTCCTCTTACTCTGACGAGGCCTTATCAACACTTTACACCTTCTTATCCTTACTGCCCAATGCTGTCGATTGATCGCATTGGTGACTATTTCATTCAAGGTTAAAGATGTACTCACATTTGTAACACAATTTTCTTGACTTACCTCCCCCACCTGGGTAGCATCTTTTGATTCTTTAACCTCTTGTTCCACTGCTTCAAGTCTTTGAATAAACTTCTCGCTTGATCCTTCTTCTGTTACACTCATCTTGACCTCTTCTGCAAGACCAATGATACTTGGTGTGCGGGTACCAATTGGTCGTGGGCGTAGGATGATTGTAAGTGGTGATTGTGGCGGTGGTTGCATTGGTGACTGGCGTTGAACTGGTGTGGCTAGTTGTGGTTGCACCGCTGGTGGTGGGATTTGAACATGTGGGATTGGTTGCGTGAGTGGTGGTGGTGTTCTTGGTGGAGAGATCTGATTCTGTCTCCCCCCTCTATTGAAATTCTGCCTCCTCGGGTGTGGGCAGTAGTACATTCCTCGGCCATCTTCTCCGTAGTTGTAACAATGGTACTCTGGGTTCTGCCTTCTTTGTCCTCTTCCTTGTTCTGGGTTCCTTCTAGGTGCATGCCCTTGCTGCACCAGATGCACAGATAAACTCTTTAGTTGGGTGGTGATGCGACTTAGCAGGTCTTGCTCTTCTGATGCCTCCTGTGGTTGGACTCTATGATTGGCTGTTGCAGCCACTGGGGTTGGTTGGGCCGAGCTTGTTTCCTCTGACTCGTTTACTCTTGCTTGCATGTGTAGCTTCTTGTCTTTAAGGCGGGCTACTTCGACTGCCAACTCATATGTTGCAGGAAACCTTCCCTTCACCTTCTCTCTAAGCGGCGACCATAGACCAGCAATGAAATGGTCCTTCTTTAGGAAACTAGGCGCTCCTTCATCTTCCTCCAGCGAGGCAACCCATCTCGCCCATAAGTCCACAAATTTAGACTCGTAGGTGGCATACTCCAGCAGGCCTCCCTGCTTTAATTCTGTCAGTAACTGCCATAGCCTCTCCGAGGTTGTGCCTCCACCAAACCTCTTTACAAAAGCAGCCATTAACACATCCCATGCATTCTTGGTGGCCTGGGGCAATGCATTATACCAGGACTTGGCCTCTACTTTCATCAGTAGAGGAAAAATTCTAAGTCGTGAAGCATCGTCATCTTTGTTGGAGACGATACAAGCAATGTCGAAATCATCCAAAAAGTCGGTGGTGAGATCCTCTCCCTTCTTTCCACTGAACGTGGGGAAAGAAATACTTGCCATGGTAGTGACTCAGGAAATTACAAACCTTTTTTTTTCTTTTTTTTTACATTACATTAATAGTGCGGCTCATAGCAGCTTTTTTACAAGGGTGGGTGGATAGGTTAAAACAAGATAAAGATAGAAACATTAAAGGAATGATGGTAATCTAATATAGGGAGAATGATAGGGTTCGGGGAATTGAGGATTTCTCCTAGTACCGCCGCACCGAATAGGTGTACGATCTTCTGTTGGTAGAAGAATTTCCTATTTACATAGATATTCACATGCATATGCTGCAAGAATCTGAACGGGAATGCCGTTGGCCCGTTTTCCATCATGCACAGAGGATGAAATACTTACTTATACTCTTATCGTGCCAGTGTTGATGAGTCGGCACATCCACAAGAGGTCGTCGCCTTTCATGGGCTCTACCTTTCCTTCGTTGCTCAACACGTACGGGGTGATGGCGACGCGTCTGACCACTCCCAGCCTCTTGGCTAACAACAATTGCAGGTAATTTCCGTAGTCGGCGTGTTGCATGAATTCTACTCCATTCATTTGCAACTCGTCCCCAGCCCACTGGGTTTCTCCCGTGGTAGAGAGCTTCTTCAGGATAAGTTGTACACGGAGAGGAGGAAGATCCTCCACTCTCTTTCCAAAACAGCGAGAGCAGTAGCCGAACCACTCTTCTCTAGGACATGGGTATCTTCTTACCACTTCTTCTTCCGGATTGTCGAAGTGGATTGGTAGCACTCGCATGCGTCGTGCAAATCGATAGGCGACCTTTTGCCGCTTAGCTTCGGATGACTTCCTCTTTGGCAAACTGGGTACAGCCCGGCTTTCTGAGCTTGAAGTACTTGCTTGGCCAGATGCTTCTCCCTTCGGGGTCATGTGTTTCCAAACTGGCTTATCTTCTCCTTGCCTTTGGCTCGAGCAGCCCCTTTAGGCCACTTTGGAGTTATAACTTTGACTGTAGTTTCTTTAGGGAAAAGAGGTCTCACCATTTGCTTCCCTTCCTTGATGTGAATGAATTCTTTGCGATGAATGTCGATGTAGATGACTTCAGCCCTTTCGCTGCCTTCGTTGCTGGCACTCATTGACAGTATGCCTTGGTTGACAATAGTGATGGCACTTCACCGACCTCCCACCTGATGCTCTCAATTTATAGTTAGAACGAGCGACACGAGATGGAGAATTTACCTCTTGAATGATGACGACACTGCAGCCTAGCAGTAGCACCTCAATGAAGGCGGCTAGTGCCTCCTTCGTCTCTTCTTCTTCCGTCCTCCAGTTAAAAAATTCCTTCAGCCATTCGTCCATGATTGATAGTGGTCGTTAGTTTCAGCATTGTAAACTGAAGGGTCTTAGAAAGCCCTCCTCCGTGGGGGCACCAAATGACGGGAGCAAAGCAAACCCCGAACCCCCGACCGCCTCTAAAACACCGAGGACCGAATGGCGCGCCTCGAGCCTGTCATGGTAAAGCAAACAGGGGGCACCACCTAGATTCAGCGGCTAGGACGCAAACAACACACCACCATAACAAAGTTTTCATCCAAGAGAGATGGATGCTTGGGAGTAATGATGAAGAGGAAAGGGAATGAGATCAAGTGTGTGTGTGTGTGTGTGAGAGAGAGAGAGAGAGAGAGAGAGAGAGAGAGAGAGAGAGAGAGAGTGAGGGAGGGGGTATAGCGGCTTAGTACTTGGCACCACAAAAGGATGGCGAATCCGCACACCCTTCACACATACACAAGCTCACTCCAAACACAAGACTAGGTGGCAATTCCGCACACCTCACATGGGCAAAACATTGCAAGAAAACATACTCACAAAACCTCAAGCTTTATTTAGAGAATAAGGCGATGAAATGGGGAGCATAGGGTAGGGGAATGAGAAGGGAGAGAGTGGTAGAGCACATGGCGGATAGGTGGGAGTTGATGGCGAAGACTCGCACGAGGGTTATGGCCATCATCCTTCATTTAGTTTTCCTTCATCTTCCATAGCCCAAGGGTGTAGAGGTCATGCTCAAGAGGAGCATGGTGATTGCGGTGATGGTGATGGTGTGGGTGTGTGTGTGTGCACTAGGCACACACAGTGCATAGTGTACTCTTTGGTGATGGTGTGTGTATATTTAGTGTGATGGTGACTCCTCTTTATATAGGGTAGGAGGGGGGAGAAATTCTAAAATTAGAAATGAAGAAATCATTATGTACACAAACCATGTGACTGTGGGCCCCACTTGTCTGGCTGTGTGTATATGTGCGAGAACAGCAGTCTCATGAGAGAGAGACTAAGAGAGAGATATGGGTTGATGAAAAAAAAGTGAGAGGTGACATGGAGAATAAAGTAATTACAAGAGGGGAGAGAGGGGAGTGTGTTAAGAGGTGAAGCTGTGTGCAGATGTGTGTAAACACAAGAAAATCAGGTAACCATTGGGTGGGGATGGGTCTGTGGGTACCTTTTTCAGTGAAATTGAGTGTGTGTGAGTGTGGGGGAGGCCATCTGGCTACAAGACAAGAGAGATTTCGAATTTTAGAGAGAGAGGGGGGTATTTGGATCATGGGAGAGTGTAGGAGAGAAAAAAGGGGGGTGGGGTATACTGTTTTGGAAGATAACATAAGTTGCATGTGAGTTAGAGTGCATTATTGGTGAGAGGTGGGGTAGCTTGAGGGGAGAGAGAAAGGAGAAAAGACAAGGGGAAGAGAGAGGGGGTTGACCTTTTGAGTGGAGGAGAGGAAAAGGGACACACGACGGGGCATCAGTGAAGAAAAAAGAGGCAAGGTGGGGATGGGCTGCCCCGCAGGCATGAGGTGGCCTATTTTACCTTTCTTATATATTTACATAATCTTACTTTATTTTTTTCTTACTTTTCCAATGCATTTTATCACTCCCTCCCTAAGAGGAGGTTTCCATGGGGTGGGGACGAGAGAAGAGGGGTATGGGAGCTTGGATTGTGAAAAGCCCCTATCATCGGCACTCATTCATGTCCATAAGAATCCTCCACTCTTGTTCTCAAGGGACTCTCAAGTACAGTCTCAGGTTTGATGTGAGTGGTCATGGTTTTTTCAGCTTCCGGATTTACATAATATTGGTGGAGTGGTCCTCCAAAATATGTATATCTCTCTAACTCCTTCTGGTCCATTGGGGAGTACTTTTGGCCATACTTGTCCATTATGACCACCTAAATACTTCTACCCTCCGTGTAAGTGTAAACATACAAGTTTTTCCGGTCGGTTAATTCCTTGATGCGGGGCTCATCACATATATAATAGAGTGTTTGGTCTCCATTATTGAACTTATCAAGCCCCACATATGTGTTGTCTGTGTTAAGGCGCTCAGTCTCATTGGTGCGTCTGAGGACCGCGTTTTGTTTCTCCATTTTGGGTGGTGCATCGACCAGTTCATTATCTAAGTACTTTGTCCTTGGTGCCGGTTATTACCCATTTATCCACAATATACGGGTTATGAACCACTAAGTACATCATTCCCTCTCGGTCAAAATACCTATTCCCGTCATAATCAACATCTACAAGGTCTTTGAACTCGCTCGGCCTATTTCCCAACTTAACACAGTAGAGGTCCATTCCATCCTTATACATTTTGGCTTTAAGCACATTTTCAAATTGAAACTTCAGATACAACAACTTTACATCAGATGTAGGCTGTGAAGGACCTGCACCCATCGAATCTGTTCCCCTAGGGTTTGACTTTTTAGAATCTCTAGTCACGAGGCCGTATGATCTCTCAGACGAAGTGTCAAAGAAATTCTCCTCCAAAATGGGTTCCAGAGGCGGTAGTGGTCTCAGATTCACACTTTCTTCTGTAGAGTGATTACTCCCTTGATCAAAGATGTTGTGGTTCCTATTTTGGTACAATCTTCCTGATCGCAAATTCATGAATAATGGGTAACAAGAAAAATCCAAACCGAGTTACCTCATGAAGTAGTTTGAATCTCTCGTTTGTTCTTGCTAGCTGGATAGTATCTTCCAGTACCTGTAACCTGCGAAAAATGTGCTTGATAGCTATAAGCTTACAGTTGTCCTTGTCAGTTCTTGCTTTTGTTTGACAAAACTTGGCACACAATTCCCTACACAACCTCAATAATTTTGATCCAATTTCAATTTTGAAAGAAGCACCTGGTAAGTTTCCTGTGTGGTAAGTTTCTGTCTCTATTCTGACTGAGAGGTATATGGGTCACGATCCATGTTGGGAAGCCATTTGAACTTTTGTTGATGCCCTCAGCTTCAGCATGGTTAAGGGATCTTATGGTGTTAAAATTTTCACAAATGAATCTTTGGATTGGAAGCTAAGTTGATTTTGTCACTTTGTCTGTGCTCCTGTCAGTTCTGAGCTTTTGGAAGGGTTTCTTGCACCCAATTTCAACTCTGGAAGGACCACTAGAGTTTCTGTGATACTCTCTAGCTATGGTACTAGTTTGGTGTCAATTTGTGTTAGAGGAACATGGATCGCGATCCATGTACCTTTGTGTCAAAATACATTGAATTTTTTCCTACAGCTAGTCCTTGGCCTAGTGATGCTACCTATATGGTTTTTAAATGATTTAAAACTTTTTAGGGCAGGCAAAAGTCAGTTTAAGGGTTTATGTCAGTGGTTTCCTCACTTGACCTGATTTTTGCCACCTTTTGCCCTCTTTTTGAGATTTCCTGATAAGGGTCCTTTAGGAGAAAGTGCTCCAATTGTTATCAATTCCTTGCTTGTCTTTTATCAGCTCAAACTTCCCAAAATGTACATGGATCGTGATCCATGTTTGACATGATTTTGGACTGACACTTTGTGAGGTGATCACACAAGCTATGATGATGCTATTCCCTAAGTATGTTTGGATTTGGTCAATTTTTTCCAAGTGAAAAGCAAAGTTTTGTGTCTGTTTTGCGGTTTTTTGCAAACCACTCCTTTTCTGGTATTTTGACCAACTTGTTGGAATTAGGGTTGCAGAGAAACACACACAGCTTGGAGAAGACGATGGAAGCTCAAGGCACACAATAGAGAGTGTGTTACTTAGTGTGCAATGGAAAGATAGATAGCCCTAGAGTGATGGGCGTATATACAATGCATGGGGGAAAAAACCTCCTAAAGAGGGAAAAAATGCCCCGACGGTCCTAGTGTGTTCACACACATCACTACCACATGTATATGGTAACAAATCCCCCCTGGAGTGATGCGGTGAACGAGAGCTGGCATATGAGTAAAGAGAAGTGCCATGCCCTGAGGACAGGATCAGTCCACAAAGGGGAGTAAGCCCAAAGCTTTGCGGAAAGCTTATTTTCTATAAGTGCATCATATTCTGATTGCATGGCAGCCATCCAATTTTCTGAATTTTGTGCTTCATCAAAAGTCAGAGGCTCCTCAACATCATGTAATCTAGACACAGCCAAAGCATAACAATCTGATGCATAAGATGCATGGCGAGAGCCTGAACGAGTACGACTAGACAAAGGTGCATCAAATTTACTATCACACAAAGTGTGCACCAGCCATTTTGGAATACCTCTAGCCTGCTCATTTTCAGCCCTTTCCTCATCAAGTACATCATGTACATCTACATCAGTAATAGGCTAATCTGGAACATTTTTAGAAACCCCCATAGGCTGTACATTTGCCTCATTAGAACTTACATTCGTATTTCCACCACTGAAAAGAGGCAACAAAGTGTCATAAATGTCTTGTGAGCTTACATTACTGTCTCTAGTACATGACAGCAAGGGTTGAACAGAATCTTCCACAAACACTACATCCCGAGAAACCAGAATACGTTTTGTTTGTGGATGATACATCCTGTAACCTTTGCTTTCAGCACTATAACCAACAAAAATACATTTGATAGCCTTATCATCCAATTTTCTGCGCTGCACTTGTGGCACCAAAGCATATGCCTAACAACCAAAAACACGCATGTGCTCAATAGAAGGTTTTCTATCATGCCATGCTTCATATGGAGTAATAGACTGCAAAGCTTTCGTAGGACACCTGTTAAGTACATAAGTGGCACACATAATGGCCTCAAGCCAAAAAGAATGCGGCAAAGCTTGACTTTTGACCATACATCGTGCCATTTTTGTTAGTGACCTGTTTTTCCTCTCAGCAAAACCATTTTGCTGAGGTGTATAAGGCACTGTACATTGGTGTTTTATCCCATGACTAGCCAGAAATGCATTAAATTCATGAGACATATACTCCCCCCCTCCATTGAAACGGAGGGTGCCCATAGTACAATTCGAGACATTTTCAGCCATAGCCAGAAATTGTTTGAAGCACATAAAAACTTCGAACTTCGCTTTAAGCGGAAATACCCATGCATGTCTGGAGTAATCATCAATGAAAGTCACGAAGTACAGGTAATTGCCCAAGGACGGAGTTTGCATGGGCCCACAAACATCACTATGCACAAGTTGCAACCTACATGTGGCCCGAACTGAACCATCCTTTGGAAATTTAGAACGCTGCATCTTACCCAAAATACAGCCTTCACAAACATGTTTGACAGGTGCTTCAAGAGGCGGCAAAGAAGCAACCATATCAGATTTCTGCAAACGCAGCAAACTGGCAAAATTCAGATGACCAAAACGTGCATGCCAAAGTTTTACATCTGAAATAGCCCTTGAATCTGCAACAGCATTTGCAAAATTTTGTCCACACTTGTCATACAAAGTGAGCTTATACAGCCCACGGCACAAAAGTCCAGATGCAACAATTTCATCACCAAAACTGAGATCATGAACTGTACATCTGTCATCGACAAATTTGACTACAAGTCCAAGTCTAGCAAGTGCAGATACATACAAGAGATTCTTCTTGATCCCAGATACATAAAGTGCATCAACATGTGTGAAGGAACTGCCATTAGCAGCAGTGAGCACAATCTTTCCAACTCCTTGAACTGGATAAGAGGCGTTGTTGGCACAAGTGACTGAATTCCCATGAGGGACTGACTCGAGAGAGGTAAAAAATTCACGATGTGAGGTAATGTGCTTTGTAGCACCACTGTCAAAATACCACACATGTGAATCTGTAGCAACTGACAAGCATGCATAATGGACAGCAGGACTGTAAGTGCACTCTGCGCTAAAAGCCCATTCTGCATCAACATCAACATTACAGTCTCCTTTTACAGAAGACTCAACAATGGCTGCATTTGTAGTGGAACCATCATTTGCAGTGGATCCACCCTCTTTATTCTTAGCCTCTTTGGCCTTCAACTTAGGACACGACTTGATCAAGTGATCATTGGCTTTACAATAATGGCAACGCATCTTCTTTTTGCCCTTATCACCAGAATTGCCAGACGAAGTGCTGTCAGCAGAAGCATTCAGAACATAATTTTTGCCACTCGCAGCAGAACCATAAGAAGTGGCTGCATTACTGTTACCACCCTTTCTTTGTGAAGCAATAAAAGCCTGTTCAATTGCACGCTCCATAGTCCTGTTTTTTCTCGAAAGTGACTCTTGCAACAGCAATGTGCATAATGCATCAAACTTGACAACTTCAGGATTTCCTTGGGTCATAAGTCTCCAAGTACTAGCAAAAGTCTGGTAGGAATCTGGTAAGGCATCAAGAACAGTCTGCACTAGGGAGCTGTCTGAAATGACTTCACCTGCAGAAATAAGCTGCTTATTGATATCCTTGACACTAGCAGGGAAAGTGTCCATATCATCTTCCTCATGCATAATCTTCGACTCCAGCTCTTTATGCAACAAAGCAATTTTAGCCTCATTGCGGCTTGCATAAAGACCTGATAAAATATCCCAAGCCTGTTTTGCAAATTTTGCTGAACGGATGTGAGGAACAATGTGCGCTTCACAGACAACGCCATCAATGCATGAGCCTGCGCATCCTTAACATCCCAACGAGCTTGTTCTGATGTAGGCAAAACAACTCTAACAGCTGCAATCCTTGCAGCAAGACCTGCAACATCCTCAACATCGCCTACATCCTCAGAACCAGGACGTACATCAATGCCCTGCACAATGTTCCAGACACCCTTTGACAAAAGAACATGTTGCATCATATAAGCCCACATAGGGTAGTTTTCCCCATCCAACCTATCCTCAGCAGCAAACATCTTGAACACATCCGTGTTGTTGTTGTCAGCCATGGTAAATGCTGCACCTGATGTAAAAACTGCCCGAAAATAGGAGAAACGGAGCGAGAACAACCTGTGCTATATAGCACAAACCGTAGAAGACTATAAGGCACCTGTTATGCAGAAAATGGCACTGACATAAATTCTGCACAAAATGACGAAATAGCCTGTGCAGTACTACCTGTAGTGGAAACGGAGGCCGAAATGAGCCCAAATCAAAATTCTGAGCAGACCAATCTCTTCAAGCTTTTCCAAAATTTTTGTCGACCCATGAACGCTTGCCAAAGCTCACTGAAATAGGAGAAAGTGAGCAGGCGTGTGCTGGAGCAGCTGGCGACTAAGCCCAGGAGGATGTGACCTGCTCTGATACCAATTGTTGGAATTAGGGTTGTAGAGAAACACACACAGCTTGGAGAAGACGAAGGAAGCTGAAGGCACACAATAGAGAGTGTGTTACTTAGTGTGCAATGGAAAGATAGATAGCCCTAGAGTGATGGGCGTATATACAATGCACAGGGGAAAAAACCTCCTAAAGAGGGAAAAAATGCCCCGACGGTCCTAGTGTGTTCACACACATCACTACCACATGTATATGGTAACACAGCTTTTTTCACTTTTTGTCTATGGCTCCTTTTGGAAAAGTTGTTCAACTAATAATCAAGAGTACATTGGTCAAATCTTGATGTCAGATGTCTACCTGGAACATGGATCACGATCCATGTTGGGAAGGACCTGGGAATGAAATTTGGTTCAGTGGATTCCTTGTTTCTAGTTGGTCCCAATTCTCATCTCTTTTTGGATTTGGCCAATTAAAAGTTCAATTTTTCCTTGTTTTCCCCTTTTCTCCAAGGTTTTTGGTTTGATCACCCCAATCTTGAATTTTATGATCTTCTGGTCCTCTTTTTCTCACCAAACTCAATGTTCTCATGCCTGAGAGTCTGTTCTAAGCAGAAAAAATAATTTTAGCACATTTTTCCAAAAAGGTACATGGATCGCGATCCATGTTGGGCAAGATTTTTGACAGGTTTTTGCATAGTCTTTTTCAACAAGTGTTTTTATCCCCTTCTTGAAAGTTTTACTGGGTTTGGTCCAGTTTTGAAGCTTTGACCACGACTTCTTCAATTTTCCCGAGTTATGGTCTTCAACACCAAAATAAGGTTTTTGACAGTTTTTCCCTCGATCCTTTTGGTCACAAATGATGGTGTAATTTGTTACCTAACCTACTCCTGCAACTAAAATGAATGTGCAAACATAATTGCACTTAACAGTACAAAAATAAAAACAATGCGTGTGGTGGAACATCCCTTTCCAAGCATGTGAAAAATCAAAGAACGAAATACTATCTTGTACCTCACTCACAGTTTTCTTTGCTCTTAAGGAATAGCATTGGGTAGTCTCGGACTCCACTTGTCGCTATTGAGCACTAAACCTACGTCTAGCTGCTTCACCGTCTATGGGTAAACGGAACGGGTATCAAAAGCTTTAAGGGAGATTTCTCTTTTTTGATTTTTTGTACACTGAGTCACTCACCACCTAAGGGTCGGTTTCCCCGGCAACGGTGCCAATGTTAGCGGGTCGCCGCGACGGACGTCTGCAACATATCTCTTTTGTACTAACATAATGTCAATATGCAAGGAAGCGACTCGACGTGGGGCACGAAGACTTAATGAGAGTGTCAATCTCACCAAAGTGAACTCGAAGACTACTCATTTTTACAACAAAAGAAAATCAACCACTTCCTAGTTAGACAATCAGTATACGTCCATTCCCAACACTCAACACAATCACGTCATTTCGGTATCCAAACGAATCCGGAATGTCACGAAACTTAAGGAGAGGTATTACAACACTTATAGGCTCAATCCTACCAAATTCTGTCACCATCTGGTAAGGTACATAAATCACGATCCATCACAAAAAATGTGCAGAAAACTGAAACAAAAGTACTTGAAAAGATTCACCTTAAGCATAGAAACACTTATCCCAGGTCAAAACATCAAAAAACAACCAATTTAACTCTCAAATCAATGCATTTAGCTCACAAACGACTTGCCGCGAACCACAACAGAATTTGAAATGATTACCCTTAGATCAAAGAGCAAGAGACAAGGAACGCAATGTACTATTCGGAATAGAATATTCTGATTACCCATTCAAGAGAAATGATGATTACAAATTGTAGTCACAAGAGGCTTTTGCAGCGCACGTTTTCTTCTCCAAGGTAATGATAATCCACTTTCCAAAACTAAGGGTTTTGAATTTAAAAGTCAGGGGGCTTTCCCATGGCCAACCGGCCTCTTGCAAGGGGTAGACTCAGAGAGCATAAAAAAGAATATGGTCTAATCTTCTTCTGATTACAACTCATTTTAGGTAGAATTACCGGGTTTTTGCCAACAAAATAGAGTATCTACCAGGTTTAGTGTGCATATGCCTGCTCGCTCTTATCCACCAAACATGTGCCTTAATAGTCTATTTGACAGGAATAAAGTGTGCTTGCTTGCTAAACCTATCAAATATTGTCCATATTCTAGTATTCCCATGAATAGACTTGGGTAATCCAAAGATAAAAGCCATGGATATAATCTCCCATGGTGAATTAGAAATGGTTGGAGTAATCCAAGTTGCTTCCCTCCATCATACTTGGTATTTTGGCATACCACACATTTTGAAACATACTCTTGTGCATCTACTTTCATGGTAGGACAATAGAAGTATGTCTCTACTCCTTGAAGAGTAGGTTGAATGTCTCTATTTCCCGCATAGGGAGGAGCATGGGATTCATACATGACTTTCTCATGAAGGGAGTGGGTAACACATAGCCTATTTCCATGGAGAAGATAAACATCATGCAATGTAAATGGTTCTTCTTTCTTCCCCAAGGCGAGGGTTGACATTATGTATTTAAAGTCAGGGTCAGTTGAAAACTCATCTATCGTATAAGATAGATCATTGTGACTTGTTGTAGACACCGCATTGACTCTTGGTCGTTATGAAAGTGCATCGGCCACTTGATTATGCTTACCATTAATGTGAGAAATATGAAAATAAAATTTGCCTACCTCATTTGTTTCTCAAAAAGCTTAGTAATTTGCATCATAAGTACTTGAGACTTCGGTGGTCCATTTGCAAAAATAAATGGAGTCTGCCAATAGATAGTGCTTCCATGTGTATAGGACATGTGGAAAAACTAAAAGTTCTTTTTTGTATATGTCCAAGACCCATTCATTGGCATTGAGCCTTTGGCTCTCATATGCTATGTCATGCCCTTCTTGAAGCAATACTGCTCCAAGGCAATCACTACAAGCATCACATTGGACCTCAAATGGTTTTGAGAGATCTGGAAGCATAAGGATTGGTTGGGAGGTAATCTTCTCTTTGAGCTTGTCAAAAGCATTTTGGTCTTTAGCAGTCCATAAGTACTTAATATTCTTCTTTGTCAAGTCATGCAATGGTCTTGCTATTTGAGAGAATTTTGCTATGAAGCATCTATAGTATGCACACGTACCAATAAAGCTTCTTAACTCATGTAGAATCCTTGGATTATGCCATGCTTTTATTATCTCCAACAAGGATACCATCTTGAGAGATAATATGACCTAAGTATTGAATCTCTTGAAGGAGAAATTCACTCTTCTTTTGATTGATAAAAAGCTTGTTCTCCCTCAAAGCTTGAAAAATCACCTGGAGACGTTTCTTGTGCTCCTCTAAGGACTCGAGTAGATGATGATATCATCAAAGAACATTCGAGTAAACTTGTGGTGGGGTCTAAAAACTTTCTCCATTAAACGATTGAATGTGGCCGGTGCATTAGTCAAGCCAAAAGGCATGACGTGATATTCATAAAGACCAAACGTTGTACGAAATGCGGTCTTTAGGATATCTTCATTCACTATCCTTATTTGATGATATCCACTTTTAAGGTCAATCCTACTGAAGTAGGTCAAACCTTGTAGCTTATCAAACGGATCTGCTATCCATGGTACAACAAATTTGTTTTTGATAGTGATATGGTTTAGCGCTCGATAGTCCACACAGATGCGGTATGTACCATCTTTCTTTTGCACTAAAAGGACTAGAGAACAAAAGAGAGAGGAGCTAGGCCTCACCATCCCTTTTTCTACCAATTCTTGTACTTGACTCATGATCTCCTATTGTTGAGATTGGGAAACTGGATAAGGAGGCTTGTTAGGCAGTGAGCTTCCTGGTAGGAGCTCAATTCAATGGTCATCATCCCCTCGTTTTGGAGGTAGATCCATAGGGATATCATTGATAAAAACATTTTGGAATCTATTTAGAAAATTAGACAAGTCTAACTCTTGTTGATTCCTACCATCTTCATTTGATAAAACATTAGTACCTTTTATGGATTGTTTGACAAAAATCATGTACGGAGAAATTGAGCTTTTCATTGATTTGTCAAAAGTAGGAGAATTTACAAGTGGTATGGTACAACCAGGCTCATAAGCATCTATATACATGTTCTTTTCCTTGTACTTGAAATACAACCTTGTTTCAGGGAACTTTATATTAACAACCATACGGTTAAACCATGGTGCCCCTAGGATGACATCTTCATGATTGAGAGGAGAGATGAAGAAATATTCTTTGTCAACATTGCCTTGGACATGAAGCCTAAATTTCCCAATCAAGGAAGTAATTGTGGCTTCTTTCCCCTTGAAGGCTCCATTGGCTACAGCAACATCTTCCATCTCATGAGCTTGAATGCTTAACTTGGTGGCCAACTCCGTGGATATGAAATTGTGAGTAGAGCGAGGGTCAAACATGCTCCCTTACCTTTTCCCAAGGATAGGAGAGAGGTGATCCTTTGCAATAAGCATCCTCTTTTGGAGCTTCAATTGTGGAAGCTCTAGGAGTCTCATTGCGGGTATTTCTTTTGGGGCAAGAACGATAGCCATGTCCTTGCTCCCCACACTTAAAGCATTTGTGGTCCTTACAAAAATCTTTTGTTGTTATTGGAATTTCCTTGGGAAGAATTTTGTGCATTGTTCTTCCCATTTGCATCATTTCAGTCTTTGTTTTCCATGGGCTTGGTACTCCTTTTAGCTCCTTGTTGGAAATTGATGCGCGAAGAAACCATAGCATGGTGGATTACTTCATTGATAAAATTGAGCCGATGTGAGTTAGCATACTCAGACATTTCTTCAGCTAATCTCACACAAAATTGTTTCTTTTGCTCGGAAAAGTCTATCTTTTGATAGCCTTGAGATGAAAATCTGAAAACTTGTCCATGTATTTGTGGATAGAGTCGTTGGAGAGAAACTTCCATTCGGTAATCACTTTGTCCTTTGCATCGCTTGCAAGGAATTGCTTCATGATGGAAACTCGTAGAGTTTTCCATGTCTTTGGGGCTTCACAATTTCCACGAAGGCTAGCCCACCATTGACGAGCAAATCATTAGGAAGTGCATAGCTACATGGCATAGCTTGGAGGACTCTGGAAGCCCTCGTCTCCAAAGTCCGCATCAAATTGTTGGATGAAGGCCAATACTTTGTCGGTAGCACCAAGGATGCCATCATAGTTGAAAAAAGAGATATTATTTCCTCCCTCTTTGAACTTCTTAAACTTTTGGGACCTTCTCCATGCAGGATAGGATTTGCAATGTCCTCTCCTCTTATATTCTCTAGGAGAATAGTTGTTGCTTTCGTCGGAAGAGGAGGAAGGTGAAGAAGAAGCAGAATAGGGTGACCTCTTTCTTGCATTTTTCTTCCTTTGTTTCCTCTCTTCCATTTTGGAATGACAAGGAGAAGGACTATGGGTTGAGCCTTTCCTCTTGGGAGGAGTTGGCGATCATCTAGATCGCCCCCTTCGTGGAGCCACATCTTTAAAGGAACTTAGTGATTCACTTCTTTCTCGTTCTTTGGATTCCTCCTCTCTTATGGGAGAGAGTCTTCTTTTGGGAGTCTCATCAAGAGGCCTCCTAAGCTCTCTCTCTCCTCTTGGAGAGGAAGGGAAATCCCATAAGCATGAATTTGTCGAGTGACTTTGGCTTGCAAAGCAGAGTTGCCCATAGCTTGTTGCAACATAGTAAAAAGATAATTAACAAACATGGGGGCATCATCATTAGCACCTTCATGTGGAAAATCCAAGTTGTGAATATTCATTCTACTCTCTTGATTATTGTCAACCATGCTAATTAAACTTATGTACAAATTACTTTGTGCTTTGGTACCCTCAAAAATCTTAGTCGCTACTCTTCTTTACCTTTAAAATTTAGTTCTCAAGTAGCCACACCTCTGGTTTAGTGACTGTTGATTGCAAAGACTAGTGGAGAGGGTCTAACATTGTTCGATTGATTATCGTTCCTGTTAAGTTTGCTAGTAGCTCAATAATGGTTAAGCCAAAGTCAAGCCCCGAGAGACTCCATTATTAATACTATAGTTCCCAACTTTGTACCTTGAACTAAGTTTTTCTTGACCAAGATAATAGATCCCTGTCCCACTTACCCTATTGCAATGAACAAGTCCAACCTTTCATAGACAACATAAGGACCTCTCTTCTTAAAAAACAGAAACCAATAACTCTGATACCAATGCAATGGAACTGGCCTATGAACTTTGAGAATAACATAATTAAGATAACTAGAGTGAGCATTTTAATGAGTACTTTGAGAACATAGAGGGACAACTTCATTAGTGTAGCAACATAACCAGTATACTTAATTACCTTGGCATGAAAAATACTTTTGCAAGAGAGAGAATTAAAGAACTTGACAACAATTGAGGACTGAATTTATGTGGAGCCGGCAGTCCCCCCTCCAATAGGCTTTTGTATTATGAATTCCGATAAAGAAAGACTACAATCTTTGGTTTCCTGGAGACCTAGGTGATGCAATGAAGATGGAAAACTCCATGAATCACAAGCATAACATAGCCTTTATAAAAGAATTAACCCTCCCCGGCGTCAGTCCCAAGGCCACAAACACCTTCGAAGGTGGAGAGAGCTAGTGGGGAGTGAGGGTAGGGAAGAGGAAGAAGAAACATCCATATGAGAAAGAAATAGTTCCTCACTTATCATCACTCCTCTTGATTAGCATAGCATAATAGCATAGTAATGAAGATGGAAAGCTTAAGCATTGAAGCATGGCTTTTGGTTGGATTTGCATTCCATAGCTAAGAGTGTTGGTGTAGGCTCTCAACATTCCAACAAGATTGGAGAAGGAGATAGAGTTCTTGCACTTTGCCAAGTGAGAATCAGCATGTGAGTGTGTGTGAGAGATAGCGGATATCTTTACCAAGGCCCTCGGAGCTGAGAAGCTTCGACGTTTCCGGACTATGCTTGGACTCTGCGACATGCAGAGCTCGAGGGGGAGTGTTGAGATATCGAGCTCTACATCTTGAGCTGGCATCCACTATGGGTCTTGGCCACTTACGACATTTACTCACTGGAGCGTTAGGTGACCGACACGGAAGATCTCTGCCAGTGATTCTACAACTGGACTACACTTATAGTGCCATCCTAGTATGCTTCTAACGAGTTCACACTTAGTGACCGCATGTACATATGTGCTACTTTTCAGTTTTAGCACTTAGTCATTTTGTACTCTCTTTTCTGAACGAAGAAGAAGAAGCTTTCCATCTCTGTGTGCTTTGTGCTTGTCTTGTGTAGCTCTCTTGCATCCTCTTTATTTACATGGTACCAAAGTATGGTGCTGGCAAGAGAGGCTAAGAGAGCAAGAGCATCACAATCCCTTTGTTCGCAATCCAAAGTGCAAGTACACAGAGATTTTCGTATAAGTTTCTGAACAGGTCTCCAAAGTGCAGTACACAGAGATTTACTGTACAAGTACAGTGGTTGTATGTACGCTTGATTATGAACACTCGTTGAGTGTAGAAAGCGTTACAGGTACCATGACAGCAGGTTTAGCAGATTTGAAGGTTTTTGCAGATTGCAACTATTTTGTCTTAGTGCTTCAAGATGTCTGACGGTTTCAGTCAGATTGTTACTGAGAAGCTTGAGAAAAATAACTACCCTGCATGGAAGTTCAGAATAACTAATTTCCTAAAAGGAAAAGGTTATTGGGACTATGTAGAAGGAGACAATGAAAAGGAACCAGAGATTCCCGAGGCAAATGCTACAGCAGAACAAAGGAAAGCTTTGAGGGACTGGCAACAAGGCCATAGCAAAGTGATGTATTGGATTTCTATGAGCATCACAGATGACATGATGGGCTATCTACAGGATGCTGAAACCCCCGCCATTGCATGGAAAAACTTAGGCAGAGTGTTCGAGGTGAACACCAAGGCCAGGAAGCTTCAACTAAAGTCGGAGCTAAATCAGGTTAAGAGGAACAACCTCTCCATCAATGATTATGCTTTGAAGATCAAGAGTATCATTGAGGTTCTTGGATCTATTAAAGTCTCAGTGGAAGACGATGACATTGTCCGTGCATGCTTGGATGGTCTGGGAGACGAGTATGTACATTTTAGGTCTTCCATGAATACAAGAGACGACATCCCCGTGTTCCAAGATTTGATTTCTATGCTTATTCTTGAGGAGAAGAACCTTGACACATCTTCTTCTCATGGCAGAAATAATTCTGAACAGGCCTTCTATTCTAACTTCAACAGAGGTAGAGGTAGAGGTCGTGGTCGAGGCCCAAGTGGTTGCAGGGGCCAATTTCGAGAAGGTCAATCAAATCAAAACAATACAGGTGGTAGGGGAAACCAGTCTCAAGGAAGGGGGAGTCAAAGAGGTCGTGGTGCAAGATCAAGCAGGGAGCAGCATACTGCAGCTAGCAGAGAATGTTGGACTTGTGGTGAAAGAGGTCATATGTCACGTGACTATCCAAAGGGAAAAGCAAGTGGAAGGAGAGAACAGGGAAACTCTGCATCCACTAGCAGAGATGCAGATGACAACAAAAACGAGCGCATGTTTGTTATGCACCATGTAATGAATACAATGATTGCAGAGAATTCCACCCAAGATGATGTTTGGTATGTGGATTCAGGTGCGTCTAATCACATGAGGTCTCGTGGAGAGTGGTTTAGAGATATGCGAAAACCAGATGTGTCAGGCTATGTGTAGACAGGAGATGACACAGCTCACCCAATTGCTCATGTAGGGGACATACCTCTAAATACGAAGAGTGGGAAATCAAAGTACTTAGCAGATGTACTTCATGTCCCAAACATTACAAAGAATCTTGTTTCTGTTGGACAAATGGTTGAGCAGGGTTTGCAGGTTCACTTCAATCCAAATGGCTGTTATGTAGAAGATTTGTAGAATGGCTGTAAGCTGATCACAGAGGGCAAATGTATGGGCAGAATGTTTACGCTGAATGTAGACATTCCTGAGGTAAAAGCTGCATTATTTGCACAGGGCACAGGTGTTGTGGCTGATGTTGACATTTGGCACAAATGCATTGGCCATGTCAATGAGCAGAGATTGCGCAGCATGCAATCAAAACAGATTGTAAAAGGTGGATGGTATGCATAAAGTGTGTGTAGCATGCCAGTTTGGAAAACAGTCAAAGGGCTCATTTCCACATGAGCGCAATGTATGTAAAAAGCCACTTGAGGTGGTGCACACAGATGTTTGGGGTCCCCAACCGATACTGCAAGTATACATGGTTGCAGGTATTATGTCTCTTTCATTGATGACCATACAAGGAAAGTATGGGTCTACTTCATGCGTAACAAAAGTGAAGTGTTTGGTTACTTTCAGGACTTCAAAGTCATGATTGAGAAGGAGACAAATATGAAAATCAAGACATTGAGGTCAGATGGAGGGGGAGAGTACTTCTCCAACGATTTTTCAGTTTTTTTGTGAATGCATGGTATATGCAGGTAGTTTACATGCAGATATACTCCACAGCAGAATGGGGTCGCAGAAAGGAAAAACAGGCACATTGCAGAGGTTGCACGTGCATTGATGAATGAGAAGAACATGCCTCATCATTTCTGGGCTGAAGCTGTAAATACAGCTGTGTACATTATGAACAGGACACCTACAGCTGCGGTGCATGATGTAACACCTGAGGAAAAGTTTACAGGTATAAAGCCTGATTTGGCACACTTGAAAGTGTTTGGCTGCATAGCTTACGTGCATGTACCAGATGAGTTGCGTAGCAAATTGGATCCTAAAGCAGAGAAATGTATTCTTGTGGGATATTCCCTTGAACAAAAGGGGTACAGGTGCTACAATCCTACTACACGAGAATTACGAGTGAGCAGAGATGTAGTCTTTGATGAGATGAGCAACTAGTACAGTAATGCACATGGCACTATTGGGGCTGATGTAAAAGATGGTGTGGTTGTACAAAATGTGAGGCCACAGTCACAGGTTTTGAGTGGACCAAAAGAGTCCTCTTCTCGTGGCTCTGTTGAGAAGCCATGGAATGGTAGACTACGTACGCAGGTTACTCCACCAGCAGGTACAGGGAATGTATAACAAAAAGGAAAGGAAAAGGTAGATGAACCTCCCTTTATGGCTGATGCATCATCAGGGTTTTCACATGTAGACATGGATTCAGATGGTTCTGAACAAAGTCTTGATGAGGAATTTGGAATTTTGGCTGTCAGGACACGTGGTGTAAGGAAAGTACAAGAAGATGCTAGAGGGAAAAGGAGTGACCCAGGACTGCGCAGATCTAACAGAGTCAGAAATCTAGTTTAGAAATTGACTTATGATGGGTATCTAGCTCATCACCAAGCCTACATGGCTAAGGTGATACAAGATGTGGATCCCACATGTTTTGAGGATGCAGTTGGAAATGTGCATTGGGATGATGCAATGAATGAAGAGATGGTTGCATTGGAAGCAAATGACACATGGGAGTTGGTGCCATTGCCAAGTGGCAAGAAATCTATTGGATGTAAATGTGTGTATAAAACCAAGCATAAGGCTCATGGTAACATTGAGCGTCACAAGGCAAGGCTGGTCGCAAAGGGTTATGCACAGACGTATGGCATAGACTATGAGGTGACCTTTGCTCCAGTGGCAAAGATGACGATTGTGAGAGCTGTCATAGCAGTGGCTGCATCTAGAGGATGGATTATGCATCAAATGGATGTAAAGAATGCATTCTTGAATGGTGAGTTGCAAGAGGAAGTGTATATGGATCAACCACCTGGTTATGTCGATCCAAGTTACCCAGATTATGTATGCAGGCTTCTCAAAGCTTTGTATGGTTTGAAGCAGGGCTCTAGAGCATGGTATGACAGGATTGCTAAGTATCTTGTCAGTATTGGTTTTAGGAGAGCTCATGCTGATCATTCACTTTATGTACGTGAGAGTGATGTGGGGATTGTGGTCATTACCATATATGTAGATGACCTTATTATTGTGGGTGACAATGCTATGGAGATTGACCATGTGAAGGGTCTTCTCAAACAGGAGTTTGAAATGAAAGATTTGGGTGATTTGCGCTACTTTCTTGGCATTGAGGTGATCAGAACTCCAGAGGGTGTATGGCTGTCATAGAGACAATATGCTTTGGATATGTTGTCAAAGTATGGTATGGATGATTGTAAGCCAATTTCTATTCCCTTGGATGTGAATGCAAAGATGAGTGCAAAGAAGGGTGATGTTGTTGAGGATGTCAAGATGTACAGGAAGATTGTGGGTAGTCTAATCTACTTGACTATCACGAGGCCAGACTTGAGCTACACAGTAGGCTTGGAGAATCAGTTCATGCAGCTTCCGAGGAAGCCACATTTGGATGGAGTACGACGCACACTTCGATATGTGCAAGGGACTCTTGACTATGCATTGTTCTATGCAGCAGATGTGCCATTAGCATTGTATGGGTATACAGATGCAGATTGGGCAGGTAGCATTGTTGATAGGAGATCTACGAGTGGCTTCATCTTCTCTTTTGGGAGTGCTGCTATTACTTGGAGCAACAAAAAGTAGCATACGGTTGCTTTATGGAGCACAGAGGCCGAGTACAGAGGTGTAGCAGTTGCAGCGTGCGAGGTAGCTTGGCTACGCACATTACTTGAGGACTTGGGAGTGCAGGTGGACCAACAGATTTTCATCCATTATGACAACCTCAGCAGCATGCAGTTGGCTAGGAACCCATTGTTCCATGCTAGGACCAAGCACATAGACGTACATTACCACTACGTTCGAGAGCGAGTGTTGGCGGGTGACATCGACTTGGTCTACGTCAGCACAGAGGAACAGATAGCGGATATCTTTACCAAGGCCCTTGGAGATAAGAAGCTTTGACGTTTCCGGACTATGCTTGGACTCTGCGACATGCAGAGATCGAGGAAGAGTGTTGAGATGTCGAGCTCTACATCTTGAGCTGGAATCCACTACGGGTCTTGTCCACTTACGGAATTTACTCACTAGCGCTGTGAGCGGGATAAAAACACACACAGCGCCTCTATAACGACCCGACACACACTCTTGGGAAGATACAGACACACACTATGGGGCACCACTCGGCTTACACAACACACCTGGCCGAGACAGGGAACACACCTCTGGAGTGAGAGGAGAGAGACTATCCACTTGCCCACTCCACACAGACACACACACACACACACCCAAAAAACTCAGCTCAAAAGAGGAGAATTTATGATGTTTAGATACAATTGAGCTTGGGCCAACACCAATGGGGCAAATAGCTCACACAATATGGGTAAAATAAGCCAGATACAATCACAAACTAGAGCAGAAACTTCGCTCATAGGAGAAAGTTACACAGAAAAACAGCAGGAAAAGAGTGAGGAATTTGGAAAAATGGACAGCGCCATCACGTCCGAAATGGCCCAAAACCCTAGTCTACAATGTCAAAGTGCTCAAATCCGACCTCGGATGAGCAGTTTACGACCAAAACAGGCTCCAAAATGAGCAAAATCACAGCTGCGGCTGTTCCTCCTCTCTTCTCCACGTTTTTTCTGCTATTCTCTCTGTTTTTTTTAGTTCCCACACTTAGCTTTATTAGTTGGGCACCCTTGGCCTTTTAGATGACCTCAAACGGACCCCGAACAGGCCAAAAACTGACCTCACAGTGCATAGTTGTCACCCTGCTGCATCCATGCGCACACCTGGCACTCATTTCTTTTCAATAATGCGTCTCGCAACCACGTGAAGTGGCCCCAAAAAGTGGTCCTAATGATGACCTTTCTGCATAACTCTCACAAGAAAATACCACTTTGTGTCCGTATTCATCCACGTGCAAATATTGACCCCGTTCGCCCTCCTGACGCCACTAGATGCCATCTGACGCACCTGCTTACCTCATGTCGTCGGCCCGCGGATAGCTTCCTCGAGAAGTTTTACGCGCTATAAACTCCTCATTATTGTAGAAAAAACATACTGGTACTGGTGATAGTGAGAATCGATGCACTATGTACATGCTGTCCTACTTGTACACATGTGGGCCCCACGTAACCACCTGGCTATGGAAATTGGGCAATCCTTTATTCGATGCACCATGCATGTGTATGTACATATGCACAATCCCTTGCTCCAAAAAACTCCTGACATAATTTGCCCATCTTCTAGCCTGCTAGATCATTCATGATCAGCAGCAGCAAAAAGAGATATGAGACTCGCCGCATCACAGGTCTCCTCATCCCTCACCAACACTCCTTGATCCACATACAACTCATCCTGCTCGACCATCATCAACCTGGCATGAGACAATTTAAGACGCAATCCATTTACCCTTGACTTATGTAGAAACCCATCCAGGTTAGCCAACTGATATGTACCATTCGGGAAACACTCCACTACCTTGAAAGGGCCTTCCCACTTAATTTGAAACTTCTTTTGGAAGGTGTTGTCCAGCTTACTGTTGTAGCGCAAAACCAAGTCATGTTTCTTGATACCCTTACTTTTGACCTTTTGATTTATCTTTGCCAAAGCCTTATCTTGCATCTGCCCATAATGCTCCAATGCGCTCATCCTATCCAACTGGACCTCTTGTAACTGCAAGAGCCTCTCTTTGAATGCATCACTAGGCGGCCCAAGCAACTTCTCTAACATCTTGACCGCAGGCAACTCTATCTCCACAGGCAATAGTGCTTCCTTTCCATACACCAAATGAAATGGAGTAAACCCTGTACTTGTCTTCACCGAAGTACGGTAAGCCCATAATGCACTAGGCAATTCCAAATCCCAATTCTTTCCTTGGTGCTCTGTCACTTTAGAAAGAATTTGTACCAACTCACCATTGAATCTTTCATTTAAGCCATTACACTGCGGGTAATAAGGAGTGGTATGCTAGTGCCTAATCTTCATCTTTGCACATAAAAAATCTAGCAGTTTAGCTCGAAAGCCAGGCCCCTTATCTAAAAGTAGCTCCAGTGGCACCCCAAACTTGCAACATATTTCATCATACACAAATTTTGCCACATCCTTTGCAGTGATCTGTTTTACTGCTATAGCCTCTGCCCATCTAGAAAGATAGTCCACTGCCGTCAAAATATAGCTTTTGCCCCTGCTTGTGATAGGTAACGGGCCTATTGCATCAATCCCCCACTTTTCAAACACATCAAACGCCATAATGGTTTTTCGTAGCTCTGGCTTCAACACTCTCTTCCCAAATGCTTGACATCTATTGCAAGACCTACACCAATGGTGAACATCCTTGTGCAAACTAGGCCATACATACCCCTCTTGCAAAATCTTATGCAAGGTGATCTTTAGAGAAAAATGGCCACCACATGCGCCTTCATGATTCTCTTCCAACACTCTGTAAAGCTCCTCCCGCCAAGGTACACGTCTCAACACGAGATCAGCCCCTTTCATGTATAAGACATCACCAATCAATTTGTACCTGTATGCTCTACGCACAAATCCATACTTCTTAGACTTCTGAATCTCCTTTGGAATGATTCCTGTTAGCAAAAACTCCTCTTCTTGAGCCAAACTTTCCCGGCCATGATAAAGAGGTAAATTGGTCCTCAACACGAATAGCTCCCCAATCATGCCTTGAGCTGCTTCATGTGCCTCTCCATTTAGAGCACGTTCAATGTGTCTGATGCTCCATGCTTCAAACTTTTTTAACAGGCCTTTAATTCTAAAGCACATTTCCTTCAATGAGGTGTTCTTGCTCTTCCACACACCCAGCACTTGCTTCACCACTAACAAGGCATCACCTTTTATGCTCAACCTTCGAACCCCATGCTTCAAACAAATGTGTAATCCGGCTTCCAATGTAGCATATTCCGCCTCATTGTTACTATGCGCATCCAATTTGAACCCTCTCTTGCATACTAGCTTTCCCTCTGGATCATAAAGTGCTATACCCCCTGAAGCTGCATCATGGCTCTTTCTGTATGAACCATCAAAGAAAAACACATGTGCATTGCTGATCTGTGGCACTTCTTCAACTACCTTTCTCACCACATCTTCCTTAACAATAAGGGAATTCTCCTTGTAGGTCAACAAATCAGCTAGGGTAGCCCTTGTACTATCTTCCACTAGAAAAGAGAACTCAAACTCTTGCAGCTCACTTACCCATTTCTTGACCACATTTGACATGTTAGTGCCATTAATCAACTGTGGCAAAAAGGCATAACTCGTCAAGAAAACAAAAGGCCGTGGTAGCAAGTAATGAAGAAATCGTCGACAAGCAAATATTACACTGGCCATCACTAGCTCTACTTCCGATAACTTTCTCTCCGCTACCAACTTCACTCGGCTTGCACAATACACTGGCCTCATATAATGGATGCCCTTCCCCTTTTGCAATAGCATGGCTCCAATGGCATCATCCCCTACTGATGGATTTACATAAAAAACTTTCTCCCAATCTGGAGCCTGCATGGCTGACAACCCCCCTAGCACCTCTTTCACCTCTTGAAACACTTCTTCACACTTGTCATCCCATTGCAATGGATCATGCTTTGCCACTTGCTGTAATGGATAAAGAAGCTGCGAAGACAATGGAATAAACCGTGCCATGTACTTCACTTTGTGTATAAAGGTTGCCAATTGCTTCGTACTCGTAGGTGATGGAAGAAGAATAATAGACTTAACCTTGTCTGGATCAGCCTCAATGCCATTTTCTGACACCATATGGCCCAATAACTTCACCCTTGGCTGTTCTAGATGACATTTCTTTGGATTTAGTTGTCCTCCACATTCATCATATCGAGCCAATACCATCTGCAGCTTCTCATGGTGATCAGCCCTACTGCTATAGACATAGAAGTCATCCATAAAAGCTTTAACACAACTACCAATGAATGGTTCCAACACCCAATTTGCTCTCTCTTGATAGAAGGTCCATTTGACAACCCAAATGGCAATATTGTGTAGCAATAGCAGCCCCATGGCGTAATAAAAGTTGTCTTTGTGCGGTCTTTAAGAGCAATCTTCAATTGAAAATAGCTTGAAAAACCATCACACACACTGTACCGCTCATAACCTGCCACTGAATCCAAGATCTGATCGATGAATGGAAGAGGATATGGGTTCTTCTTAGTGGCTGCGTTTAAGGGTTTAAAATCCACACAAATTCTCCACTTCCCATCCTTCTTTGGACTGACTACAACTGGACTCACCCATTCTGTGGTCTCCACTGGAACTATGAACCCTGCCTTCAATAACTTGTCCATCTCTACCTGCAAGGCTTCCATTTGCTCTTGACCCATCCTTCTTAGCCTTTGCCGCACTGGCTTAGCACCTTCTTTCAGCTCTATATGTATCTCTTCACCCTTGAACCCTCTGATCTCTTCATATGAAGTAATGAACAAATCAGGAAAACTAGCCAGCATATGCAAAAAATATATCCTTCTCCATAGCTGAGAGGTCTCCACTAATCATTTGCATCATTAATTCTTGCTTCTTTGACAACTCAACCTTGGTTTGCATCAGCCCTTCAATCACTTCATAAGTCCCTTCACTTTCATCTTCAACCTCATTCGCAAATGCAACTAAACCAATCTCCTGGATTTCTTTGTCCATCAAAAGAAATGCAACATCAGCATCCTCATCACTGCTAGTAGTGCTATCACTGTCCTCATCTGTCACCGTGGAAGAGTCTTCATCACTAGACTCATCCTCATCTTCATAAAGCTCCTCTAATCGTTTCCTTGTGTCCATATTATAAAGCTTCTTGGTACCTGTCTTTCCATAGAGGCTAATCATACCATGTCGCCAATCTTGAACAGCTCCCACTACACGTAACCATGGTCTGCCCAGTATAATAGGATATGCTCCCAACCCTGCTGGCATCACATGAAAATCAACCACTGCCTTTGCATCATATGCCTCCACTTCTAAGCTCTTTACAACACCCAAGCATTTTACTTTTTGATGGTTTGCCAATCTGATCCGAAAACCTGACACCCCAGCCACTGTGAGACCCATCTTCTCAACGCATGAGTGTGTTATGACGCATATTTGGGCTCCGCCATCCACATAACCTTGTCCCAAATTTTTCCTTTTATGCCACACATCTACTATTGGAAAAATGTCTGGTAGCTCATCCATTGCCAACACCTTTACTGAACCTCTCTCTAGCTCTTTCTCCATTGGGTTAACCATCCTCTTCCACTGTCGCTTTAGCTTAGGCACCATCTCTATAAGCTGCCCAAAAGTAACATCTGCCTTTCTGCTCGTCAGATCCTCCTTCAAGTCATAGCTTAATTGCCCATCCCCTAGTGGAAAATCTGAAACATGAAACTTTCGACGAGCTCTCCTTTTCCTCTTGGCCTTGACATCCTCGCCTTCATGGCTCTTTCCTTTCTTCTTACTAGGACCTGGGGCACTTCTTCCTTCCTTTTCCTCTGTGGTCCTCTTCCCAATAGGCATCACTAATGTATCCTCTAGCTTTGATGCCTTCTCCAAGGTGACTACACTAAGCACTTTTGTCTTTCCCTTTTCCTCCTTGGTCAGTCCACTGGTTCCTTCGTCTCCCTTAATTTCGATGCCATAATCATTTGACCTAGTTAGCACCTGTCTTGGCAATGGATACATGTCTCCCCCCATCCTTGGTGGCTTATCACATTGCGGGCTGATGTGACCCAACTCTCCACAATTATAACATGTGGGCGTCTGCCTCCAAAACCTACCATTGCTTTGTCCAACACCATTCCTAGGCCTTTCTTCACCTCCTGGCTGATTTGCAAACCTCCCTCGACCTCGATTATTTCCCACTTGACCTAGCATGTTCAGGCTGAGATTCTTCATCAAATCTACCATTTGCCTCATGTCTTGCCTTAGCCCATCATCTTGCACTGCTGTAGTGACCACTGCTGGCATAACCTGAGTAGTAACAGGAACCACTGGTTCATGATGAACCCCTGACATGCACCCTTGTAAAGACTCTATAGGCCGAAATTCAGACCTCATTGGCAAAGACTCCACCCTAACTGGCTCATTTTCCTCAGTTTCCACTCTTTGTTCCTTGCTACCTCTAGTCCATCCTCATATGTCCTAGGCTTCTTTAGCTCCACTCTCCAACGTATATTCTCCCAAAGACCAGCCAAGAACTTGTCCTTCTTCATCATGTCAGGCGGGGGTACCTGTGGTGCTAAAGCCTTGCACATTCGCTCCCATGCCAATGAAAACTTACATATGTACGCATCTACTGGCTCACCTTCCTTTTGCACCAAAGCCTGTACTTCTTGCCACACCTTGTCAGGATCTTCTATCTTCACAAACTCCACTTCCAACCCATGTCGTAGATTGTCCCAACTCAACCTTACAGGTGGATCAGCCACACGCAACTCCTCTTCAAATGCTTTGGACCAAGCTCGTGCATCACTCTTCAAACAAATTTGGAGAAGACGTAACATTTGCGCCGGTTCATGAATCTGGTTGCTAATGCAGGCAACCTCCATCTTTTCCAGAAGGTCCTCCACATCTTCATCACTTCTTCCATGAAAATCCGGATAAGAGAAAGCCATGGCTAGAGGACCCCTTCAAACACACGTGCAAGAACCCAGAACTTTTCACTACCCAATCCCCAGAAACTTCAATGGAGCTCAGCTTTAGATGAGAACAAACACATGCACATCAAATGAGTTTTCATGGTTGATCATCGGAATTACAACAGGCAAAGGACATTCCAGGATCTCTCTCAATCTTCTTGGCCCAAACATAAAGACTATGCGCTATTGGAAAAAGATCTTCCTGGACACATGAACATTAATCTGAATTCTTTGAGTTAAATGAAAAGGAGTGAACTGAGGGCCATTTTGATCATCCATTAAAGCCAACCATGAAGCTCCCAAGAAAGCACACCTGTCTTATCCTCTGATTTTGCCAAAATTTCAGCAGCATAACAGCATAAAATGGCTCAAAAGACCAAAAGACCAGCCATCATAACTTGGAAAAGTTTTGACAGAGTTTCCCCAGAAGTAGAGCAGTAGGAATCCAAAATATAGACTGTCTATGTATGCATAAACTGTCAACAATAGAACCCGAGCATCAAGTAGGACTCACTAGTACATAGCCTATGGCGAGGTCACAAAAAGGGTGCTCTAGCTACCTGTATCACTGAAAGGATCTCCACATTTGAGAATCCCCCAGCTTAATAAAAACCTCACGCTATCGACCCTCACACGAAGGCTAATGCAAATCGCATATAGTCAAGTCTCAGAAATGACTATCTTCCAGACCAAGTCTCAGAAATGGCTGGGACTGCCAAATACAACCAAGTATGGCTCCACAAATGCGTACAATGGAAGTTTCCACAAGTAACGTACAATCCAGCAGACAATGCGCTCAAACAGGCGCCAAGTGATGCATTCCCACAACAACTGCAAGTGACATCACTGCTAGTATATCACTGTACTCCAGCTACCCGTACCTGTGTGAATCACCTGTACCTGTACCTGTCCTTGTCACCTGTAACCTGTAACCTGTAATCTGCAACCTGCAACCTGTAATCCCGAAGCTCGAAGCAGAAGGTACTCGAAGAAGATCCTACGTGGGGGCGCTAAAAGAATGTGAGCGGGATGAAAACACACACAGCGCCTCTATAACGACCCGACACACACTCTTGGGAAGATACACACACACACTATGGGGCACCACTCGGCTTACACAACACACCTGGCCGAGACAGGGAACACACCTCTGGAGTGAGAGGAGAGAGACTATCCACTTGCCCACTCCACACAGACACACACACACACACACCCAAAAAACTCAGCTCAAAAGAGGAGAATTTATGATGTTTAGATACAATTGAGCTTGGGCCAACACCAATGGGGCAAATAGCTCACACAATATGGGTAAAATAAGCCAGATACAATCACAAACTAGAGCAGAAACTTCGCTCATAGGAGAAAGTTACACAGAAAAACAGCAGGAAAAGAGTGAGGAATTTGGAAAAATGGACAGCGCCATCACGTCCGAAATGGCCCAAAACCCCAGTCTACAATGTCAAAGTGCTCAAATCCGACCTCGGATGAGCAGTTTACGACCAAAACAGGCTCCAAAATGAGCAAAATCACAGCTGCGGCTGTTCCTCCTCTCTTCTCCACGTTTTTTCTGCTATTCTCTCTGTTTTTTTTAGTTCCCACACTTAGCTTTATTAGTTGGGCACCCTTGGCCTTTTAGATGACCTCAAACGGACCCCGAACAGGCCAAAAACTGACCTCACAGTGCATAGTTGTCACCCTGCTGCATCCATGCGCACACCTGGCACTCATTTCTTTTCAATAATGCGTCTCGCAACCACGTGAAGTGGCCCCAAAAAGTGGTCCTAATGATGAACTTTCTGCATAACTCTCACAAGAAAATACCACTTTGTGTCCGTATTCATCCACGTGCAAATATTGACCCCGTTCGCCCTCCTGACGCCACTAGATGCATCTGACGCACCTGCTTACCTCATGTTGTCGGCCCGCGGATAGCTTCCTCGAGAAGTTTTACGTGCTATAAACTCCTCATTATTGTAGAGAAAACATACTGGTACTGGTGATAGTGAAAATCGATGCACTATGTACATGCTGTCCTACTTGTACACATGTGGGCCCCACGTAACCACCTGGCTATGGAAATTGGGCAATCCTTTATTCGATGCACCATGCATGTGTATGTACATATGTGCAATCCCTTGCTCCAAAAAACTCCTGACAGCGCGTTAGGTGACCGACACGGAGGATCTCTGCCAGTGATTCTACAGCTGGACTACACTTATAGTGCCAGCCTAGTATGCTTCTAGCGAGTTCACACTTAGTGACCGCATGTACATATGTGCTACTTTTCAGTATTAGCACTTAGTCATTTTGTACTCTCTTTTTTGTACGAAGAAGAAGAAGCTTTCCATCTCTGTGTGCTTTGTGCTTGTCTTGTGTAGCTCTCTTGCATCCTCTTTCTTTACACAATCACACCCCCATCTTGCTTTGGTCGACCCTCGTTGTAGCTCATGCTTGCATTTGATTGGACCCCTACAAGCCTAGCCAATCACATGCATAGTGCATATCAAGCAACCATGCTAGCATTAGGACAAGTGTCCTCCTTTCCCCTTTGAGAGAGAGGACTTGATAGTTGCAATGCAAGCAACAACATCTTGTAGCACTGAAGAAATATAGATCAGTAAATAGATAGCATTGAAATATTTTAATGCTTGCTACTACCTATATATTTTGCCTTGCGTGAATATATTATTGCTAGAAGCAATCTTGAATTATAGGATCAAGTAGAACTAAAGCAGCATGGAAGCCATGGCATTGGAAAAATCTTGATGCTAGCAAAGAGAAGGGGAAGCCCTTCTTGGTCTAACACTTCCCTTTTGTGTGTGCACACTTGGCAGCTCATAGCTGGAGGCCATATATTGGCAGCACAAGGAAGGAATGTGTAAAAGAGCTTACCATTGGCCTAGAGCACACATATAAGGAAGAACTAGAGGTGGTTAGAGGATCGGTCCAAGCTGGATACAGTTTTTGGCATTGAGAAATAGACAGAGATAAGAGTGTAAAATTCTAGTTGGAGCATTTAGACCTAGCTAAGGAGAGGAGTTTGTTGGCATTGACATAGTAGGAGCATGTTTGCAAAGGGGCTAGACATCCGGCCTCCATGGACAGGCACGCTGTCGGAGTGTGCGGTTCTACAAGGACGATTGAGAAATCACGGGGCCTCTGGTTGTAGACAAGAGTTTAGCAGACGCTCAAACTAGGATAAAGAGTGCAGATAGATTTAAATAGGGTTTAATACACGTAATACTGATGATTAGAGAGACTGTGAGAGAGAAGTCTGCAAGTAAGAACATTATTAATTGATATGACGACGATAAGAAACATAGATGCAAGACTCAAGAGATCTATTCAACTGACAAGTGATACAATTTCAATTGTTCTGATTTCCCTTTTTAAATTCCGATTGCATACCGTTCAACCAAAAAAACTCCCGAAAATTGAACCATTGTCGAGTCTTTTCGTGCTCTCGATGCTCTTCTCGGCCTTCCTTTTTCCTCTCCAATTGCTCTCAAGAACAAAAATTTCCTACTGCTACCGTAGGTTCTCAAAAAAACCTCCCAATAACCCTAAAAAATGGCAAAAAAAAAAAGAACCCTTTCAACTCATAAAAAATTTCCTCTTGTAGGAGGTGAGCATTCCAAAAAAAAGAAAAAAAAAGGCTTCCCTATGCCGTGCCATTCCCTTTGAGCTCCCCTTTTAGTAATTTTTTTGCATTACACCCATTTGGCCTTCTCGTTATAGGCATATTTGCATGGCCACGACATTGGAAAGTTTCTTATCTCTCTCTATCTATCTCTTGCACAAGACCCTTCCCTTACCTCGAGCATTAGCAAGGTTGCTAGTGGGGTGGGGATGCTTTGACTTAACTCCAAAAGGGCCCCTTACGGGTGCAAGAACAACCACCCATTGGCCTACCACGTCATCATTTCCACATCAACACAGCTTTGCCACCACCAAGGGGCTCCACCCTTGACTGCCAGCTGTTGCGGCCGAATGCCACTGCTTATGGCCAAAACGCCACCTAGCTCCACGTGTGGCAGCGGCGCGTAGTGCCATGGGCGTCTCCATAGTTTGCCAACATAGCCACACATTGGAAGGTCTCTACCCCTCATGTGATGCCTCTACTACTCCACACTTTAGCACATGTAGACTTCATCGTTTGAGCCTCCGTGTGCATGTGGGGTTTTCCCATGC
Source organism: Adiantum capillus-veneris (assembly GCF_014529385.1). NCBI lineage: Eukaryota > Viridiplantae > Streptophyta > Polypodiopsida > Polypodiales > Pteridaceae > Adiantum > Adiantum capillus-veneris. The sequence continues at coordinate 137,587,115 of NC_140945.1, forward strand.
CACGTGGCAGTTCCTAGGAAAACAAACCCCCCAAAGCTTCAAATACTTCTTAAAACCCCCCTTTGAGGATCCAATTTTGTCTCCCCTTCAACCTTTTGTAGTTTGCTACTCGCTAGCCGATGATAGACCAGGAAAACCGGTTGGAAGCCCTTCTTCCCGTCTTTGAACCCGCTAATTTTTGTGGCATCCCTGCTTTAATGTGGTCTTGAACCGAGGGCCCATATTTGGTTTAAAAAAACCATATGCACCTGCTTTCCCGCAATTGCTTCCCGCATTCAGATCTAAATATCTCACTGCTCTGAGCTCGATTGTGGTGTTGTCAGTCCTTGTCTACTCCTGATGAAGTGCATTACCCTCTAGAACTCATTCAAGGCCCAAAAAGAAGATGAGATGACACAATTTCCAAAGTGATCAAATCGGCTCAAAACCGGTCCCTATCAAAACTTCATGGCTCTGTAACTTGGTCTCTGAGACTCCGTTTGTTGATATGAAAAGACCAACAGGTTCCATAATTTAAGCTTTATGCATCTATCACTTCAAATCACCTTTGACCACCCATTCCCATCTGCCCAACCCGTCTCATATCTGCAATCACTTCCAGATTTAAATTGCAATAACTTCCTCACCAGGGCTCTGTTTTATGAGCCGTCTAGACCAATTTACTCAGCACTTCAAGATCTACCTTTTTAAGAAAAAAACCAGCCCTTCATTCAATCTTCACTTGTCAACCCAATTGGTTGACTTTGAGGCAATTTTGGTCTACAAAAACCCACATAATGCATACATTTCTATTAAATTAATGCCATAAGTAGTCCTAACATAGATTATAGATTTCTCAAAGCTCATAGATATAGGCAAAGCTTTGTTTTTCATCTTGTGCCTGCGAAGAGGCACGACATCCACCCCCTCTAAACGTGCACAACCTCCGGTAAGTGCCAATCTTTAGAGGTTTTCCACTACTACATCTTCGTCAACCACATCTTCATCATCTAATCCTTATCTTTCTCCATATTGAAGTCTTTGTCTGCAATTTGAAGCTCTTCATTTCTCCTTTTTTATAGCTTTGACACTCTTACCTGCAAAAACTGGAAGTTTCCACTCTGTACCATCCATCTCACATAACTTTTAGGTAGCATTAGGAAAAGCATGTTGAACCACATACGTGCCAAACCACCGCTTAACCATCTTTCACATAGTTGTGTATTGGTTGTCCAAACTACTATCATAAACAAGAGTCCAATCCCCTTCTTGAATAGAACATGGCCTTAGCCTATGATGTTTTTCAAAATCCTCCTTATTTTTCAAACGAGCACTCTTCAATTTCTCCTTTGCAACTTCTATATCTTTGCTTCTCCGCTCTAGCAGTCGAATCCTTGAAGCAAGAAAATCTTCTCTGCTCATTTCTAGATCCCAAGGCAATATACTCCATGTAGCCACTGCCTCTTCAAGATGCATAATAGGGTCTGATGGCATGAAACTTGTAACTGTGTTGTGTGTAGTACGGTCCGCCAAGCATAAGGAAGTAACCAAGGCCAATCACCAATATGGGCCCTTACATGCCTTAGCCAATGCATTGACAATGGGAGGGTTCCATCTTTCACTTTTATCATTCACTTCGGGACTGTATGCAGTAGTGAGTGTTAACTTGACGCCCATACGAGCAAACAAGTCTCTAGCTTCGTCAGCATCCAACTCTCCTCTATCTGTAATAATTCTTCCAACACAACCATATCTACATATTACATCTTATAGCAAAAACTTGCATACCATACTTGTAGCTTTGGTTAGCAAAGCTCTCCCTTCAACCTTGTTCGTCAAATCTTCCTTGGTAAGCACTATGTATCTCATTTTCCATAGCCTTGTGGGCATTGTAATCAAATTGACTACCCATTTGAAATGCATGCACAATGGATACATTGAATGTAATCCATCTCGATGCTTTACATTTGAGTACATTTGACATACAGTACAAGTTTCAACAAAGTGCTCCACATCTTTATGCATACCCTTCCACCAATATCGTTCTTTGATTTTAGCAAAAGTGGCCCAAACTCCCCTATGTCCTGCCCATAGCGACTCATGAAATTCTTTAAGTACTTGAAGTTGTGCTACCTTATCACAAACAACTTGCTGAGGGGTTCCTCTTGGATTCTTTGGATGCTTCCATAGAAACCCATCCTATAAGAATTACCCATAAGCCTTCTTCCAAATACGCTTAAACTCTTCTTCGGTCTAGTCCTTCTGCTTCTTCAGTGTACTCAAATATTTTCGAATTAGCAACCATTCACCTTCATACTTGTCCTCATCAAAAGATTGTAATGCCAAAAATCGTGTTTTTACATTCTACATGCAGTTTTGACAAGGTAAAGAATGTCAATCCCACATCTTTAGCTTTTTCAATATGATGAAACTCAAGATTTAATGACTTAATATATGATATCCAATGTAGCATAGCTATGTCTGGTGTATAACAACTTGTAATCATCCCAAGTAATGGTAAGCAATTTGTCTCTACTATTACAGAAGCACCAATAAAGTACTCCTTGCCAAACCTTAGGGTAGTTTCTACACCCCAAAGATCCCTTTTAACCTACAAATTACTCTCTCTACCGAGCACTTAACACTATAGCACCAAATCTGATAGCATACCTTTTTCCCTACTCGTCATCTTGTCCAATAGCCCACCCAATACCTGTAGGACTCATGTCAATCATCACAATAAATTGCTTTCTGCTTTTGTAGTCTGCTTTCCTTAATGTAGGAGCCTCTTCTAACATCTTCTTCAGTTTACGCACATCTTTTGAGTGTTCTTCTTTCCAAACAAATTTTTGTCCCTTCCTGAGCAATTGGTATAAAACCTCTGCAACATGTGAAAAATGGGGTAGCCATATCAAGTAAAAGAATATGCACCTAAAACTCTTTGCACTTATATAATTGAATTGAATGTCTCCTTCATCCTTTGAATAACATCCACTTTGACATGGCTTGGTATTCTTCCAACTGGCCCACACAAGTGTCCAACAATCAAAACTTTTTTGACCCCGAACATAGACTTTTGGCCTGAGAGTGTAAGGTTGACCTCTTCAAACCTCGATAATATCCTATCACAATCAACAACATGGTAGCCACAAATTGTCTACAACCCTCTGATCTTTGACTTTATCTTTTTCACCCTCTTCACACGCTTTTAACGACATGTCATCAATAAAAGGCACGGTGATCTGAGGAATGAAATCTCGTAGCACTTTGTTCATTCCATTCATCATGTGGGAAATTGAATTAGTTGTATGCTATGGCAATGTACACATTCTTACTAATCCCAAAGGAGTACGCATGGTTGTCAGATCCCTGCTTTCTATAGCCAATTGAAATTGATCATAACCTGACTACAAGTATCCAATAGAATAGATGGCTCTACCCGCAAAAGCCTCTGCAAAATCATCAACCACTGGACCTGTACCTACATTTCTAATAGTTACCTTGTTTACTGACTGAATATCCTGTATAAACCTCAATATACTATTCTTCTTGGGAACCGTAAACCACATGTTAGAAAAAGAAGCACAAGAGGGCTCCAAAATGCCCATCTGGATCTTCTCATTTGTCAGATCAATTAACTTAGGAAGATAAGCTTTCGGAACAGATTTAGGTCACAGGTTCCAAGGGAGGTGTGGAACAATGAATATTACCATTGAAGCCACAACACTAGGATCTACACAATTAATCTAACCTGGTTGGAAAGAAAAAGCCTTCCCATGCTTCTTTAACATTTCTCAAAAACATTCTATCTCTTCTTGATTTAAAAAATATGCATCATCAATCTGCAATTCCTGCAAAGTTTCTTCAGTAAATGAGTGTTCAATTTTACATGGATCTCGGAGAATAGGTTGTCGAGATGATTTCTCCATAATGGTATCACTCTCTTTTGGCAATGAAATAGCCACATGTCTAACCTTCTTTGCCACTGTTTTTTATTTTGTTTTTACCTGTATCTCCTCTACATCCAACTCTTCTTTGAATTGAAAAAGGATTTCATATATATCAAGAGAGTTTACCTTAACAATCTCAATCCCGGCTTGAGCATTGGATTTATGGCTGCATTCAATTCCCCCATTGTGTCCACAAATGCATATTCTTCAAAAATCCCTGAAATTGCTTCATTTGGATCCAATATCTCACATTCTTGAAACATACCTTGGGCATTGCAAACATGTTGCTTCTCCCATTTGCATAAGTCATTGAATTTCCTATAAAATATTGATTTTTCTGAAGATAAACCCAAAAATCATGAAGAAAAAGCCTCTCTGTAAACACCCGCTATCAGTGAGAAATTCTTCTTCAAAGCACCATCATAGTCGGGCTTTATGATGGCGCTTGGAAAAAATCTGAGAAACCCCTGTTCTCTTTAAATTCTTTTGTCAACTTTGGCAATGCATGATCCCTTAAGCTGTCTGTGTTCCTGGAATGGTCTACACAAACGGTTAAAAATTGTACCACCTTCTTCCCATCACAAATTTGGATGCTGGCATATGCAGACCCACCATCCAAAACTTTTGTTTCCATTCTCACCGCAGTGATATAAGGTTGTCCCAATATAATTGGATAAGCGGAGTGCTCTTGCACAAAGAAAAATTTTTCATCATTTACATCCCCTATAGTTACTTTAGCATTAGGATAATCACCATACAATGCAAATGAGCTGATTGTGCATTAGCAGCTCGGATATGCCACCCGTATTCGACATCAACAAGCCACTTTCCTTTTGAATATAAGATCCTTGACATAAGGTTTACTTCTAAAGGATGATCTACCAATGCGACAACCGGCTCTTTCGAATCACCTATCTTCACCAAAGTTTTAGTAGTAGCCTTGGCCCGATGATTTCGTGTAAAATGGCAAAACTCCACTTACACCTTAAGTGAGCTAGATGGGACAAAACTAAAGGTTCCTACTATTGGAAAAAGGATCAAAGTGTTCAGAAGAAGGAATGACAATGAAGCACTTGATGCGAATGAAGATGAAGACTCAGATTCACCAGAAAAAGGATAAAATGAAGATGAGGAGGAAGTAGACAATGTACTTTCATGAGGATTGAGCATCCAAACTTCAAGTATATTACATAGTAACGGATGTCCAACTTTAGAGGGGATGGATTTCATGCAATAGCACATAGATAATATGAATAAATGATGAGCATTGTAAGGTTTGCAATGATTATCATTTAATAATGTCACATGTAGCTCTTATAGCTTGCACATTTCATAACGATAATCATGTCCAAGACTTGATTAAGTTTATTGATTATCGTAATGTGTGAAAGATGCAAGTTTGCACTTGATATAAATCGATGTAACACAATGTGAAATGGTTTGATTTGTATGTATTATTTTCTATAAGTGATTAAGAATATCAATTATCATAACGTGTGAAAGCCATACGATCGTACTTTAGATAAATCAATGTAGTAAGATGTGAACACAAGTTAATTTAAGCAATAATAACTAGAAAAAATAATTAACTAATTATGAGATACTTATTACGAATATGTAATTCTATAATATATCTTTGAATACTATTTCATCAATAGGATCCTAAGCTGATCACTAATTAGCTTACTTAATTTTCTACTGAAATCATAGAATTTGAGCAATGAGTAAAGCTAACTAACTAATTATGAGATAATTGTCATGGTTTTTTGATACTATAATCTACCTTTCAAAATTATCTCATGATTTATAAAGCTATATTTTGATATTTTCTATTAATTATAGTTTATAAATAGATAATTTTACTTTAATAAATACCAAAATTAGATAAAACAATTTGATATAATTTCCATAGCTTTTTAAAAATATATAAAATTTTTGAAATTTAATTTTGTATTATCTAGATTGATTTGGGTTATTTATCCTTAATTAAGACCAAAATTAGGCAATTTCAATCTTAATATAGTTTACCAATTAATTAGATTACTTTAATAATCAGATATCTAGTATTCAACAATTTAATTATCTTTAATATGATAATTATCAATAGAGAGAAACCTAATATTTTCTATTTAATAATATAGTTAGAAAAAAGACATAAATTAATGTCTTTCACTTATCTAATGGGATTCGCATTAATTACATTAATTAATCACTTACAAGTTTTGCTCCCTAGGGACTTCTAGGTAGACTCTCTCTAAGTTAGAGAGAAAATGCCAAGGTTTCTAAAGTCTCTGAGAAAATGTGAAGGCTAGCGGCCTATTTATAGCTCTCTGGCAAGCACGACTATATTTAGAAACCTCACGCAGCCCACCATCTCAAGGAAGCACCCTCTATTGCCTAGGGGTCATTATGGGCCACTTGCCTAGCTTGGGAACCAATTTTTCCATGTTGGGTGTACTTTCTACTTTTTCTCTAAATATCGAGTAATAATTTGTTAGGTCATGTGACTAAATATCTTCTAGGCTATTTGAAATAAATATCTCCTTATGTTTCCATTTTTTGTATCAAATTAAAATGATTATGAAAATTTTCACTTTGGCAATCGGTTTTTGTTTGAGTTCGATTGAAATTTGCTATGAGGATTGAAATATTTCAATGCTATGCTTAAGAATCCAAAATTTTGACTATGTTCAGGTTAATGATTTACCTATTTATATGTCTAAGTGCTCTCAAGTAAGGATAATGGATCATTTTTCTAATTCTTGGAAGGTGGAAACCTTACCAATGCCTTTGGAATATACTCTCTACACCAATGAGAATGGGTGTGTGGCCATGGTCCCACCAATTTTTTTGCATTTTTTTGAATGGCCATAACTTGAGCATTTCAACTTCAAAATTATCAAATAATAGTGTATTTGGATTGAATTGACGAGCTATTTTTGTAGATATGTTACATGATATAGTTCTGAGGTACATATATGGGCTATCCATGTCCCACATTTATGTCCTATTATTGACTGAAATCTGATTGGTTGCTCTTACAAGGCCCTTTTGGGGTTCATGTTTTTCCTAATGTCTGATGAATCATTGCTTTTCTTAAAAGCCATCCTTGAAGTGCTTAGAAAGGCTTTGGATATTGTTCAAACATTTGACACAGCCTCTGCTTCTAAGTGACAAGTGGAAAAATCAAGAACGTTTTTTATTTCTCTATAAAAAACAATTCATTCAAGCCCATTTGAGTTGCTCGGAGAGATTGGCTCCAATGAAAAGCCTTCCACTCCCTACGGGGCCTTCTAGGGGTTGGAATCTCTTCCAAATAAACGGCTCCATGTGTCATGGACAAACTTTGGGGATCAATATTCAAAGGTGGGAATATGTGCTCCTTCCATTCCATGACACCTTGAAGGTGATCAAATTGTTTATGATCCCGTATTTGTCCTTCGTTAGGCAACTCCTAAAATAGGTAAATGCAAGTTCTAGAAGTAAATCCTAAAACCCATGAATATATTTGTATGGAAAAGTAATGCCAAAGACACAATACCCTAGCAGAGGGTGAAGTGGAAGTGCAGTGCTAGAATGGGGAGAGGAAGCCAGATACCTAAAGATCTCCACAACACACTAGTCCCCATGGCTCTTTAAAGTGTGAAGAAAATAATGAACTCCTTTCTAGGTAGAAATTTCTAGATATTTTTTTAACAAAGAACTCTTATGTCTAGTCCAATTTTGGGACAAATGTAGCATGAGATGGAAAGAAGGCGACTAATTGACTACCCACTTTAACCTCAATGAAACTAAAATATTGTTGATCAATAGAGTCCTTTAAGGGTTGGGCAATGTGCCAATGCCAATATGTAAGGTAGAGTTGGACTAGGAAGAATGACACTAACCCAAGAACATGAACTTCACTAAACCACAAACCAATGAAATCTACTCCAAACTAGTTCTCAAAGAAAATTTGCTCGCCCCACTCAGAAAGCAGTGGGAAAATAAATGGCTAGAGTCCAAGTGAGTATCCATAGCAAGTAACATATGGAACCCTAGTGGCCCTCTTCTATGAAGATCTTTCCATGGAAGGTGCTACGGGGGTTAAATAGCGCCTACCTACGTTAAGCTACTAATTAGAGGGATATCCTCGGGGTACAAAGTGGGCAAGGGAAGATTATCTTCACTTGTTCAAGGACTACCTAGCTATGAGAGTCTTCTCGATAAAATATACAAATGGATACGAAAGCACTAGAAGCTCTTGTTTTTCAAGAACAAATGTAAAAATATTTTAATGAACCTTACTATCCTAATCTGCATACAAATTGTCCAATTTTGTTGTTTCACACAAGTATGGATGTGTAGGATCTTGCATGTCTTCAAAAACAACCTCTGTAAGAAGCTGGACACACCCCACGGCATCTAACTACTCGGCGGACTATTATTTTTGTAATTATTCATTCATTGAGGAAAACCCGATTTTTCACCTTGTAAATATTGGGACTTAAAGAAGTTTCCAGATTGTATTCCAGTTTTGATAGTTAGATTGAATAGATGGTTGATTTTTGAACTTTAGGGTTTGAGAAGTTGTAAGGTATATATACCACTTTTTGACCTTAATGAAGGACCTTTTGTCATTTTTAAAAAAGAAGTTTGAAGTCTATAAGTGAGCGTACTGTGTACGAGAGAGAGAGTGTGAGCTTCGTCTTGACGCTACGTGTGCTACGGTGGTCCGAATCGAGTGCAGAGAAGTGCAGCGTGTTGCCCCCAACTAGAGCTACGCACCGATACCAACATTGCGCGCGTACGGTCCGGCTTTGAGAGCTCCTTCTACGAGCTTCATTGGTTGTTTGGGTGAGCATACGCTATCTGATTTCGCATTGCAGCATATCCACGCGTTCACATTGAGTAGAACTACACATTATGAACTTTAGATTTCGGAAAGGAAGACCTGTAGATTTCGGCCAGACATCCTACGTGTTTCTGCACCGGGTATTTTGGGTCTTGATTTTGGTTCATAGACCTTAGGGAGAGCGGCCTACAAGTATTAGTAGGGTCTCCTTCACATTCTATGGTGTTTCGAAAGTGTTTGATGGGTGTTCGGCTCTATCAAGCGTTGTAGGAAGTTTCCTCTTTTGTACTCTTGAAAGCTGTGACTTAGACAATTGGTAGAGATCTATATAGGAATTAGTTAGGAGTTGGTTGAGTGTAGGTTGACACCTTATGCTTGCTTCCACGCGCCTGCGGGTCGAGATTTGTCCTTAGCTTACATTACTTGTTAGGTGAGTTCTCGTTGTGCTGACGTCCGTCGCGACATACCCGTCCAACATTGGCGCCCCTACCAGGGACGAAATCCTTAGGTAGGTGACCGAGACTAATCCTTGAGGATTGGGATTTTTGGCTTGCCAAGAGTATCGCTTTACATTTAGATAGGATCAGAGGGTGGAGGACTCTCTAGGTCTTAGAAGGAGTTTGGGAAGCGTGTGTATGGCCTAGATCCTTCGACTTAGGTAGAGGAGGTAGACTTAGGTAGTTTTAGGTAGTAGTCGAGTTCTAGAGTAGGAGTTGGAGTGGTAGAAGCAGTGAGAGGTGAGCTTGAGAGTCAGGAGAGGCCAAAAAGCAACCAAAAACACCATTATCACCATTTCTTCATGATAGGTAGGAGTAGAGTAAGTAGGACATCATGATTCAGATCTAGAGCATTTCATGCGTGTACACTTGCTTGGTAGAATCATTACAAGATTGTAAAAGACGCAAAAAGACGCAAAGTGTGGTTGAAAACCTAATTGAAGTACAAAAGTTACTGTGAGTGTTTCTGATATATCTACAGAGCATCAGGAGCATTCCTGTCAGAAAAAACTTTGATTTTAAGCCAGCAGACATCCTACGCGTAGGATGTCTACATGACAATCTGGGAGGAATTTTGGGATTTTGAGTTGACTAGTGTGTTCAGAAGGTAGGGTTTACCCTAATTTCAACTGGAAAGGGGAAATTTGGCCATATCTTGATAGGATAACGCCAGATAGACTGAAATTGCTAGACATCCTACCCAAATAGTGCCAAAACATTAACTTGAGACCAAAGCCATAAGATGGCTGCATGAGTGTGTCTTGCACGATATATATTGAGTGACTGAAAGGGGTTTCACCTCATTTAGGTAAGAAAATTGGGTTCAAAGTGGACTTTAGCACTTTTGACTGAAAAAGCAAAAACAGCTGAAGTTTGGGACTTTTGACATCCAAATCAAAATCTAAGCATACCATTGGAATACTGACATCAAGGGGAAACTGTGGGACAAATCTGGGGTCAAACACGCCAAAAAGACATCCTACGCGTAGGATGTCTTCTGAGTGATTTGAGACTCCAAACTGAATTTTGAGTATACCAAAGTGATCAACAACTCAAGGGGAGCTTAAGAATTGAGTTTAAAGCCATTCTGAAGAAAAAGACATACTACGCATAGGATATCTAATGCAAGAAAATGAAGCCAGACTTTGACTTTGGGCATTTCAAGGTGTTATATAGCCTAAAGCAAGCCTGCTAGTCAATTTTGGTCCAATTTGGAGTTGATTAGACTGATCAATATCATCAACGGGCCGTCGGAACAGATTTCTACCTCATTGACCAGCTAATAGGTGTCCAAATCAAAAACTAAAAGCAGTTGTAAGCTCAGCACAACAAAGGAAAACAACAGTGCAAAAATCCAGGCAAAACACAACAGGAGACATCCTACACATAGGATGTCTATTGGGGCATACTGCAGAGAAAATTTGACCTGGCCTAGACAGCTTAAGGGCTCCAGAACTTCTTTCAGAAGTGAATTTGGACCTTGTTTTCCCATTTGACAAAGAAAAAACTGAATTCAGACTTTTTTGCGTAAATTGACCAACATCTTAGGGAAGTACTGTTTTAGATTAGCAAACCAAATCCAGAACATCAGCAGTGTATAAAATACAGTAGTGGTTGAGATTAACTCTCCAGTTATACCAATCATTACTAAGATAACCTCTAGCAGATAAATGCTTTGATTCAATTGCTGAAATTAAAACGCTTGTGTACAGGTATATTCAACAACAGGGCAAGAAGTTGTGCAGAAACTGACCCATTGCTAGGTGAGTGGTTGAATTTGTGATAAATTGCATTGATAAGTTTGAGTCGATGGAGGAAGTGTTTGACGAGTTTATTGAGGAATTCTCTCAAAGGGGAATAGCTCATAATACTGTCTCACAAATCCATAAATTCAAACAAAAAGATGGAGAATCTGTACGGAAGGCATCCCTAAGACTAAAAAGATATGTTAAGCTCTATCCTGTTGAAGAACTGCCAACTCAGTCCAGACTTATGCTGATATTCATCCAAGGACTAAGGAATGCAGATCTCCAGAAAGACTTACATATGAAGAGGAGCACGACGTTGAATGAGTTGACCAAGGAGGCTCTGTACCTTGTGGACAAATGTGCGGTCTACAAAGAAGGGGAGTTCAAGGACCTTGATGACGATTCATCTTCACAGCAAAGTGGGAGCAAGTCTTCCAAGACAACACTGAAAGAAGAAATAGCAGTAAAGCAGGAGGAGCTCGTAGATGAAGTGCTAAAAAAGATCAACTTGTACACCAAACCCCAGGCTAAACAGCCCAAGTGGTGTGCTAATGAACAAAAATGCACAAACCATGGGACCGAGGAATGTTATTATAACAAGGGATATGTGAGAGAGAGACCTTACGCTCCCCAAGCTCCAGTAGCTTCCCCTCAAGTACCACCAATGCCTAGATATCAAGCAGGCAACTTACCAGGACCTGTAGGTGTAGAAAGACCACAACCGGTGTTGGGGCAACAACCACCCCTACCAGGTTCACGAAAAGGCTTTGGTGCCTATGCATGCATATTATGAAGATCCCAATGGATATGCGGCAAACCCTGTCTACTATCCACCGGAAGAACCCTCGACACCAGAACCATGGGGCATGATAGGGAATCAAGGACCGCCAACTGCTGCACAGGCCACGAGAGAAGGAAGATATAGCTTAAATGAACGAACATTGTTGTTCATAGCCAATGGAGGCATGGGCGGACAGAGACAAGCTTACCAGCAAAGAGGGGATCAAGGAGCACCTCAACAACCCAAGGGACCCTGTTACAAGTGTGGCGGAGACCATTGGCTGAGAGACTGTCCTCATGATGAAATCATTAGAGTCAATGCGTTGAAGGGAGCAAAGCGAACCCCGAACCCCGACGGCCTCTAAAACACCGGGGATCGAATGGCACGCCTCGAGCCTGTTATGGTCAAGAAAACAAGGGGCACCACCTAGCTTCAACGGCTAGGACGCAAACAACACACCACCATAACAAAGTTTTCATCCAAGAGAGATGGATGCTTGGGAGTAATGATGAAGAGGAAGGGAAATGAGATAGAGAGAGAGAGAGAGAGGGAGAGAGAGAGAGAGAGAGAGAGAGAGAGAGAGGGTATTGCGGCTTAGTACTTAGGCACCACAGAAGGATGGCGAATCTGCACACCCTTCACACATATACAAGCTCACTCCAAACACAAGACTAGGTGGCGATTCCGCACACCTCACATGGGAAAAACATTGCAAGAAAACATACTCACAAAACCTCAAGCTTTATTTAGAGAATAAGGCGATGAAATGGGGAGCATAGGGTAGGGGAATGATAAGGGAGAGAGTGGTAGAGCACATGGCGGATAGGTGGGAGTTGATGGCGAAGACTCGCACAAGGGTTATGGCCATCATCCTTCATTTAGCTGCCCTTCAACTTCCATAGCCCAAGGGTGTAGAGGCAATGCTCAAGACGAGCATGGTGATTGCGATGATAGTGATGGTGTGGGTGTGTGTGTGTGCACTAGGCACACACAATCCATAGTGTATTCTTTGGTGATGTTGTGTATGTTTTTTGTGTCATGGTGAGCTCTCATGGCCTCCATATATAGGAAAGGAGGAGAGGATTTAGCAATATTTCTAATTGAAGTGAGTGTCCCACTCTGGTGACTAGGAAAATGGGGTGCATGTGACTGTGGCTCCCATCTTGTCTCCTCATTATTTAAAATACTAGAGTCAATAGAGAGAGAAGAAGAGAGAATGTGGGTAGGATGTAGAGGATAGGAAATATTTACAATAGTCTAGCTTTGGCTAGACATAAGCTTATTAGGGAGAGAAGAGAGAGGTAAGAAAATTATAAGAGAGGTTGTCGAAGGTGGATATTTGTTGATGAGGATGGATCCTCCAAAAATGGTGATAGAATCACTCTAGACTTGCCAAGACCTCATTAAAAGAGCCTTGTCTCTTGTAATCATGCTTGAAGACTTGTAGAACCATAGCCATTCTAGAGGGAAGAAAACTAGGGATGGCCTGTGTCACCATTACATGAGAAAACTGGGGTCCACTACAAAAATCATAGCTCCGCGTTCATAACTCCAAAATTTCTGAAACAATTTGAGCTAAAAGTTGAGATCACGAGCTACATCTTTCATGTTGAAGGCTCCTTCAGATTCGGGGTTCTTCTTTACTTAAAAAGTTCAGCCAAATAATGTATTATTTGTGGCTGCAAAAGTCTTTTGGTGGTCCCCTTTGAGTGGACTTCTCTCTTGCCTTCAAGTGTAAGGTCCTTCATGTGTATGAAAACATGACCTAGAGTTTTGAAAAGATTGGCAATCATCTAGATGGAGGTATTATTGAAATTTGAAAGTGGGGTTGAGGTTTGAAAATGAAAACTAGTGAATAAAATATTTGGTAGGGTGGAATAATATACATACGTGAAAAATATATTAGAAAATACTAAAATATATAATGTAATTTAGAATATATATATTTAATATTTAAGGTCAAAAGAGAGATCAACAAAGAAAGCTTACTTATTTATGCTACATCGTGATTGATTAGCATAAGTCTTATTTATTTAATAAAGGCTAAAACGTTTGTGAAAAAGGAAGAAAAAATCAAAAGTAACTTATATAATGGGAAATATTTTGGTAAAAGGGCAAAAATATATGAGGGGGTTCCCATGCATGGAAAAGATTGCCTCATTAGCCCTCCCCCTAAGGCTAGAGGCATTCATGTCTCTAGCTCTGTTTCTTCTTCCGCTTAGCTGTAGGATCCGATATCGAGTTGCCTTCTGAACGAGCCATTTCATTTGGTTATTGGTGAGATTTCTGGAATATTCATAAATCTGTAACAGGTCCGGGTGATAGCTTGTTCCTTGGAATAGTGTCGGTTGATTAAAGGGAAAGCCCATGGCTTCTAGAACTTTGTGCCAATGTCCTCTTGGATCCCAAGTGAAAAATAGGATCATTGTCTCTAGTGTCCGAAAAATAAAATTTGCATGCCAAATTGGACCAAATTTGTAACCACCAGTAGCGAGAGGGGAAATGAGCATCTTGGCTCCTGCAAAGACAGAACTGAAAATCATGATTCCCAAGAGTGTGCCAAGAATCCACCATATATGGCCGCCTTGTTGGTGTGGTGAGCTCCAGTTGTTTTCAGAATCCTGCTTACTGCCATGATTGGAAAAAACTGCAAGCATATCATGCTTCTTTTGGGTGTGCTGAAACATGTCAGCTTCCTTTACTGATGCTAATAGCAAGCCACCTACCTTGCGGCTTAAATACAAGTGTAATCCACTTACCTTTCTCCAAAGAGAGGATGCACTATTTGTAAAAAATTGTACCAAATTGCGAAGGAGGTCTTCATTCTTGCATTCTATTAGGTTTTTGTCTATCCATGGCTCCTTTGCTCTTATCTCCATGTTGATATTCTCTCTATATGTTATAGCAGCTAGCCATAGCCATAGGTTTGATGCATCCCATGCAAACACAATGATGTGTTGTGGAGGAGTTTGGAACATCCTTAAAAGGTTGGCAACATATTGATCATCAAACTTACTATGAACATCCTCACATATACTAGAGGCATTACCCATCTCCAAGTTTATAACACCCTTCAGTAGACTAGAGGCATTACCCATCTCTAAGTCTATAACACTACACAATAAAGTCTTGCTCGGCTTCCAAGCCTCTGGAGCAATATCCAACTCCAAACCTTCAGTCATACTTACCTCTTTGTTATGGTCCTCAAGTGAAATTGCCTTGATGCAAGATTCCTTTAGCTTGCTACACTGTCCTGGGTCCATGCTGGTGCACAGGCTTCCGTTTTCAAAGCCCTCCCCTTTGCTTGATATGTTGTCCACCTTCTACAAAGCCTTGCTAGCAGGTTGTTCTTCCTCTTCTCTTGTATCTTTCACGCCCTTTGCATTCCTCTTACTCTGACGAGGCCTAATCAACACTTTACACCTTCTTACCCTTAGTGCCCAATGTTGTCGATTGATTGCTTTGGTGCCTATTTCATTCAAGGTTAAAGATGTACTCACCTATGTAACACAATTTTCTTGACTTACCTCCCCCACCTGGGTAGCATCTTTTGATTCTTTAACCTCTTGTTCCACTGCTTCAGTTCTTTGAATAAACTTCTCGCTTGATCCTTCTTTGGTTACCTTCATCTTGACCTCTTCTGCAAGACCAATGATACTTGGTGTGCAGGTACCAATTGATGGTGGGCGTAGGATGATTGTAAGTGGTGATTGTGGCGGGGGCTGGTGCTCGGGGTGGGGGTGTTCTTTCTCTAGGGGGTGACAATTGGTTCCTCCTACCTCCTCTATTATAGTTTTGTCGTGGTTTGGGACAGTAGTACATACCGTGACCGTCTTCTCCGCAGTTGTAGCAGTGATACTCTCTGTTTTGTCATCGTGCTCTTCTAGGGTCTTGATCTCTTTCTTGACTCCTCCCTTGTTGTATTAAGTGGACAGACAAACTCTGCAGTTGGTCAGTAATATGGGCCAACATATCTTGTTGCTCATCTCTTACCCCAAGAGCCGGTGGTGGTGGTGGAATGGTGGTTGTCATAGTTGCTGGTCGACGCGATGTTCCTGCTTCTATTGACTCGGTTTCTTTGGATTTCATTCGCAGCTTCTTGTCCTTAAGGCGAGCAATCTAAATGGCTAACTCGTACGTAGCCGGGAATCTACCTTTCACCTTCTCCTTGAGAAGTGGCCATAAGCCATGCATGAACCGATCTTTTTTTAGGAAATCGGGTGCAGCTTCCCCCCTTGCCAGTGACTCAACCCAGCGTTCCCACAAATCCAAAAATTTGGACTCATAGGTGGCATATTCTAAAAGACCCTCCTGCTTCAAGTCTCTCAACTTGTCCCACAACTTTTCTGAAGTGGTACCTCCCCCAAAGCGCCTCTTAAAAGCGGTTTTTAAGGATTCCCAGTCATCCTTGGTTGCTTGTGGAAGTGCATTGTACCATGATCTAGCTTCTAGCTTCATGAGATGTTTAAAGATTCTAACCCGGGATTCATCCGTATCTTTGTTGCTCACTACTCATGCTACTTCAAAGTCATCTAGGAAGTCTGTTACCAAATCCTCTCCCTTCTTTCCTTTAAATGTTGGAAATGCTACACTTGCCATGATTACTGAGAGAGAGCTAGAAAGACACACTGCTTAGCTTGCAAAAGTCTTTTTCTTCTTTACAAGGAGGCGTGTATACCCTCTTATACTAGGACATAGATTAAAACTTCAAACGGTACATTCCCTTGTACCAAAGGTAAGACAAATGGTTGATATGATGCCAGAACCTCCAAAAACCGCTCCCCACCCGGCATGGTGTCAATGACGTGCTGGTAGTGAGCCTTCAAATCCAGTATTACCTTGATTGAGCGTACACGTGTTGGTATGTGTGATCTGTCTTGAGGTAGGTTGTACTGATTCATGTGAAGCTTAGAGGTTCTTAGTCACTGTCCAAGCTTGTGGGAGAGGGTGGTGTTCTTTCCTGAAACAAACTCAGTAGATCCCTAGTTTCTCTAGTGAGAGTGTGAGCCAATGATTCCGTTATCTGTGCTGCAGCATCAGGTGCGACTTGAAAACTGACTGTGATAATTACCTTGGTGACTTGAGTTACCCGATTCTCAAAGTAGAATAGTGTTGATTCTCTATTGTGTAGAGCTCCTTCCATTTTGTTGTTGTGGGTTGGTTGTAGGTTGCGGACATTGTTTCGACCTTCTCCTTCTTCTTCTTGGCACTTGGCCTATGTATATCCACTGGGTTTGGCGTGTTGGTTGACTCTCCCACTGCAAATCGATTACCGTTACGCCTAGCACTCGAGCTTCGATGGAGATGCGGAGTTCGTCTAGTTGTGCTTGGAGCTCTTCTTCTTCTGTCTTCCAATTAGCAAATCCTGCTAGCCATTCATCCATTCACAATAGTTTCGGGGTTTCAGTCTTGTAAACTGAAGGGTTTCATGAAAAGTTCCTCAGTGGGGGCACCAAATGAAGGGAGCAAAGCGAAGCCCAAACCGCGACGGCCTCTAAAAAACCGGGGACCGAATGGCGTGCCTCGAGCCTGTCATGGTAAAGCAAACAGGGGGTACCACCTAGCTTCAGAGGCTAGGACGCAAACAACACACCACCATAACAAAGTTTTCATCCAACAGAGATGGATGCTTGGGAGTAATGATGAAGAGGAAGGGAAATGAGATCGAGAGAGAGAGAGAGAGAGAGAGAGAGAGAGTGAGGGAGGGGTATTGCGGCTTAGTACTTAGGCACCACAGAAGGATGGCGAATCCGCACACCCTTCACATATACACAAGCTCACTCCAAACACAAGACTAGGTGGCGATTCCGCACACCTCAAATGGGCAAAACATTGTAGGAAAACATACTCACAAAACTTCAAGCTTTATTTAGAGAATAAGGCGATGAAATGGGGAGCATAGGGTAGGGGAATGAGAAGGGAGAGAGTGGTAGAACACAAGGCGGATAGGTGGGAGTTGATGGTGAAGACTCGCACGAGGGTTATGTCCATCATCCTTCATTTAGCTACCCTTCATCTTCCATAGCCCAAGGGTGTAGAGGTCATGCTCAAGACGAGCATGGTGATTGTGGTGATGGTGATGGTGTGGGTGTGTGTGTGTGCACTAGGCACACACAATGCATAGTGTATTCTTTGGTGATGTTGTGTGTGTTTTTTGTGTCATGGTGAGCTCTCATGGCCTCCTTATATAGGGAATGAGGAGAGGATTTAGCAATATTTCTAATTGAAGTGAGTGTCCCACTCTGGTGACTAGGAAAATGGGGTGCATGTGACTGTGGCTCCCATCTTGTCTCCTCATTATTTAAAATACCAGAGTCAATAGAGAGAGAAGAAGAGAGAATGTGGGTAGGATGTAGAGGATAGGAAATATTTACAATAGTCTAGCTTTGGCTAGACATAAGCTTATTAGGGAGAGAAGAGAGAGGTAAAAAAATTATAAGAGAGGTTGTCAAAGGTGGATATTTGTTGATGAGGATGGATCCTCCAAAAATGGTGATAGAATCACTCTAGACTTGCCAAGACCTCATTAAAAGAGCCTTGTCTCTTGTAATCATGCTTGAAGACTTGTAGAACCATAGCCATTCTAGAGGGAAGAAAACTAGGGATGGCTTGTGTCACCATTACATGAGAAAACTGGGGTCCACTACAAAAATCATAGCTCCGTGTTCATAACTCCAAAAATTTTGAAACAATTTGATGTAAAAGTTGAGATCACGAGCTACATCTTTCATGTTGAACGCTCCTTCAGATTCGGGGTTCTTCTTTACTTAAAAAATTCAGCCAAATAATGTATTATTTGTGGCTGCAAAAGTCTTTTGGTGGTCCCCTTTGAGTGGACTTCTCTCTTGCCTTCAAGTGTAAGCTCCTTCATGTGTATGAAAACATGACCTAGAGTTTTGAAAAGATTGGCAATCATCTAGATGGAGGTATTATTGAAATTTGAAAGTGGAGTTGAGGTGTGAAAATGAAAACTAGTGAATAAAATATTTGGTAGGGTGGAATAATATACATACATGAAAAATATATTAGAAAATACTAAAATATATAATGTAATTTAGAATATATATATTTAATATTTAAGGTCAAAAGAGAGATCAACAAAGAAAGCTTAATTATTTATGCTACATCGTGATTGATTAGCATAAGTCTTATTTATTTAATAAAGGCTAAAACGTTTGTGAAAAAGGAAGAAAAAATCAAAAGTAACTTATATAATGGGAAATATTTTGGTAAAAGGGCAAAAATATATGGGGGGGTTCCCATGCATGGAAAAGCTTGCCTCAGCGTATTGCCCAAAATGTTGAATTACTCATTTGATTCCCAATTGCTGTTAGAAACAGTACCTTCCAGTGGAGGGTCGGAAAATGAAACAATCATACCTATTCAGGCGGTAACACGAGCCCAAGCCCAAAGAAGGACGAACGAACCCATAGTAGAAGAACCAAAAACCGATGCCCAAAGTTCAGAAACGAAAAATCAGAGAAGCACTTGGAAAGCTAGAAAGGCGCGTAGGAAAGCCAGGAAAGAACGAGAGCAAGCAGCCCTCTCCGATGAGTTGAAACATACAAAGAACAGATTGGAGCGGTTAGAGGATCTAGCTAGCTTAAGCTCACACACCACAACAGCCATAGCATCCAAGGAAATAGAAGAGCCCAAAAGTGCAGGATCAGGAGGATTTGTACTGGTAGACAAGGTAAACGAGTAGCTGGATGCGCTTCTAAAAGCTTATGAAGCTCGCCTTAAAAAGAACCAAACCCAGGAGCAAAGCTGGATGACTTATCCATATGCAGAAATAGAAAAACAGAGGTTGGATATGTGTAAAAAGATGATCGAGACGGCTCAATCATTGATGGAAGACCCATTGGGTAAACCAGCAAATTGTCATTACGCACCAGCTCCATCCCCTATCCAACCAACATTAGAGAAACATGAAGAAACAAAGAAAAGACTCACTAATGATTATGAGTCCAGAGGAGAGCCTATCATAGTGCCAAATACCACCGATGGGGCAAGTGACGGGGTCCATCCTAAAATATTGGCAGAAATGGGTAAGGACGGTAATGGTTTAGATGATCTATGAAGCAAATGCAAGAGGCCAACGAGGCTAATAGGATAAGTAACCACATGAATAACAAGAGAGAAGAAAAGAACGTGATCTTACCTCCTATTGAAGATTTTGAGGCAAGATCACAAATGAACTTAGAGATACATTCACAAGGGGGAGACGAAGGATCTATTAGTTCGGGGCATAGCCAACCAGACTCTTTGAGATATTTACCCTCTTACCTGGGAGAATATGAAGCTAAGTCGGAAGTGAGAACAATCCCATCTCAAAGACTTTCTTCTAGGTGATGGATTCGCAAGGATTGATTGAGTTTTTATCCACCCCGGTGGCATGCACAATCACGTTAGCAGAACTCCTAAGGTTAAGAACAAACATGTGGACCATAGTAGGAAAATGCCTAGAAAAATTTGGAGTGAAAGACCCCACCTTGAAGCTCCAAGAAGGAATCAGGGAGTTGGACAGACCTAACTTAAACACTAGGCTGGTACCATTGAATAAGGTTGGAGAATATTGCGAGGGAGAAGACGGAAACACGACGCTACCGGTAGAATTCCAAGGAGTAGTTTCCAAAGCTATTCTTGACAGTGGAGCGGGAGTTGCTATCGCCACCAAGGAAATCTGGAGAAAATGGGGAAAACCAGCTTTGAGGGCTACCATAATGAAGTTGCAGTTGGCAGACGGGTTCATGGAGAAGCCTCTAGGACTCTTAGAAAAA
This sequence comes from Adiantum capillus-veneris, assembly GCF_014529385.1. Taxonomy (NCBI): domain Eukaryota; kingdom Viridiplantae; phylum Streptophyta; class Polypodiopsida; order Polypodiales; family Pteridaceae; genus Adiantum; species Adiantum capillus-veneris. Next base: position 137,607,684 of record NC_140945.1, read on the forward strand.
GTAATTGTCACTTCGTGCGGAATCGAGTATGAGCATACATTTGCAATAGTCGATTTTGACAAAAAGAACAATTATGAGATAATCTTGGGACGACCATTCATGCGACAACTGAAGATGGTCCAAGATTGGGGTTATGACCACATATACCTCAGACATGGCGAGACGACAACTAAAATACAGCTGAAAGACCATAGTAACAAAGATGTAAACCAAACACCAGTGGAAGAGTTTGATTCGGCTACAGTAGCAGGATTGGAACTACCAGCATGGTTAGGGCAACCAAAAGAGCTATGGATGTGCGGAACTTCACATTGTGGAAGTTTAACAAAAGAGAAATGCGTCTTAGAAAGAGCAATTGAGGACAAATAGTATATTTAGGAACCTTTCCCTGAAGATGCCTTGGAACCTCTAGAATGGGAACACATACTGGCAACATTGGATGTCTATACCATTACTGACAGTCCAACAACAAAATTTTGCGATAAGGATGGCTATGATGTGCTACCCTATTACATGGTATGCATTGTACCGGAAAAAGAGATGGTAGAACCTCCAGAACAAGAAGAGTTTTACAACTCCTCTGAACATTTAGAAATAAATGATGATGCAGATAATGAGTGTTCAGACACCTCAAGTGAGCGTGGAAATGAAGCCAAGAATATTAAGTTTTATGATTTTGCTAATCAACACCCTAGACGCCAAGAACGCTATAGGAGGAAAAGAGCAGGAAACAAAGTGAGAGAGAACCTGATGCCCAGGATAAAAGGTAAAGTTCACTATTTGATGCTTGTAAAAGCTGAGGATTGTGTAAAAAATCAAAGATCAGAAAAATTCTCAGAAAATCAAAAAGAAAGAACGCGAGAAGAAATAAAACAGGTAAGAAAAGCTAAAACCGAAACAAAATCACAAAAATCTGAAAAATCAAAAAAAGAAACAACAAAAGACCAAGAGTGGACCAAACTGGAGCGTAAACAAAAATATCAAGAACTGAAACGGTCTTTGAGAGAGATATGGACTACTGAAGAAGATAGTGATGGAAAAAGGGAGTCAGAAAAGGGCAACATGAACGTACCATTACACTATCGGAAATTTACTATCCAAGATAGAAAAATCATTATGACACCACCAATCAGGGAGAGAACCAACCAAGAATCTTACGATGGGCCTGAAAATGAAAAAAATATAGACCTTGCAGAACCAAGTGAAAAGCCTCAGCCGGTCTATATAGCTAACGATTTAGAGCTTGAGGAGGAAGTGCAACTACCACAACTTCTCAAGAAGTATAAAGATGTGTTCGCTTGGTCCTACAAAGACCTCAAAGGAGTTGATCCATTGATATGCCAACATACAATTCCTTTGAAATCGGATGCAAAACCTAGCAAACAACGTCCTTATACATATAATGACACATTTGCTAAACGAATCAAGGAAGAGATTGATAAACTGATGGAAGCGGAATTCATCTATGAGATTGAACATACATATTGGGTGTCACCCATTGTGGTAGTTCCCAAAAAGAATGGAAAACTGCGGGTGTGTGTAAACCTCAAGAAGGTGAATGCAGCAACCATAAGGGATAATTATCCCTTGCCAATCACAGAACATGTACTGGAGCGAGTGGCCAGGAAACGGGCTTATTCCTTTCTAGATGGGTTTTCAGGATACAACCAACTGGCAATAGAAAGGGAGGATCAACACAAAACAGCGTTTGCCACAGAATGGGGGATTTATGTATATCGAGTTATGCCATTTGGCTTAACAAATGCACCAGCCACTTTCCAGAGGTTAATGACTCACGCTTTCAAGGAATACCTAAGAATATTCTTAGAAATTTACATGGATGACTTGTGTGTACACTCTCTTCTGCAAAAGGTCTTTGAAAAGTGTAGAACATATCGAGTCTGTCTAAACCCGAAAAAGTGTGTATTTATGGTTAAGCAAGGACGAATCTTAGGACAAATTGTCTCACGAAACGGCATAACCACAGACCTAGACAAAGTCAAAGTCATCGTAGACCTGCCCATGCCTACTAATGCGAAACAAGTGTAATCCTTCATGGGGCATTGCGGATATTATCCAAGATTCATATACATGTATGCGGTTATCGCACAACCTCTGTATCGGTTGCTAGTCAATTACGAGTGGACTGAGGAGTGTGAGACCTCATTCCAAAAGCTGAAGGAAAATCTTATATCAGCACCTATACTAAAGGCACCAGATTGGGAAAAGATATTCCATGTGCACATTGATGCTTCAGCATATGCCATTGGAAGTATTCTAGCTCAACCTAGAGACGGAACAATAGATTTTCTGGTTTGCTATGCGAGCCGACAATTAAACAGTGCAGAAAAGAACTACACAACCACCGAGAGGGAAGGATTAGGAATGATTTATGTTGTAAAGAAATTTCGGCATTATCTACTTGCAAATAAATTTGTGTTCTTTACAGATCATCAAGCTCTTTTATACCTAGTAAATAAACCTTGCAATACAGGGAGAATCGTGCGCTGGTTTATTATGTTGCTAGAATTTGACTTCACAGTGGTGGTCAAAAATGGTAAAACCCATCTGCGAGCAGATCATCTTTCAAGAATACACAACGGGGAAGCTCCAGAAGGGGTAGATGATGACATACCAGATGCTTATCTTTTCAACATTGAAATGGTACCCAAATGGTCTCAGGAAATAGTTAGCATTCTCTCCTTCGGACATAAGTTTGATAATACGGAGTGCAGATCCAAACAGCAAACAATTCGACAAACAAAGAACTTCCAGATGATAGCAGGACGGCTGTATCATCTTGAATCTGACCTAATCCTACGATTATGTATAATTCTGGAAGAATTTGAGTGCTACCTTGAAGAGGCACATGTCCAGGGATGTGCTTTTCACTGTTCAACAGTAAAAACACACCAGAGACTAAACAGTTAGGGGTTTATTGGCCAACTATGTATGCGGATACACATTCTTATGTTACCAATTGTACAGTATGTAGTGCCAAACGACCAGTGGATCACGCAACTTTGTTTCAGGTGAACATAACACCTGCATGGAGTCAATATATCATTGACTTCTTAACCACTAGGACGTTCCCTGAGAACATTACAAGAGCATGGGAAAAAGCTATAGAGCGGGAAGCTCGTGACTTTCAGTTAATTGGGAATCAACTCTATAAGCGGGGAAAGGACAATCAACTTAGAATCTGTGCAAGTCAAAGCGAATACCTGCTGATTCTAGAACATGCACATAGCGGAATAAGTGGAGGCCATTTTTCAGGCGATAAGACGGCAAAAATTGTCTTAACCGTAGAACTTTGGTGGCCTACATTGCACATGGATTCCGACGAGTTTGTAAAGCGTTGTGATGCCTGTCAACGCACCAAGATACCAATAAAACGAGATGAGATGCCATTAAGGCCAATGATGGGCGCAAGGGCATTTGCAAAATGGGGCATTGATTTTGTGGGACCTATATCACCCCCTGCATATCGCACCCATACCCAATATATCATTGTGGCTACGGACTATCTCACAAAATGGGTAGAAGCCAAAGAAACACAAAAAGCTGATGCACGCACCACGGCACAATTTTTGTATGAGAATGTTTTTGTACGTTACGGGTTACCAATATAAATTGTCAGTGATCGTGGAACACACTTTCTCAATGAAGTCATTGAATATCTACTAGGGGAATTCATGATCATACATAGGAAATGAGCACCATACCATCCACATGCCAATGGGCAAGCTGAGGCCACAAATAAAACACTATACACGGTTCTCACTAAAATAATGTCAGAATCAAGAACATATTGGGATCAGCAACTACACTCAACACTATGGGCATACAAGGTAGCTTACAAAACATCAATAGGAACAACGCCATGCAACATGGTGTTTGGACTAAATGCTATACTACCCATAGAGTTTTTAATCCCAACTCTACGAGTAGCAACAAGCTTGGAATGGACAGGGCATGAACTCTCTTCAAGGATTAATGATCTTGAAAAGCTCGATGAACTACGCTTACGAGCTGTCGCTTCAATCTATGCTAAAAAGAGAAGACAAAAGGAATTTTTTGATAAACATGTGCGTACAAAAGAGTTCAAAACAGGTGATTACGTACTTGTTTATACCTTGAAGCAACATGCCAAGAAACTGAAAAAGCGAGGGATGGGACCATTTGTGATTCATGATCCATCACAAAGTGGAGCTGTCAAGCTTGCTACACTAGCAGGTGAAGAAATGCCAAACTAGATTAGTGGGTGTCGACTGAGAAGATATCATCTACCACTCACATAGGAGATGCTCCAACAAATTCATCAAGGAAAGCAAAGACTGAAGGAAAAAGAGAGAGTACGGGAGGAAGCTCAAGCCGAAGCACAAGAACGCATTGCAAAAAGACGGCTTCTGCGACAACAACAACAAAGTAAACCACCATTGAAAATCAATGCCATTCAACTGATGAAGTTGGAGGAGGAAACAATGGAGCCAATAATTACAGTCAAAGTGGGTAACAATCAAGTTGAATCAACGGCTTTGCTTGATTCGGGTGCTCAAGCAAATTTGATCTCTTACGGATTATACCAACAGCTCAAAGTCACAGATCAACTTTATCCTACTCCCCAAGTGCTGGAAAGTAGCACACGACACCCATTGAAAACATTAGGATGGACTATATTGCATGTACAGATACATCAATATATTAACCCACACAAGTTCTATGTGGTGACAGATGAAAGCACACAACACCCAATGATGCTACCACAACCTTGGAAAAAAGCATACAATGTGCAGATAGATTGGAAAGAAAAAGCGGTCAAAATTCAGCACGAACATGAACAACAGGTGATAGCTTTTGCTCAGCAATACCATCATGATCAATTGCAAGCCATGCAATCACTGGCAACAAAGACAAAAGCACAAATGCCATCAAACATCAACATGAAACGTGAGACCAACAACCAGGTAAAAGCCAACCATGCTAATTACAGACAGCTGAAGTCACCGGCCACAATGCAAAAATCTAAGCTACCAAAACAAGGTAAACACGTATGGATGCAAAAGGATAGAAATGCAATGGTGAAAAAAAAACAATGTAACAACCGGATTACAAAGACGGTTCAACCCAATACCAAGGTCATAAAATAGATATGGATCCCAAAGAAAATGCTTAGCCATAACCCAAAAGTCACTCACATCTGGATACCAAAGCAAAAGCCAAAGGAACTCCCTACGGTACAAGCAACAATGGAAAGCAGACATCTGCATGTCAACCAGGAGAACCGATATATGTGGATGCCGATGAAAGACAAACCAGTGGCAAACAAGAAAGTGCCAAACCATCTACAAAAGTCGGCAGCAACAAAATAGCAATGGAAAGCCAAGGCCATAAGGCCCATAGATATTACATTCCATCCAATTCTATCCTCAGAAACAGAAACGACTCCATCAACAACGTCAGCAAAGCAATTGCCTCTTGCCAAAAGGACAATTAAATAGAGAACAGTAGAGTTACAGCTACTACTTGCAAAGAAAACAAGAAGCCTCGACGGCGAGTGCCAATAAGAATCTTGCTTATTCCCTTCTCTTGCACAGCATTAATTTTCCATGCATTGACCGAGTATGCATAAAATAGGGCCATATTAATCGGCCAGGCATTAGCACAACTTTTTCAACATATGCACGGCACATACTCCGAGGCAAAACCTTGTCGTCCGGGAGGACTCCGACTAGGAGGGGGGGAGGCATTCTAGAGGCATTCTCAAATACGGAATCAATGACCGAAACAGCAAAAAAGGGCATGATTTTTGACTATTTTAAGGGTTGTTGTTTGATTGTGAAATTTTCTGAAGTAACCAAGTATATATGCCCTTATATAGCATGAAGCTACAGGTGTAGGGGGCCAAACGCCAAATCAAGCCTCTAGGTGTGTGTATATAGATATTTTCCAGGCAAAATATTGGTAAAACGGAGAAATCCGGCCATAAAAATTGCATATGAGTGTATATAATGTGTTGAGGTGATGTTTGTGATCTATTATGATTTTTGGGGATTTTCTGGGTTTGATTTGCTATTTTCCTTTTAATTTTGCTAATTTTCGGCAGAAAACCTTAAAAAATACAAAAAGCAGGTGAAAAACAGTCGTAATGAAAAACGAAAAATATGGGGATGACCAATGACTAAAGGACAACCTATGGTACAGTGGGGGTGCAATTATGAGACTGGAGCGGAAAGCATGTTTTGGCCAGGTTTTGACCGAAATGACAAATTTCTGGTAAACAGAGCAAATGGAGTCCAAATCAAGAAATTTTTGAGCCTAAACCGCATCTCGCAGGAAGATAGGAGCACATGTCAAATTTCATGAAAAGTGGTTCGGGGACCTCCATTATAAGAAATTTTCACCCCATTTTTAGCTCATTTTCACTATTGACTTTGTGGAGAGAGCTTCTGTCACCTAGAGCGGATCGACCTTCCAGCAGCTTCTACGACGCGTACGTCTACCTGACCAGCTCCAGACATGAGAGGTAGGCTCACCACCTTGAGCTTTTCGCGCATGTTTGTCATTATGTCGCGGAAACTAGCGTAGAGGTCACACACAAAGCGAGCGGTAGAGACCTGCAAGTAGAGACAGCGGCCTAACGGCTAACCCGAAAGCAACAAGACTTCATCGGCAGCTTACCCTAGTCTAGAAGACCAGTCTTGGATAGCCAAAGGCAGTGGAAAACCATCAGGAAAAAACCTAAGTCCCAGAAACCCGCAAGAGGCCACCAAATGGGAAATCGGCGAGACAGCGACCAAATGCTACCAAAATTTATGGGTAGGAGCATCTCAACATGCTCGACAAGTCCATATGACCCGCATGACCAAAAAGTGACCCAAAGCGGCACTACACCTCAGAAACGGCATCAGACACACAAAGCGTCAAAATGCACTTGCGGCCAAACCCCAAGTTCGTTTGCCACCAAACTTCACGAGCGGCTTTCCTAGACCATCAACAACCAAGTCTTATGGTGGTAGACCACCACAAATCATCAAAGATATGTAAACGCAACCACGACAAATTGCCAAATGGAGCTCCGGTGAAGCCAAAGTCGACAAAAACCATATGGCAAGGATCCCTAAGGGATTGGGAAGCTATGGAGACCAACATCGAGAAATTTCATCGCCAAAAAGCACTCCAAAAGTCAGAAAACGGCTCAGAGGCTGTGAAGTCCACACAGGGAGTTATACTCTATCCATTTGACTTTTTTTGTTGAAATTAGGCTCAAAAGGGACTTAGGGGAGCAAAGGGCAAGCATTGGGAGCACTAGCACTGAAAAAATCACCAGGAGACATCCTACGCGTAGGATGTCTCAAGGGCACTTTTTGGCACAAACCTCATCAATTTTTGTCATGCACATGTTCTGAATGACATTTACAAGCCATACACTAAGTTTCATCACATTTGGACCGGATTTGACCTCATATGCATGGAAAAACGCAAAGTTAGAGCATAGAGGCAATAATGGGCCATTGACCTACCAAATCTTGTCCAAATCTCATGAAACTTGCACAACACATTCACATACACATCAGCAAACAATCTGTGTAGTCAGGGAGACAAAATGATGAAAAAGACATCCTACGCGTAGGATGTCTAATGGACCTTTTTGGCATGGAAGAGATGCTTTGTCATTTCAGATCTAATTACCTCATCATCAAGAGCCCATATGTCAAGTTTCAAGCCATTCTAATCACTTTTGACCCCCAACACCTTCAAGATACACTTTTTGAGCCCAAAAACACCTCACAAAGCCCTACAAGCATCAAATCTTATCCAAATTCAGATCCAAGAATATAGCCATGTTCCATAGGCCAAGGACAACCCACAGAACAAGTTTCCTGAAATTTTGATGAAAAAGACATCCTACGCGTAGGATGTCTTCAGCATAAATTTAGCCTTCTATGCAAGGATTGACATCGTAGGAGCCAATACCATGGTGCAATGAGCCCATATACCAATTTTCAACCCATTTGGACATCAATTGCTACCTATGATGGACATTCTACCTAAATTGTGACCTAAAGCCTGAATCAGCCCAAAAATCCACTTTTTGATATCCCAAATTCAAATCCAAGCCTATAGCCATGCTCCATGAGCCTTACACTACCTACATGTCAAGTATGAACCAATTTTGAAGAAAAAGACATCCTACGCGTAGGATGTCTAAATGGAAATTTTTGGCCAGATTTGCACTGTGAGCACATGCACAGCTTCACAAGTTCCTTTTAAGCTATAATTCCAATTTTTAAGTCATTTGGATGAGTAAAACTCAGTTTCGCAGCTAATATGGAAAAAAAAACGCTAACTTTGGATTACTGAGTGCAACAGGATCTATGTCAGCCTCGAAGTCACCGGCAAAGAAGAAAATAATGACAATCAAAGATTATCTGGACGAGGTGGAACCTTTTTTCATTCCAGAGGGAACACTAAAGCCCACCAGCACCTGGATACATGAATCTGTTAGAGTCAAACGACCTAAAGATCTACCACGGAGTGTTCAAAGACAATGAAGGCAATGTAATAGAGCTACCAATGCTGCCAAGAGAGCTCAATGAATTTTTACGAAGCAAAATGGCCGGCTACTTGGAGAAAATTGACCTCCATAACTATTTCGAAGCAATACCAGCAGGGGTGGATGTCAAAAGAGTATGGGAGTTTGTAACCAGCATCAAAGAGGATGGAGTGGCCAAGGTGACAGATTTGCAAGGCAGACCCGATACAGAGATCATCATCACGGAGCGGGTTGTAGCCCATGCACTAGATCTCTCCAATCAGGGAGACAGTGTGACAAAAAGAAGGGATGAAGTCAAGGTGTACAAAGAGAAAAAGGCAAATTACACCTTTGAAGACATTGCCAACCCAAATGTGGCAATCATGAGCCAATTGTACAACCAGTACTTCCACATGTGCACGAAGAGGCCACAGAAGTACAGGATGCCGCCAGGTGCAATTTCCACAACGTTTACTTGGGCAATGAAAAAAGGCACCCCAAAGATAATCAACTATGCGGCTTACATACATGACATCTTAGTAAAAATGGGCAACAAAAAGCCAACCTACATAGTGCCAGGAGAAATGATAACCAAGGTAATTTATGTGGCGCTACACGCTAAAGGAAGGTGGCTTGATCCCCCATCTCAGAATGATTGGCTAAGGGTAAAAGAAGACAAGGAAGATGAGCCACAAAGAGCACCAAGGGTGGCTACGAGGTTGAAGAGACAGCTAGAGACAGTTGCAGAGGAGCAACGTGAGCAGAAGAAAGGAAAAAAGGAGTCTGCTCAAGTGTCGGCCAAAGAGACAAGGTCACAAAAAGCGGCAAGACTCGAGAGGCTGATGGAGAGTTTCCGAGCAGAAAGAGCCCTCAAGGGTGATTTAAACAAACTCTGGAAGCCATCTCTTGAATCTATGTCCGGATCATCCAAAAGAGTGCAGAGGGATCTCTTTGAAGATTACATCTAGAATTTTGAGATTCTTGATGCTGCAGCGGAAAACATTCCCCATGTCCTTTTCACCGAGGAGGAAGTGGAGCAGATAAGGCAGACATTGCTAGATGAGCAAGAAATCCAAGAAAGGGAAAGGAAAACAAAATCAGATAGGGACTTAAAAGGCAAACCTGCAGCTTTACCAGAAAGCCCTAAACCCACCCCGCAACCATCACCACCGCCTAGCAGCCCTCCACCAGAAGATAAAGAGGCTGAGGACAAGCAAGAAGAAAACCAAGCTGAGGAGCAAGAGCAAAGGCAACAACCTGAGCCAAAGGAAGAGGCCAAGCCTGAGTCTGAACAAAAAGGACTAGATGAGGCCTATTATGCATTTTTGGACCTGCTAGCTGCAGGCTATACAAGGGAAGAAGCCACCACAGTCGCATTCGACTTGACGAGGATAAGGCATAAGGAACAGATGCCAGGCATCCGGCTAGTGGATCTAAAAGAGATTGCTACCGGCACGGTAGACCTGCACCCGCTCTCTAATGACTGGGACGTGGTGATGACCATGCTAGCTGGAATACGAACACAATCTATGGCATCAGACGAAGAAATGATAACTCTAAAGGCCACCAAAGAAGAGACCAAGATGGAAAGGGATTCTCTGCAGGTACAAAGCCAAGGGCTAAAAGAGAGAGAAGCTGACCTCCAAGCCAGCTTGGAAACGGCTCTACAAAACTGCCAAGCAAAGGAAGAAGCAAATGAGGCACCAGCAAAAAGAATACAAGCAGCTGAAGAAGAGTGTCTGCAGCTCAGCAAGTCATTGCAAGATGCTGAAAAAGAACGGGATAATCTGACACTCCAGACTGCTGGCAGAAGAAACAAGAGAAGTAGAGGCCATGAGGAATGCCAAGGAAAAGGCAGAGATAGAACAAGAAGAAAGCCTGGATGAAGTCCTTGAGCTCAAGGACCAATTAAAAGTCAAAGATCAAACCATCCAGAGGCTGCGGGCATCACCTGCTAGAGTTAGAGCTACGAGCTCGACTCAAATCATTTCCAAGAGTCAAATATATGAAGAGCAAATGCAGGAACTTCAGAAGGAGCTGACTCTCGAGAATAAGCAGAGGCTGATGATGGCTGAAGGTTCTATCGGAATGCAAACAAGAATGGAGGACAACCAAAAAGCCCTACAAGGAGAAATGGAGAGCATAAAGATAAAGCTCGAGGAGGCAGAAAGAGTAAACACTGAACTTAATGACCTCCTCGTGACTATGGGCGGAGAAGCCGAAGCGGAAAAGCATACACTCCTCAAGCAAATTGAGGAGTTGAAAGGCAGGCAACAAGCAGAAGCAGAAAGCTCAGGGCCAACTGCCAATGAGGGCATCGACCTCGACAATGTGGCAGATCCTGTGGACACACCCATGCCAGAGGAAAGCATAGCAGGATCCTCTCAAGAGCCATAGGATTTAACACAAGAAGAGGAGGAAAAATTACGTAAGGCAATAGAGGCAGAGCTCAGAGAAAGCACAAAGGAAGCCTTGGAATGGGAGCAGAGGGTCTTCAAATCTATGACCATTCAGAAGATCGACGCCAGCAATCTCAGGCGTGAGTGGCTTCAACCCTCTCTCCCGTATCCGTTGCTGAAATATGAGGCAGCAACAATAAACAAGCGAATAAGAGAAGAGCCAACGGAAACTCTCTACAATGCAGACACCTCGAGGCTAGAAGGAGTAAATCTTATAGTGGATTCTCAGCCAAAGTGGAGGAAGGCTTGGCTTACCAAGTACCCACAATACCTAATACACTTGGTAGAGGCACCTAAACACATTAGAGACAACCTCAGCTTCTGTCCTCTACCAAGGGTTAGGACGTGGATGGCACAAGAAATCTTGCAAAGAAGCCAACCCACTTGGCTGAACTACCCAAAGCTGTCGGGCGTAAAGGCAGGTGAGAAAATAAGTGTACAATACATGGTGATAACCCTAGGGTAAAACCCCCAACTTAAGGCCACCTAAGAGAGGGAGCCTAGATCTCTGATCTCCGAGCCCAATTATAACCAATCAGTAGCTCATTTGATTCGCTTCGTCGAGAGCTTGACGAAAAAATTGATCTCAACTTTTTTGACGATCGGAGCCAAAAGTTATTAATCCATTTATGCATTCCTGTGTAACAAAAATGGGTGTTAAAAAGAAGACACACCAACCCCAAAAGAAAGACATGGGTGCCAACAAGGATTAAAGTCATCCATTGCCCAATGAAAAGGTTGCATTTCAAATAAAATGAACGTTGAGCATTCTTTTGAATTGCACAAAGTTGGTTCAACTTTGTCTTATTATTGGGGGTTTCATTGTCCTTTCTTTGGGGGGTGGTTTTTTATTGGCCCCTTTATCCTAACGAGCCCCATAAAGTTGTTCACTGGCTCACCTGACCTTACATGCATTATGATGAGAAAAATCTCAGAACCATCCTAGCAGTGTTCGAGACCTTCAAGCCAGGCCAAGTGACCGACAACATATTCTTCTTCTAGGATACATACATATGTGCTTATGATCTGTCAGGTCAGCCTTCCAAGGAGGTGATACATGCGTTGTATCAAAGAATTATGTTTCTACCATCCTATCACCTCCAGGCTTTTGAAGAAGCATTCTACACGGGGTTCTTCACCATGCATACAGATATCTTTGGCCCAACAATGCTGAATCTAAATGCAAGGTACGAAACATTGCTAAAGATGCGGGAGACCATAAGATGAGCACTGGATCAAGGCCATGTCGGGGACGACATGAACGAGGAGGGGGGGAATGTTAGATACTGTACACACCCCACGGCATCTAACTACTCGGCGGACTATTATTTTTGTAATTATTCATTCATTGAGGAAAACTCGATTTTTCACCTTGTAAATATTGGGACTTACAGAAGTTTCCAGACTGTATTTAAGTTTTGATAGTTAGATTGAATAGATGGTTGATTTTGGAACTTTAGGGTTTGAGAAGTTGTAAGGTATATATACCACTTTTTGACCTTAATGAAGGACCTTTTGTCATTTTTAAAAAAGAAGTTTGAAGTCTATAAGTGAGCGTACTGTGTACGAGAGAGAGAGTGTGAGCTTCGTCTTGACGCTACATGTACTACGGTGGTCGGAATCGAGGGCGGAGAAGTGCAGCATGTTGCCCTCGAGTAGAGCTACACGCCGATACCAACATTGCGCGTGTACGGTCCGGCTTTGAGATCTCCTTCTACGAGCTTCATTGGTTGTTTGGGTGAGCATATGCTATCTGATTTCGCATTGCATCATATCCACGCGTTCACATTGAGTACAACTACACATTAGGCACTTCAGATTTCGGAAACGAAGACCTGCAGATTTCGGCCAGACATCCTACGTGTTTCTGCATTGGGTGTTTTGGGTCGTGATTTTGGTTCATAGACCTTAGGGAGAGCGGCCTACAGGTATTATTTGGGTCTCCATCACGTTCTATGGTGTTTCGAAAGTGTTTGATGGATGTTCGGCTCTAGCAAGCGTTGTAGGAAGTTTCCTCTTTTGTACTCTTGAAGGTTGTGACTTAGACAATTGGTAGAGACCTCTATAGGAATTAGTTAGGAGTCGGTCGAGTGTAGGTTGACACCTTATGCTTGCTTCCACGCGTCTACGGGTCGAGCTTCGTCCTTAGCTGACATTACTTGTTAGGTGAGTTCTTGCTGTGCTGACGTCCGTCGCGACGTATCCGTCCAACAACTTCCCAATGGCTAGTTTCAAAGAGATTATCTAGGTCCGTAGAAAAGTTATCATATATATTGGGAAAAACAACAAATTCGAGAAGTGAAAACAAGCCCTCATGGTTCTGGAAACGAATACATGTCATTACAAAATGTAGCTAGTTAAGTAGCTGTGTTAGTGAGGGGTTGTGCAACTCTATCATGTAACTTGTGACTAATGTGCTTGAGGATAATTTCCTATCGCCAAGCCATAGCTCTAATACCAGTTAAAGAGTGTCGTGCAGTGCAGAATGGGTGCACGGTGTGGTGTGTGTGGAAAGGGAGAGAAGGAGAAGGAGTGCAAGGCGTGTGGGAGAAGCAACCCTCAAGATGAGTTTTTCCTTACTCTTTGTATATGTACAAAGCAATAAGGTGGTCAGTGGGCGGGTGCCCATAGCTAGGGCGATCAGACAAGGCACAAAGGCCTTTACTCGAACAATAGAAACAACTAAATGTCATCACAAAATGTAGCTAGTTAAGTAGCTTGTGTCAGTGAGGGATTGTGTAGCTCTGTCGTGTAACTTGCGACTAATGTGCTTGAGGATAATTGTACATTCATTTCTAGGTGAATTTAATTAATGCTTCCACTCACAATTGCGAGTATGAAAAAATAGTTGCAAACCTTTTGCAAATTGGTGAGGTGGGGACAAGCGAATCTAAGTAGACTTAAAATAGATTCACACCTAGCATCAACTAGATATAGGTAGAAATATTGCTCAAAGGCCTAGAGTCTCTGAGCGAACAGGAGAGTGCCATACTGCATGTGAAAAATAGATTTCCATTATGCAAAACATAGTCACCATACTCTAAGACTATTAGACTATTAGTGAATTTGAGAAGTTTGAGTGGTCACACGTCAATTTCATTGATTGATTTAAGGATACTTGTGGGAAGTGATTGCCATGCATTGGGTCGGGGCACATCCGCATGGCAAGGGTAGAACCCCAGCCACTCGTCATAATTTTTGTTTTCATGTGAAATTGCAATCAGTACTTTTTTTGCGTAGTGCTTCAACGCGTGTCACGACAGAAATAGAAGAAATATTTTCCAACTCTGCTGATTTCGGCAGAGTTGAGAACTTTGGGCATAGGTTGCTGACAAAAGCATCCTCAGCCAGTGCACATCCACACTTGGTCTTTGAGTGTTCTACCCTTTTCTTACTTGTGAGTTAAAAAAGTCGCTTGCCAAGTACTCCCGTGATCCATTTTTGGAGGCTAGCTTATCTTTTGGAGTATCAATGTCTTCCACAAAGTCAACAATACTCCCATAAAGTAGTTCAAAAATTCTCGACAAAACCTGCTTTCCGTCGTATGACACCATTGCATGCTCAAAATTAGGTATTTACCCCTTTTTCATGCATCTTGTGTAAACGCTTTTTCTTTTTCTTTAGTATATTCACACCTTCAAGTTGGTAGCTTTTCAAGGGCCAAGTCTTACTTTAAGTTTAGTATCAGATAGGACAATCAACCTATCACCCTAGTAAATGTGTACGGCCCCTGCAACGCAAAAGATAGAGCTAAAATGTGGATGCAGCTCAGGGATACCCCAATCGAAGGGGAGTAGCTGATGGTTGGAGATTTCAATATGGTCGAGAAAAGAAAGGACAGAACAGGCTCCACCAGTCTACTGGTTGGCTCAGAAAAGTCTAAATGGCTGAGATTATGTGAGAAGTGGGCTATGATTGACTTGTAAGAAGTAAACCCATGGAACAGCATGCTTGGATTCACCTACACAAGCCTTCAGTATGCCCGCACTGCCTCCCGACTGGATAGATGCTACTGCTCACTAGTCAAAATGTTCGCAGATGATTCACTCTTATTCTTGAAGGCGTGCCCTCAAGTTGTCAGGAGAGCTCTGGAGATTGTGCAAACATTTGTCGTGACCTTGGGATCCAAGTGCAATATAGACAAGTCAAGACTAATCTCCCTGTCGGAGAACGACTCTTTTGACCCTGCAATCTGGTCAGGAGCGATTATCTCAAAAGGGGGTATATTTAGACACCCGGGTGCCCCCGTACGGGTGGACATAACCCACAATCAAAGATTTCAATGGGTCACTGAAAAAATAAGTGCCAAAATGAGAAGGTGGGAGTTTGTTCTCCTACCCTTTTAAAGCCGGATTAGAGTAATCAATGCTTTTATGATCCCATATATTGCTTTCCTCAGCCCCGTCCTCAAGATGGCTAAGTGTAGCTGGAAAGAATTCTTAAAACTAGTGAAAAGGTTTCTTTGGAAGAACAACACAAAATCCTCCCGGCCATGGCAGTGGGCTAGATGGGAGGTAGTTGCTCGCCCAGTAGACCAAGGAGGGATCGGCATTCTTAACCCTATGTCTCATGCGGAGGCCCTTTGTGCCAAATTTATAGTCTCATTGGCTAAACATGACCAAGCTTGGGCTATGATGACCAAGGAAATGCTTGATGCAGCAAAACTGGGATCAAAAGGGGGAAAGTGGAAGGGGGTTGTGATGCACGAAAAACTTCGCGCCCCGAAGTGGTCTTATCTTAGATCTGGTGGAGTCTCAGGGGAGCTAATGAGGAAGTGCAAAAGTGCTACTGAGGTTCTGGAATGGGGGGAGGTAACTAGATACTTTAAGAACTCCATATTACACTAGTCCCCTTAGCTCTCTAAAATATTGGGGCCGCCGCAAAGCCCTTATTGAATAGAAATGGCCAAGAAGGTGAATAATAAGGGGTTTGTTCGACTAGTGCAATTCTGGGATAGCAACATGAAGTGCTGGAAAACTGCTGACTCTTTAGCCATCCAATTTCATGTAGATGGCTTTGAGATCTTACTAGTCCATAGGGTGATGAAAGATCTTGATAAGGTGGTGATGCCAATTTGTGAATCCAACTTTGAATGGGAAGCTTGGAGATGGCTTGGGAGTAGCCTCTTTTGGAAACCACACTCTAAAGGCATTTACCATGCATTAATGCATGAGGCTAATTGGTGTAGCCCCCTCAACAAATTATGGAAGAGGCACTGGACGGAAACACGATGGGAGAGAGTCATGAAGAACATCTAGATGCCAAGATGGCCTCAGTATATGAAGATATTCCTGTGGAAAGTGATGTGGGGTGCTCTGCTGGACGAGCGTAAAGATACAAGAAAGAGGCATCGGGTCCGATTGTTTCTCGGGGTGCAGAATAGCCAGTGAAGACTGTCCATGGGATGCCAGGCAATCAAGGGCATGGCTAGAAAAATATGCAAGTGGATTCAAGGGACATGGAAAATTAAGTTCTTCAAGAATGATCTGTTCTTTCGGAGTAATAGGATGGGAAGTCCTGCTCTTCTACTTTGCACCCAAGTAATCATGTACTGCTTCTTGCACCATATTTGGCAAGCAAGGAACCATCGCGTGTTTGAGGGGGATCTACTTGTGGCAAGCTTTTGTGAAATAACGCAAGAGAGCAGATTGATGATCCACAGGATCAGATGTAAACAAGCCTCAGAGGACTGGTCTAGAACAATACATAACATCTTGTATTAAGTAGAGCCGAGGATTACGAGTGGTTTCTCTGCCAAGCAGATTACTTGTAATCCTTTGACCCTCAAGGCCCGGTCCGAGCTTGAGGATTGGTGTATATTTCTGTTCTTAATACTATCCACTCACAATTGTGAGTTTTGCAAAAAAAAAAGAAAAAGTTTAGTATCTTTTCAATGGCCAAGACCCTTTTTTCTTTTGTTTGTGCAAAACTCACACATTGTGAGTGAATGTATTAGAAATGCCATCTAGAATTATACAATCGACCTCAAGCTCATGTCGAGCCTTGAGGGACATATGGTTACATCAAAGTTTCATAACTAAGCTGGCTAGAAGTACAATCACCAAGAGCCCGGTACTTTACATAACAAAGCTTGTTCGGATGGCTAGAGTCGCCTAATCCAATCATCCAAGTTTTGCCTTTTACCTATTACATATGTTATCTCCTTACTTCGTTGTACAATCTCTGAGAAGCTAGCCATCGAGAGGTTTCTATCAAAAATTCAGTAGTTCTTGACCTTACAGATATTGCTGAAAATTAGTATATAACAATTTGAGTACATATTAAAATTGTTGGACTTTGAAGTTGTTTCCCACCTAGACATAGACCCTTTTTGAAAAACCCAATTTTCCACGTTCTTTGGATCCGTTTGCACACCTTCCCTACCAAGCCTCTAATCAGCGAGCATTCCATGAAAAGGTGGGCGAGGTCTTCGCTAGCCAATCGGCACCCTGAGCATCTATCGGACCGGATACCACATGCTTGAATCTTGACGCTTGTTGGCAAAGCCCCTTAAAGCACCTTCCACATAAATACCTTCATAAAATGAGGCCACTATGTATTCCAAATGTTTTTCATGATCTCAACCTATCAATCTTGTGATCATTGTTTCTTCCAATGTTTGTTTAGAGGGACACATGTACATTTATGAGGGGGAGGGAGAAAGAAAGATTTTACCGCGGAGCTCACGCACTTTTCAAATTTTCAAGATATTATTTTTTGGCATTAGTTTATTTTTTAAAGGATAGCTAAAGTTTCTCACCCGTATAAAATGGATCAAATGCCCGACAAAGACCAACCCTCACATTAACACTCCAAATGGGCAGAGAGATTTCCCAGTTGATGGATTTTTTACCAATCCTTGGATATTTTGTTCTTTTCATTTTTAAGAGTTAACATGTGAGCCATGCTTAAAAATCTATAAATTCTTTAAATTTTGGCAGGCAAGGGTGTCAATCTAAAATTGACGAGAGAGAACACCCCAAATGGGTAGAGAGATTTTCCAGTTGATGGACCTTTTACAAATCCTTGGATATTTTGTTCTTTTCATTTTTAAGAGTTAACATGTGGCCCATACTTACAAATCTATAAATTCCTTAAATTTTGGCAGGCAAGGGTGCCAATCTAAAATCAACGCGAGAGAGAGAGGGGGGGGGGGGGGGTAGGGGAGGACAAATTTTAAGTGCCGTATTTAATGTGTTGAAATGCAAAGTCCAACAAATGACGCAAGAGGAGAGAGGAACACATAACAAAATGCTCGCGTGTAGGAACAATCTAAAGTGACTTTAAAAGTTACAAGACAAGCTTTAAACAAAAGTGAATATCTATGGGGAGGATGAGGAGAAAGAGAGAGAGAAGATAAACAAGAAGAAAATTTTTAATGCCATCGGAACAATCGCAAAAGATTTATCTCACAACATGGGTAATAATAAAGTTATTTTTGTTTCATCTTCTCTCTCTCTCTCTCTCTCTCTCTCTCTCTCTACCATCAGATAGATCTTTGAGATTTCATTGGATGTTCCTACAACGTTTCAAATTCTCCTTTTATCAAGACGTGTGTGTGTGTGAGTGTGTGTGTGTGTGTGAGAGAGAGAGAGAGAGAGAGACCAATCATAGACATCTATATTTTTCTTTTTCAAAAAAATGAGAGAAAGGAGTTCACTTCTCCTTTTTAAATGTCCACCTAGGATAGTCACTTCAACTAGAGGGTTTTGGGGGCGGGGATGAGGGGAGCATAGAAACTTTGAATGTCATAGTTATTATATTGGAACAATAGCAAGATGTCTCTCTGTGACAAATGAGACAAACTCAAGACATATGTGACAAATCTTTCTTTCAAGCATATATATGTGTGTATGTGTGTTTGTGTGTGCCTGCGCGCACGCACTATGTGTACATATAGACATAATTGAAACATATCATGATGTCTCAAGACCTATGTGACAAATCTTTGCTTCAAGCATATATATATATATATATATATATGTATGTATGTATGTATATGTTTGTGTGTGTGTGTGTGCTATGTATACATGTAGATATATATATGTATACATACATTCATACATACGTACAAGGATAGAAGCAAGTAAGAGAGTGGAGAAGAGATATTGAATCCAATTGGGTTCCTATCATTGAAACCAATTCTAGGACTCACTCCATTTATAAAAAAAAGTTTTATTATTACATTGAATTCTCTTAGATTTCATCTTTTCACACCATGCTAACTTATCTAATCCCTATAATCAAGCTTGGTAGCATTGCTAGATCAAGGTAGACCAAATGAAGGAATCTCTCTCTCTCTCTCTCTCTCTCTCTCTCTATATATATATATATATATATATATATATATATATATATATATATATATATATATATAGATATATATATATACAGACACACACACACCAATAGAATTAGAGCACTCTTAAGTTTGTTGAACAAGGGCTAGCACCTCATGAAAAATAATGTCTACAAGAAGCTTCCAATCTTGGTATCAAAAGAATGCTTTGCAGAATGTATTAAGAGGTCGTGTCATTCATCACTTTTATAAATGTGATAGACTATATGTGTAGGAAGAGAGTATTGACAATGTTTCCCTTGGAAGAGAAGATAACCCTATGAAAATAGAGGCATTGTTTCCTTGGCCGCAACAATGTATGGGTCACATACTAGTTTCTTATTAAATGCAAACGCTCGGAGCTAGTCGGAGGCATGTGGCAAGCTTGTAACAAATACAAACCCTCAGTTAGGTAGTCCTCACAAACATTTTCTTCATTATTTTTTGTAGGAATCACGGAAGATGCTTCTGTAAAAGTTTGGATGAAAAGTAAACTTAGTGGAAGGGGGGGGGGGGGGTGTGTGTGGCTAGGGTCACATGGGCATGGCACATGGATGAGATAGAGAGAGGAAAAGAGAGAGATTTTCTTTGTCTTCAGAGGAAAAGCGGAATTTTTTTCTAAGGACAGTAGTGATTGGGAAAAATGTGTCTTAGCTTGATATCGTGTCGTTTTCAGTTTCAAAATGCCAATAGAGGGCAAGGGGAAAAGTACAAATTCCATCCCAAACTAGAGGAAAATAGGGTAAAAACCAAAAAACAAAATTTATCTTGACAAATTCAAAGAAAGGAGTTTTGTAAGTTTGGAAAATTCATTTTTCCCAAGGTGTCCTTCCTCCCTCTCTCTCTCTCTCTCTCCCTCCCCTCTTGTGCCCATGTCGCCATGTGTCCAAGCTAGACTCAAGAGCAAAGGTCGAGATTGTAAGCTTGCATGGATAGCACCTTTAATTCCTAAAGATGGAAAGCAACAACTTGCTAAGGAGAGAAAGGATTGGATAGAGAGCGAGGAGGAGCACGGGGCAATCGCCGAGACAGCAGGAGGGAGATGAGATGAAACCTATCAAGGGGGAGAGAGATTTGATGTTGAACGCAAGGCGAGGAGAATGTGGAGGCAAAATATTTATTTTTTGCAAGAGCTATTTGAGAGGGTGAGGGGTATTATGGGGATTTTGGAGAAAATGTATGTTTCTAGGCCTCGACGGGACAGGTGGCCCAAAAGTTGGTTGGTTACGTGCAGAGAGAGAGAGAGAGAGAGAGAGAGAGAGAGATGCCATCTGCGCTGAGTGCCTAGGGATTTTTTTGGCTTGGCTCTAATGGCGGATGCCATCTGACTGGTATTGCGAGGCGTTCAGTGCCTTAAAATTTGTTCTGGGTGTTATGCAAGGGAGATGGCGATACTACTAGTGTCCGCATAGACGAGAGAGAGAGAGAGAGAGAGAGAGAGAGAGAGATGCATTGCTTAGTGCCTTCGTTGCGCAGTGCTGGTAAGGGCAGCAGCAGCGGATGCAAGGACGACAAGGTTTGATATAGATTAGGCCAACGATGGTGGCACGTAGGGAGGGAGAGATGATGGTGACAGAGAGGTTCCCTTTTGCTTAGAATTCCCAGATTCAAAATGAATCTACATGGGAAATGAACTCACTTAAGTGATTTAACGAGGTAGTATGTCCCTACGATTTAAAAAAAATCGTTAAAGCTTAGAATTTGAACAGATGCCACTTTGGCATGGCGAGGCAAAAAGGAGATGAAGGCACAGGCAGTAGGTAGCAACGCAGGCAGTAGGTAGCAGTGTAGGGTTCACGAGGGAGGACAGTGCAGATAACGAGCAGCACAACAGGTTGATGAGGCACAAGAGTTCATTTTTTTCAAGCTTACAAATTGTTGTAGTTGCAGCTCGGTGTGGTGGCTGAGCTGGTTAGGCTATACGTTTGAAAGCGTTCAATGCTCACTGGTAGAGTTCAATTCCTCTATTTGTCGTTTTACAGGGTGTGGTCTTCATGAGATCCGCATGGAATCTCTGTAGAATTGAATAAAATAGTGAAGCTACTAGTATGTACCAAGCTACTAGTATGTACCGAGTAGGCAGTAGAAATGGACATTCACAACAAAGCTCAATATGACAATATCAAATTTGATGAGATCAGAGATCAGAACCTCTGGACCGTCCTGACCTTTGACAAGCTCACAAGATGTTCACACTTTGGAAAGATTTATGGGAGAAACAAGGACCACTACACCTCTCTAATTCTTTACGGACACAACTAGAAAATAGGGTGTGGAGGCTCTCTAGATCTAAGGCAATTGCAATGGCCAGTATGATAATCCTTTAACAAAATTCTCCGCCGCCACCAACCACCCTTAGTCCCACTACATATCAAGTCAAATAAAAGGTGGGATCTCTACATGGATGCCCGTCAATGAAACTGGATTTTCTCTCAACTGTGGGTAAAACCACTCACTCCAAAGAAAATCATGCCAGAAAAATACATTTTTCCTAAACGAAGAAAATAAGGGCAAACTTGAAATTCTACCGGTTTTTAGGTCAAAATTTGAAGGTATTTACACTAAAACTTGTGTAAATTTATCGGTTTTCTTCAAGGCAAGCTCAAAATCTAACCGGGATTTTACAATTTTAGCCGGTTAAAATACATTGTACCCTGGTATTTTTCTAACACTGGTTGTGGCTTATTCTTCACAAAAGTGTGTGGGCATGTCCTCATGCTCATAAACATTGTCTTGGGAATGGAATCTGAACAAGTTGCAACTCTATGGCATAAGATTTTTTCCATTTGTTTATTAATTGCATGGATTACAAAAAAGATTTGTTTATTCTTAAACAGATATGCAGCGTCCAATGCACCTCTTTGTCTTGGTAGCATATTCTATTAGGAGAGTTTATGGGCTTTCCTACCCTTCATTGGAATGTCAGTTAAGTTGAAGTTTTGTGGCATATTTGGATTCACCAATGTAATAAATTTTTTTGCAAGTTACAACAAGTCAGCAATGAATGGCTTGCTAATGCTTTTTTGCAGGCCTTTGATGCCAAGACCTAGCTACATAACCAGACCTTGGTTCGCCTACATCACATTGATAATGTTGCAGCATTTCTCCAACCAATTCATGAATAGGATGGTGAACTCATGGACAAATCGTTACCTAAACAAAGCTAGATCTGAGTAGTAAATGTAACTATGTCTGAAAGGTTGTATCCTCATTTTGTGCCTTATTGCAAATTTCACCGAGCTTCCTCTCACATAAATGTAATATTTTGCCATATCTAATATGATTTTTGCATAAGTAAAAAAAAAAGCTTGCCAAGCACTTCTGTGATCCATTTGTGGAGGCTAGCTGCTTCAATGTCTTGCACAAAGTCAACAACAATGCCATAAAGTAGCTAAAAAGTTTTGGACCAGCCTCGTGTGAGGTTTTTAGTTTATTCAACTCCCGTGATCCATTTTTGGAGGCTAGCCGTTTGGAATTATCTTTTGGCATATCAACGTCTTGGACAAAGTCAACAACAATGCCATAAAGTAGTTCAAAAATTCTCCACCAACCTCCTTTCCGGCTCTATGGAACCATGGTATACTCAAAATTAGACATATTTAAAACATTTTTCATCCATCTTGTGTAAAGTTGCTTATTTTTGGCTTTCTAAAAGAAACCCTTAGTGACAAGTGTTATGTTCGGTGAGGGAGACTTTCATTGTTTTTGGTGCACGATGGAGACTTACCTTTCATTTCACATCCTGACATATCTTTACTTTTTTTGTATTCTATTGTTTTAGAATGCTAAAGTGAAGCTTCACCTTGCATAATTTTAGTAAACTTTATACACACACATATATGTTTTTTTTCCATTCTTTTGTTTTAGAATGCTAAAGTGAACATTCACCTCTCTTAATTATGATAGATTCTATACACACACATATTAATTAATTCTTATTTTTTCACCTTTCATTTCACAACTTCACATGGCTTTACATTTTTTGCATTTTATAGCATGATCTCCGTCATTGTTAACGTTTGAAAAGGTCTCTTTTATTAAGCGATTTCTAATCGAATTTCCTCCTCACAAAGAAGAAAACCGGAAATACTAGCAAAAATTTTGAGATTTGCAAAATTTTTGAATGACTTTTTACATATTCATCGGTTTTTCTTCCTTTTAACATGGTTTGTAACTAGCTAGTCTCAATTTTCAATCGGCTCAAGACTAAGCTGAGGCAATTCTTTTCCAAACATTGATACTAGTTTAATTCAACCTAGCAATTTTATCACTTTCTTATTGTTTTTGAAAGCCGTCGTGACCCTTTCGCTTGTTTTCAATACAAATGTGAGTTTTAGTATATTCACAATGTAAAGTTGCTATCTTGTAAACGACAAACCTTTACTTAAGTTGTTTCATAGCTAGCAGGTGCTACAATTTTTTTTGAAACACTCTATTAACTAGAATCTAGAAAGATATTGAATAGTTGTGGGGAGGAAAAAATAGGTGTTAGGCATGGGAAGGGGGGGGAGAGAGAGACACATAGAGAGCTATGGCATCATAAATAAAACATTTTTTTATGAGGATAAGCAAAGGATATTCTCAATGGTTTTGCTATGTGACGATATATATATATATATATATATATATATATATATATATATATATATATATATATATATATATATATATATATATATATATATATATATATATATATATAGAGAGAGAGAGAGAGAGAGAGTGAAATGAAATGATATATTAACGTCTTCAAAAGGCCAAAGTGACCTATGAGACAAAAGAGTTTACAAATGGTGAATCTGATACAATGTCTGTGTAAAAGACTGAAAATTTGGAAATTGAAAAACTGAAACTAAACTAAGCTAAAGTGAAATGGAACGAAATGAAATGGGATTAATTGAGATAAAATGAACGGCTGAGATGCTGGAATCAAGCAACATCTGTCTCTGGTGGACCTCATCCATGTCCTCCTCAATGAGTACCCTGACTGGGCATCTCCCATGTTGTGCCAAAATAGTCCAGACCCTCTAGTGCAACTTCCATCGATGTCTTGATGACCCTCGCAATTGTGGGCATCTAGATTTCCCTAGCTCAGTGGCCTTGTCACCTGGTACAAGTGGACTAACAGTCTACTGTGATCCTTGCTCATTTGAATGTCGCACATGTAGTTTGAAAAAAATTAGTGATCTCCCTCTGTGAGTGTCTCCTATTGTCTGGTCTACTCAAAAGGCTCCCCCCATGTCTGCGCAACTCCGATAAAAATAGTCCAAGGCATCTCTGATCTTGGTATCTCATAAGTTTGGCTAGAGGTCCAAAACCCTCACTGAATAAGCAGTGGAACAGCCTGGTATCTCATATTAGACTGGGTAGTGACAGATGTGATGTAACTCTATCTCTGGCTCTATATGCATAGCTGACAAATCGTGGCCTCTGCTCGTACTCCTCTAAATCTACTTTTCTCAATCTCTAACTGACGTGACGATGTGCACATCCTTTCAATAGCACATTGTAATCCATGGGATAGATGAGTATCTATGTAGGTAGGTCTGATCACAAAACCATGCTCGGTAAGCTCAAGGAGATTCTTTCTGTAGAAAGCCATCTTCGTGCCAAGCACACACATAGTTGTATCCATGTTCTCCTAGTATCTAGCTGAAAAAAGTCCTATTTGATAAGCTGAGTGATCTCGGTCCGTGTGAGAGACAAGGAGTGTGCGTCCAACAAATATTAGAAGGGAGGTAGTCTATGCATCTTGAACCAAGTTGTCATTTGTGCATACCAACAGGAGGTGTGTCCCTATGAGAGAAGCTATGGAGAAGACTCCAAAGCTAGATGGGCATATCTGTCTCTAGGGAGATCCCAAATATTGTGCATGAAAGAAACGGATATAGTGAGTGCATGGATGACCAGTGGTGGAGTAGTGAACTCTGCACAGATAATCTCATGTGGTACAAAGGGCTTGGCCCTATTCATCCGAGAAATCATAGATACCAAGGGCCTCTTCATGCACTTCCCCCCAAATCTGCACCCCATAAAGCATAGCTGATGTGACTAAAGTATCAAAAAGGCATAGTTTTGTTTGAGGTTCCTGAAACTGAACATGCAAACACATCCTACCCGTCTTCCCTAAAGCCGCATACGCTCTCGTTATCATAGTCTTTGATGCTCTCCTCAAAGAAAAAATTTGGCCACTAAAGACCACACCAAGGTAAGTGTATGCATCTATATACTCCACAGTCTCCGGACCATATGCAAAGTTAGGTGCAAATCGCTTGACCCACTGTGGTGTGGTGTTGAACACCATAATGTTGGAATTAGGGTTGCAGAGAGACACACACAGCTTGGAGAAGACCCAAATCAGCCATAAGGCGTCTGAGCCATACACACTCAACCGTAGCTATGAAGACTGCCCTGTACTCAGCCTCACAACTCAAAGTGGCCACATTAGGTTGCTTCTTGCTCAACCATGATATACATGAACTGCCAAGCATGAAACAAAAACCACTTGTGGACACTCGCGCATCAAAACAGCCAGCCCCA
This sequence comes from Adiantum capillus-veneris, assembly GCF_014529385.1. Lineage (NCBI taxonomy): Eukaryota > Viridiplantae > Streptophyta > Polypodiopsida > Polypodiales > Pteridaceae > Adiantum > Adiantum capillus-veneris. The sequence goes on from NC_140945.1 coordinate 137,633,557, forward strand.
TCTGAGTTCGAAAAAGAAAGTAAATCTGGCGACAATGATCCCCCTTGGGATAAAACAAGACAAGATGTAAAGTGCCACTAAGGTAGCAGAAAATTCTCTTGACAGAGTGCCAATGCTTAGACCCTGGGCTATGCATATATCTGCTGACCTATGAGACTGCAAACTGAATATTCGGCCTCGTGTTGTATACATAAATAAGGCAGCCAACAACAGTTTGGTAAAGAGTGAGATCAGTAGGATCTCGAGCATCATGTAGACTCACCTTCAAACCTGTTTCCATGGGAGTGGCAATAGGTTTGCAATCCTCAAGTCCAAACTTACATAGCAATGTCTCTATGTAACTTTTCTGACACAAGGCAATACCACCATTACACTGCTTAAACTGTAAACCCAAATAATGATGCAATAGCCCCAAATCTTTCATCTTCAAAGTAGCATTCAAATCAGCCTTAAATTCAACAATATGTCTTTCATTTGGTCCAGTGATCAACAAATCATCGACATAAAGAACCACAATGAGAAGTACATCATCCTCACGCTTTACATACAATGTGCTTTCTGTTGGACTCTTACGAAAGCCTCGTTTAACCAAACGAGTGTCAGCTTTCTCATACCAAGCACGAGGAGATTGCTTCAAACCCTACAAAGCCTTCTGACAAAACCGTGAGGCTGCGTTACATAAACTTCCTCAAATATGTCACCATTGAAGAAAGTAGTAACAATGTCTGATTGATGTACATCCCAACCAAAATGAGCTACCAATGCACATAGAAAACGCACAGTAGTCATACGACAAGTGGGAGCAAAAGTCTCTTCATAATCTATGCCTTTTTGCTGTGCATAACCCTTTGCAACAAGTCGAGCCTTATGGCGATCGATCTCACCATACTGCTTGCGTTTCAACTTGTAAACCCACTTCGTACCAATGGCCTGTTTTGCCAGGAGGCTAATCACATAAAGTCCATGTGTCATTTTCTATAAGTGCATCATATTTTGATTGCATGGCAGCCATCCAATTTTCTGAATTATGTGCTTCATCAAAAGACAGAGGCTCCTCAACATCATGTAAGCTAGACACAGCCAAAGCATAACAATCTGATGCATAAGATGCATAGCGAGAGCCTGAACGAGTACGACTAGACAAAGGTGCATCCAATTTACTGTCACGCAAAGTGTGCACCAGCCATTTTGGCATACCTCTAGCTTGCTCATTTTCAGCCCTTTCCTCATTAAGTACATCATGTACATCTGCATCAGTAATAGGCTGACCTGTAACATTTTCAAAAACCCCCATAGGCCATACAATTGACTCATTGAAACTTACATTCGTATTTCCACCACTGAAAAGGGCAACAAAGTGTCATAAATGTCCTGTGAGGTTACATTATTGTCTCTAGTACATGACAACAAGGGCTGAACAAAATCTTCCACAATCACTACATCCCGTGAAATGAGAATACATTTTGTTTGCGGATGATACAACCTATAACCTTTGCTTTCAGCACTAAAACCAACAAGAATACATTTGACAGCCTTATCATCCAATTTTCTGCGTTGTGTTTGTGGCACCAAAGCGTATGCCAAACAAATAAAAACATGCATGTGGTCAATAGAAGGCTTTCTATCATGCCATGATTCATATGGAGTAATATACTGCAAATCTTTCGTAGCACACCTGTTAGGTACATAAGTGGCACACATGATGGACTCAAGCAAAAAAGAATGCGGCAAAGCTTAACTTTTGACCATACATCGTGCCATTTCCATCAGTGACCTATTTTTCCTCTCAGCAACACCATGTTGCTGAGGTGTATAAGGCACTGTAAATTGGTGTTTTATCCCACGACTAGCCAAAAATTCATTAAATTCATGAGATATATACTCCCACCCTCAATCGGAACGGAGGGTGCCCATAGTACATTTCGATACATTTTCAGCCATAGCCAGTCAGCCATAGCCAGTCAACCATAGCCAGAAATTGTTTGAAGCACATATAAACTTCGGACTTCGCTTTAAGAAAAAATACCCATGCATGCCTGGAGTAATCATCAATGAAAGTCACGAAGTAAAGGTAATTGCCGAAGGACGGAGTTTGCATGGGACCACAAACATCACTATGCACAAGCTGCAACCTGCATGTGGCCCAAACTGAACCACCTTTGGAAACTTAGAATGCTGCATCTTACCCAAAATACAGCCTTCACAAACATGTTTGAGAGGTGCTTCAAGAGGCAGCAAAGAAGCAACCATATCAGATTTCTGCAAACGCAGCAAACTGGAAAAATTCAGATGACCAAAACGTGTATGCCAAAGTTTTTCATCTGAAATAGCGCTTGAATCTGCAACAACATTTGCAAAATTATGTCCACACTTGTCATACAAAGTAAGCTTATACATCCCACAGCAAAAAAGTCCAGATGCAACAATTTCATCACCAAAACTGAGATCATGAACTGTACATCTGTCATCCACAAATTTGACTACTAGCAAGTGCGGATACAGACAAGAGATTATTCTTGATCCCGGGTACATAAAGTGCATCAACAAGTGTGAAAGAACTGCCATTTGTAGGAGTAAGCACAATCTTTCCAACTCCCTGAACGAGATAAGAGGCATTGTTGGCACAAGTGACAGAATTCCCATGAGGGACAGACTTGAGAGAGGTAAACACTTCACGATGTGAGGTAATGTGCTTCGTAGCACCACTATCGCAATACCACACATGTGAATCTGCAACAACTATTAAGCATGCATCATGGACATCAGGATTGTAAGTGCACTCTGCGCTAAAAGCCCATTCTACATCAACATCAGCAACATAGACTCCTTTCACAGAAGACTCAACAATGGCTGCATTTGTAGTGGAACCACCCTCTTTCTTCTTAGCCTCTTTGGCCTTCAACTTAGGATACGACTTGATCAGGTGATCATTAGATTTACAATAATGGCAATGCATCTTCTTTTTGCCCTTATCACCAAAAATCCGAGACGAAGTGCTGCCAACAGAAGCATTAGGAACATAAGTTTTGCCACTCGCAGCAAAACCATAAGAAGTGGCTGCATTTCTGTTACCACCCTTTCTTTGAGAAGCAATAAAAGCATGTTCAACTGCACGCTGTCTAGTCCTTTTTTTTCTCGAAAGTGACTCTTGCAAACAGCAATGTGCATAATGCATCAAACTTGACAACTTGTGGATTTCCTTGGGTCATAAGTCTCCAAGTACTAGCAAAAGTCTAGTAGGAATCTGGTAAGGCATCAACAACAGTCTACACAAGGGAACTGTCTGAAATGACTTCACCTGCAAAAATAAACTGCTCATTGATATCCTTGACACTAGCAAGGAAAGTGTCCATATCATCTTCCTCATGCATAATAACCGACTCCAGCTCTTTACGCAGCAAGCAATTTTAGCCTCATTGCGGCTTGCATAAAGACCTTCTAGAATATCCCAAGCCTATTTTGCAAAATTTGCTAAACGGATGTGAGGAACAATGGTGCGCTTCACAGGCAACGCAATCAATGCATGAGCCTGCGCATCCTTTACATCCCAATGAGCTTGTTCTATCGTAGGCAAAACAACTCTAACAACAGCAATCCTTGCAGCAAGACCTGCAACATCCTCAACATTGCCTACATCCTTAGAACCAGGACGTACATCAATGCCCTGCACAATATTCCAGATTCCCTTTGACACAAGAACATGTTGCATCATATAAGCCCACATAGGGTAATTATCCCCATCCAACTTGTCCTCAGCAGCAGCAAACATCTTGAACACAACTGTGTTGTTGTTGTCAGCCATGGTAAATGCTACACTTGATGTGAAAACTGCCCAGAAATAGGAGAAACAGAATGGGAACAACACGTGCTATATAGCAAAAACCGTAGAAGACTATAAGGCACCTATTATGTAGAAAACAACACTAAAAAAATTTTCGCACAAAATGATGAAATTACCTGTGTAGACCTATCTGTAGTGGAAACGGAGGCCAAAATAAGCCCGAATCAAAAATCTGTGACGCTTGCCAAAGCTCAGTGAAATCAGAGAAAGTGAGCAGGCATGTGTTGGAGCAGCTGCTGGCGACTAAGCCCGAGAGGACGCAACCTGCTCTGATACCAATTGTTGGAATGAGGGTTGCAGAGAGACACACAATTTTGGAGAAGATGAAGGAAGCTCAAGGCACACAATAGAGAGTGTGTTACTTAGTGTGCAATGGAAAAATAGATAGCCCTAGAGTGATGGGCGTATATATAATGCACGGGGGATAAAACCTCTTAAAGAGGGAAAAAATGTCCCGGTGGTCCTAGTGTGTTTACACACATCACTACCACATGTGTATGGTAACACATAATCTTGGTCTTGCCAAGGTTTTCCAATAAGAAGCCTCTATCACTAGCAAATGTGTGCAATGTATCCAAATTTCTTTGCATTCCCTATGGTGAATCTAAAATCAACTTAATATCATTTGCATATAGTAGCAATGAAATCCAGGTCCTTGCTAACTCTGCTCATCTGTCATCTCTCCTCTCAATGTATTCTAAAACCTTATCCACATAAATACCAAATAATGTATGGGAAAGTGGAAAACTCGGTTTCACCCCAATAGTGGAATGAAAAAGTTCAAAGATCCCCTCAAGAGTGCGGACCTGACCCACAATTGTCTTGTAGAGGGAAATGATCCTCCAAATCAGCTTTGTGGGTACACCGATCTCCTGTAATATGCGCATCAGTCAAGCTCTAGGGACTGTGTCAAATGATTTGCGAAAGTCCACGAAAATGCAGTAAATCTTCCTACCATGTGATCTACCTTCCTCAATAATAGCTCTGAGTGTCAATATGTGATCAAGAGTGGAAAAACCTCTCCTGAAACCTGCCTGGCTTGATGCTCGTATGCTTGTTCTCTCTGCCCACCTACTCAATTTCTTCTCAAGAATAGAAGCATATAACTTGGCGAATGTGAGTCCAATCATAATGGTGTGATAGTCCCCAAGCATCATTGGATATCCTACCTTGAAAATAGGGACAATAGTCGACATACTCCAAGTATCACAAAAACCCTCACACATAGCTCGATTGAACATCAATGCTAGGAGTTAAGCAAGCATACCTTGGGTATGTATAAAGTGCTTTGCTATCAGTTTATCATGATCATATTCTCTCCTAATCATCATCCTATCAATAGATTTATTCACCATCTTAGTGGTAGAGAAAAAGGATGTCTTTGGACATGGCATCTGAGGGTCTAGTACAGGCGGCTATCCTGGAATTGTGTAAAGATATGTTGCATACTCACCCCAAGTGGATGTGATAGCCGGTGGAGGCGAGTGCTCATGAAAGAATCTCCATGCATCACCTGAGCCCTTGCTCAAAAATAGCTTATTAAACTCCTTCTCTAGCTGATCGAGATAAGCCCTTTTCTTTTGTCATACAAGCCATCAAAAGGAGATCTATGATTGTCTATGAGTAATGACTCCCAAAGATACCTCTCTCTAAAGTGTGGCTCTTGTTTCTCCACACTCGTCTTCATACCAAATGTTTTGGGGCATGAAGTTGTATCAGGTATGTGTGGATGTTTATGTGTCCTGATCTACCGCTACACCGATAGGCCTAGGCCCGACTTTAAAATCTTGAATAGAGGGTATAAAACTAGGTCAATTCAAAACATTATCCATGGTGCTAGCCCCATGTGTGAGGAAAAAAAAGGGAACCCACTTGATGCTGGAAATCTATGTAGACGATTAAATGGCCAGTTCGATCCCCATGTCTATAGAATATACCCATAACCTGTGTTCTCCTCATCCTGCAAACACTTGGCCAAACCCATATCCTTGAATCCAATTCTCTCAACATCTCCTCTGCGATATCATAGAATACTGTTTGAGAGTGGCCCGTCCTGGCATTGAAGTCCCCTAGAAGGATAAAATCCCCATCTCTAGAGAATTCCCATATATCCTCATCCAAAATCATATAAGGTGACTGTCCCTTGGGGGATGCATCGTGAAATGTACTTGGTGGAAAATAGCAAATTGCAATGTAAAGTGTCCTCTCAATCTCCGCTCTCACCTTGACCCACATATACCTAGCGTGCTCATATCTACGAATAATAAGAATGAGGGACTGCAACTCCTCTTCAATAAGAGTGCCACACTGACCTCTTGACCCATGTCCTCTATACTTTGATCTCACCTCCCGTCTACAAGTAGTCTCCCAACGATACCCTGACACTCTAGGAAATGTTCCACCGGGAGTTTGGTGTGTCTCTCAGTAGAAAAAAATTGTATGTTCCTATGAAGATATCCTCAAAGGTGCCCACATCTAGCTTCAATGACCCATTACAATTCCATGCTACTAGTTTTAGGCTTGTCCCATAGGTCTCACACCTTCATGGCGTGCTTTTTTCTAGAATCACTACTCTCTCTCCTTTGTAAAAAGTAATCTTTCCTTTCTCTTTGGCTGCTCTAATTTGTGGCATCTTCTCTTGCATGTGTGCTATTTGGGATAGGATGAGATTGTCACGACAACGGCAAGGCCGAACTAGACAAGGGCAAGGCCGGGCTAAGCAACTAGGGCAAAGGGCTAAGAGCCATGCTATATAGTGGGTGGTTGGGAGGTGGACTCCTATGTTCTAGTTCCGCTTGTTTGACATTGGTATTAGAGCTCAGGGGAGGAGAGAGATATGGAGGAAGGGGAAGGAATCTCTCTCTACGTCTCTCTCTCTCTCTCTCTCTCTCTCTCTCTCTCTCTCTCTCTCTCTCTCTCTCTCTCTCTCTCTCTCGATAGCAACAGCACGAGGCATGGTCTCCCTCTCTCCGGAATCGGTTCTCTCTTCCTCATTTTCGAAAGCAAGCCGTGCATGGTCTTGCATATCATGCAAGCCGTGGTGTTCACAGTTGGGGGACGAGGCACACAATGTGTGCATAAACTCTTGACAGGCGGGGACGACGAAGACGAGAGCCGTGTGCAAGCACCCCTAGCAGAGAGAAGCGAGGCAGGTCGGCCACCTCCAAAATTTTTGCAAATGGGCTCTATGGGTTCGCCCTGCCTTGCTCAGTCTTGTTCAGCACAGGGCCGAGCCCCCGTTTTGAGCAGAGGGCCATCGGCAATGGCATTTCTCCCTTGCAAGGCTTCGCTGCTGCCATCGCTATAGAGAACGATTTTTTTTTATATATCTTTTATTTTTTCCAAAAGCACCCTAATCTTGGGTACCCCCACTAAGGAAGGCCACCCACGGGGTTTTTCGGCAAGCATGCATTCTCATGCAAAGGGCATGCATGGGCCTCGCACCAAGCGCATAGTACAATAATTATTGCCCTCAACACCCTCAGGTATGCAGTCGGTTTTCAGTATGAAGAATTCAAAGGGAAAATTTGACAGGCCATCAAGGCCAAGCTCCGATGTGTTGCCCAAGCCATATGCAACTCGCCTGCACGTTGCATCCAAGGACATATGCAGAAGATCATCAGTCAATGGTGAAGAAAGTGCTGGACCTCGGACACGAATACGAACGGATTATCAAGTTTGCAATTTCAAGTTCTTGCAATTTTCATCACTTTATGTATACAATTTTATTGCAAGACTATGTATTATGTTGATCTCAACCATGGTGTCCTGAGAGATTATCTATGGATCCAGTATGACCAAGGTCAACAGATTACGTCCAATTTTGGTAGTCATTACCATGATTTGGACTAAGGAGCACGGCTCTGATAGAGATAACCTCTACACGGATTTGTAGACGCACAATTGTCTCGTAGTTAAGGCAACTCATTCATGGCTTGTGCCTTATAAGGCATCGGTGATTGGCAAGGCCGATCATTTTTTCATTATTAAGCAGTAGGCAATCCTACATGGTGAAGTTGAATCCAATGTTGATTATGTCTATTGAACCAAACATCAGTATCCGTAAAATCCTTTCTTGGTTTTCTTCTTGTCGGCGACTCATTTGATTCTTCCAACGACAAGCTTCGTCAGCAGGTGTATTTAATGAGGTACACAATTAACATTTGTTTATTAAGCATGTGCTTGACCACTATGGTATACGATTGATCACGGATATCATTCATAAGACTTAAGTATGTACGAGATGCAAATACTTTGCACACATAATTCCGTTTTTTTTCACTAGATCTACAAATGGACAAGGTCTATTTTTGTGAATGGTCGACACAGTCGACTTTGTTTTTCTATGACATCTGTCGCCAATAGCGTTTGTTGGCAATGAGGCCAAACAAAATTATATGCATTGCGCCACATTTGTCATATGGTATGACCATACAAAATTGGGAAGAAATAGGCGATGTGTTTGCAGGATATTTCATATTGCAAGTTATTTCATATTGCAAGTTATTTCATTATGTACCGGATAGGTGTATAGGATATATGATGGCGTCTGTGCAGATATGGCTATAAGCCGTTTTGGAACGAGTTTTTCCTTCCAAATTTCATGACAACTGGTTGCAGCAACAACGACCAGGTTAGCCAAGTTTAAGTTTTTCTTGTTTTTTCCTGTTTAAACTTTACTTGGCAATTACTTGCATTGTGCAAAGCAAAGTGCTTTGGCAATTTCATATGAAGCAAGGCTTCGGGGAACTAGAAAAATAGGGAATATCAGCTCACAGAATCCCTACCAGTCTAAACTGTGCAAGGCACTCATGGTTATGGTTCTCACGGTTGAGGCCATCACTCTCAGCAAGGGCTTACATGCTGGATGCAAGGCATGCAACTAAAAAAGGGATTGTTTAATATGATTGTTGGTTGCTATCAACACACAAAAACACTAAAAGAAACCTAGAATTTGGACTTCATTCCTAGGGAAAGTGCCAATGCTAAGTCATTCTCATACAATCACGACCCCTGCACGGTAGGTAGGTCAAGATGTGTTCGTATTTTTTTTTTACCGTCTCTTGGTGAGAGAGTCATACCAGAAAACTGTGGACTACTTATAGGATAAGCTTCAAGTCAGGCATAAGATGCGTAACACATAGATTGGGCATACACACTCTAGAAATTTAAGGAAAGTTCCTCAGCCTAGCATGCTCTTCTTTTATCTCTTTCTTATTTCTATCAAAGAATAATGATTTTTTTAAAATAATATTTTGATACCTATTTTGCTAGTGAGTCATCCTGAGCCAAGTGCTCTAACTCTCAGCTAGTAATGGCCAAGACGCCACTCCAATTAGTCTCTCATCGGTTTCTCGATTGAACATTGATTTGTTATTAGGGCTATGAGCCACACAGGCTAACAGCCATTGTCAGACCTCGGGTAAGACCCAATGTTGGTATTTTTTGGGTGATTGTTATCCAAATTGAACAAATCTATCACATGGAGTTGCCATTGATGTTAATGGCCAAGCAAGATCTTGCCATTGCAGATCTTTTGGGTATTCTGTACACACTACATGTTTTTAGTGCGACGTTTGAATTGAGTTTCTGATAATCTTAAACTCACATCAGCTGATCTCTACCACGGAGTAGAGATGTAGCAAATAGTTGAGATAGAATGGTGGTCCATAAGAGCTAGGCATATCCCTTGTGTAGATCTCTTGCTCTCTCTATAGCACTACGAGTGTCTATGGCATCATTTTTTTGGGGTAAGACCCCGTGGGTGCTTACTAAACCACCCTATAGTCATGGAGGATCACAATTGATCTATTATCGTTATACTTTCAAGGAAAGAAGTCCGCAATACACCACACGGTAGCAGACGAATTTACCTTCTCAAGTTGATTCCAATCATTTTGTACACGGTTGACTATGTTGGTTACCGTTACGTGCTAGTCGAGCAATTTCTACAAAGGGTCTTACCAAAGGGTTTGACTACGTAGATTCTAATCAAAGGGTTTGGATTACAAAGGTAACACCCAGGGTTTCCAGTGCAACGTTGCTTGTTTTTTCACAGTGGACGATGTGTTCCTCTATATTTGAATACGGGTAAGTGAAGATTCAGTTCAATCTCCAGCCACATCTATTGATTTGGTGTTATTCCAGTTTTTAGTATGCATTGCTTGGTTTTTTCAAGTCGTTTAAAAATGCTTGAATATTTCAGGGCCATGCCAAGGGCATGTCAAAACAAGTATTTTGGGCCATAGTGTCCAGTATACATTATGTTGTTACGAACCCACTTGTCGAGTTCGATTTGGCACATAGGATACAACATGGTCTAGGGACTCAAGGAGTTTGGTTTAGCCAGTGTGGAGAAAGGCTAATGAGGGTCCCTCTCACTCCCATCGTAGAGTGTTTGCAATTATCTCCACACATGTAGGATGTACTTGTAGGATGTTCTTTTTTTAGAAATCCTTAGTTGAGATATATTCCACATGTGGCGAATATGAGTCTCTCGGACTGACACTGGCGCCACTATTTCAAATACGTGTCACGACAAAGTCTCTAGGTGCTGGTCAAATTTGTTTTCTAACCATTCTCAGCACGACATATTAGGAGCAATTTCAGTGGGCCAAAAATTGTTGGATACTTAGAATGACTTGTTCACGTTAACCACGATGGTTATTCAGCCAATTATTGATTCCTCAGCAATGTGGTACGATATTGTGATCCCCGTTTACCAGTCATCTGGAAAGATTGTCTATAAATCTTGGGGACAACACCCCTCCGTACTGTCAGTTATCCAAGGGGATTAGCATATTATATAGTGTAATCTTGTGCTAAAGGATATGAAAATGCGTATGTTAGCACCACACGATCCAATTAGTAATCATTTATTGCTCTACTTGGAGTTTGCTTACCATAAGTTAAAGCATGTTTGCGACTAGGTGTAGTCTCTTCATGTATAGATCAAGTTCTCATTCTTGAACACTAGTTATGGTGGGGTTGTTTACTGCTGAAATTGGAAAACAAGTCAAGGACATAAACTTGGCTGATGAGTACGTTAGCAAGTTACTTTCATGGAAAGTGAAAAGAGGTGCTCTTTAGGGTACATCTTTGTGTGATAAATTGTTTTGAATACTCATGTTTGTTCTAAATGGAGTCTACACACAATGATAGGATAGGAATCGGTAACGCAAGCTGGTAGCAAATGGACAACAATGTGGAAAATCAAGATGTTACTCTTGGTTTCATTGAACCTCCTGCGGAACCATGTTCCGGTCAACCAAACAGCTGGATCCATGAAGGATTCCACTTGGGAAAAAATTAGTGTTCTTAAGAAGAAGTTTCCCACTTTTGTTTACGAGGACGAAAACTCTTCTTTAGGGGGGGAGTAATGTCAGGACAATGGCAAGGCCGGACTAGACAAGGGCAAGGCCGGGCTAGGAAGTGTGGAAAAGGAGTTCAACTAGGGCAAAGGGGCTAGGAGCCATGCTATATAGTGGGTGTTTGGGAGGTGGACTCCTAGGTTCTAGTTGCCCTTGTCTGACAGAGATCATCCCGCAAGAAAATCATGGTCTTCTTGAGTGATGGTCTCTTCTTCAAAAACTCCTTCCTAACCTTCCAAGTAGGAAAGTGCATGATGAGTGCTCTTTCTTTGGAGCTACGTGTCCCATCCTTCCCTTTCTTTACCACTCTCCAAGCCCCTTTGTGGGTATGCTCGGGGATGTTCATTCATTTTAGAAGTTCCTTACTTCTTCTTTGAGACCAACGACATGTACATGAAGAGCTCTTGTCTTGCTCTTTGTATCCTCTTGATGGTAGATGGGGGTGTGGTAGTAGATATTCCTCCTTTTCCTTTCTTTGTAGTCTCAATCCACTTATCTGCTTGGTCCGCCTTCTTCTACGTTTGGAAAAGCCTATCTGCCAACGAGGAATCTTCCCATGTTTTTCGTTGCTCCTCCTCCTTAAGAGTTTTCACTTGCTCTTTGATATTGTTCAACTCCTCAATCACTTTGGACCGGTCATATTTATCTTTTTATTTTACTTTTTCATTCTTCCAATTCTCTCTTGAGTTCTTCAATCAAGGCATCCTTTTGATTCATACTCTTCTCCATCTTTGATTTCCAAACCATATAGGTGGTGGTTGTTACATCTAAATCCTTTCTCCAAAGGACTTGTTCTACGTATGTTTCTGCCCTCATCCTTTTTTGAATTTTTGATGTCAGTTTGTTGTACAATTAGACTTGCACTCCTCCTTGGATTTGATAAGTTCTTTTTCCATGTTTGCTCTCATGAGATTGAGTTCAATCCGAATCATCATCTGAACCTTTTCATACATGGTTTCATCCTTGATCTTGCCAAGCTTGCCTTGTTAGTGCCCGATGAGTCAGAGCACTTACCTTTTGATTGTAACTAAGGTCTTAGCTTTAAGCCTTAGGGGGACTTTATGCCTAGATAGTTTTAAACATTCACATGGTCATATGGTGTGTAGCAGTTTTTTCAGGCAACCAACGTGTAGTTGGAAATTGGTTCTTCTTCTTGTTAGTTTTTTTTGCTATTTTTGGGAATGTAATGGATGTTGATGATGAATATAGGGTAGCGCAATACTTTCTCTTGCTTAGCCATGGTATCTTGTGTTTACACAATTTGCAGTTTTCATGGTGTAATGTGCAGTCACTTGTAATCAATCTCCTGTATTCTATATGTGGTTTGTATTGAATATTTGTTAGGGTTGTAAACCCCTAACACTTTGACGATCCAACTACTGGTTCAAAATCAACTTCAACCATATGGCACTCAGGAAGCTTCAAGGAACTGATATGTTGGTTGACATAGACCACCTGCAAGAATTCTCAAATTGAGTAACCCCGCAGGAAGAGTCTGAGGAATATGCAACAAAGTTCTTGGAGGGCTTCTTCCTAAATTTTCCAGGGGAAATCAAAATTGCAGCTACTGACAAGGTAGTTACATCATTTTTCCCTTTTGGGGCATGCAATTTACCTTCATGAAGTGTTGGTACATTATTTAAAAGACAAAAAAGAAGAAACAATGTATGAGTGGGTCAGGGCAAGGGTCCAATTTATCACAACAATCATATGGAAGAAGGTTTATCTTGAGAAGAGAGTCCACTGCAAGGGGAAGATAGGAAGAAGATTCGGGTAGTGATGACCAAGAAGAACCTGTAAGGGGGCTTGCTGCAAGAGAAGAAACTGTTGGGGCGGGGATTGTACTGCAAGAACCTGAACAAAGGTTGCAGGAGACCCCACCTACAAACCAAGGAGGCCAATAAACAATTCCTACAACAGACCCACTTTTGAGACAATCGGTTAATGTACTGCTAACTCAGACAGTATAAAGGGCAAGAAGACAATTGTAGTCTGTACCATTAGGGACAAATACTTTACCTTTCAGTCCACTCTCGGTAAGAGTACTCAAAACACTTTTGATACCTCCAATGGCTGCACCAAATTCCAAAGTGGGTGATTGATAGGTACTTTACCAAGGAGCCAAGCACGACGTTCTTTGTCAACAACAACTACCTAACAATATCATCCTCAACTCTTTTGCCGAATTCAGCATCTTATGTATTTCCATATACCTTCAAGATGCAATAATATATTATTGGAGCTAGAGAGATTCCCTTTCTCTTCATCCATTGAAAGGAGCCATGCCCTTGTTGGGCATATCCTACAATCGGTGTGTGCCAAGAGATGGAATCCTTAAGAGGAACCTACTCAAGTTATTTTTGTGCTTTCTAAAATACACCACATTTGGCATACATGTCAACCCATGGAGTGCTCACCTGTATAGGGATTGAGCATCATAGAGCGTATAAAGAACCATGACTCCTTTTCCTTGTTTGGCAAGGACTCTCCTACCCCCAACACCAAACTCTAGGCCTTGTAAAAATGATGGATCTGGCAAAGCTCGCATACACATACCCATGAGGATACATGCTCAACTAACACATCCAGTGGTAGTGGACTAATGGTGGGCATAATAAGAAACCAAGGCATCAATATCCTCTTCTTGACCTCCGACCATCACCAACAAATTTCCATCCTCCTGTTAGGTTCAAGGGATATGCAAAAAAATAAGCTTGCCAAAGTTCAAGGGATATGCAAAAAAATGGCGGAATTGGGTAGAGTTTCACGGATTTGCCAAAAAAAAGGGGGAGGCAAAGCTCCCCCATCATTTGCGCGCACAGGAGTTGGGAAGAGTTTTACGGATTTTCCAGAAAAAAGGGGGAGGTAGAGCTCCCCCATCATCCACACGCATGCGGATGATGGGGTATCTTTGCCTCCTCCTCTTTTTTTAATGTATATCATTAATCTTGAACGCAAGTATGTGCACATTTGTTGCACGTGTCAAAGAAAGGGACTTGCCGTACACTGTGTGCAAGCCACAAATGGCTGCAAGCACACAACCAGATTAATCTAGCAAGCTCAAGAGAGCAAGGGTGTGTCACTCATCTCCCTACACTCGCCTTCGTGGAGGATTCCTTGCCAAGAAGAAAAGGGGGCTACCACCGTGCCGTGCTCAACCGCCTCATGGCCACCGTGTCGTGGCAATGCTCGATCACTCTCTCTCTCTCACTCACTCTCTCTCTGACACACACACACACACACACACACACACACACACACACACACACAAGGAGATGAAGAAGAAGATGGAGATGGAGCAAGAGCACTCTTCAATTGTAGAAATGAGAGAATGAGTGATTTTTAGGTTTAGGTGACTTTTATATGAGCTTGCCCATTCACACTTGGGAACCTATTGTTATCCAACTAACCCTTGAATGTTCCAGTTAGAGTGCGCCTCTCATCGGCGATCACTCTTACCCTTTTCCTATTGGACCGACAAGCCTGGCCCATGACTATTAGAGGTGGGCATCGATGGTTAACATGCCCCCCTTTCCCAATGTAGATTTCACCCTCGGAATATAACACTGCAGCATGAGGATCCATGATAGGAGTACTTGTTAGCAGAAGAAAAACAACAATGTCAAAGCTCAAAGGCAGCATGTGAAGGCGTGCAATAAGTGAGATGCATACATGATATTCTAGGAAATGCAAAAGAAAAATCATAAATTGTAACATTGCCAACTAGAACAAGCGTCATACCTGAATAAAATGCAATTAAGTTCTATTAGGTTGACTCTAAGAGAAGTACACAAGAGCTAGGGCTAAAGTAAGTACTAGATTGACCAACGTTAATGAAAAAATGTCGACTAAAGAGTAGTTAACCCTAGGAATGCTCGTTGGAGTCTAAAGACTAGTGATCTTGTCATTTATACCACTTAAGTGTGATCAACATAAAATACAAGGAAGTTTGTGTTATTTGCTTTCTCTTCTCTCTTTTTTTTTTTTGTTGTTGTTGTTTTTGTCGTTGTCATAGTTGCTACAAGCAGCTGGGAGACTCGAGCTCTCAAATACCAGCTTGAGCATAAACTAGCAAGGAGACTCGAGGTCTCAAATACCAGCTTAACACATGGAGTTCCACAACACAAGTCACACTTAGTTGGAATCCGCTAGAGAGAACTATATCCTCATAGCCTAAAACATTACTAAAATTACTACAATTAATAGACTATTTAGGAATTAAAGACAGCAATTAAGTGGCATAGTTTAGCCTAAGGTCCTGATACCTACTTAAAGCCAACTAATAGACCAAACTCAAAGAGAAGAACAAGGTACTAGAAGTTTGAAAAAATTATAGCATCTAAATTGGCAATGTCACAACTTCATAAATTTTATGCATTGTTAGAAACTCAAATGACAAGATGCAAACATGTAATTGTGGAAAGCATAGATAAAAGGAAGTAAGTAGTACACCTGATATAATGGAGAACGTCCGTTGTAACATGTAAACATCCATTGTCGTTGTCCTTCAAAGGCATCCTTCTGTAGTCACAAATTGCACAATAGTCACCACCAAACATCCACCTTCTAGAGGCACATCAGTGGGAAAAAAGAACTTTGCTAATCACTAAACTCTAAAACAGAAACACTCCTATCGTTCTAATCCTACCTACCATCCATCACTTGATTGATGAGGATCAAAGTAAGTGGAAGCTGGAGAGCTCGGTCAGTAGCTCTAAGTCTAAACCTCCATCCTCATCATCAAGGTAGGTGTAATCCTCTTTGGTAAGGCCGTGTGTCTCGTTTGTCCAATCACCATTATCATCCTCATCCTCTTCCATGCTGAATAGTATTAGGAATGTCATGAGGCGTGCATACTCAGTCTGTGTAAAAGGGTAAACTTGGGAAATTGGGTGAACTTCCTTGATAGAATAGGGATCTGTCGTAGTCAAGAGGCAGCACCAGCCACTCTAACTCCTTAACATTTCTATCACAAGCAAGTCTTTTATCCGAATCCCATTTTGAGAAAACATGAGGATAACATAAATGCATTACTTGGGACAGGTAAAAAGAATATTCGTAAGAATCAGCCATATCTGTGAACATAAATAGAGGATGGTTATGTGTTTGATGACATAGGTTTCTATTTCAGTGTACTCAATGTGACATGTGTAGGTCTGGGTCAATGATTTTGGCTAATATTGTGCACACTCGTTTGCTAATTGCTCTTTCTCTTTAATATATTTATATAAATATAAATATATATATAAAAAAAAAACTAAGGTGGTTAGTTATTATATATCTATATATATACATTCCCTAAAATCAAAAAGCTCAAGGGTCAGGGAAAGAAGGGTAAGAGGGAAATAATTCAATAGGGTAACGTGAATGAAGACACCCCCCTTCCTTGGGTAGATTATACTTTAAAAGGATGTCATCACCTTTTGGAACCAGTTATTCCAATTGGTAATAGATGAGGATTTTAGCCAATAGTCCTCTATTACCTTGGGTGCCTCATCGAGTTGCAAGGGTGATAAGGTACTCTCCCATGAACGAACTTGAAGTAGTGCACCAGGTAATAATTGAATAATGGGAGGTGTCAAATCTTTCCTATGGTAGGTGGAGGTTGTGTACAAGCTTTTACCTCTATGGATGCATTACATGAGGATCTAGAAGCTTCATGGAACTACCCCTTTCCTTAGCTAATCCGGATAGATTGGTTTTGCCTTGGAACCCAAACTAGCTCTGGAATAGGTGTGTAGCATTCTGTGATCTTTTCCTTCCCACGGTCTTCCATCGGCTTTGGCATCACAAGGTTTGACTCACATTGTTTTGTAGTGGATAGGGAAGGACATGATTTACGGTTAGGTACCCAGATTCGATCATTTCCATCATAGTAGCCTTGGGATTCTAATAGTTGTTTGGGAATCCAACATGATTTAGTTTTCACCTTCTTAACCTGAGTGGATGCCTTTCTTTGAGATTTCCTTTGTGAATTAACTTGAACCATAGGGGGGTCTCACTGATATGTACCCTTGGTCAGATCACGTGGAGCCTTTGATGTAGCACTGTCTGTTGTAGCCATGGAAGTTGAGCTTTAGAGGGTTGTGCTACTTCCAAGGATGTTGTGACTTTTTGGATTGGACTTTTTTTTTGTTATGAAGAGGTGAGATTTCAGGTGTTATTTCTTGAGCCATAGGGCCATGAGTTGGTTTGTGCGTCGTGATACTCCCTGTCTCCCAATCAATATTACATTTGAATGCAGACATCCATTTGGGTCCCAGGTTTATATTACCCTCCATAGTACCAACACACATGACCAAAAAGCTTTGAACCACGGTTCCATTGTCATAATTAATAGGAGTGTGTAGGATTCCAAAAACAGTGTTCTTCTTCTTATTGACACCCTTGACTTGGATGGTGCTTGTGGATAGGGGTGGTTTTCCTAGCTGACACCAAACTCCATAGGATAACAAATTATGTTGAGCTCTTATATCCAATAATGCGTTATATAGTACTCTCCCATAGAGGCTATTTAGTTCAATTGGATATCATAGATGTGGCTCGGATTCCAATGAATCATCATTGGTGTCTTCACAAAACACTTCCGTGATTCCCAGATTAGCCTCTCGTTGGCGTCTAAGACGGTGTTGTCTTTCTCGAGCCTCAATTCTTGCTTGGATCTTTTTAAGCTCTGCGTGTTCTTTGACTGCTTTCTTTTGATGGATGGCTTGTAGCTCTTCTTGGCTTAGAGGATCATAGTACCTTTTGAATTTACTCCCATTGAGGAATCCAATGGTTTCAACTCCATCTAGAGTCTCCACACGAATGGTACCTTACAGGGTAATTTCACACACTCGATATGGTCCTTTTCTTGCATATTTCAACTTTTTCTTTTCGTTACGACCTCCGTGGACGATAATTCAATCTCTCTCTCTCTCTCTCTCTCTCTCTCTCTCACTCACACACTCTCTCTCTCTCTCTCTCTCTCTCACACACACACACACACACACACACACACACACACACACACACACACACACACACACACACACACACACACACACACACACACACACACACACACACACACATATTGCACCATATTTGGCTACAGCCTTGGTCACTTGCTTTTGTAGGATTCAAAATCATAAGCTACCCCACCTCTACTACTTTGGATGTGAACAACACACCAACAGCCTCCTGCAATTTGATGGCCCACCACAAGCCTGTGGCCACACACTCTTCACATCATTCCTTGCATGTCATTAATGGTGTTGACAAGCTACCCACGAGTGTAGGATGTCCCTTGTGCACAAGGTAACTCTTTACACCCACACACATATACACCCTTAAAAAACACACACTCTACACACTCACCACTTCCCACACACATATACACCCTTAAAAAACACACTCTCTACACACTCACCACTTCCCACACACAACCACACCCATAAACCCATAAAAACACGCTCTATACACACACACACCCTTAGATCCATAAACACACACTCTACACACTCACCCGTCCCCACCCCATTGGGCCCGCTCATACCCTTCTTCCCATTTCTTCCTAGCCAGCTGCTAAAGCCAGTGCTGCATCCGATTTTTCATTGAGAAAAAAAAATATATAAAAAAACATTTTTTATATTTTGTTTTGGTCAGGAAGGTTCCACATGCCATTGCTTGAAAACGAACCTTATTCCAAAATCTTGGTAACAACTTATGAGAAACGTGAAAGGTAAATATTTGATTATTCGAAGGTTTTCACGTTGAAGATTTCTCAAGAGATACGGATTCATTCATGTTGGACGGGTACGCCGCGATGGACGTCAGCATAGCGAGAACTCACCTAACATATAATGTCAACTGAGGACGAAGCTCGACCCGCAGGCGTGTGGAAGCAAGCAAAGGGTGTCAGCCTCTACTCGACCGACTAATGACTACTTCCTACAGAGATATCAACTCTACATGCCATCAGTTCTGTGAATGTGAGAGTCTCCTATGATGCTACCGCAAGCCAAAAGCCCATTAGACGTTCTCGAAACATTACGAAACTTGAGGGATATCCTATCAACACCAATAGGCCACTCTCCCTAAGGTCCGTGACAAAAAAAAACCTACTCAATACCCTCCGTGCAGAAAACGCGTAGTATGTCTCGTAGGTTTTTACTGGTTGACATTTCCAAAAACTAAAGTGCCTAATGTGTAGCTCTACTTGCTTTGATCGCGTGGATATGTTGAAATGCAAAAACGGACAACAGTTACTCACCGAAACTCCAAAAGTAGCTCACGGGTGAATCTGCCAAAACACAGACGAACGCGCGTGATGTAAGCATCAACGCGTAGCTCTCCTCGTGGGAAACACACTTCTGCTCTCCACTTGCGATTCCGACCATCATAGCTCCTGTATCACACACACACACTCTCTCACTCTCTCGCAGTCTCCCAACGACACAGAAGATCAGATTTATTAGAAGTCCTCTTACAAAGCTTTAGGTTTTGGCTTATATACTAAGCCTTAGAAAACCTAACGTCCGACCAAAATGACCTTATTTGTCCCTAGGCTTCTATAGAGCTTAATTACAACACCGTGAGTTGGCTTTGCTCATCCAACAAGCATCTGTGGCCTCAATACAATTGCTGACTTAAAATATGAAGTTCCCGTAAACATTACAAAAGTGGCCGTAATGGCTCGAAATAATAATAACGGGATATTCGATGATGTCCATGAGCTTGTATCTTCACATTACAGCATCCATCTTCGTCTTCATCACTTCATCAACATCTTTATTTGAAATCTTTAGAGAATCTTTGAGGAATTTTTGTGGAAGCGTTGTGGAAAGGTTGACCTTTCAACACTCTCCCCCTCCGATGTCTTGTCGTCCCCGACAAGACCCTATGTCTACAGTGGCCTTGGCGAGTGGTTCATGTTTTGGTGTTGGTTAAATCTTTTGTTGTTGCAGCTGCTTCTACCAGATGCTTTGTATGTTGTAGAGTTACCTTTTTCTTGTACATGTAGTGTAGTTGAAGCCATAGCTCTCCCCCTCCGATTGGTTGTTGTAGCGTGAATAAGTCGAGTGAGGTTTGTTGTTGCAGCAAGGCTTTATCATGGCAGCTCTCTATTGTTTTTTCTTTGGGTGTCATCCTGCATGTGTACCTATAAACTTGAAGCCTTTTTGAATTTTTTCTAGGCCGCTCCCCTTTGATCCTGTAGTTGATGAGCATGCAGTTGTTTGGGGATGTCATTGGTCTATTTTTCTATGTTTTAATAAGAAAAATAGAATAGTAAAAATAAAATGTGACGTATATTACAAAATGAAGGTCTTGGATACTTGGATAGGACTAAAGGGAAAAACCTAGTGGGAAAAAAAATGCCTTTAGTCACCATTAAATGTGAGGCTATACGTACTTATGTTTGATGTAACCGAGTTTTGTTGAGTTACAGTACTTATGGCCGTATGGCTACTATTACTGGATATATAGTGGATAAGTTTTAGTAGCTTGAATTCAGAGTCATTGTTGTTGAGAAAATGCTTATGAAACTTGTTACCACTTCGTCATCGTCATTTTGTTGTGTAAGTGCATGGATGGAACACATTTTGTTGTGTAAGTGCATGGGTGGAACACAAATCATGTCAAATGCAAATGTCCAATGATGGGACATTATATATGCTTGCACAGATAGATGCATGGGAAACAATATGTGGTGCGAGAGGAGTTTGAATGGGTGCTTCCAGGAGTGAACGTAGCTAGAGAAGCAAAAATATATTTGACTTCAAGAGCTGCCGTTACTCACAAGAAGGGTTTTTGTCGACGAGGTTTTTTTCACTCTCCTCACTATGTTCATGTGCGTGAGTGTTTTCTGGACTACTCCGCCACTCCACCATTTAAAATAGTAGACTTTGACTCTTATGCTCACCTCTTCCGGCATGAGTGACATGACTTTATGTATGCTCAACTCTCTAGCTTGAGCTTTAATCTAAATATCTAGACTCATAGACCACAAAGAATATTAAGCCATGAAGCTTGGGTCTAATGCTTGCTCATTTAGTGGCTCAGCTACCCAACTCTTGACTCTTATGCCATTATTTTTATGGCGACACGATTTACTCTCGGGAGCTTTCGACCAAGAATAGGTTTTGAAATTCAAAACTCCCATCCTCGAAGAGAGGATTTGCAAAGGACCATACTAGCAATGTTGGTTTCTTTTGCCATACCTGGGTGACCTTGGTTGTCAAAATTTCTTTTTGTTGTTGTTGGTCCCTTGGTTGAGAAGATTGGCTCGCTCCATTCCCCGTAACACTTTGTCTATCATGTCTTGACATTTCTTGAGAGCTAGAGATGACTTCAATCTTCTTCGTTATTTGTTGTTCTTTTGGTACCCATTTGTATCTACATCGTGTGATTAGCGTGTCTTTGCAGATATCCTTTGCCTTGACTGTGACATTGTCCTTGATTTTGTCTTCCATGAAATTGCGATTATTTTCAAGCTGAAGTCGTTTGCGTGAAGAATGTTTACCTGGCATGTTTGGTAGCCAGATTCTCCGATTTCCTTGATAGTAACCTTGTGCTTGAAGAATTGTAGATGGCACTTCCCATGATGTTTTTGATGTCGTATTGAGATGTACAAGAGTGCCATTTTTGGGATTATTTATCGATGAAGTCCTATGTTGTTTTGAAGGCCAGTTGGATTTGAAATTTCCTACATCCCTTTGGCGAGCCTTGTTGGTTGGTCTCCTTTGGCGATATAAATAATAATGAGCTTTGTTGCTTTTGGGGACGCTTTTTGAAACCTTTATCCACCACATAAGCCTAGGTCTGTGGTTTCGGTAACCAAAGTTTCTTTTGACCCTCATAATAGCCTTGCTCTGCTAAGCTGTAGTGGGAGGCTATCCATCCCATGTGTTTACCTTTCGTCAATCGGTTAGGCTCATTTACCCATATTGGGTCCTTGACCTTGATTTCTTCAGCTTTGATGTAGACCTTTGAATATTTTTGTCGACGATGATCTCGCAGTGTAGGGTATTTTGGTTGAAAGATTTTCTTTGGAGTCTGTCTTTCATGTGGAAGCATGTGGTCAGTTGATGTCGAAGCTCTGTCTTGAACTTTTCGGGGCTGGATTGAAGACTCTGATTTAAGGGGATGCTTCTGTTGGTAGGACATTTGTGGGCTCATTTTGGCTTTGCCTTTGTCGGCAGTCGATAATCTTGGAGCAGTAGTAGGCTAGATTTCTTGAGAGCTATTCATGATGACCAATGTTGAAAATCCAGGTTCTTCTGCCAATGTTTTTGCCCAGTGCTTGGACAAAATCAAATGTGTATTCATTTTGGAGGAATCCACCACTAGGAATTTGTCTTTGATTACCTTTGACCGTAGTTTCAGGGTAGCTTTCGCAATCCCTAAACTTGTGACGGCTATTCCATGTGATATAGGAACCTGTACCTGAATTTGATACAGTTATGTCTTACCTAGAAGTAACCATAGCCCATAAGACATGAAATTAGTCGTGGCAGTGCAATCTATCTCTGCTGTAAAGTTGAATTTCAGTTTCTCATGCACATCCAACGAGAATTTAATCTTCTTGTTGGCTGCCAAGTAACTGATGTCCTCGTTGCTTTCGGTACTTTTCTTAGACTTTTGTGCCTTGAAGGCTTTGTCATCCTCTTGTATGTTGAACTTCTTTGTCATTTGAGTGGTTGTAGCATGTCCCAAGTGCTTGTTGGTGTTCATTGCTAGTTTCTGACTGTGATGCCTTGATTCTTGATTTTAGAAGCTCTCTGTCACTATTTACTTCTTCTATCACTTGAAGGTCATTCAATGGTGACTCTTCTTCTTGGAGATGTTTTGAAGCTTGTGTAGCAGGATGTTGAGGTTTACTCTCTTCTTTTGATGCAATGGTCGCCGTGGCCTTTGGTTTCCATTGTTCCATGGGTTTTTGTAGAGTCTCTTCTCGAAAATATTCATTCATATCCTGTATTGCTTGTCCTTGGTAGTCAATCTTTGACTCAGTCATTTTCTGTTCTTCTGTGCATTGTATGTCTTCAGTTACATCTTCTTTTAGCTTCTCATACTCTTTGATTTGTTCAATCACCAATGAAGAGTCCACAATAGAAAATTTATTTGGTAGACTTTCAGCTTCATCCATTGACTCTATTTGCATGTCTTCCACTTGTGACTTGGCACTAAGAATTTTTGTTACCTCTGCCACCTCTTCTTGTGTTGGCTCACTATGGTCAGAATCTTGGCTTCTTTTGCTCTCGACCCTTGAACTGCGAGCTTCATCTTCATCACCTTGTGGATGCTTTGACTTGTCCTCACTGAGGTTCCTTAAACGATCTTGAATCACCTGATTCAATTGATCTTTTTTGAAAGACTGATTCTCTATGATAATGTCGTTGACACCCTTGACTTCAAGCAACTATGTCTTGAGCCTATCTTTTGTGCTCTACGACAAGATCTGTTTCTTTTCCGGAGATCTTGTTGGGGATTCTTTCTTTCGTTCCCTTGTTGTCACTGTTTGAACTTTGCTTTTGGCTTGTTGCTTCTTCTTTTCCATGTAGAGCTTTACTGGGCAGTCCTTCACTAAATGACCAATGGCACATTGGTCGCAATATGTTGTTCTCTCAACATGTGCACCCTTTGGACGAGGCAGCTTCCCATAATACTGCTGATAATGGTTTCCTGTGGTATCTAGATACAGATATGACCTCTTCTTTGCATGCATGAACCTGTAGATTACGACTGACTTAGGTGTATCCATTGGCTTTGTCTCTTTATCCTTCATCGTCTTGTCCTTGAGAAGCTGAAAATAGCTTCCATTATTGCTTGCATACAAGATCAAATCACTATCCATGCTTTCTAGCAGTTGTGATGCTAATTCTTCCATCAGTATATGGTCTTTGACGAGGGGATTATGCATAGCCTTAGGGCTATGTTTCCGAGTTCATTTTGGAGAGTTCTGCACTGAGGGTGAAGATTGAACCGAATCTTTGTTTTTCGTTTCCCTTGATGGTGCTTTTGGATGGGGTCCAAGTATGTGACTTACAGGTTGCCCACAATTGCTAAACTCATCCATATTTTTCACATCGACTATTGCATAGTGCCTATCGTATTTGTCGACCACAATGACATCTTGACCTGACCTTTTATATTGGGCACTGTGAATTTCCAGCGGTCTCTCCTCCGGCTCGGCATCTTCCAATGCTTCATGAAATTCCACTTGGACTCCTGAAAAGGACACTGCTTCTTGTAAAACTGGACTTCTTAATCCCACTCTTGAAGATATAAGGCCTCTTTGTTGAGTTTGAACTCCCACCATCCGAGAGGGTTTCATATCTGATGTTGGCATCTGTTTAATGCCTGATGATATGACTTCTTGTGCTTTGTTAAGTAGCTCTTGAGACCAAGCTAGTTCTTTTTGAAGTTGGTCTATCTTCATAGCTGGTACCTCTTGTGGTGGTGCATTGCACAAGACTTGTGTTGTGTCTTTCCATGTTGTGCCTTGTGTTGTGCCACCCATTTGTGCAGTGACAGTTGTAGTTGTTAACTCTTCCAAGTGCGTAGTTAGAGGTAAACCCATGACGAGATGGTATACATTACCACCTTTAGACATGTAGTCTTCTCCTCTTGAGCCAAATGCTTCTGCTATAAAGTAATGATTGTTTTCTACAGGAACCTTATGACTTGTGACAGCCCTGTAGTATCGACCGTCTTCATCTCCATAGAGGGTACTAAATTTCTGTTTTCCATCTTGTGCTTTGTACAGAAAAATACTTGGAGGATATGTGTAGATATCTGTAAGTTGATCCTTGTACAACATTTCTATCTCATTGTCGATGTATTTTCCATGCCTCATGTAAATTGATCCCAGACAGTCTTCCATGAAATTTGGATGTGGGTGTAGTACATTCTTCGTTGTTTCAACTTCCACATATTGAGATGTCCGAGTTTCCTCTGTATCTTTCTTTGTCTTGATGTACAAATTCCGATTGTCATCCTCATAGCATGGCAGTCCTTTGTAGTATCCAATCAGATAGATCCGAATTTACTCTCTTGTAATTTCTGTGGATGTACTTGAAGCTTCTTCATGACTGGTCTGATTTCTTTGAGACGCCATTGCTTTCGTCTTGACTCCCTTGTTGTACCTGTTAAGTGATAGCTCTAATTGCTTGACTTAATGCTAATAAAAATTATTAGCACCCTTGTGTCGGTCTTTTTCGCTTGAGGTTCTTCAGATTTTGTGGATGTCTTAATCTCTGAGTTTTCTGAATTGGGCTTTGCTTGCACTGCTTGAACTTCTTAGCTCCCTTGCTTGCCAAGACTGATATTGTCTTGTCTGGTTGCTTGCTTTTCCTAGAGTTTTTTAGCAGGCCTCGATCTAGTGGAAGCACTGTGACAAGTTATGCAACTTACCACTATACTGCAACGACTGCTCCCTTTTTAGTGATTCTTGAGTCGAGCTAACCTGTGTTCACTTTTGACACAATCTGCAAAATTCTATTTAGCTGGCAAAATTTTTCACAATGAATGAAAAAATCCTTGATGTACCTTTGACGGCCACACTTGTTCCTTGAGCACCTTCCAGCGGGTGACCAATGGTTTTCCCAAAAGATAATTTCAATCTGCTAACTTAGCAGTCTTCAAAACCATGACCGTTTTATCACAATTCTTTCGAACTGTCGGTTTTAGAGACTCCTGACTTCCGGATGCATTTTGAGGCCTTAAACGATGTTTTTTTTCAAAGCTGAACTAAATGGTTGCCATAGGCATACATTTAGTTCAAGTTTCTCTCTAAGATCTGTAGAGTCGCTCTCAGGCTATGTTTTGATATAAAAACTTTTCCGATCCGATACCGTTTGTGAAAGTTACGGCCAAAACAGTGAATTGCAGTTTAGAATGGTCAAAATGAAAAGAAGATTTGGGATCTCTGTGACACTGTGAACACTCCTGTATGGTCAAAATTACAGTTGGAACCTAAAACTAGCCTAGAGACATTCTACGCATAGGATGTCTATATGCTCAGAATTTAGCAAAATTTGATCCATAGACTCTCCTTAAGTCTAGCAACACAATGGTATGCTCAGAATTTCCTTTGGACCTAAAAATGGCCTTGAGACATCCTACACGTAGGATGTTTTTTTGCCCAGAATGACTTGAAATTTTCACCCTACCTTCTCCTTGATGTGTTGATCACAGTGGTGTGCTCACAGGTTGGTTTGGAGTCCTAAATCAAGCTAAAGACATACTACGTGTAGGATGTCTAAGTGCTCAGATTTTGTCCAAACTTGATCCCAAGATTCTCCTAGGGCTCAACAACCCAATGGTATGCTTAGATTTGAATTTGGATGCCAATAGGTCAAGATTTGGGCTGCATAAGCTTCTAGTGCACTGCAAGAGTAGGATGTCTGACAATTCGTGTCTTTGCTTGGTAAATAGGCCAAACAAGGTCCAAATTCACTTTTGAAAAAAGCTCTGGAATCCTTGAGACACTTAGAACCTCCCTATATGGCTACAGTAGAATTTTGACCACTTTATGACCCTGGAGACATCCTATGCGTAGGATGTCTTTTTGCTTTGTTTCAGCTCAAACTTGCACTGTAGCTTCCCCTTGATGTGCTAAACTCACAGCTATTTTTACTTTTTGATTCTGACACCTATAGGTTGGTCAAATGATCAAGAATCTGTTCCAAAAGCCTGATGTCTGCTCTGATGAATTCCCAAGTCAAATCAACTCCAAATTGGACCAAATTTGCCTAGGAGGCTTATCTAAGGCTATATGACAGCATGGTATGGTCACAGTAGAATTTTGGTTTCAGAATTATGCAGTAGACATCCTACGCGTAGGATGTATTTTTGCTCCGAATGAACCCAAATTTGAACCAGAGACTCTCCTTAAGGTGCTGATCACTGTGGTATGCTCAGAATTTTGTTTAGAGTCCAAAATCACACAGAAGACATCCTACGCGTAGGATGTCTTTTTGGCCTATTTGACCCCAGACTTGTCCCACAGCTTCCCCTTGATGTCAGTAACCCAGTGCTATGCTTAGAGTTTAATTTGGATGTCAAAAGACCCCAAAACTAGCTGTTCTTTTCTTTTTCAGTCAAAATGCTAAAGTCCGCTCAATCTTCCCTTTCATTGACCCAAATGAGATGAAATTTATCACATGCACTCAATACAACATTTAGAACATGCCTTTGAAGTCACCCTATGGTTTGGTCTCAAAAATTATGCCTTGGGCACAATTTGGGTAGGATGTTTGGCAATTTCAGTCTATCTGGCCTTATCTGTCAAAATTTGGTCAAATTTCCACTTTCCAAATGAAAATAGGGTAAAACCTACCTTCTAAACACACTGGTAACCTCAGATTTTCAAAAAAGTGCCCAGATCACCCTGTAGACATCCTACGCGTAGGATGTCTACTGCTTACTTTTTCAGACTGAAGTGTCCCTGATGCTTCCTTATGCTCTCAGCAAGTGCAAGTATGCTTCACAATTGCAAAAACATGCAAAAATCACTCAATTAAGCCTTTGCTGAAATTTTACGTTTTTTTTTTTTAACTCCGTGTTTTGGCTTTTGGTCAACAAAAATAGGGAAAAACACTCAAGTCAATATGTTACTAGGGTAAAACCTACCCTCTGAACCCACTGGTAACCTCAGTTTTCCCAAATTCCCTGCCAAAAGTGCCCTGGAGACATCCTACGCATAGGATGTCTATTGTCTTAACATGCAATTTTTTTCTGGCAATAATCACAGAAAATTTTGGACTTCAAATCAGCTTCCAAACACAGTTTACCGTCTTTCCTACTTAGCGTTTGCCACTTCTTTGATGAGCCTAACAACAAATAAGACATGCATAAAGTACTCTAGATCAGCAATCAAGATATCCTACTTACCCTACTCCTACTCATCAATGCGAGATGGTGATTTTGATGTCTTGGTTGCTTCCTGGCCTCACACGGACTCTCAAGTCAACCTACCACCACATCTACCACTCCAACTCCTACTCTCTACACCACAACCTACTACTACCTAATACTACCTAAGACGGAAGATCCAGGCCAGACACACACTCCCTAGACTCCTCCTAAGACCTAGAGAGTCCACCAACCTCTGATCCTATCTAAATGTAAAATAGTACTCTAGCAAGCCAGAGGGACCTCTATCCTCAAGGACTAGTCTCGATCACCTACTTAGGGCTCTCGTCCCCGGCAGCGGTGCCAATGTTGGATGGGTACGCCGCGACGGACGTCAGCATAGCGAGAACTCACCTAACATATAATGTCAACTGAGGATGAAGGTCGACCCGCAGGTGCGTGAAAGCAAGCAAAGGGTGTCAACCTCTACTCGACCGACTAATGACTACTTCCTATAGAGATATCAAATCTACATGCCATCGGTTCCGTGAATGTGAGAGTCTCCTATGATGCTACCGCAAGCCAAAAGCCCATTAGACGTTCTCGAAACATTACGAAACTTGAGGGATATCCTATCAACACCAATAGTCCACTCTCCCTATGGTCCGTGACAAAAAAAAAACCTACTCAATACCCTCCGTGCAGAAACTGCGTAGGATGTCTGGCCGGTTTTTACAGGTTGACGTTTCCGAAAACTAAAGTGCCTAATGTGTAGCTCTACTCGCTCTGATCACGTGGTTATGCTGAAATGCACCGAAACTCCAAAAGTAGCTCGTGGATGAATCTGCCAAAACACAGACGAACGCACGTGATGTAAGCATCAACGCGTAGCTCTCCTCGTGGGCAACACACTTCTGCTCTCCGCTTGCGATTCCGACCACCGTAGCTCCTGTAGCACACACACACACACACACTCACTCTCTCGCAGTCTCCCAACGACACAGAAGATCAGATTTATTAGAAGTCCCCTTACAAAGCTTTAGGTTTTGGCTTATATACTAAGCCTTATTTGTCCCTAAGCTTCTATAGAGCTTAATTACAACACCGTGAGCTGGCTTTGCTCATCCAACAAGCGTCTGTGGCCTCAATACAATTGCTGACTTAAAATATGAAGTTCCCGTAAACATTACAAAAGTGGCCGTAATGGCTCAAAATAATATTAACAGGATATTCGATGATGTCCATGAGCTTGTATCTTCACATAACAGCATCCATCTTCGTCTTCATCACGTCATCAACATCTTTATTTGAAATTTTTAGAGAATCTTTGAGGAATCTTTATGTAATCTTTGTGGAAGCGTTGTTGAAAGGTTGACCTTTCAACAATTCACCTTCAAAATTTAGAATTTAGAGGTGTATCTCATTAGTTGTAGGTGAGAGTACAGTAAGCCTAGCCTTTTTCGAGTACTTCCAGCTAATGGACAAGAAATGAGTCCCACACAAAAACAAGAAACAAAAATAAGGTGTAGGGAATGGTCACTGAAGGACCATTCTCGGCCATCACAATTGAGGGGAGGGGGGTCAAGCAAGTGTGAGGTCTACACTGTGTAGATGTGTCAGTTTTTGACACATCAGCATGCATAATTCTGGCTCTGCTGAGTTGGAGCGCTCATTGAAGCATGAAGCAAATAGTCCAAGTGATGAGGTGGGGAAAATTTACTTGTTGCGTGCAGAAATTCCATCCATTGAGTTGCGACGATGCTATTGGAGGAGGCTTAATCCCATGACGACTGCTGACATGTCCAAAATTCGTTGGCTGCATCCATAAATTCTGATGTAGAAGCTGCTCTTAATGGACGGCTCAGATGCCGTGCCCACTGACCCTTGACTCTGATAGGGAAAAAAGAAAAAAATCTTCTCGGAAAAAATTTTTAGAGTTTCAAATTGAAAACTTTAAGGACTATGTAAAATTCCTCCAACCGATCAAAGCTTGTCGAAACTAGTTAAAAAACCACCAAAATCCTTGTATCCATGAAAAGCCATAAAAAATATCTATGAATCCCAATCTTGAGCCAAGTTTTTTAGGTAAATCCGGTGTTTCTGTCAGGACAATGGTAGGACCAATCATGGCCAAGGGCTAGGATGGACATGCAGTCAAGGGGGTCCATATATTTAGAAGGCCAAGGGCCTATATAGGGCATGGCTAGGTGGTGATGAGTATGTTGCAGTCCCCTTGCCCTTTCACTGGTATCAGAACTAGGGGAGAGGAAGGCCATGGAAGAGGGAAGGAGAAGGGGCTTGCTTTTTGCATGGCTTAGGGCATGTCTTCTCTCTCTCTCTCTCTCTCTCTCTCTCTCTCTCTCTCTCTCTCTCTCTCTCTCTCTCTCTCTCTCTCTCTCTCTCTCTCTCTCTCTCTCTCTCTCTCTCTCTCTCTCTCTCTCTCTCTCTCTCTCATCGCTTTGAGCTTGCCTGCCATGGCATGGGCAGGGTCCCTTGGAAGGAGGAAGAGGATAGGGCCGCAGGAGCAGCCCCTTCCATAGGGGCTCAAGCTTGCATGACCGAGAAGGTGAGCGCGGGTAAGCACCCTTACACAGGGGAGGGTCGGAATCGACCTCGGTGGAGCTAGGATTTCTTGAGCTCGTCTAGATCACGGCGTCCTGCTGAGAAAAACGCGTTATAGCGGTGGTGAACAGAAACCAACACAGCGCGTGCTTGGATTTGGTCTTTACCCTGTGCAGACAGCCGCCATCGCTTTGAGTTTTTATTCCTCATATTACCCTAGTTTAGGGTAATTTTACACGAATAGTTTAGGGATGGTGTCCATGGGAAACACTCCAAAGTTCAATTCCATCCTCGGGCTATCAGGTCTGCCATCCACCAACAAGCACCCATCATGGCATTGACATAGGCAGCTCATCCCGATAGGCATTTACAGGATTGAACTCGGGATCTCTTGCACCCTCAACATTAATCCTACCATCTGATAAAATTCCCTATGAAAACGCAAGGACTTATGCATGGCAAACCTCGCAAGGACAATCAAGGAAAATCATGCAAGGCATGCGTGGCTGTAAGCCAACGTCAAGGACGTGGATTAGGCTACAATCAATGGAAAACAAGATTTCTCGGTTGTGCAAAGCAAAGTGCTTTGGCAGAATCTATGAGAAACACACTTTGACAAGCAAAGTGCTTTGATAGAATTTATGTGAAGCAAGGCTTCTATTATGTGCAAAGGTACTGTCCGTTGACTCAGACTCAAGAAGAATGCTACACAGGTTTGATAATTACAGGATATAAGCGCATAGTTGAGTCTGGCAACAATGCATTGTGATGTATACATGCCAATGTAATCGGGCAATGCACATATCACAGTAGCTCACAAGGTTGAGACTGTTATTGAAGCCACAGACTTCCCAATCCATTTTTCTAATATGCATGCATGGCATGCAAATATGATGGCACCACGTCTACTCCATCATTGTATACACTTTCACAGTAACATCAGCTACTCTATCCAAGATGATTTGAGACTGGTGGATGGGCTTAAGATCTTTGTATATGTATATAGCGGTGAGCATTTTCCATTATTGGCTCTACGCACAAGCTGCGGCCTATCCCACTAATGGTTTTTATGGGTAGCAAGTAGGCATTTTCTAGCTATCCAGCAAAAGACATGAATACATTAAGAGAGCCTCTACACAGGTAGCCTCTTTTGTAAACACGTGAGACAATCTAATCTGATTTTTTTTCTTCGGGGGTATTTTGACATCTTTCTCCTCGGTTCATAGGAGGAGAAGATTTTGTCACCACTTAGTTTGACTTAGTTTTGAATAAGATTCCAGCCGAAGAAGATTTGATGCGTCGTTGTAGCATTGGTTATGTATCTAGGAGTGCTCTTTTTAGGGTATGACCCAACTAATACACAGACTCTCCATAGCTGTTGCGAGTCATGATCTGACCTCATAAAAATTGTACTTTCAAGGAAAAAAGTTTTCAAACTACCAAGGGGTAGTAGACAAGTTCATGTTTCAAGGTTTATTTTCATTACTATTAGACACGATAGACTAGGTTGGTCATTGCTGGCTACTAGTTTGAGCAATTTTCATGGAGCGTCTAACCAAGGAGTTTGGATTGCAAAGGAAACACCCAAAGTTATACCCAAGGGGTTTGGATTGCAAATGCAACCCCCATGGTTACATGTGCAATATTATTGCATTTCGCTAATTTTCAATTAGTATTCCTAGGCCTTTGTAGGCGGGAAAGCTGGGCAGGTGCCTTTCACTATGCATACGTGAACAATATCTTCAACCTCCAGGTACGCATTTGCTTTGGTTTTGTTTCTATGTTTTTGTTTCCTTTTCCAAGTAGGATGCATAAACGTCTATGTTTTCCTCCATGTTTGCTCTTTGGCGAGATGACAAGGTCATGTAAGAGCCAAGAAATTTAGGTTGTAATGTCCAAAATAAGTTTTTGCATTACGCAGTTATGGACCCACTTCTAGGGTTTGATTTGGCACATGTTGTCACATGGGATACACCATGGTCTAGGAACTCAAGGAGTTTGGTTTAGTGAGTGTGGAGCACGGATAATGAGGGTCCCTCTCACTCACGTCGTAGAGTGTTTGTAGTTACCTCCACACACACGTACATCTTGTACTTGAAGGATGCTCTTTTTTCAGACATCCTTAGTGGAGACATATTCCACATGTGGTGAATATGAGTCTCTGGGACTGACACTGGTGCCCCCTATTTGCAAATATGTGTCACGACAAAGTCCCTACGTGCTGGTCAAATCTGTTTTCTAGACCATTTTCAGCACGACGTATTAGGAGCAATTTTAGTGCCAGAAATTTTCGCGTACTTAGAATGACTTGTTCAGCTACAAGTATTGCTAAACAACATAATAGATGGTTGTTTATACATATAGCAAGGCTATAAGTTGTTAATGAAAAAGTTTCATTGTATGTACCTAGAAGCGATCAATGTTTCACCTTCTATTGTTATTCAGACGTTTCAGCAAGGCCTGCAAAAGGTTGCACCTGGAAGTATTTAGTTTCTTTTCAAAACTATTTACATTCCTTTTTAATGTGTGCTAGGCGCATCACATTTTCCATAAGTATTGGCAATAATTACCACGGATATACAGGTTCAGATGTGTGTTTTTCTAAATGCATGCACACTAGGTGTTATGGGCCCTAGTGTTTAGCAAAGGCTAACTTGGAACAACATGCATATTCCTCAAGATTGTTGCTTATGAAGCATTTTGCACTCCATGTGCAGTATCTCTATAAGATTACTTTTGGGTCTACTAATCCCCAATAGAGGTCATGGCTCGGTTTGGGTGTTTGTGGATTTCTTAAGTTAACCACAATGATTATTCTGGACATTGTTGATTCTTCAACAATGTTACACGATATTGTGATTCCCATTTACCAGTCATTTGGGACGACTGTTTGTAAACCGTGAGAGAACACACCTCAGTGCTGTCAGTTATCCAAGGAGATAGGCAGATTACAAAGTGTAATCTGGTGTTGAAGGATATGCAAAGTGTGTACGTTAGCACCAAGCGATCCAATCAGTAAGCATTTATTGCTCTACTTAGAGTTTTCTTACTATAAGTTAAAGCATGTTTGTGACTAGGTGTAGTCTCTTCATGTATAACTCAGGGTCTCAACCTTGCACACTCGTTAGGGTGGGGTTGTTTACTGATGATGAAAATTGGGAACAAGTCAAGGACTTAAACTTGGCTGATGAGTTATGTCAGCAAGTTACTTTCATGGAAAGAGACAAGAGGTACTCTTTTTGGTACACCTTTGTTGTGATAAACTCCTTTACCATACTGATGAGCGTTCTAAATGGAGTCTACACACTATTTTTGGATAGGAACCGGTACCATCAGATTGTTACAAATGGACAACAATGTAGAAAATCAAGATGTTACTTTTGATTTCATTGAACCTCCTACTGAACCGCGTTCCGCTCAAATGAACCGTTGGATCCATGAGGGATGTTACGGTAGAAAATCATTAGGGTTCTTATGAAGATACCATCACGTGTGTTTTCACAGAAGAAAAGGCTTCTCCAAGGGGGGAGTAATGTTAGGACAATGGTAGGACCAGTCATGGCCAAGGGCCAGGACGGACATGTAGTCAAGGGGGTCCCTATATTTAGAAGTCCAAGGGCCTATATAGGGCATGGCTGGGTGGTGATGAGTATGTTGCAGTCCCCTTGTGATAAAATTACAAAATCTTGAGCTGATAGTATTCTTGTTTTGAAAAGCATGGTAAAGTTTTACAAGCTTTAGTATAAGAATCAAGAGAAGCTTCAAAATTTGACTGAAAAGCTACCTCTTCCTTTCTACAATGAGCAAGAAATGGTTTTTTTAGCCTCACTCGAGAAAGGCCTACCACAATTTAGCCGAGGTAGGCTTACCAACCTAGCAGAGAGTACCCCTCTCTGGGGTTCTGTGCACATAATATACAATTTACACTTTTATACAATTTTCAATATACATTAGAGTTACAAAAGCATTTGCATAGGGAAGGAGTTCTCAGCGTCCGACTAAGCATAAAGTTTAGGCCATGAGCTGGGACTGCATCCAGAGGTACCTAGCGACTAATGCTACCCCTGAATGGGTATTATGAATGAAAGCGTACTCAAGAAAAAATATAACATTGTGGAGGGTGAATATATGTGTACACCCGTTGATAGACCGCTTTTGGCGTGTACAATGTAGCGTTTATATTCATGGTCATATGTACAAAAGGATGTAAATACATGCATTTGGGAGCTTTGCAAAGTGGTTTCAAGTTCTAAAAAAGATGCAATGTGTACACATTGTGAATAGTCAGGTTTGCGTGCCAGCAGTCGAGCACACGTACATGACCGGATAGGATATCAAGGCCTTGGATATGGTTGTAGGTGGCTTATTTTGGCTCTAGATAATGTGTTTGAGCTTTCTAGAATGTAAATAATGCAAGTGATAAGTGTGGGTACTCTCATCCCGGTCAAGAAGTGTGGGACATGCAATAACTATCTATTTGTGTTATCTGATCTGCGGTGATGCATGCACCGCCCTAGAAGTGCTCAAAAATAGAATGTGGTGATGTGAAAAAGTTCTTTGAGTATCGAGGATCAATCATACAAAATTTGGAGAATTTTGGAGTCCGTTTGAGGTTTTTCTCGTGAAAATTAATGCCCGTTGGGAGTCAAAATTGGCCAAACTGGGCCAAAAAATAGAGTGGAGCAAGTGGTTCAAGGTCCAGATCCCGTTACGGCCCGGGTTTTGCATGATCTTTCCAGTCAATTGCAAGAATTAAGAATTAACATAATGAATAGGAACCAAAGAGAGGAGCGGCCAGCTGAGAGAGGTACAGGACGAAGGCTACAAGGAAGATGCTACAATCAATGTGATGAAGAGGGTCACTACACCTCTGATTGTCCTGAACCACCAAGAGAGAGAGGAGGGATATACCACCTATATGGACATGGTTGAGGAAGAATAGAATAAAGTCATCAAGAGCGGGCACTAGAAGCACCGCCGCCGCAACAACAACCACAATCGTTGCCTGGAAATGGAAAAGGTAGAGATATTAACATCATTACCCTTGAGCATCAAGATGTGGATGTTTTGGCCAATAAGAGAGCTAGGCATGATAAGGAGAAAGAGACAGAAGAAGAGAGGCAAAAAAGAGCAAGGAAAGGAAAGGCTAAGGTAGAAGACAAACCAGAAAGTAGCAAGAGGCGGCGAAGAAGAAAAACTGGTCCAAAAGACTACCTCCGTGGCCAAGGTGTTGAAGACTATGATATTGTCGACAACATACAAAATCAAAAGGCAAATATATCTTTTGGTTAGTTGGTGTCTTTGAATGCTAAATTGAGGAGACAGTGGACCAAGTGTCTGAGTACGCGGTTTCCTTCCAAGAAGGAAAAGCATCAAAGCATGGTGTCATCTTTGAGGGTTGGTCACCCAGTGGATATGGTACTAATAGTTGAAGCTATGTTGGGAAAAAAGACGGAAGTGCAAGCATATGTGGATGGTGGTGCCCAGGTGTGTGTCATGACCGAGACTATCATGAAGGAAGCAGGCATTAATATGGCAGTGAATGCTTCAATCCGTATGAGGATGGCCAACCACAAAAAGGCAAGGTGTCTTGAAATAGCTGAAGATGTGAAGATAAAAGTCTTGGGGATTGAGTGTTTGGTTGATTTCTATGTGATGCAAGCGGGTGAGAATGCTTATCCGATCATTTTAGGGAGGCCATGGCTTAAAACCCTTGGTGCTAAGAAGGATTGGGGCACGGGCTTGATCACCATCCCCGACAAAGAGAAAGGAAGGACCCTTGTCTACAACATGAAGACACACGAGAGCCGTACATAGCCCCTAGTGGAGATGCAAGATACGGATTCGATAGAAACCACGTCATATGATAGTGATGCTTCGTCTACATCATCTGAAGAAAGTGTAGAGGAAGGCTTGATGCAATTATGTCCTGATGTTTTTGGGATAAGTGTTGAAAAGGAAGCATTGGTGCATGATGTGAAGGTCAAGGAGGAGGAGGAGGATAGTCTAAAAGCATTTGTAGAGCCTGCCAAAGTAAACACAAGGAGCATGCTAGGAGAGGACTTGACAGAGAAAGAGAAAAAGGAGTATGAAGACATGTTAAAGGAATTTCCAAATCTATTCAATATACATAGTTGCAAGGAGCTAAAGGAGTCGAGCATAGAATCAATCTAAAAGAAGGTGCCAAGCCAAAGGTTCAAAAGCTTAGGAGGTTGGGGGTCATTCATGAGAAGTCACTTCATGAAGAGGTGATGAAGCTTTTGGAAGCAGATTTCATCTTTCTAGTGGAGGAGTCTGAATGGGTCTCTCCAGTTGTTATCGTGCCCAAGAAGAACGGAAGATTTAGGATATGTGTCAATTTCCAACATTTATATGCTGCCACAAAAAGAAATCATTATCCACTACCCTTCCTAGATGAAATCCTCAATCAGGTTGCAGTTCATGAACGTTACTCAATCATGGATGGATTTTCTGGCTACTTTTAGATCTTGATAGCGATTGAAGATGACCTTCATTACTCCTTGGGGTTGTTTTGCCTACAAAAGAATGCCTTTTGGGCTGGTTAATGCATATGCTACCTTCCAAGGATGGATGAATAGAGTGTTTGGTCCCTACTTGGGCAAGTTCATTCGCATTTTCATGGATGACATTGGGTGTTATAGCTCAAGGGTCACACATTTGGAGAAGCTGAGGTTGAGTTTTGAAAGGCTTGAACAAGAGGGTGGGCAACTCAACCCAAAGAAGTGTAAGTTTGCTCATGCCAGAGTCCATTTGCTAGGACATGTGGTTTCCCAAAATGGAATAGAAGCTGACCAAGAGAAAGTTAAGGCTTTATGCTTATGGATCCGCCCAGCAACACAAAGGATTTGGCATCATTTGTTCATAAGCTCAGGTACTTGTCACGTTTTTTTTGGATGCTATGTCAGTATGTGTATCCTCTCCAGAAATTGAGTCAAAGAGTCCAAGGGTTTGAGTGGAATGAAGACATGCAACATGCTTTTGATGGTATCAAGGAGGTATTGTGTGCTTTACCAACAGTCAATCCTCCCGACTTGCAATCAATTTTCTACGTATCTATCAATGTGGGGCCAATAGCTTTCGGGTTGGTTCTCTTACAAAAGCAGGGAAGGAACTTCAAGCCAGTCTATTTTGAGAGCAAAATGAAGAATGTAAGCGAGTTCTCCTATACGGAAATGGAACAGTGGGTATTCGCCTTAGTTCTTGCTTGTCAAAGGTTCAAGACCTATCTATTGCCCCAAAAGTTCTATGTGCTCACCACATCGAATCTTTTGCCTGATGTAGTACAACATTTGAAACCTAGCAAGCACATCTTAAAGTGGACTTTGGAGCTTCAAGAGTATGAGTTTGATTTTAAAGTAGATCATTCTGTTAAAGCTCACATGGAATATATAGTGGTACATAAAGGGGGAGAGCTTCCATCTTACCCAAGGGTTGACAAGGATGATCATGAAGAGGAAGTAGATATTACAGATGCGTATACAATGATGTTTGATGGTGCATACAGGAAAGTTCTTCAAAAGGCAAGTGGTGGGGTAGTCATTAAGAACCCAAAAGGCGAAGTGATCTTTTCTAGAGCTTATGTTCTTGATGAAGCTGAAACTAACAATGAGGCCGAGTATCTCACGCTTTTCCTTGGGTTGAAACAGTGTGTTGAGTTTGGATTGAAGAGGGTCATTGGAAAAGGGGATGCGTTGCTAGTCATGAATCCGTTTCTTGGTTTGTGGAATGTTAAGAAAGAAAATTTGAAGATGTGGTTTTATGGCATCAAGAATCTTTTGCATGAGTTTGAGAAGATGCAGTTTAAGCATGTTTCTCGTGAGCAGAATAAAGAAGCTGATGAGATGTCTAGGGACAAGTTGGATGCCTTGGGCTCCTTTAAAGGTCAAGGAAGCCTTGTATGCAAGAAAGGAATCATTGCAAGATGTAGAAGTATTTCTTGGTAAAAGGCAATGTCCAGAGGGCATGTCAAAGGTTCGGCGTAAGAGAATAGTTGCAAAAGCAAGAAACTACACATTCGTAGGTGAGGATCTCATGCTTTATGGCAAGGATAGAATTTTGAGAAAAGTGTCGTACAAAGAAGAGATAGGCTTGATTTTGGAGCACTACCATGAAGAAATAGGCCATCAAGGCAAGGATTAGGTTGTCTTTCGTGATTTGAGAGCAGGTTACTCTTGGCCCTCTATGATGAGAGATGCTTATTTTTGGTGCAAGTCATGCCATGAATGCCAAGTGTTTGTAAATCGCAAGCTTTTGGCTGAGCCGCAAAAAGCTATAATGTCTTTTGATGCAGTTGCAAAATGGGGAGTAGATGTTGTAGGTCCAATGCCGAAGACCAACAATGGCAAAAGGTATATCCTTGTGGCTGTGGACTATTTGACAAAATGGGTGGAGGCAAGAGCAGTAAAAGATGTAACATCAGGAAGAGTGGCCTCTTTTTTATATGAACAGGTGTGTTGCAGGTTAGGAGCTCCTATGGTTATCATTTCTGATCGTGGACGAGGGTTTAGGGGAAAACTTGTTGCTGCTGTCATGGAGAGATTGAAAATTCAGCATAGGAATTCTTCTCCTTACTACCCACAATGCAATGGATTGGTTGAGAACTGCAATGGTCAAATTATGAAGATGCTATCAAAGTATGCTAGAGAGCATCCTAAAGAGTGGGACTTGGACTTGGAAAAGTGTTTGTGGGCTTATAGAACTGCGTATAGAGCGTCAACACAGTCTACACCATATGAGCTTGTTCATGGGAAAGAAGCTCTTATGCCCATACAAGTGCAGTTGGATTCCTTGAAGTTGTTGTGCAGAATGCAAGGTGAGCATAATGACAAGCTGCAATAAAGAATTCTTTCTCTAGAGTTGTTGCGAATGAATAGAGAGAAAGCCAATGATTATTATCTTCAACAAGCAGAGACAAGGATGAAGAAAATGAATAAGAGGCTACCAGAGAAAGAGATCAAAGAGGGAGATCTGGTGATGAAGTATGATTCTCGTGTGTTGCTTTTGCTTCAGTCCATTTGGTCACATAGTCGATAGCTACAATGATATATCATGACTGAGTGTTACGCACAGCTGGACTAATCGAACCTACAAAGTCTAAGCCCCACTTTTCAAATGGTTGGGCTACCTTGATGGGATCTAGAGGCATCTTATCCTTCCTTTTTGGTTTCTTAAAACGTTGGCATTCATCACATCCCTTTGAAAAAAGTGATGCATCCTTGAATAAGGTAGGCCACCAATAGCCTAATTGCAACACCTTTCTAGTTGTTAGTTCCCCTAAGAAATGTCCTCTCGCTATACCCATGTGGGATTCTTGCACTATGTATAAATACTCATCCTCACGGGCACAACGTCCAAGAATATCGTCCTTCCCTACCCTGTAGAGAGTTCCTGCAATGAGAGAATAAGGTTCACATTCTTTTAACAGTTTTCGAGTTATGTTCTTATGAATCTCTTTGGGTGGAAAACCATTAACTAGAAAGTTCACAATATTCTCACTCCATTCAGGCATGGTGTCGACTAGAAATAAGGAAGTATCGGGCAATTCATCATCGACTCTAGTAGGGGCTTTACCATTGGGTATGCAAGACAAGTGATCCACCATGACATGTCTTTTACCAGGTCTCACCACAAGGTAAAATCAAACTCAAGGAGAAGACTCCAAAAGGGAAACAAAGAGGACTTTCTTAGAGTGGGTAGTTCGGCCAAAAGAGGCGCTCTCGCCTACCGAACTCCTAAGGAAATTTGATTCATGCTATATTGTATAGCAAGAAACATATGACCCTATAAGAGTGTGTGTCAGATGCTACTAACTTAGGAGACAATTGTGATATTTTCAATGAAGAAGATATCCCTAAGGATAATCAAGTGAGAAGACAGCATCCACCAAACCATCACAAGTGGGAACTACTGCTACAGCACCGCTTACAGCCATACAAGACATGCTCAAAAGGATGAATGAAATGATGAATAACATGCAAAAAGCACCTATGAGAGGAACAATACAAGGGATACCTCAACAAGGACAACAAATTAGGCCGCAAAAATGGTATGCAATTGAGGATAAATAGACCAACAATGAGACCAATGAGTTCTATTACCGACCAAAGTATGATGGAAATGTTCAATATGTTCCTATGAGGCCACAAGGAAAACCCATGTACAGATATCATCCTAATATGGCACTAGCTCAAAGACCACGGATGGGTATGGAAAGACC
This sequence comes from Adiantum capillus-veneris, assembly GCF_014529385.1. Lineage (NCBI taxonomy): Eukaryota > Viridiplantae > Streptophyta > Polypodiopsida > Polypodiales > Pteridaceae > Adiantum > Adiantum capillus-veneris. The sequence goes on from NC_140945.1 coordinate 137,674,406, forward strand.
TCAACCCATGTTGGGTCAACAACCTCCATATCCTAGACATAATGCGGTGCCTGTAAAGTACATGCATTCAGAGGGAGTCATAGATGAACAAGCACCAGTGCTTGTTACATCCTATGTTGAGACTAGTCCATCTACAGTAATGGTAGAAGGATATTGGTATAATTCACATCCACCACCAATGGAAGAACCTGTGACTTATACTACACTAGACCTTGTACCGATGTACTATGTAGCTAATCAAGGTGTTAGACCTTCAATGATAAGACCCATGATTAAACCAGAAACTAGGAACCGTCATAACTGTGGTGCAAATGATCACCAAAAAAATGAATGCCCAGAACTTAACAAGAACATTTATTCAGTTGAAGCTTTTTGTATGCAATGTTGCAAAAAGGGAGGACACTTCCCTGAAGATTTTCCAAAAAATCCTTTGAACAAAGGTAAAACAGTAGTGAACGTATTCTAAGTGATACCTAGTAGCTCATTGTGCACTCCTTGCCGCACTGTCAAAGCAAGGGACTTGCCAATACACCGTGTGCGAGCCACAAACGGCTCCAAGCACACAACAAGCCTAAACTAGCAAGATCAAGAGAACAAAGGGTGTGTCACTCACCGCTCTACGCTCGCCTTCGTGGTGGATTCCTCGCCGCGATGAAGAAGAAGCTGCAGTCGTGCCGCGCTCAACCGCTTTGCCGCCGTCGTGCCTTCGTAATGCTCGATCGCACACACACTCTCCCTCTCTCTCTCTCTCACACACACACACACAAGGAGGTGAAGAAGAAGAAGATGGAGATGGAGCAAGAGCACTCTTCAATTGCACAAATGAGAGAATGAGTAAAAATTAGGTTTAGTTGGCTTTTATAGGAGCTCACCCCATTCACACTTGGGCGCCCATGCTTAACCAACTAATCCCTTGAATGTCCAAGTTAAAGTGCGCCTCTCATCGGCGATCACTCTACCTTTCCCTATTGGTCCGACAAGCCCGGTACCTGACTCTAAATAATACAACGTTTATAGATCATAGGGTGTCCGTGTGCCGTGAGGGTTAACATGCCCCCCTTCCTGATGTAGATTCCGTCCTCGGAAGCTATTGAGTTGAAGCTGGTTCGTTGAGGTCGAAGAGCATTTGAGATGAATGTCCTTAGCCTTCTTCAGTCACTGCAAAATCAAACAACATTGGCACAGTAATTGCATTCTCTTAAAAAGCATATGCAGTTTTAGGTAGACAAATTGATTGGTCAAAGAATTTCAAACAATTTGATAGCAATGAACATTAAATTGCAATGTAATCAAATGCATAAACAGATGTAAAGGTAGAAAATTAAACAAGTCTGGGGTCGCTAATATGACGATCGAAAAGCACTAGAGATCGAATATTAATACCATGGGTAAGCTTCTTAATTTTCTGTGGTCAATTAAGTTGTTTAATCGCGAGAGCCAAGTATTCATGTTCGAGGGCTGACTAGAGGCTATACCTAGAAGACTTTGTAGTTAAGCTACCATAAAAGGAATTTCTCATGAAATCATCGCCTGATTGATTACTTTTTCTTTGACCCCCCAAGGTCTTTTCACATTGATTCAATTATGATGTGTGTGCTTATTTTGTATGCCTTGGGTTTTTTGCTTTTCAAGGAAAAGCGCCCACGTTGGGAACCTCTAGGGCTCTAGTACCATAGGCGATACATGTGAGTGAAGTACCAAATCAAGCTGAGATTTCTCTTCCAGCTTAAAATTTTACATTGTGGCACTTTGATTTTTTGTTTGTTCATTTTCATCATTTTAATTTTGTAACTTTGGGGGGTCATATAACACTGTTACCCTCCCCAGGCTCATCACATTAGTAAACTCCCTTTATAATACTTACGCTAAAGGTCAATAGGGTTAAGCCCACTAGAAAGCCCTCGTACATTTTATACAATGCTGCCTAAATCGGATTAAGAACCTAAGTAACCATTTCTTATTAGGAAGGCATTCCCCATGGTATTAAGAGAAGATTTCTAATACCTATCTTGGTCAAACTAGCTTAGTCGGACTGCTTGATTTTTAAACCTAGACAAGTGATTATGACAAAACATTACATTGAATTAAATGTTTGATACTAAGCAAATGCACTGAATAGTATGCTACCAATCACAATCAAAGCAGACAAACATGGATGCAAAAAAGATAAGGGCAATGCTAATGGACAAGAAACACCTGTTTGTGTTGATGGTTGCGCTTGATTTGAAGTGTGAACGAGAGAAAGATTCCATGAAGGTCCAAATCCTATCAATAGCAACACGCTCCTGTACACACTATGAAACACAAACAATACCTCTAGGAGGCACATCAGTGGGAAAAGAGAACTTTTCTAATCACTCAACTCTAAAACAGAAACACTCCTATCGTACCAATCTTACCTACCCTCCATCACTCAAGTGATGAGGATCGAAGGTGTTTCATGGCATAGGTTTCTGTTTCACTGTACCAAATGTGACATGTGTAGGTCTGAGTCAATGTTTTGACTTTAATGTGCATACTCGTTTGCTAATTGCTCTTGCTCTTTTTTTTTTTTTGTGAGTATAAAGCTTTATATGTACATTCCCTAAGATTGGAATTGAGAGGTCAGGGAAAAAGGTTGAGAGGGAAACAAGTGAATGATGGATGTCCACAAACACTCCCCCCTTCCTTGGGTAGATCATACCGTTTGAAATGAGCTTGTCACCCTTTGAAACCAATTGTTCCAGTTGGTAATAGGTGATGATTTTTGCCAGTAGTTTGTTATTACCCTAGGTGCCTTGTCAAGCTGCAAGGGTGGTAAGGTACTCTCCCAGGATTGAACTTGAAGTGGTTCATTAGGTGATTCTTGAACACTGGGAGGTGTGGATTCTTTGGTAGCTTCATGGAGGTCCACTACTATAGATGGAGGCGGTGTAGAAGCTTTTACCTCTATGGATGTATTACATGAGGAGCTAGAATCTTCATGGGACTCCCCCCTTCCTGAGCTAGGTGGAACAAATCGTTCTTTCTTTGGTACCCAAACTAGCTCGGGAGCAGGTGTGTAGCATTCTGTGATTTTTTTCTTTCCACGATCATTGATTCGTTTTGGAGCTACGGGATTGGGCTCACTTGGGTCAGGTGATAGGTAAGAGCACAATCTACGTTTTGGCACCCAGATTTGATCATTTCCTTGATAGTAGCCTTGGGCTTCCAATAGTCGTTTAGGGATCCATCGCAACATTTTCTTACTTTTCTTGGAGCGAGTGGTACGTTTCTTACAAGGCTTCTGTTTTTTAGCACTAGCTATGGTCACTAAAGAAGCTTTAGGGACCCACTTGTATGTTTTCTTCGTTACATTAGGATGAGTCTTGTCGGAAGCGATATGCATTGCTTGTAGCATATTTAAGGGTACATGCATTTCATCCCCCTCAGGTGTTACCCATGTTGTCCCCCTATTTCCCCAAGTGTCTATGGTTGATGCTAGGTGGACCCAGTCCACATTGTCTGATTCCGTCATACCCGGTAACACATCCGTGTAAGGAGAATCTTGGCCAATGTCTGTATCCTTCTTACAAGTGTAACAATATTGTAGTGGGGCCGAGTGAACTGTGGTGTCAGAGCGATGATCAATAATGGTTTTACTCCCTAAGGGGTGTACCTTACCAGTCACCAAATCCACTCTAAGGACAGAGTCTTGGAATTGCAAATAGACATGATTTTTAGACCAATCGTGAACCATTTGTGCTTCCCTCATGAATGGTCGTCCTAAAATCATTTCATATGACATAAGGTGTTTAGAGAAATCCATTACAATGAACGTATGTCGTACCTTGTGTCCTAGAACTTTGATCTTAAGATCCTTGAGCATCCCCATAGGTTTGGCTATGGTACCATTTGCCATCTTTACCACAATGTTAGTAACACTGAGGCGGGGTTTTCCCATGGATTCCCAACAATCTTTTGTAACGATGCTAACTCCCGCACCACCATCAAGAATTCCCTTTATAGTTAATCCCTTGGTAGTGATGGGTAGGGTCGCATTAGACTCGTCGCCTTCAAAATACTGCCCTAATTCGTTAATGGGTACCTCGATCACAGACTCCTGTCCATCTAAGTCAAGTGATTGCACATGATTTTCCTCATCAATCATAATCGAGTCAGGCCTATTTGGTTGTGCAAACTGCGGTAATCCCGTTTGTAGCTCTCCGTTAAGGAATGCTCGAAGTGCAAGGAATAACTCAGGATCTCCATACAGCTTTGCTCTGATCGTGGTTCGGACCTCAGAAGACATGAAGTCCACTAGTTTGGCAACATTCATTGGTGTTTTGCAAGGTGTAGGTCCTTGACTAGGAACTGGTGAGGATGGAATCTCATATTCCTCAATGGGATCAGGTATTCCTTCGTTAAACATCCTTTCCAACAAGAAGGGTGTATGCTCACTTTCTGATGTCCTGTCCTCACTCCCTTCTTGGATGATACTAGATATGGCTAACGGTCTATGGTTCATGTGGGGTGGATGAACTTGCGTGGGAAACACTGTGTCATGAATTTTGACCTGCATGGGTTCTGGTTCTAGTTTCCTTTGAGTTTCCTCCACTAAACCTCTTAGATGTTTCACCTGCTCAATCTCATCTACTGGGTTTGGGTACGTCCCAATCTTCTTTTTACGATTTTTCCCTTTTTGCCCCTGCGATTTATCTTGGGGGTCTTGGATTGGATTTGGAAACACTTGTAGTGTTTTCAGAGGCTCTTTATGATTTTCTCTTATTCGGTTTTCATTTGGTTCCATGTTACGGTTTTCTTTGTCGGTCTTTCCCTTTGTGGTATTGGTTCTAGTCTCCATTGTCTCGACTGAATCTGAATCATCCTCGAGGTCATTCATATACACGGGGTCATCTCCTGTTCCTATGTTTGTTTTGGAACTTGGCTTTGAATTTTCCGTATTCTGCGACTTCCTCCTTCGTGTCTTCTTTTTCTTTGCTTGGATAACTGAAATGGTATCTCTCTCTTCGAGGATATGGCCTGGCCCTTGAAGCATGGACCGTGTAATCGCATAAGCAGGTGCGACGGGTGGTATTGGCGATGTCACACTAGCAATTTCGACCAAATTCAGGGGTGTGATTTTAGGTGCATTTGGGTTATAGGGGCATTGGGCAATCAAGTGATCTATGCCACAACGATTACATGTGATTATTGGCATTGCAGACGTGCTCCCTTGATTCATTTGCATCTGTGCAGCATTCTTTTGCAGCCTAATAGGGCACTCCGCTACTCGATGTGGTCCACCACACTCGTAGCATTGAAGAGGTGGCCTCCTAGCCTGGGTGTTGATATTTTGACCTCTGGATGCGAGAGCAGCAGCTTGATAAACCGGCTTGACTTGCCCCCAACAATCTTCCATGTAGTATATAGGACACTCTTCCAATGTATCAAGTCCGTAGGCAATACTAGTGTCTATTTCCTCCTCACAGCCATCTGCATAAGCATTTGATGGCTCGCAACCCACTTGGTTCATAGGGGCGACTCTTGGATGCGGGGGCTGCGGTCCTAGCACAGGAGGTGGTAGCGGTGTAGCTTGTACAACATTTTGAGATCTAGGGACCATGTGTTGCGGTAGTTGCTCAACAGGTGGAGTGGGAATCAATACAGGAGCTCGAGGCGCATCCGTCCAGGCTACAGGTGGTCTATTTTCCATCATACGTTTGATCATTAAACAATCCTTAGCTTGGTGACCATACCTACCACATGCATTGCAAGTTCCATTAAATTTTACTCTAAACGTAGGGCACTCACTAGTGCTATGTGGACCTAAGAAAATGGAACACCATTGTTGCTCCCTTCTTGGATACATGTGACTATTTTGAGGGGGTCGATTATCCTTAAGAGACTCTTGGATTGCCTTGGTGAGGTCTGTCAAGAATGTCTCAAATACCTTTGGCTCATTGGCAATGGGCTTTGCAGTCATGGGTTCATACTCAATGGCTTGTGAGCTAGTGGATCTCGTGTCAGTAGACACCCTCATGCCTGCTATCATCAAGTTGTCCTCTAGTTGGATTGCATTGGCAGTGACATCTTCCCAGGTTGTGATACCTCTAATCACTAGTCCATTATAGATTCCTTCATTCCTCAACCCTCCAATGAATCGATCAAGCAGTTGGTTATTGTTGAAGCGCTCATTTATAGGGCAGCGAGAGTTTAAGTGCTTTAGACGACTAATGAAGTCCCTTACTGACTCTCCTTCCTTACGCTCGGCCTTCTGTAGCTGAGATGCTACACCCCAAAGCACACCTTCTCGTATGTACTCCTTTAGAAACAACCTTCGAAGGGTAGGGTAGATTGTTTTCTCGTCCACCCTTAGGGTCCTATACCAATCTCCAGCCTTCCCACTTAATGTCAAGCTTAAGGAATTGCACTTATGTAGTTCGTTGCGTTCCCCTAAGGAATCACATACTTGTTCAAACACTTCAATGTGTTTCCTAGCATCTTCGTCCCCATTGAATTTTTGCGTGAGTTTGGCAATTTGTACTGCCTTACTTCTAGGCTCTCTATCAGATGCATGATGCATATTTTCCGCGATAGATCGACCTATGGTTTGAGCAAACGCTGCCAAGTCACCTATGTGAGGAGGTAGGGCCGGTGGAGGTACTCTTGGAATCATATGTGGGAGAGGAACGGGTACCGGTCTTGGCATATGTGTGGATGATGCAGGATATGGAACATAACCGGGCATAGGTCCACTCGGATAAGGGCTAGGGAGCGGCACTCGAGGAGCATAAGCAAGTGGTACAATTGGAGGTGTGGGGGCCATGTGTGCATAAGGGGCTAGAGGCACATATGGTCGAGGCCCCATATTAGGTACTACGACACTAGGTAGTGGCACTGCGCTAACCGTAGATGTCATCGGTACATTCTCTGTCAGGCTTATCCCTGGAGTGAGCACTGGGTTTTCCTTGATAGAGGGTTGAGCCAAGTTAGGGAAGCTAAAGTTTTCGCTCGGAGGCTCAGATTGCATAGAGACCCCAGGTGAAATGACGTAAGATGGGTCCATGGGGCTCATTAGAGGAGTCTCCATTTGTGATAGAGTAGGCTGTTGAGCCTTGCTCGTATCCAGAAATCTCGTGGGGCCAGTTGAGAGTATATTTACCCCTCGGTTTTGCCTTTCTGATTGAATAATGCCATGGATAACATTACAGATCATTTTCTGTTGATCTTCGATGCTCGTGGCACTAGAGGTGGATTGTACAATCTCTATCCATCCTACATGGTAGGCGTGGCCAGAGTGTAGATCCGTCAACACCTCAGTGTGGAGGTCGTATGTCCAATGATCATTAATGAACAATCCTTCTAGAGTCGACGTGTTAATGGTTTCTTGTGAGGTAGAAGCAATATTGCTCCCCGTGGTTTTACTTGTCACCAACGGTACTCTAGAGGGAACATCTGAAGGAGGCAGCTCAACAGGGCCTTCTTGGTAAGAAGTTGGCAGGATATCCACATGGACACTCTTTGGGGGTGTGGGGTCCACGTGCGATGTGAAAGGAGAGTCCACTTCCCCACCCCCTTCGTGTGCTTCATTTGCATCAGGTTCCGAGCGAGTAGCTCTACCTAATGTTTCCATGAAACGGCTAAACATACTAGTACTAGGCTGTGGAGCTTCGGGAGGTGCATGGCCTTCTCTCTCAGTATTTTGGGTAGGGTATGCTTCCATGATTTCTGAGTCGGAGGAGGAATCACTAGCGGCTATTTTAGGGTCTTGGGTGGTGCTACCTTGTGTCCCCGCTGAGGGTGTAAAGCTTATCGTGGATGGGTAATGGGTGTCTGTATGAACAGAGGCACCCTCAATATGCTCGTGTTCTAGCACTCGTCCAGAGCGTAAGTGCATGTGCTTTTGATACCCTAAGGTGTCAAAAAGCTGCTCTAGGAGGCCTTGTGACTAGTTTTTAGCGTGCTTTTTGTTTGTTTTTTTTGCTAGATTTTTTAGAGCGTGTCGTGGAATGGGCTGTGTGATAGCTCGAAACGAGCGTATCGGTCAGAGGGTCGTGCCGTGCTTTACAGCCCTCCGTTTGGTCACTCTATGCCCTCGGAATCCCTAAAACTGTCAATTTCCAGTAGGGAACTAGGCCCAAACTAGAAAGTCTAAAGGTGCAAGTGGGAAGAGAAAGAAGGAGAGTGGAGGACTTGTCCCACATGCTCTCATTCTCTCTTGAGGGAGTAGGGTATATATATAAGAGTGAGTCTAGTATATATCATAAGAGTGAGGACTGAGGCCTGGGCCTGGGCTTGGGCTTGGGCTTGGGCTTGGGAAAATGATCCCGATCTATCTTTTATACAAACCAACCCGTACGTTTTAAGAGTCACGTTTTTTATTTTCGAAAAATTTCGCCGCCCGCTCACTCGCGTTTTTAATTTCCGTTTTTTTTTTTTTTTTTTTTTTATAAAGTTTTTTTTTTCGGAAATTTTTCTTTTTCTTTTTCTTTTTGGTGCAGAAAATACAAAAATTGAAAACGCAGATACGCAGAAAATTGAGAAATGCAGAAATTGCAGGAAATTGCAGAAATTACAGAAAAAACGCAGAAATTGCAGAAAATTGCAGAAATTGCAGAAAAAACGCAGAAATTACAGAAATTGCAAAAAAAAACGCAGAAATGCAGAAAATTGAAGAAATTGAAAACGCCGAACTTGAAAATGCAGAAATTGCGGAAATTGAAAAAACGCAGACAATAGCAGAAATTGAAACTTGACAGCAAATGCAGAAAACGCAAAAAACAGAAATCTCCACACACTCCTTCCCTACCTTTCCTATGATAGAAATTGCACCACAAGGAAGCGTAAAGTGCTAACCGAGCTTAGTGTAGGGCATATCCTCGGCAGCGGCGCCAAAAATGTGCGCTCCTTGCCGCACTGTCAAAGCAAGGGACTTGCCAATACACCGTGTGCGAGCCACAAACGGCTCCAAGCACACAACAAGCCTAAACTAGTAAGCTCAAGAGAACAAAGGGTGTGTCACTCGCCGCTCTACGCTCGCCTTCGTGGTGGATTCCTCGCCGCAATGAAGAAGAAGCTGCAGTCGTGCCGCGCTCAACCGCTTCGCCGCCGTCGTGCCTTCGTAATGCTCGATCGCACACACACTCTCCCTCTCTCTCTCTCTCACACACACACACACAAGGAGGTGAAGAAGAAGAAGATGGAGATGGAGCAAGAGCACTCTTCAATTGCACAAATGAGAGAATGAGTAAAAATTAGGTTTAGTTGGCTTTTATAGGAGCTCACCCCATTCACACTTGGGCGCCCATGCTTAACCAACTAATCCCTTGAATGTCCAAGTTAAAGTGCGCCTCTCATCGGCGATCACTCTACCTTTCCCTATTGGTCCGACAAGCCCAGTACCTGACTCTAAATAATACAACGTTTATAGATCATAGGGTGTCCGTGTGCCGTGAGGGTTAACCCTCATCTAAGAGTGAACCTATTGTTCCAATCAAGATAATCACCAGAGCCCGGGCTAAGAAAAAGAAACATAACTCCTCTGATGATTCGGAAAATACTAAAATTTCCTCTCAAAATTCCAAGAGAAGCAGAAGCAAAAGGTATGAGATGAGAAAATAGAAACAAAGGGCTGAAATTGAGAAGAAAGCAAAGAAACTATTCCAAGAAAAAGTGAAAGGAACGGGAAGTGAAATCAAGGAAACCACAGTGAAATCTGGAGGATCAATTCTGGTAGACAAAATTTTTGAGCCAATCAATGCAGCCTTGGAAGCTTACCAAGCAGGACTTAAAGCAGGCCAAAACATGATGGAAAACAAATGGAAAAACTATCCTTCTCCAGATATGGAAGCAGCTAAGCTTGAAGCTTATCAAAATCTGGTAGGATTTAATCAAGAGATGCTGGAAAAAGAAAAACCCAAGCTCGAGAGTATAGTAAAACCTGAGGAGCTTATGGTAGGAACAAGTAAAGAGAAATCCAAAGTGGTGGTAGAACCCCACCTTGAAACGGAAGAGCCAGAGCTCATAGTGCTTGACAGTGAAGATGCCTTAGATGGAATTCCATTCATACAAGAAGACTAGCCATGACACTTATGGGAAAAAAATAGAGAAATAAATGATGGGAGCCTAACTTTGAAGTCAGCTCCTATAGAGGAAGTTTGGCTAGACAATCTACCTCCTGATATGGACATGGATGTACAATCCTTGTATGGGGATTGCGGCTCTGAAGCTTCACGACGAATGTCTAAACCAATGACTCTGAAAACACTACCCTCTTACTTGGGAGATAACGAAGATGAATCCATAGTGTGTAAAACCACTCATATAAAAAGAGCGGAACATACCCTAGAGGTAGACAACCTCCATTCAATCATGTCTACACCCATTCAATGCACTCTTACTTTAGGAGAACTGCTAAAAATCAGACCATATCTATGGAATATTTTACAAAAAACTCTAGAGAAGGTGGGGATAATAGGGCTAATTGCAAAAAATTTGGGAAAATTGAAACGCAAAATGGATAACAAAGAAATTAGATTTGTCCCAATGAACAAAGTCGGAGAATACTACGAAGAGGAACAAGGAAACACAACCCTTCCTGCGAGATACAATGATATAGAAACCATGGAAATACTAGATAGTGGGGCAGCCATGGCCATAGCCACGAAAGCAGTATGGGAATCATGGGGAAAACCAGCCATTAGACAAACTCAAATGAAATTGCAATTGGCTGATGGACACATCCAAAAACCCTTAGGACTGCTTCAAAAAGTGATATTAGTTCTTGTGGAATTGATTATCAACATACTTTTGCAATAGTGGACTCTGGAAAGAAACTCAATTACGAAATCATCTTGGGAAGACCTTTCATGCGACAAGTACAACTCATTCAGGATTGGGAAAACAATTATTTGTACTTGAAGCAAGTGGGATCGATAACAAGGATTAATCTTAAAGATCACACTTATAGAGATGTCATGAAAACACCCATACAAGAATTCGACTCGGTCTCTTTGGTTGAAACTAAGCTTCCATCTTGGTTGAACAAAGACACACCTATTTGGATGTGTGGAGCTTCAAAAAACGGGAGCTTAAAACAGAAGAATGTATCTTAGAAAGGGACTGCACAGATGAATCTTATGTACCTGAACCCTTTTTGGAGCATTTGTTTGAGCCATTTGAGTAGACTCAAATTTTAGCAACAATGGATGTGTGTGTAAATACGTCTATGCCTACTCAATTTTGCAATGAGGACGGCTATGACATAATTCCCATACAAATGATCTCAACCCTTCACTTGAAGACATAATCCAAGAATCCAAGGACTTAATGAAAACTCAACAAGTCTTTTCAGACCTCTACTATGACTCAACAAATGAGTTAGAAGAACATTCAGCTACCTCAAATGATTCGACTTGAAAAAAGACATGTGAGAGCTAAACTACTTATAAAAGGAGGGGAGGAAAAGTTTTTTGACTTTCCAAACCAGAAACTGAGAAGACAGAAATGGTATAAAATAAAAAGAGACACAAGAAACATGAAATCTATACCTATGCCTTCAATCTCTAGTAGAACATAGTTTCTAATGCAGATAGATGCACATGATTGTGTCAAAGACAAAATCATTGGTAGATATCCTTTGAACAAAAAGCAAGAAATATAAAAAACAACGAGAAAAACAAGAAAGGAAACTCAAGAAAAACCTAAATACCAAGACAAGGATTCAACCATGACATGAGTTGAACGAGAAAAGAAGTATCAAGATTTGAAGAAAGCTCTAAAGGAGATATATACAACTGAAATGGAAATCACTAAGGAGGAAAATAAAGATGTAATGAGTGTTCTATCCCATTACAAGAAATATACTCTTCAAGACCAACAGATCATAGTTGAACAACCTGTCAAGGAACTAAGAAAACAAGGCAAGTCCTTTGAAGGACCTGAAAACGCAAAAAAGATAGATCTGGCCGAACCAAGAGAAGAGTCTAAACCTGTCTACATTGCAAACGACTTAACAAAAGAAGAAGAAGCGCTTTTCTTAAGCCTACTGAAAGAATACCAAGATATCTTTTCTTGGCCTCATAAGGATCTCAAGGGTGTTCATCCAAAAATCTATCAACATACCATATCGATGAGATATGATGCAAAACCATACAGACAAAGGCCATACACTTATAATGAGATATTTTCTAGAAAGATCAAGGAAGAGATAGAAAATCTAAAGGAAGCCAAATTCATTTATGAAATTGAACACACAGATTGGGTGTCTCCAATTGTGGTAGTACCCAAGAAAAATGAAAAATTACTGGTGTGTGTCAATCTCAAGAAAGTGAATGCAGCTACCATTAGAGACAAATTTCCTCTGCCAATCACTCAGCATGTTTTAGAACGAGTTGTAGAAAAATAAGCTTACAGCTTTTTAGATGGTTTTTTGGGATACGATCAATTTTTTGTTGACCCCAAAGATCAGTATAAAACTGCCTTTGTAATTGAATGGGGTATTTTTGCCTATCGGGTTATGCCTTTTGGGTTAACTAATGCTCCTGCCACCTTTAAAATATTGGTGAGCCATGCTTTTAAGGAATACCTTTGGAATTTCTTGGAAGTATATATGGATGATCTATGTGTACATTCATCAATCTGGGATGATAATTTTGAACACCTCAAAAAGGTATTCAAAAAAAGTATAGGATTTGTTTGAATCTTAAAAAGTACACATTTATGGGAAGACAGGGAAAACTTCTTGGACATATAGTGTCTAAAAATGGCATAGCTACTGGTGTGGATAAAATTCATATTATTGTTGAATTGCCTAGATTGACAACAGTCAAAATGGTTCAAGCTTTCATGGGACATTGTGTATATTACAAACAATTCATTTATATATACACTATAATTGCAAAACCCATCTACGGCTTGATTACACTCTTTGAATGGACTGATGAGTGTGAAGAGTTCTTCATGAAGCTCAAGCAAGCTCTCTCTTCAGCCCCAATATTGAAATCACCAGATTGGAATAAGATATTCCACATACATGTAGATGCTTCCAATTTTGCCATTGGGTGTATACTAGCTCAACCAGGAGACGGAAGAATTGATTTTCCTATTTCTTATGCTAGTAGACAATTGAATATGGCAGAGAGAAACTACACAACCACCAAACAGGAAGGATTAGGAATCATCTATGCTGTAAAAAAAGTATACACATTACTCATTAGCTAACAAATTTGTGTTCTTTGTGGACCACCAAGCCTTATTTTAATTGGTCAACAGCCATGCAACACAGGAAGAATAGTGAGATGATTCATCATTCTTTTGGAATTTGATTTCATTGTAGTTGTGAAAAGGGAACCACTCACCAAAGAGCAGATCATTTATCAAGGATTATATCACGAGAGCAACCCAAGGGAGTGGATGATGATCTATCAGATGCATATCTATTCTCCGTGGAAATGATACCCCGATGGTCGGAAAATATGGTATCATTGATGACCATAGCTCAAGTGGATTTACAAATACCACTTCTTATTACAACCAGATTAATTGAGCAATCGGCTATGTATCAATTACTAGCTAGAAGGCTATAAAAAAGAAATCGAGATGGAATATTGCTTCTATGTATTAATCCTGAAGAGAAAATCCAATACCTAAGTCAAGCACATGTTACCATCATGGGACTTCACTTTGAGGAAGACCAGACTATGCAATGGATCTTGAGACTTGGTATCTATGGTTGCTGCTAGGTAGACCCAATCCACATTGTGAGACTCGGTCATCCCAGGTAGAACATCCATATAAGGGGAATCTTCCCCAAACATCAGTGTCCTTTTTACAAGTGTAACAATACTACAATGGGGCCGAATGAATTGTGGTGTCAGATCTATGATCAATTATCCTAGAGGATGTGCTCGACCATTCATAAGATCAACCCGAATGATAGAGTCTTGGAACTACAAGTAGACATGGTTTTTAGACCAATCATGCACCATTTTTTCTTCCCTCATGAAAGGAGGTCCTAAGATCATCTCATATGACATAGTGTTCTTGGAAAATCCATAACAATGAAGGTATGCCTTATTTTGTGTTCATAGACCTTGATCTTGAGATCTACTAGCCACCCAATAGGTTTAACAAAAGTCCCATTGGCCATCTTTACCACTATGTTTGTAGTCTCAAGGTGAGGTCTTCCCATAGATTCCCAGTAATTTCTAGTTACAATGCTAACCCCAGCGCCACCATCAAGGACTCCCTTTGTAGTTAATCCCTTGGTAGTGATTGGTATGTTCTCATTGGATTCATTGCCTTCAAAGTATTGTCCCAATTTTTAACAGGTATTTCAACAACAGAGTTCTCATCTAGGTTGGGTTGTGATCTAAGTGTTCCTCCGCTATTGGCACCTCCCTAGCTCCATCCATCTGTTGTGGTAGCTCGACTTTCAGTTCTCCATTGACAAAAGCTTGAAGAGCTAAGAATAGCTCGAGGTCTCCATATAGTTTAGACATGATGGTGGTTCTAACTTCTGAAGCCATGAAATCCATCAAGTTGGCAATATTTAATGGCGCTTTTTGGGCTTAAGTCTCTTGACATGGGGAAGATGGGATCTCCATTTCTTCAATAAGGTCACCTAATCCCTCTATAAACATTCTCTCCAACAAGAAGGAAATACGTCCACTTTCCAATTTGACTTAAAGTCATTTTCTTTTTAGATGACACTAGGTATGGATAGTGGTCTATGGTCTTTGTGAGGTTGATTTCCTATAGGGAACACTGTGTCTGTAATCTGGATCTGCCTAGGTGTTGGCTCTAGATCCCTTTAGGTCTCTTCTACCAAACTCATTAATTGCTTAACTCTCTCGATCTCCTCTATAGGGTTTGGTAAGTTCTTATCTTCTTCTTCTTCGGTTCCTTGGGTCCTATCCATTGTGGCTCATGACGATCTTCCCTATTTTTTTCTTTTCTAATGGTCGTTTTAGTCTCCATGGTCTCATTCAAATCAAAATCCTCTTTAGCGTCATTCATATACACAGGGTGGTCACTAGTCCTTATATTGGTCTTTGAACTGGGGTCTGACTTTGCTTCTTTTTATGATATCTTCCTTTGTGTTTTCTTCTTCTTCTGAGATTGGGCTGGGGTCTGACTTTGCTTCTTTTTATGATCTCTTTCTTTGTGTTTTCTTCTTCTTCTGAGATTGGGCAATTGATGTTGTGTCTCTTTCTTCAACAATATAATTTTCATTTTGGAGCATCGATCGTGTGAGTATATTTACTAGTACCACAGGTGTACTTTGTGATGGCTACTTGGTAATCTTGATAAAAGTTCAATGGCGTGATCTTGGGTGCATTTGGATTATTAGGACATTGATCAATCAAATTATCTATGGAACATCGATTACACATGAGTATCGGCATTGTAGTTCTACTTGTTTGATTGGTTTACATTAGTGTGGCATTGTCAGTTTGTAGTCTAATATGACACACGGATACACAATGTGGACCACCACACTTGTAGCATTGAAGAGGTGGTCACTTGGCAGTGAACTTGATATTTTGGCCTCTTGCTGCAAGAGCAGCTACTTGATAGATAGGTTTGACGTGTCCCCAATAGTCCTCCATGTAGTATCGTGGACTTTCTTCAAGTGCATCAATCCCATAGGCAACATTAGGGTCTAGCTCATCCTCGCAATCCACACAAGCAATAGATGACTCACAACCCACTTGATTCATAGAAGTGATTCTCGGATGTGGGGGTTGCGGTCCTAGCACTAGAGGTGGTAATGGTGTTTTTTGAACAACATTTTGGTCCCTAGGGACCATGTGTTGTGGAGATTGTTTAAGATGTAGGGCAAGCATCAATGCAGGAACTCGAGGAATGTCCGTCCAAGCTAAGGTTTGTCTATGGCCATTGCACATTTAGATACTCTGCAATCCTTGGCTTGATGAGCATACCTCCCACATGCATTGCAATTCCCATTAAAGTTTACTCTAAACGTAGGGCATTCACTGGTACTATGTGGACCAAAGAAAAGCGAGCACCATTGTTGCTCCCTTCTAGGATACATATGATTGTTTTGTGGAGCACGATTGTCTATAAGACTTTCTCGAATGGCCTTGGTGAGATCTGCTAAAGTCATCTTAGATATCTTTGGCTCTTTAGCAATAGGCTTTATGGTCATTGGCTCATGCCCCGATGCTTGCGAGCTAGTAGATTTAGGCTCAACAGACACTCTTTCTCCTTAAATCATCAAATTGTCCTCCGATTGCATTGGTGGTGACTGCTTCCCAAGTGGTGATACCTCTAATGACTAGGCCATTGTAGACATCCTCATGTCGTAGTCCCCTAATGAATCTATCAAGCAATTGGTTATTATTAAAGTGCTCATTTGGATTACAAAAAAATTTTGAATGCTTCAAGCGACGAATAAAGTCTCTCACGAACTCCCCTTCCTCTCGTTGGTCTTTCTGGAGCTGAGATGCTACACCCCAAAGCACTGCCTCTCATATGTACTCTTTCAAGAATAGTCTTCTAAGAGAAGGGTAAATCGTTTTCTCTTCCATCCTTAGGGTCCTATACCAATCCCCTGCCTTCCCACTCAAGGTCAGGCTTAAAGCATTACTCTTATGCAGGTCATTGTGTTCTCCTAGGGAATTGCATTTGTTTAAATACTTTGATATTCTTTCTCACATCCCCGTCTCCAATAAATTTTTGTGTGATCTTAGCCATTTGTACCACTTTACTTCTAGACTCTCTATCAGGTGTGTTACATATGTTTTTAGCAATAGATTGATCTAGATTGAGCAAATGTTGATAAGTCACCCAAGTGAGTAGGTATAGTGGGGACAGGTGCTCTCGAGAATGCATCTGGAATGGGGATTGACATTGGGTTATGCATAGGGGTGATCCTTGGGTCCCAAGCTGGGTATAATGTTGTGCCATCTGGTGGCCTAAAGTTCATATGTGTGGCCCTAAGCATAGCAGACGTGGGATGTGACATGCTAATGCTAGCTGGTATGGTCCCATTGAAATAAGGTCTTGGATGTTGTGTTTGTGGAGTATAAGTTGTTGAAACAATGGGAGAGGTAAGAGCTACATGAGCATTAGGACCCATAGGTGAATATGATTGATACACACTAGTAGGTATTGTTGTAGGCATTGAGCCACCATGTAGTGGTGATTTACTAATAAATGAGGTCCATGGCATGTTTTATATCATGCCCATCATAGGGGTAGGCATGGTAGCCGTGGTGTCATCAAGAGAAAGATGAGCTAAACTTGGAAAGAGAGCTATCGCTTGTGGGCTCATATTGTGTTGAGACCCCTGGCAAAACAACATATGCAGGATCCATCGAGCTTACCAAGGGAGTCTCCTTTTTTGATAAAGTTGTTTGCTTACCCTTCCTTGTATCCAAGAATCTCATGAGACCGTTGAAGGCATGTGGATCCCTTTGTTCTGCCTCTCCAGCTCAATAACCCTATGGATAACATCACAAACTCTTTGTTGTTGCTCCTCAATAATCCTTCGTTGTGGATTGTAGGACATCTAACAACCAACCCACATGATAGGTCTGACATGTGCATATGTCGATTAAAGTCTCCGTTTGTAGTTCATACTCCCAATTCTCATTTAGAAACATCAATCCATCTAGGATTGAGGTGCTAGGGGTGTCCATTGAACTAGATGCAATGTGGCTCTCTACGGTTTGACCCTTGGATTACTTTACTAGCATAATTGTTGACATAGGGGCCTTTGGCTTTAGCTCTCTCCATTGCTCTGCCTTGCGTAAGCTTTCTATTCCCCTCCGAGGTAATATAACCTCAGAGGGGAATATCTCTAAAGAGTCAAGGGTTGCAATGAATGGAGTATTCACATGCACACTCTCTAGGAGCATGGGATCTACATTGGTCATGAATAGTGAATCTACTTCCCCATCCCCTTCATTTACATTACTAACTCCATGTTCAGAGTGAGTGGCTCTAAAAGTCTCTTTCAAGTGTCTAAGCACGCTTGGCCTGTGGACTGTCGTGGGCCCATGGTATGCATGTCTTGGCTTAAATTATCGGGATTGGGCATCAAATAACCTTCCATGACGTCATAGTCAAAGGAAGAGTCACTAGATGCAATATTTGGGTCTTGAGTGGTACTACCTTGGGTTCCGGCTGAGGACGCCCTAGAGCCTAATGTGAAGGAATAATGGGTTCCCGCATAAAGGGAGACACTCTCTAAATGACCTTCCTCTAGCACATGACCAGAGCGTAGGTGCATGTGACCTCAACACCCTAGAAGTGTTGGTGAGTGTCCATGAAGGCCGCTCACTTAGTTTTTTGGGTGTTTTGCAACCCAAATTTACTCTCAATTTTATTTTTTTTGGTCCCTTTTTCTAACCAAGCCACATAATATAGCATGTGATTACTCAAAATGAGCTTCTTGGTTAGAGAGATGTGTCGTGCTTTACATCCCCTAATTTGGTTACTTAAAGCCCTTAGAATCCTAAAAGCAGTCTTTTTCTAGTCGAGAAGAAGGCAAACTAGTAAGTTTAAGGGTGTAAGTGTGAAGGGAAGGGTGGAGGACTTGAAGGACTTGTCCCACATGCCCTCTCTTCACCTTGAGGGGGTAGTCTTTATATATATAGTTAGTAGTGTCTATACTATATCATTAGACTAAGGATGAAGGCCTAGGCCTAGGCTTGGGCTTCGGCTTGGGGAATGATCCCAATACCATTCTTTTAATATAAGAATTTTTTTACCTTTTGTTTTTTTTTTGTTTCAATTTTTTTGAGCGTTTTTATTTTATTTTTTTACTTTTTTTAACAAAAGAATAATTTTTTCAAAAAATCTTTCTGTGGATAAGGTTGTGCTGCGTAAGCATCGAGCTCACGTGCATAGAGCCTGTCAAACACGCGCAGCTACACCTTGCAGCTACAACACTCTGCAAACTAACTAACTAACACTGCAAAATACACTGTCTAACACACCACACTGCACACTGACAGAACTAACCACGTGCTCACTATCCACTTCAAAAAACCTGTACAACACAGAGTTACTAACACTAACAGATATGCTAAAACCTGCACATTTCAGCCACTAACAGATCTCACAAAACCTACAAAAACCTGAACATTACAGCGCTTAACAGATCTAATAAAACCTACTAAAACCTGCACATTGTAGCCACTAACAGATTTAATCCAAACTCAAAAAAAACCAAAAATAGATGGAAAGAATGGCTTCAAGAGGCAACACATAGTGCTCCTCAAGCTTAGTGCAAAGACATCCCCGGAAACACACCAAAAATGTGCACTTCTATTTCACGTGAAGAAGGTTGGGAACTTGGGGGGAACTTGCCAAACACTATGTACGAGCCGCGAATGGCTGCAAGCACACAACTAGACTATCCTAGTAAGCTCAAAGGGGCAATGGTGTGTCACTCACCGCTCAATGATGTTGTTGTGAAGGATTCTGTGCCGCGAAGAAGAGGGATTGCCTCACCGTCATCGATGTCGCCGCAATGCTCTCTCTCTCTCTCTCTCTCTCTCTCTCTCTCTCTCTCTCTCTCTCTCTCTCTCGCATACATACACATAGTCTCGTGAGCACACGATGGAGGAGAAGGTAGAGGTAGAGCAAGAGAACATCTTTAGTATGCTCCTCAAGAATGAGGATTTTAGGTCAAAATGGAACTTTTATATGAATTTGACCCATTCACACATGGATGCCCACAGTGGACGATCATAGGAAAAATAATGTAAAAATGAGATAAGTGGTGTGTCTCTCATCGGAGATCACCTACGCACCTATAGGACCAACAAGCCCGGTCTATGACTCAAATAAAGTGATAAGGCATCCGTCAAAGGTGATAGGGTATTCGTAAGTGGTTAATAGATTGGATCCTTGATACTTATTATAACTTATACTACTATCTTGGTAAGCATGGTTTAGTGTGAACCACTTTTTTAGTAAGCTAAGTTTAGTGCGAGAAATCCCTTAATAACCTAACCCATAAAGGGTGCATAAATAGAAGGGTTTTTTTTTCCTTTCCCATTATGTTTCCTTCTGGCATGTATTTGATGCACTCTCCAATGTGGGGTTCATGCACTCCGCATCTGTCGTGAACGGGTCCCTTCCCCCTTTCACTCATGGTGCTTCATGATGAACGCATCTTTTTTTTATGTTTGGCTTGATGGTGGGCGACTTTGCATGACATTTGGCCCATCCATTTGTTGACATCATTCAACGCAATAACTCCCCCTCTTACCCTCTTGTAAGAAGGACATGTGCTAGGTGGTTGCTGCACTTCCATAACTGATGGGTTTCTACTTTTTCCTCTGTCTCTTCCTCTTCCATTATATAAGGTGAGGTATTTTACTCCTCCCTCATAAGACTTGGTATAGGGACTTGTGTGTTATTTTCAAAAGCATTTAGCACGCTCCGAAGCTTCGGTGTCGACGAGATGATCTTCACACTCTTCTAGGTGCCAACGCTCTAGTGGTGGCAACGGTGGTTGCTGTGGGGATGCCGCCGCTGATGCCTTGACACCACCTCGTGTTCGACGAGGCTCCTTACCTTCCCCTTATTTGCACGCCCCCACACTAGCCACGGCATTGCCATCTATGCCAGGTTTTGTGCGGCTATCGGTCGTTCCTGGCTACACACCACTAGCTACTCCTCCTGGAGTCACCCCAGTCGCGACACTCCTCTCTTCGGGACCCAGACTCCAGTAGAGAAACCTAACGTCCGTACCCCCATCAAGATGCCACTAGAGACACCACTCGAGACCCCTGTCGAGACACCCAGGTTCACGCATCACAGGCGAGAGGGCTTGCCGTACTCGGATGACATCAGTGGGCGGCATCATTGAATGATGAAGGCAAGAAGTTGATCTCGCGCATGCGCGGTCTTTGCTCTCAGGTGTTTTGACACTACATATAAAACACCTGGAGTGAAGCACCAAATGAATTAAAAGACAGAGTCATCAACATGCTGCATGACGAGTTTCCCTTGTCAAGTTGGGATGAGCGCTTCAATGAAGACCTGATGAAGGTTTGAATGCGCGAATACTGCAAGCACAAGGTTTATCAAGTACAAAAATCAATAAAGCATGGGTGGAACAGACCAAATTGGATGGCCAAAGAAGATTGGAAGAATGCGAGGCAAGCAGCGCACGAGAATCCTGACAAGTGGAAGCACAAAAGGAGGCAACTAAAGCGCGAGTAGAGGCAGGGAGCTCGCACCACTTGGGGAGCGGTTGGTGGGCATCATTTGAGGCCGATTTTGTAAGTGTTTTTGCATTGCACTTTAGGTTTGGTAGTTACATCTATTTGTACTTTTAAATTCTAACATAATGTATTCTTTGTATGTTTTGAACAGTGGTCGATGTGACAGGATGGGACCCCAAACCGTACGAGCGTGAGTACGCAGGCAGAAAGGGCTTAAACTCCTTGATGGACATTCTCAATTCTCACGGCGGCATGGTTAGTATTTCACTTTACTCTTTTACATTTGTTGTATTTTAATGATAAGCTCAAAAAAATAGATTGTTTTGTAATTATATGTTTATACTTACAGAAAGTCTTATTGTTTTTCTGTAGAATCCAACAGATACGCCGCTTGGACGTGATGATACATTTGATTAGACGACGTCAATCTAGCCGTAGCCAGATAGCATTAGTTTTCTTTTGTCATAGCATGTATAATGAGATGATGTGTGTACATCTTTTTGTAACTATTGAAAAACGATGTATTTTCTCAATAATGACAATGTGTTGTAACTAATACATTTGCAAAGCTTAACAATCAAGTGATTTTGCCTATGATGTGTGTAATTGTCATCGATTTACTTTCGTTAATTCACTTTCTTTCAATTACTTTTGCCAGTTTTGTACTTCAAAGGTGAATATGTGCTTATCTTGGATTCATTTAGGTATACTTTATTCTGGAAACATTCAATATGGTTGATGGGAATGCCCTGCCACCCAACATTTTTTACTCTTGGGCGTCGCTATAAGCGTCTCTATATAAGGTTTTGCAACGTCGCTACAGAAGGAGTGTAGTCATCGCTATATGCGTCGCTATATAGCAACACTTATAGTGACGATTATAGCAACTTTCCCGTAGCGACGGTCTTAGCGACACCGGGGAGTAAAAACACCCAATGTATTTTTGTCGCTAAAAGCATCACAAGTGCA
This sequence comes from Adiantum capillus-veneris, assembly GCF_014529385.1. Lineage (NCBI taxonomy): Eukaryota > Viridiplantae > Streptophyta > Polypodiopsida > Polypodiales > Pteridaceae > Adiantum > Adiantum capillus-veneris. Next base: position 137,696,545 of record NC_140945.1, read on the forward strand.
CATGACCTCTTGTAGTGGCTTTCTCAAATTATGTACTCTATCTATGCTCATTAGGGGCGAGCAATTTTTGGTGAGCGCTTTTCAAGAATCGGGTGAGCGGATTCCCAAAAGAAGGGATAATCTACCCATCTCTCTCTCTCTCTCTCTCTCTCTCTCTCTCTCTCTCCAACTAAAATTTGATTGTAGGTTCATGTCCAACTTACATTCAAACAAAAACCACCATGGATGCATTCAATACACTATTGATAAGACAAAGCGAAGTTCCTTACACACAATTATGGTCTATTTCATATAGCAAACCCCAAATCTATGTGTTCCATTGCATCAAAAGTAAACACTACAACAAAAGAAGGTGTTATCGACGCAGATATCGACGCGGTCCGTCGCTATACGCGTCGCTATCTGCGTCGCTGTGAAACCAGTCGCTATTAGCAACGTTGATAGCGACGTGCATAGCGACGACCATAGCAACGCATATAGCGACGACCATAGTAGAAATTTTTTTTCTTGGGCAGAGGGCAGGTAGCCTGGCCTATGCCCAGTTAAAAGATGGACACAGCCACAGCCAGACTTCCTGCCGTCTGCCCAAGAAAGCGAGTAGCACCAAAATATCAACCATGCTCCCGCGCGCAGAAATTTCGGCAGAGTTCCCTTTGTTTTTACATAAACTTTTAAAAAAAAACCATATCATGTATACACCTCCTACATGCTATCCATGTAGGATCTCACATGAGATTTAAGGCCAATGAAAGACAACCATACCAACTGAAAAGCATAGCCATAACTTAAAAGCATAACCATAACGAACCATAACCATAACTTACAACCATAACCGGCTATAATCACTTTGATCAAAACCATAATACAGATAACCATAACCATAAACAAAATTAACAATAACCATAAGCATAACCAGAAAGAGAAACAATAACTGTCTATACAATGACAATGACAATAATCATAACCATAAGGGAAACAATAATTGTCTGAACACTAACTGTTTGTACAAAAAAGACACACAGAAGCATGTCTGTGTCTCACAAAGCATATAGATGAAATCTGGTCCACTAATGACTAGGCGTCGCAACCTGCACATAGGACAACTCACAAAATTAGTATTGATATTACTTCACATATACTAACTTAATTAAATCAACTCACACATATTAACGTCTCACCTCAAGCAATCAGCGAGACTGTAAGGCCTCCCAGTCTACAGGCTCTCTTGAAGCTTCAAGATCATTCAGTACTTCATAGATACCTCTGCGATATCCATTTGACTCCTCCTCGCGTGATGGAGCTCGATGCATCGCAAGATTCTGCGTTTATACAAAAATCAAAGTAATAAGAATACATGATTCATCGCGTTTTAAAAAACGCCATAGTTAAGATTGGATTAGAAACTCACAAACTCATAGCGAGAGGTGTCGAAGCCTCCGCTGCCAAGATGAGATGTCACTCTAGTCATCTGTCGTACCTACGCGGCCTCACGCTGCTGTCTGAACCGCGTGGCCGCTGTCTGCTCATCCTCCTTGATCTGCAACCACGTCTCGTGTGGGATGCCCGAAGGCTTCGACGAGCCGGTCCTGAAAGCCGTCCGAGCTGCATCTCGTCGATGTTTGATGGTGTCCCGTGCAACACCCTTGATCCACCGCGCCAAAACAACGGAAGAACCCGGAGCAGGCTGGTACTCTCTCAGGATGGTCTCCACTATGTAAGTGAATTTTTCCTTGTCTTACTGATCCCAAGACGTCAGAATGCTGGTCGAAAATTGCAGCTCCACGAGTTGGCGAATCCGCTGTCGCATCTCAGTCCCGACTCTATCAATGTCAACAAAACCATCTCCCCGTATAGTATAGAGCTTGGAGGCACTAGGATCGTGTGCCCCCCAAGGTGTCCGAGGTGTGCCAAGAGGTGTGTCGAGAGGTGTGCCTGGGTAAGATGGGGGTCGTGAGCGAGGAGGGGTCGAAGTATCTGTGGACCCTCCTCCACAGCAACCACCACCTCCACCTGACGATCGCCGAGATCGGCGAGTGCGCCTGTGTTGCGGAGATGAGGACGTACCCGCCTCTGCCCCACCCCTAGGTGTTGAAGCAGCCGTGATGGGAGAAGAAGGGGTCGTACCCATAGGCGTCCTGAACTCCGTAGGCGTCCCCCCCCTAAGCGTCGGTCCCTCGGGTGTGAAGCCCGGAGGCGTAGTACCCGTGCCTCTGGCTACCCAGTACTAAGAAGCCTCTGCCATCTGAGTAGGCGTCATCCGTGTAACGAAGCCCATGAATGCATCTGCACTGATGGAAGCGGTATCTGGAATCTCGTCTGCCATACTAAAGTCCTTCACAAAGAAAGTAAAATAAAGCGTCAGAACACAGATGTTTAAATTAACTTTAAGCTTAATTTTAAATCAAAGTCTTCACACAAAAACTTACAGGCCTAGGCCTCGACGAGTGAGGCATCATCGATAAGATCTTGCACCGTATCATCGTCTATCTCTAATTGCAAACATAACTCCGCCCCAACTCGTTCTGGCATACCTTCGTCCATCTCATCTAATGTCACAGTAGTATGGACGTCGTCTGACTGACTTTCCTCCAGGAGATCTTGCACTTCAAATACTTGTTTATTTCTTGAAGCAACCTGAACCACAAACCACCATTGTCGCTCTCGAGGGTCCGGTAAAAAGACCACTTGCTCGCAATGTTCGATAGAATCTACGATACGACTCCTATGGAACGGGCATTGATTTTCGCGACATAGCACCTACATCTGACAGAGAGAGAAAAAGGATTATGCGTGAAGGTCCGACCAATATAGAGCCAAGGATGGAAGCAAAAAAGGGCTTACAGACAGAAGACGACAGCATGGAGGAGATGCTGGATGCCTTCTTCCAGACAAGCGAGGAGAACGCTAATGAAGCAGCACCAGAAGCCGTGCGCCTATTTCCTGAAGACATGTTGAGGAAGTTGGCACATCAACCAAATTATGAAGGCGCCAAAATATATGTGCTTCGTACTTGTTTGGCGTTTTTGAATCGTCAGTCAGTGTACGGGTGGTCAGATGCAAGCGTCAGTGCTTTGTTAATTAGGTACGTGTAATTTACAAAAGAGATTTTCCGATTGCAACGGTGACGTGCTTGGAGAGCTTTTTAATTTAATGTGGCTTAAACAGGTTGTTGCGGGAGCAACTTCTCCCGGCTGGCAATGAAATGCCCCCCTCCAGGCCAGACGCAAAGCAACTATTGACCTCAGTTGGCTTGGACTACAACAAGATTCATGCATGTCCAAATGATTGCATTCTTTTTTGCAATGAATTCGTAGATTGTCTGTCGTGTCCTAAGTGCGGAGCAATGTGCTACAAACAAGATGCAGTTGGCGAGACAGTGCCAGCTAAAGTGTTGCAGCATTTCCCTATTATTCCTAGGATAAAAAGCATGTTTTGTTGTGGTTCCATTGCAAAGTTGATGAGGTGGCATTCTACAAATAGATCCACTGACGCAACATTTAGGGTGCCCATTGATTCAAAGGCCTGGAGGCACATTGAAGATACCTGGCCACATTTTAAGAGTGAACCATGCAATTTGCGTTTGGGCATGGCAATGGATGGAGTCAATCCATTTGGCTTAAGAAGCTCGTCATGGAGCACTTGGCCTGTGTGCCTTATCAATTACAACCTCCCGCTGTGTCTTGCCATTAAGAAGGGTCATTTGATATTAAGCTTGATTGTACATGGTAAGTTCAAGGCAAGAAACATGGATGTTTATCTAGCTCCACTAGTTGACGAGCTCCAGGAGTTATGGCATGGGATCGACATAGCAGATGCGGTTAAACCAGTAGGACAACAGCATGCAAGGATCCATGGACTTCTTATGTGGACTATGCATGATTGGCCAGGATACGGAGAAGCTCTGGTAATAGTTCTTGATTTACAAAATTCTCGCTATTCGCAAGCACTTTGTCTTGGCCTGATTCATGCTTTAATATATGCAGGGCTAACAACTTCGGGATATAATGCATGTCCAATTTGAGAGCAGTCTTTGGACGTGTGCTATTATACCTCTCTTCGAAAGACAATTTATCAAGGCCACCACCGTTATCTTCCAGATGGCCATCACTTGCGCGAAGATCAGCTTGGTCGCGTTGAATGTCGTCCTATGCATGTACAAGAGTGGTGTCGTCGATGGGAGCAACATGAGGGGCAACCTGTTCCAGGAATGAAACATTTGTCCTTTCTCCATACGTTGCCGTACTGGGGTGATCTACTAATTAACCATTTGCTGGATCCAATGCATATATTCAAGAATGTGGGAGAGCTCCTCTGGAAGACAATCATGGGAATGAAAGACAATCGAGCTTCACGAGATGATTTGCAGTCAGTTGGAAAGATGCCAGAGCTGTGGCCTTTCACCAATGCAGCTGTCCAAACAAAACTTCCAAGAGCGCCATGGGTATTGCTAAAAAGCGAAGAGAGACAAGTTAAAGGGTGATTTCAGAGTTCAGGACGCCAACAGGATATATGCGATGTCTCACGATAGAATTCACCCGTGACGATCAACTGTCAGGACTGAAATCGCACGACTGGCATAAGTTCTTGTAATTAATTCTTCCAATTGCGATCAAGGGGTGTTTAATGGAGGAAGTGCAGACCTGCATATACAAGATTTCAGAGCCAGTGCGGTGGATCTCTTCCAAGGAGATACAAGAGGAATCTATTGCAGTCGCAAGGGCTAACTTCATTGAGGCAGTTTGTATGATTTAGAAGTATCTACCCACGAGCTACCTAACTATCCAAATGCACTTGCTCGTCCATGTAGTAGATGAGGTTGCAATTGGCAAGTACAGTCCACAGTCGTTGGATGTTCTTTCTAGAGCGGTTCATGAAAACACTTAAGGGTTTTGTTCGCCAAAAAGCAGGTTCAGAGGAGGGCATGGCAGAAGGATGGCTGGTGCAAGAGTCTCTTGTCTTGACGACCGAATTTCTATCCGTTTCTGACCCAGAAATGCCTCGACTGTGGAGCGATGAGGAGGATGCAAGACTGGTGGGAGAGAAGCCGCAAGGGCAAGGGGTGCCGAAGAACGTGAATGACGCCATGCGAGAAAAGATCATGAAGTCCTGTATACTAAATTCAGTGCCGATGCAAAAATGGCTTGAAAGGTACGAAGAAGAGAAAGAGAGATGCAATAGGGAGAGACACGATTTCAGGCGAAGCCGAATGACTAGAGGCTTACCCTTGCTAAACTATCTCGCTCCTCTACCTGAATTCCCTACAATGGCATGGTTGGACAAGACAGTGAGAGCAGCTTGACAGATCGGAGAACTCATACCTCTAGAAGAGGAAGAGCTGGCTATTGGATGTGACTGGAAGTATCATACATCCATGGCACTGTGGTCGCATGGAAAGCATTTCAGAACACAACAAATTGATAGCTGAAGAAACACGTTTGACAATGGGGTAATGGTTAGTTTCATGCAAAAGAGTAGGGCCAGTGCCAGAGACACGAATGAGAGCACTAGCCACCTGGATTACTGTGGTCTGGTGTCAGATATCTTGAAAGTCAGCTTGAGACGGTTTGAGATGTTTTTGTTGGATGTGAAGTGGTTCAAGGTGATTACTTCTGGTCGCAATGCAATGGTACGCAGAGATGGAAACAAGCTTGTGCAAATAGATTCTACAAAGGTTTGGACATATGCGAGCGACACATTTGCTCTCCCCGAACATTACGAGCAAGTGGTCTTTGTACCGGACCCTTGAGAGCGACAATGGTGGTTTGTGGTTCAGGTTGCTCCAAGAAATAAACAAGTATTTGAAGGGCAAGAGCTCCTGGAGGAAAGTCGGTCAGACGACGTCCATACTACTATGACATTAGATGAGATGGACGAAGGTATGGCAGAGGAAGCTGATTGATATACGAGGGATGACGCAGACGAGGCAGAATTGACACTTGTAGATGAAGATGCAATGGATGAAGACAATCTGCCAGAACGAGTTGGGGCAGAGTTATGTTTGCAATTAGAGATAGACGATGATACGAGGCAAGATCTTATCGATGATGCCTCACTCGTCGAGGCCTAGGCCTATAAGTGTTTGTGTGAAGATGTTGATTTAAAATTAAGCTTAAAGTTAATTTAAACAAAGGTGTTCTGACGCTTTATTTTACTTTCTTTGTGCAGGACTTTAGTATGGCAGACCAGTTTCCAGATCCCGCTTCTATGAGTGCAGATGCATTTATGGGCTTCGTCACATGGATGACGCCCAGTCAGATGGCAGAGGCTTCTCAGTACTGGGTAGCCAGAGGCACGGGTACTACGTCTCCGGGCTTCACACCCGAGGGTCCGACACCTATGGGGGGGACGCCTATGGGGGGGGGGGGGGGACGCCTACGGGTACGAAGCCTACGAGGTCTCCCATCACGGCCGCTTCGACACCTAGGGGTGCGGCAGAGGCAGATACGTCCTCATCTCTACAGCACAGGCGCACTCGCCGATCTCGACGATCATCAGGTGGAGGTGGTGGTTGATGTGGAGGAGGGTCCACAGATGCTTTGACCCCTCCTCGCTCACGACCCCCATCCTATCCAGGCACACCTCTCGACACACCTCTTGGCACACCTCGGACACCTTGGGGGACACACGATCCTAGTGCGTCCAAGCTCTATACTGTACGGGCAGATGGTTCTGTTGGCATGGATAGAGTCGGGATTGAGATGAGACAACGGATTTGCCAGCTCGCGGAGCTGCAATTTTTTACCATCATTCTGACGCCTTGGCTCGAGCAGGATGAGGACAAAGTCAGTTATATAGTGGAGACCATCATGAGAGAGTACCAGCGTGCTTCATGTTCAAAGGCTGTTCCAAGGAGGTGGATCAAGGGTTTTGCATGGGACACCGTGAAACATCGACGAGATGCAGCTCGACAGGCTTTCAAGACCGGCTCGCCGAAGCCTTCGGGCATCCCACACGAGACGTAGCAGCAGATCAGGGAGGATGAGCGGACAGCGGACACGCGGTTCAGACAGCAGCATCAAGCCGCGCAGATACGATAGATGACCAGGGGGACATCTCATCTTGGCAGTGGAGGCTTCGACACCTTTCGCTATGAGTTTGTGAGTTTCTATCCAATCCTAGCTATGGCGTTTTTGAAAACGTGATGAATCATGTATTCTTATTACTTTGATTTTTGTATAAACGCAGAATCTTGCGATGCATCGAGCCCTGACACGCTAGGAGGAGACAGATGGATATCGGAGAGGTATCTATGAGTATTGAATGATCTTGATGCTTCAGGAGATCCTGTAGACTGGGAGGCCTTAGAGTCTCACTGATCGCTTGAGGTGAGACGTTAATATGTGTGAGTTGATTTAATTAAATAAGTATATGTGAAGTAATATCAATACTAATTTTGTGACTTGTCCTATGTGCAGGTTGTGACGCCTAATCATCAGTGGATTTCATATATATATGCTTTGTGAGACACAGACATGCTTATGTGTCTCTTTTTTGTATAGACATATATGGTTATGGTTATTGTTCAGACAGTTATTGTTTTCCTTATGGTTATGGTTATTGTCATTGTCATTGTATAGACATGGTTATTTCTCCTATTTTTGTATAGACATGGTTATGGTTCTTGTTTTGTGTATGGTTATGTTTAACTTTCTGGTTATGCTTATGGTTATTGTTAATTTTATTTATGGTTATGGTTCTCTGCATTATGGTTTTGATCAAAGTGGTTATGGTTTTAATTTGGTTATGGTTTTACACAAAGTAAGTTCGTTATGGTTATGGTTTTAAGTTGGTACGGTTATTGTTTTGCACAAAGTTCATTTCATTTCTTTCATTGGCCTTAAATCTCATGTGAGATTCTACATGGATAGCATGTAGGAGGCGTATACATGATATGGTTTTTTTTGAAAAGTTTATGTAAAAACGAAGGGAACTCTGTCAAAATTTCTGCGGGAGCACGGTTGATTTTGGTGCTGCTCGCTTTCTTGGGCAGAGGACAGGCAGTTTGGCTGTGGCTTTGTCCATCTTTTCACTGGGGCACAGGCTAGGCTGGTTGTCCTTTGCCCAATAATTTTTTTTTCTGTTATGGTTGTCTCTATATGCGTCGCTAAGCCTATCAAAATATGAATCGATAATATTACCTTTCGACGCGTATATCGACGATTTTGTAGGGACGCGTATATCGACGGGCTTTTCGACGAGATGCGTCGAAACCTGCGTCGAAGGTCTCCTTTTTTGTTGTAGTGCAAGTGTCTATCTTTTCAAAATATCTTGAAATTATCTTCAAAGTTTCTAGATCTTTCTCTTCAAGAAATATCTAAAGGTTCTTCTAGATCTTTCTCCAAATATCTTCTCCTTGCCGCCACATGTCAAGGTTTAAGCCTCCAAGAGTTGTTGAGCTATGGTGGGAACATGTGCATATAGTGTCTTCATAAAACATTAAGAGATAGCTTGGCATACATCATAGATGACATCAAACAAACTCGTAACCACTTTTCTAAGGGATTTTTTTAGGTCCATAATCACTCCAAAGTGCACAAACTATATGTAGAATGACACCTCATGGGGTATACTATGACTAAGGCCACTTTTGGCCATGCTACACATGTCATATGCCACCTAGGATGCTTAGTCGATAGGAGATATGTTTTATAGGCTCATTTCATCATGGCTTCAAGAAGAGGTTTACAAAGAAGCCCGGGATCATAGGACGAAGCCCATTCCCAACAAGAGTGGCACATCAGACTTCGACTAGCTTTTTGCATGCTAAATAGAAAATGCATATGCTTATGCACACTTAAGGTATACACATAAGTTCCATAATATTATAGGGTTTAGCTTCCGTTTCCATTATACACGTGCCACGGCATGACAGCGGGCCACATGCTATCAGTGTGGCCCCGCGTCTCCCCGTGTGGGCCGGGTGGGCGCTTAGTCCAAACGCGTGGCTAGTGGCCACTCAGTGGCAGTCCACGTGGCCACATAGGCCGCTATGTGGCCACATAGCGGCTACATAGACCGCCTCATGGCCACGTGTATCGTCGCGATAGCCCCCTCTCGACCGATAGCACACCCCGCCCCCCCACCAGCACACCCGTCCCCCCCCCCCATGATCACCAGCACACCCGACCGCCCACACGTCCCCGCCCCTCCCCCCGGTAGCCTACACACCCGAGCGAGCGCGTCCCCCCTATACACAAACCTTCAAAAGAATTTTTTTAAAGAATTATTTGGATGAAATTTTTTCCTTTTATCCATTGCATTAGACTAGCATTCATGTGCTCACGCAGTCACATAGTCACACACAAATATTTTTTTGATACTAATATTTTGTATATTTTTAAAATAAATTTATTAAAATAATAAAATATTATTAAGTTTAAATTTATAACAGCTATATTATTATACGTGAGTATATAAATAGTTTGTTAGTTTATATAATGTGATCTTGTGCTTAATTATTTGTTTAGCTTATTATTATGGCTTGCTCTTTATTTTTCCTGGGTAAAGAGCTTACTTATCCTTTTTACAATGGTAACTTTATAATATCTGAATCATTTCTTTTATAATTAATTTCTCCAATGCAATTTACAACTTTATATGCAGTCATCAAAGTTGGTGATATTGAAATGAATTTGCCTCTTGAAAGGACGCTCAACAATTTGGGTGAATTCATCTATGTACTGGATGAACAGCTTTCGTGTAAATACAAATTCAATGTATCCCATCAAACACAATATGCAGGCTCACCTAGCACGACTCCCATTGCCATTGTGGATAGTCCATCAGAGGTGCAATTTTCTCAAAAGGAGTTAATAGATCGATGCACCCCGCCTCGAGTTTTGCTCCCAGATAGTTTCAAAAGGAGTACAAGCCGAAAAGAAGGGCACATTGACAAATCTTTTAATGCAAATACAACAAGTTGAACAAGTTACAGAGATTCCAAGGTCTTACAATGGTTATCTTGTTTTAGAATTTCCACCTACCATGGGAAAGTTGCACCATATGGATGCAATGGAGCATAAGTATGATCCTCATTTGTGGTCGAAGCCACAAACATCCATTATAGTTTTTCCAGGTGTAGTGCATCTTAGTCATTGCATAGGATCTCTCAAGTGCATGAATGAACAATTGCCCGCTTGGTTAATTATCATATTCCCAATACAAGTCATTTCAACGGGTACATACAAAAGGCAACTGCACCCGAACAATATTGTAAGATTGGAGATAAGAGCCTTACATGCCACTTTTGTAAGGCAATTGCTTTCTGTATTGCAACATGTGATTGTGTAGTATACTATGTAATGCCATCCAATGAGATTGCCACTAGAGTCATGATTCATCGTGGCACACATAGACACGATGTGCGTAGCGGCACATCCAAAACACTAACAGACAACACCAAGGTGATGGTGCAAATTATTTTGACTGTTGACCCACACGCAGGAGCCAGGAAGGTTCAAATGTGTTTGGCAAAAGAAATTATAAGTACAACACTTCTTTGCAACAACACCAACGAAGGAATTTTAGGCGAGCAACAACTATTTGCAATCGTTGAGGAGCTGGGGCCATTGGTGCAAGATAATTGGTATGAGCATTTCCTAGATTCTTATTTTGATGCAAAACTCTATGCTAAATTATTTTTGCTCTAAACACTTTGAACATTGTAAGGTTTCGAAGGTCAGTATCTAGTTTACAAAGAGGGGTTGACAAAGAGTCTTTCGGCACTGTTGACCCACACGCAGGAGCCAGGAAGGTTCAAATGTGTTTGGCAAAAGAAATTATAAGTACAACACTTCTTTGCAACAACACCAACGAAGGAATTTTAGGTGAGCAACAACTATTTGCAATCGCTGAGGAGTTGGGGCCATTGGTGCAAGATAATTGGTATGAGCATTTCCTAGATTCTTATTTTGATGCAAAACTCTATGCTAAATTATTTTTTCTTTAAACACTTTGAACATTGTTAGGTTTCGAAGGTCAGTATCTAGTTTACGAAGAGGGGTTGACAAAGAGTCTTTCGGCATTGATGCACTCCTAAAGCTGAAGCGAGACTGCACATATGACTATTTCCATGGAAGCCGGTTTCCTGGTCAAGGTACAGAGGGGGAAAAATGTTATGTCTTCAAAGTGTCCACAATTGGTCCAACATCCAGTGTGGACCTGGTGAACCAAATGAGACAAGATCGGGGTGGCGATCTTCGACGTGCGTGGATCCAGTTTGATCACATCAGACGTGTTAACGAATGGGTGACTATGGCCTATCATGTCTATGATCCAAGGTACATGGCGCACCTTCACAGCTTTGTGGGTTGCCTTTGACTCTCTCTCTCTAACAATTGTTTGCAGCATGCAGGACCTTTTGACTATTGCAACTTGTGAAATGAAACATGAAGACATGGAAACGCAATGTTTGTTTTGGGAGTGCCTCAATGATGTAATGCTATCATGTGGGTGTGACAGAGCTAATTTCTTTGGCTTCATGGCGGATGAAGCTCAAGAAAATTGGAATGCAATTCAAATTGTTTTCAATGGTGGTGACAAGACCAATACAATGAGCGGCCGAGAGTGTTCTTGTCTTTTTAATTGGAAGCAAAGCTTGAATCAACACACAGTGAAGTATGTGGTGCAAGCTTCTCAACACATACAAAAAGAAATGTGTGAGAAGTGGAGGCAAGCACCAACAAAAGATGCTGGTGCAGCAAAGGCTCGTCTGATACGCCAATGGTGGCGTAACGGTCATTGCATAGACCGTAACATTCCATACATGGATTCATGGCTTAGTTGGTGGGAAATTCGTATTGCACATTGGGGTGGCATTATGACGTGCATAGAAAGTAGCTCTGATGGACCAAACACTCCACGCACAAACCTTGCAGAGAGCAAGCATGACAACTGGCTAGCAGGGGAGGGTTTTTATAAACGCATTTCATTATATGATGCATATACAACCAAACTTGAAAATTCCATCTTACAGAGCACAAAGGCCATTTCATACAGCCATGGAAAACACATTGGGAAGAGTCCATCAATACAAAAGCTTGCGGAACGCCATGAAAAACGTCCCAGCCAAGTGATAAGTGCAGTGAATGAGGCTATTGAGGGCACTCCAATGTATAAACAACCAACTCCATTGACAGGAGATAAAGTAACATCAAGGCAAAAACACAAGCCAAATGAGGTTATCAATGTGGAAGATGATGCATCGCATAGGCCTGAGTACAACTCGGTCACCAAAGATTGCAAGAAGTGTGGAAGACCACGCAAGATCAACTTTGCAGAAGAAGGGATATCACAAATCCAAAACGAAGTATAGGTTCAAGTGGGCAGTGTGTAGTTGAACGCAAGGTCAATGAGGCAATGTGGGCCATACGCTGAACTCCATAAGGTAGTAGAGTCACATGTAGCGACACACCAAGAGGAGGAAGAAGGTGTGGATGCAGTATTGCAGGTTCTAGCCTTGGTATACCGGCCCCATGTTTTGAAGGATATAGAAAGCATCCGAATGGTGTGATGCGTCAGTGGTTTTGGTTTTGTCCGGATCATGTCTTGCATTGCCATATAGTAGACCAGAACATTGAGCCGTACCCTCAACATCCACCACACACTTGACCCGTGCACGTGGGCACCAACCTATCTGAGGATGAGGTGCAAATATTGCATGAAGGGGGGTATCAAGTGGGGCTCAGGAAAGAAGGAATATCTAATGTAACGCCGATTTTTCCTGCACAAAATATGACCAACTCTCCTTTCAAGTCAAAAGATACATCCACTCTTGAAGGCAATGCATGAGCCACAGTGCGAGATGGTGTGCGTGTATGGTATCGGACTTTCATCTCCGAGGATGCTGCTCGTAAGATCAGTTTAGCACTAGCTCTGAGAGCCAAGGTTGTAGAAGAGATATGTGCAGCAGATGGTGTTGATGAGGTCTTCAAAGTAGAGACCAAAAGTGAAGATGGTCATGTCGGGTTGTACAAAGTTTGTATTTGCAACCAGCCATCGTGCACATGTCCAGACTTCATGGAATGGGTGTCAAAGCAAAAAACCATATCTTGCACGTAAACATTTGTATTTTATTTATTTGCGTGTACTAGGGTTAAGCTAAAATGAGAACATGTTTATCCATCAACCGATTCGGGCAGATGCTGATATCTTCATGGCACTGAGCCAAAGCCACACCTATCCAGGCATGGATGCATGTTGTTTCTCACTTGTTATATGTATACTTCACAAAACCTCTTCTCCATCCTCCTCATACTCTTCCTCTTCTGAAGAAAGTGATGGTGCAACTCTTGAACCACCTAAAAGAGAGGCCATAGGAAATCCTATGCCGCGTAAAAGAGGTTGTCCAAGCTCAAAAATTTCAAAAAGGGAGGAAAGAACACCTCTTTCCTTATCTATGATGGCACTTTTGGTGCGCTACGGACAAAGTCTTGGCCTTTATCCAAAAATTTGATGTGGCGTTTGGAGACGAGGTCTTCACGGAGTCCTCTAAGTTACGTCCTCTAGCTATGCATTTTTAAAATTCCGCCAGGAATGGTGGTCTAGACTACGAGCAAACGGTGAAGCTCCACAAACGTGGAAAGCTTTAAGAGCTTCCATCATGAAGTAGTTTTTGGCTACCAATGCCCAAGACAAAGTACTCACCAAATGGTGAATCTTGAATCTCTCTCCCTATGAATCTATTCACAAATATGTAGACAAGTTTTGGGATTGACATCTCAAAGCCACTGTCTTCAAAAAGATGGATTTTGGAGAGCAAAAACAACAATTTTGTGTAGGTTTAACTGAGGATATAGCGGAGTATGTTAACTCCCAAAGGCCACGCACCATATTTGCGGTCATACACCATACCATGGTGGCTTCATGAATCGATTTCCAACAAGGGGCTATGAGAAATCTTAAGCCCATGGAAAACAAGGACCGTAACTAGCCTAAGGGGAAGCACAATGTCCAAAAGTCTTCCAAAGGCAATGCCAGCAACAACAAAGCTAAGGAGAAGGGTATTTATAAAGGCAAAAATAAAATCTCTCCTGAAGAGCTACAACGTTATCGGAAAGATAACCGTTGTTTCAAGTGTGCGACGAGCAAGGGCATGCCTATCGTGCTTATCCCCACAAGAATACACGTAATGAGCCTCCTAGAGCTACCTTGGTCGAAATTCAAGAAGAGGATTCTCATTACAAAGGATATCCTTATGCCATGCTTGGGGAAAGGTAAGAAAACATGATGCTTTTATTCTCTTTGATCCTGGTTCTACTCATAATTTCATATCCATAGAGTTGGCCACCAAGCTAGGCATACAAGCTTACAGGATGGGAGATGTCCTACCCCTGCAGACGGTGCTTTTAAGGGGCAAGAAGCTTCATTCACTCTCTTAATCAGGAAATTGAGGCCCCATGTCCAAAGCTATGTGGACAAAGAGGACTTCTTTATCTCTCCTCTCAAGCATGAGGATACAATCGTAGGGGCACCATGGTTTGATCACATGGCTGCCAATGTTAAATTCCTTGAAAGGAGAATCTCCTTTAGGTATAGGGAAAAAGATATGTACATATATGCTAAGGAGTTGGGTAGTACCATACCTCTTGTACATAAGCAAGCTTTTAATAAGTCATAAAGAGCTCTATTTCTGTGTACATGATTGTTGTTAAAGATCCTCAAAATGAATCTAATGCTTTAGCAAAAGAAAATATAAATAATCAAAAGGAATTAGAGTTATCCAATTTCCTCAAGGGGTTCCAAGATGTTTTTATTGACGATATTCCTTGTGAACTACCTCCCTGCAAACAAGGCAATGACGCCCATGCAATTGAACTTCTTCCAGGAAGTTCACCGCCTAATAAACCTCCTTATAGAGTTTCCCAATCTCTACAAGAGGAGATTATGCGGCAAGTGCATGAGTTAGTTGTTGAGAAAGGCATGGTTAGGCCTAGCTCATCTCCATTTTGTTCACCCGTGTTATTAGTGCAAAAGAAAGACGACACATATCGTATGTGTGTTGACTATAGAGCACTAAATATGATCACTATCAAGAATAGGTTTCCCATTCCACGGGTAGAAGACCTATTTGATAAGCTACAAGGGTCGACCTACTTCAGTAGGATTGACCTAAAAAGTGGCTACCATCAAATAAGGATAGTTGATCAAGACATTGTAAAGACCGCATTTTACACTACGTTTGGTCTTTACGAGTACATTGTCATGCCTTTTGGCTTGACCAATGCACCAGCCACATTTAACCGCTTGATGGAGAAGCTATTCGGGCCTCACCGAGCCTTTACATGAGTGTTCTTTGATGATATAATCATCTACTCTAATTCAATAGGTGAACACAAGCAACACCTCGCGGTAATATTTCAAGTTTTACGAGAGAATAAACTTTATATTAATCGAAAGAAAAGTGAATTTTTAATACAAGAGATACAGTATTTAGGTCACATTATCTCTCAAGATGGCATCCAAATGGATCCATCAAAGGTAGAGGTAATAAAAAGATGGCCTAATCCAAGGAATCTACAGGAACTAAGAAGCTTTATAGGTACGTGTGCATACTATAGACGCTTCATAGTAAAGTTCTCAAAAATCACGGGACCATTACATGACCTAACAAAGAAAAACGTTAGGTATACATGGTCCACCAAGGAGAACAATGCTTTTGAAAAACTTAAAGATAAACTTATCGCTCAACCTGTGCTTACACTATTGGATCTCTCAAAGCCATTTGAGGTCCAATGCGACGCTTGTGGTGATTGCCTTGGAGCTGTTTTTCTCTAAGAAGGGAATGCCATAGCCTATGAAAGTTGAAGGATCGACCCTGTTGAGCAAGATCTAGGCATATATGAGAAGGAAATCTTAGCAGTTCTACATGCTCTAGACTCGTGGAAGCACTATTTATTGGGGACTCCTTTTATTCTGCAGATGGATCACCAAAGCCTTAAGTACTTCATGATGTAGACCAAGCTCTCCGATAAACAAATAAGGTGGGCAAATTTCCTTTCGCAATTTCATTTTCATATTGCTCACATTGCTGGCAAGCATAATCAAGTAGCTGATGCACTCTCAAGACGACCAAGAGTGCCAACGCGGTTCCATAGCAATTCACAATGATCTATCTTCTATGATAGATGAGTATGCTATTGATCCCGATTTTAGAGATGTGATTTCAGCCCTTGCACTAGGGAAGAAAGAAGAACCATTTACCTACAAGATGGTTATCTTCTCTATGGCAATAGACTATGCGTTACTAACTAACTATGTGAGAAAGTAATGTATGAATCTCATGCTCCCCCTTATGCGGGGCATACACGGAAAGATTAAGGATGCTATCTTTATCTCACAGCAAAGGAAAAAGGCTGCTCCTAATAAGCACAAAAAAGTTCAAGCCTTTAAACAAAACGATTGGGTCTTGCATAAATTTCCCAAGGCTCAATTAAGGCACACAACGGGCAAGAATCCTATGGGATACCAAAAGAACTATACTAAGTTAGCAAAAAGGTACTATGGTCCGTTCTAGATTCTTAGACCAATCAATGATATGGCCTATCAACTCAAGTTGCCCAACCATTGGATAATACACAATGCTTTCCATGTGAGCTTACTAAAGCCTTACAAAGGAGAGCCACCTCAAGAAGCAATTATTGAAGACCCGTGGGAGATTGAGGACCAAGAAGAGGTGTTGTAGCCCGAGTCCATTCTTCGACACGAAGACAAGGTATTATGAGGCGGTAAGACTATCTGACAATATCTTATGAAGTTTAAAAGTTATCCTTTTGAAGATGCTAGATGGATGTAAGGCATACAATTAAAGGATAACCTAAACCTTGTCAATGCTTACAATGATTCCCTAGAGTAAGAAAATGTAAATATGTATAACTGAATTTTTTTTTTTTGTCTTATAAGACTCTCTTTTTCTTTATCGCACAAATCTTTTGTCCAATAGGGAAATTGGATGGTCATCGGAAGACTAAAAAGTCTTCCCACATCCCTAGGAAAGAGGGGGCGAGCCCATATTTTAGGGGATGAGAGAGAAACACACACACACACACACACACACACACACACACACACACTCCAAGGCTCCCCCTTTGCACAAAGGGAATACTGGACACATGTCAAGCTCCTAGGCTAGTTGCTCCCCCAAACTCCCCTCAAATCCTATTGGATGGCCAAATGAGGTCGACCAATGAGAATTAGGCTAGAGTAAATTTAGTCTAATCAACTTACAAATGCTTGATAAAAGAACCAATAGAAATTAAGCTCCCTAGAAGACTATTGGACAGTCTACCAAGGGGTCCAATGAGCATCCAGTAGCAAAATGGCTTGCCTGATTCCTATTGGCCAAAAGACAAAAAGGTCCAATGAGAGTTTAGATGAATTATTTAAATACCTAAAGATCTCACAAAGGGAAAAGGGGGACACTTGTCAAAAGGCTGTCAACTATGCTTGTAATTTGTGATTGGCTAAGCTTTATAGGATCCAATGGGAGGCCAACATGAGCATTTAGCTAGAGGGGTCGACCAAAATGAGAGAAGGGGCTGCATTTTACTCTAACACAATGCTACACACACACACACACACAACTCACGTGTGCAAGAAGAACTCCATCTCCTTCTCTAAGCATTGAAAAATAGAGGCCTACACCAACAACTCTTGGCTCTGGAATGCAAACCCAACCAAGAGCCAAGCTTCAATGGCATGCTCATCTCCTCTACCATGCTAATTACTAGGCTAAGCTATGATATTAGAGTGATTATGTGAGGAGAATACTTCTTTCTTGTAAGATACCTCTTCTTCCTCTCAATCTATCCTCATTCCCTGCTAGCTCTCACCATTTTTGAAGGTGTGTGAGGTCTTCGGACTGAGACTAGGGACACTAGGTGTGTTTTTCAAGGATAATTTGGTGTATGAAGCTTCCATCTTCATTACACCAACTAGTTTTATCAAGGAACACAAAGATTGTATTGTACAAAAGTCTCCTTTTATGGGAGAAGCTATAATACAAAGCCTTTATGGAGGGGGGACCGACTCCATGCAAATCCGGTCCTCAACTATTGTCAATTGTTCTATTTCTCTCTCTTTTCAAGTATTGTCAATGCCAAATTAGCGAGGTGTAAATTGCTATGTTGCTTTCTCAAATTAAGTACTCTACCTATGCTTGTTAGAAACTTGTTTATAATGAAATGCTCACTATGTTATCAATTTCCGCTACACAAGTTACTAGTGCATTAAATGTTACAAAGGAGTACAAAACGAATCATGCAACACTGTCTCAACACCCTTGAGGCATGGGAACAATGGAAAGAAAGACAAGTGGATTCTTAGATGAAGATACTGTCTTGGAATGTGAAGGGGATCTATGACCCCCACAAAGCCAAGAAAGTCACCAACTGGCTCAAAGGAAACCAATGTGAAGTAGTACTTGGCTTTGCAAGAGCTTAAGGCCACCAGGGAAGAACTCCACAATAGACTAGCAAATGTGGACAAAAACCCGAGGCGGGTCTTTTTAGATCGTAATAGGGGCTCTCATGGCACTGCTCTTGGGTTCCCTCCCACTAGGACCTCTCTTATGTCAGTTCCTAGGCCGACAAGACTTGGTGTTAGATTAACCTACTAGCTGCCTAAAGCTGTCCTCTAGTATTCATTTATCAGAATGGCTTGGTATTTGAGAGAGCTACCCTTTTGTCAGAGCTGGCCAACCTACTACAATATTGTATCATGGTTGGAGATCTGTACAAAGTAGCATGTATGTGCATGGGCATATGTACAAAAATATGTAAATACATGCAATTGGGATCTTTTACATGTACATGCCTGGATAGGGTATTGAAGCCTTGGATGGGGTCTTACTTTTATCGATGTTCAATGATTGCCCTGAGGGTCTTACTTTTATTGACGTTCAATGTTTGGGGATGGAAGGTTGCTATCTTTCGGGGTAAGGGGGGTAGGCTTTTGGGGTTTCACAAGAGAGAAGGCATAGGGGCCCTTGAGGGGACTCCTTGCAAGTGACGTAACTTGGCTCCTGTGAGTGACCCTAAGACAACCTATCAAGAAGCGACCACCATTGCTACGGTTGCATGCAAGCTCTTCAAAAAGGTGTTTCATTGCAGTGAATAATTGTGAGTACCATTTTTGTACTAAGAGAAGTCTCATTCACTAGGAGCTAATAGAAGTTTGGATCAATCACTAGATTGAATTATTTATTGAATTTTTTCTATCAATGCAAACAAATTATTGTGACTATGAGTACCATTTATGTACCTGAAGAGAAGTATCGATCACTCGGTCCAACCTTATTGTGTCGATCTCTCCAGATTTGTCCTCGCTCTCCGTCCTTTTGCAAAGAAAACCCCTTCCCTTAGGTTTGTGTCCTGCACATGGGCCCACCTCTTCACCCTCGCTGAGCTTCAATGAGACAGAGTGAACAAAATTACTCTGCTGCTGTCTCTCTGGCGTGGTCGCTCGCCACACGCATGCCTCTTGATCACTCCTTCCCCAATCAGTCATGGCCATGCGCATGCCTTTCGCTCCTTTGAGTTCCCAAAGCAAGAGGGAGCCAAGATGTGCCCATAATTGAGGCCGTGTTGTTATCCCGGGGAGGTCACCTAATAAAAATGTAACCTATCACTTGAGTTCAACAGAAGGGTATTTAAAGTTCTTAAAACTTACAAAAATATATATACAAAAGGGCATTATTTTTTCAAATTTGAAAAAAACTTACAGATTTTAAAAGAAAAGGGTATATCATATTCCTAAAGAAATTCACAGATAGGGGTTTTACAAACATGTCTTGAACGCACGTGATATGGTAGTTTTACACATAGTGAACCCCCCGAGGTTGTTATAGCAGATGGATTCCATGAGTGGTTCCACACTCGTCAAGGTGCAGCAAACACGACCGCACTATTCGATCCAGCTGGCTGTTGCAAGTCCGCACTGACAAGGTGACAAGTCTACCAAGTGTGTGTTCGCATGGGTCGAGAAAACAACAATTGAGAAGAGTGCGGAAAGCAGGTGTTGATCTCAACTCAACATGCTCCCAATCCTGAACCCATTCCAGCAAAGCTTTTATGTCCAGGAACACTCCTAGAGTGAGTGAGTGAGTGAGTGAGAGTGAGAGAGAGAGAGAGAGAGAGAGAGAGAGAGAGACGCAAAGACGAAGAGCTACCGGAGTATGGTTGTTCCTCGGGTTGTGCGCGAACAAAAATCACAAGGGTTGCAGAGAGATGAACCAGACACACATTGCAAGAACAAAATTGTCGATAACGATTAATGAATATTTACAAGTGCCAGTCGAGATGGACTCCATAGCCAAAAACCTATGTCTGCAAGTAACTACATGTTGTTGCTATTTACAGATACTTCCTACTGAGTGCCGCTGTTGCTGAGCATCGCTGAAATTTTGATCATGAGCACGTGTAGCTTGTTTAGTTGTGTCTTCAAGGATGACACTTCCTTGCGCAATGCAAAAATCTGCTCTTCAAGCTTGCAAATCTACACATCAGCAAGCTCCCCTTGGTAACTTTCAATTGCATCTTTGAGAATACGGTTTGTTGTTATCACTTCCGCACGGAAACATCTCTTATCAGTCAGGTCATCTCCAGAAAGTTCAGGCAAAATTTGTGTTGTTAATTCTTCTGTCTTGTCTAGTCGCGGGTCTTTAATCTGGTCCGGAGGTCATCCAACTGCGTTTCTCCTAGTGTCATCAAAAACTCGGTTTCTTCACTCTGTTGTATTTCTTCCTTGCACACACACAACAAAATCATCAGCATCGATATTCAGATCTAAACAGAACAAAGCAAAACAACAAAAGCATAAACTCAACAGATGGTGTCATGCAACCGTCATCAATCTGATCTTGTGAACGAGTGGCATATAGTCGAGATCACCAATCTCGTGCTCCGTTTCTTCATTGTCTTGCTCTTCATCACAGGCAACCACACTTGCCGGGTTGGATGCGACACATTTCGAGGTTAACGGATATAGAGTTTAGATTGTTGTTTGCATCTATGCACCAACGCACCTTTGCACGTCTTGCCACCATCGGGAGAGAAACCAGTCAGCCCGTGGATGGGAGGTCCCATACATTTGATTGTTGATAAATATGCTGACAACATCATGGTACATTGTTGATGATGGGTGCACCATACACCTCCAAAGGGCCTTGGTCTTGGCTATCTCCATCCCACGGCCTTGGTATGGTGTAACCCAAGACAACGGCGGGTAGTACCTTCCCTTTTTGAGCATTTTGTGCAATGTCGACAAGAAATCGCAGTCAATGAACTGGTCCACACTCGGATGATCATCTGAAAATGCAAATGGAAGACGCCCCCCCCCCCCCCCTCCTCAACTGCAGATAGCCCGAGGAACGACTGTGTAGTTGACAACAACGCTACATCTATGTCACCGCCTCCAACCGAGATAGTCACGATCTCCATTATTCTAGGGCGCCTTTCCTTCCTCTTTCCATGGCTTGCCTCAGCTGCGTCTCCTTTCAAACGAGCTTTCGCTTTCAATCGCGCCATATTGCTGCTGCAGGGAATGACTAGTATCCTAAGACAGCGCAAATTTCCATATAGTGATGCAAGAACACATGCAATGCCAGCTTGGCAGTCAACTAAAAAAGAGATGCAAGCTATTTAGAGCTTCCAAGCTCACCAATCACAACCTTACGAGTAGCCTTTTAAACATACAGCACCAAGACGCCTGTAGGGAATGACGAGTATCCCAAGACAACGTAGATTTCCATACAGTGATGCAAGAAGACATGCAATGCCAGCATGACAGTCAACTAAAAAAGACATGCAAGCTATTAGAGCTTCCAAATCACTAATCACAACGTGAGGAGCATCCTTTTAAACAAACACGACCAAGGCAATGTAGGGACATCCTGACAGTCCATGAAAAGTCTCAAGCACTTCCACCGTCCACGTTTTGGAACTTTGGAAGTTGATTACTGAAGTATTTCAAGTTTAATTTCCAACTTTCAAGACTAAACTATCGTTATCAATAATAGAAGTCTTCTCTCAATCCCAAATCATTTCTTTTCTTCGTTCATTGCCGTGTACTTGAAAATAAATTTTTAGTTAAGGGATTTATGCCTTATGAAAGCAACCATGGCCAAGGGATTCAAATCTTATGATGGCCAAGTCGTTGAAGGAGTGTTTGGAAAAATCCTGTTGTAGATGCTTTTCTTCAGAAGGAGGAATTTCAAACCCCGAACGAACCTTTCCGATCTAAAGCCCACTCGACCGACGTCGCTTAGGAATAGAGAGTTATGGGGTAGGGAATGGTCATTTAATGACCACTCCCCATAATATTGACGACCACATGGCAACCGTCGGCGGGATCGTCAGGAGCCATGGTGGGAGTCAATATTGTGGGAATGGTCATTAAATGACCATTCCCGACCGTCAAGAGTGGGGCGGAAGGGGGCCGAAAACAAGGTAGCTTAGGCAAGTGTGCTCTGATCGTCTTCATCATGCAGCACACTATTCCTACTCTACGAGCACACACTGTTCCTCTTGTACTTGCTGTCAAAACCTGCCAGATTCTGCAAGCTAAGTTGTCCAAAGCTCTGCGATTGTCCGACTGTCCAGTGCATCATTTCCGCATGTTGAGTTGTCGACTTCTGTGCTCATTCTGGCTGCTGAGATGTTCTTCTCTGATTCGATGCAGCTCAACCATATTTTGGCTGCTGAGGTCGCTCTCGTCCAACAGCTCTAACCTTAATTATGCTTAGGAATGGCGAGTGAATGTTAAGCCCAGATTGCCCACCCCCTGACGCCCGACCTTGACGAAGGTAGAGAAACAATATTTTTATATGATTGACAATATACTCAAAATTTTAGTTTACCAAAAGAGATGTGTTTACATCCCCTTACGACATCTTTGCCACGACGAAAGGGAGTTGATTCGGTGAATTAAACCCATAGGTGATCAATTGCTATAACAAGGGGTGCAAGGTAAACTTTGGGGAATCCACTATCCAAATACACCTACAACATTTGCATTCAAATGGTGTTTTTAAAATCCCTCTATGCACACACATCATCATAAATAACACGACCCTTTTTCCTTCATAAAGTTTTAACTTTTCTCCAAACTTCGATTTTTAGCCCCTCTTGTAGATGTAAGTCTCTATCTCTTTGAAACTTAAGAACCTTTGCCAATGAACTCTTGTGGTCCCAAGTGGCTTATTTTCACTCTATTGAATGTGCTTGAGCTTTTTAGAATGTAAATAATGCAAGAAACAAGTGTGGGCACTCTCATCCCGCCCGAAAAGTTTAACACATGCAATAATTATTTATTTGCAAAACATGATATGTAGCGATGAGCGAACCGCCCTAGAAGTGGTCAAAAGTGGAATGTGGGTATGTGGAAATGGATTTTGGGTATCAAGAATCAAGCATACAAAACTTAGTGAATTTTGGAGTCCGTTTGAGACTTTTTTCACGAAAAATATCCGTTGGGGGTCAAAACTAGCCAAAAATGGCCCAAAAAGATAATAAAGGGGCCCAAAATGGTGTGAAAAGGCTTCAGATTGCCACATCACTCACGGTGCCATGAGTGTTTGGAATGAGGGATAAATTTTGAAGTGAAATATCATCACCTTCACCCCTCTGTGTGTGGGAGGAAGCAGGGTTTCCACAGATGGTTTTATGGAGTCCCGTCTTGTTTGCGTCCTATTTTCGAGTGTGTGGAGGAGTGAATGAGAGTTTATTCTCTTCAATTTTGCACTTGGGAGAGTCTATATGGAAGTGCTGAGGTTTCCATGTGTGTGTGTGTCCAAGGAATTCAGGGAAGAAGGTGCGGCTTTCTGCAAGATTATGCAACCTTGTATCACTGCCATTAGGGTTGAAGCTACTCCAAAGATTCCAACAGAGTGGAGTTTGGTGAAGCTTTAGCAATGGTTTGAGAGAGGCATTTTGTGGCTGGTTATGAGTTTTTGGTGGTTTTCTTGTATATTTTGGTTGCAATCAAGTGTGATTTCAAGCGTTGATCAACTTTGTGGGTAGGCAAGTGCTTGTAAGTTGAGGTGTTTGGAGTTTGAATAGGGACCGTGGGAAGAATTTTCATTGAGCTCTTGAGTGGTGGTATGTGTGGTGAAGAATTTGACAAAATTCCTTGTGTTTTGTTGAGGTGCTAGGGTGTATGAGTGTGCGCACTGTGTCTTTTGCTCCATCATCCTTTGGCAATCTCACCGAGGAGAGTAAATTTGCGGTTGTGCACCCAGGTGAAGCGGTTTTGCTATGAAGTTTGAGCATCGTCGATGAAAACTGGTGGTTTGGTTGAGGTGCAAGACTTCAACTTCTGTGGGATTGATCATGCAAGGGAGAAGCGACTTCAAAAGGATGGTTTATAGTAGGCCAATGTTTACAGGGAAGGAGAATGTAAAGGACTGGATTAATGACTTCGAGTGGCATACACTTGGTACGCACATTTTGAATGATAAAGCAAAGCTTCATGTATTTCCTCTTGCATTAAAAGGAGAAGCTCGTAAGAGGTTTGAAGGTTTGGAGGAAAAAAAAAAAGCAAACATAGGAGCAGGTGAAGCAGGCAATTTTTGATAGGTTTGGAAAGAGACTGACAATGACAAAAGCGACGACCAAGTTGAGAGGTTTGCAACGATATGTTCATGCTAACTTTCAAGAGTTTTTGCTAAAATTCAAAGGATTGTGGGTGCAATTAGAGGTGGCATCCCAATTATCACCAGGGGATTTCTTCAAAGTGTGGCAGTTTATGGATTGTTTGCATTGAAGTGTAAGGGAGGAGGTCGATCAAGAGGAGCCTGCTACATTTAAAATAGCTGTGGAAATTGCCGAGGCCAAGAGCAAGAAGATCAAAAGAAGGTCGCAACAAGGTATGACACATGTTGAGCCATTTGAAATAGCTGTGGAAATAGCCTACCACATTTGAAATAGATGTGGAAGCCAAGAGCAAGAAGATCAAAAGAAGGTCACAGCAAGGTATGCCACATGTTGAGCTAGCTGTGGTGCAACCAATGGTTCCTGTGGTGGCGAATGATAGAGTGGAGCGAGTGGTTCAAGGTCTAGATCCTATTATAGCCAGGGCCTAGCATGATCTTTCTAGTCAATTTCAAGAGTTGAGAATTAACATAATGGATATGAATTAAAGAGAAAAGCAGCTAGTTGGGAGAGGGAAGGGATGAAGGCTACAGGGAAGATGCTGTAATTGTGGTGAAGAGGATCACTATACCTCTGATTGTCCTGAACCACCAAAAGAGAGAGAGGAGGGATGTACCCCTTATATGGGCATGGTCGCAGGAGAGAGGAGAGGAAAATCATCAAGAGCGGACACTAGAAGCACCACCTCCGCAACAACAACCATGTCATTGCCTGCAAATGGAGAAGGTAGGGCTATTAATATCATTACCCTTGAGCGTCAAGATGTGGATGTCTTGGCCAATAAGAGAGTTAGGCATGATATGGAGAAAGAGACACAAGAAGAGAGGTAAAACAGAGCAAGGAAAGGAAAGGCTAAAGTAGAAGATCAACCACAGAGTAGCAAGAGGCGGCGACAAAGAAAAATAGGTCCAAAAGACTACCCTCTTGGCCAAGGTGTTGAAGACTATGATATTGACGATGACATACGGAATCAAAAGGCCAATATATCTTTTGGTCAATTGGCGGTTTTAAATGCTAAATTGAGGAGGCAATGGACAAAATGTGTGCGTACGCGGCTTCCCTCCAAAAAGGAAAAGCATCAAAGCACGGTGTCATCCTTGAGGGTTGGTCACACTGTAGATAGGTGCCAATAGTTGAAGCTATGTTGGGAAAGAAGACGGAAGTGCAAGCATATGAGGATGGTGGTGCCCAAATGTGTGTTATGACTGAGGCTATCATGAGGGAAGCACGTGTCAAGATGTCAATAAATGCTTCGATCCGTATGAGAATGGCCAACACAAAAAGGCTAGGTGTCTTGGGATAGTTGAAGATGTGAAGATAAAAGTCTTGGGGATTGAGTGCTTGGTTGATTTAACCCTGGGTGATAAGCAGGATTGGGGCACGGGCTTGATCACCATCCATAAACAAAATAAAAGAAGGATCATTGTCTACAACATGAAGACACATGAGAGCCATACACAGCCTCTATTGGAGATGCAAGATAAGGATATATTCAACGGAAACCACCTCATATGAAAGTGATGCTTCACCTACTTCATCAGAAGAGAGTGTGGAAGAAGGCTTGATGCAATTGTGTCCTGACCTGTTTGGATAAGTGTTAAAGAGGAAGCATAAGTGCATGATGTGGAGGTCAAGGAGGAGAAAGAGAATGGATTGAAGATCGATTCTCGCTTCAATCGGTTCTCGGGGGGCTCATCATTCAATAGCCCCCTATATAATGTGCATTTGCAGGGTATTAAAAAAATCCCTCTTTTAACATGTCTAAATGAATAAAATGACCCCTTATTTTAGGAAAATTTTCCAAAATTCAATATAAGAACCCCTTATTTTAATGTATCATTGTTAAATTGCCTAAATTTTTTGCATTTTAAAACCCCTCCTTTTGAACTCACGCTATACATTAACATGACTACATAGTGCACCCCCGAGGCTACCTTCATTACTCCTTGGGCACTACAACACTAAATGAAGATATCGACGCGTATATATCGACGGCCATGCTTTTCCACGCGTATATCGACGACATTATCGGGCATCGCTATACGCGTCGCTATACACGTCGCAATGTGTGTCGATATACGTGTGGAAAGGCCTTTATTTGCCACGCGTATATCGACATGTATAGCGACGCAAAAAAAATTGGGGAAAAAAAGTGAAACCCGCGTGCAGGGGCCATTTTCGCCTGCTCGGGTCTTGGCCGAAACCTGCTGTGCAGGTATTATGTCCATATCCACCCTCCTCGACCCTCTCTCTCTCTCTCTCTACCTCTACATCGTGTGTGTGTGTCTGTGTGTGTGTGTGTGTGTAGGAGAGAGAGAGAGAGAGAGAGAGAACAGTGTGTGTGTGTGTGTGTGTAGGAAAGAGAGAGAGAGAGAGAGAGAGAGAGAGAGAGAGAGAGAGAGCGGGGTGTGTGTGTGTGTGTGTGTGTGTAGAGGAAAGAGAGAGAGAGAGGTGTGTGTATGTGTGTGTGTGTAGGAAATAGAGAGACAGAGAGAGAGAGAGCGGTGTGTGTGTAGGAAAGAGAGAGAGAGAGAGGTGTGTGTGTAGGAAGGGGAGAGAGAGAGAGAGAGAGAGAGAGAGAGAGAGAGAGAGAAATGTGTGTGTGTGTGTGTGTGTGTGTGTAGGAGAGAGAGAGAGAGAGAGAGAGAGAGAGAAATGTGTGTGTGTGTGTAGGTAATCAAAGAGAGAGAGAGAGAAATGTGTGTGTGTGTGTGTAGGTAATCAAAAAGAGAGAGAGAGAGAGAGAGAGAGAGAGAGAGAGAGAGAGAGAGAGAGAGAGAATTAATGTATGCTTAGGAAATTAAAATCAAAGAGAGAAATGAAATGAAATGTTATATTAACGTCTTCGAAAGGCCAAAGTGACCTATGAGACATGAGACACGAAAGTTACAATGTGATGGATCTGATACAAAGTCAGAGTAAGAAGATGACAAAATAAAATATTATGGAATCCTAAACTGCTGGGTGTGGACTAAACGGCTAAACGAGCTAGTTGGGATAGGTAGATCTCCTCCATGGTCAGTACTCTGATCGGGCGTTGTGCATGTTGAGCCAAAGTGACCTAGCTAGATCCTTTGATGCAACCTTTGTCGATGTTGTGTAGTCCTCCGTAGTCGTGAGTGTCTAGATATCCCTAGATCAGTCGCTCGTTCGATCATTAGAGAGATAGGGAAGTAGAGAGCCAGAGAGAGAGAGGTAAGTAGAGAGAGAGAGATAGGAAAATATTATGGAATCCTAAACTGCTGGGTGTGGACTAAACGGCTAAACGAGCTAGTTGGGATAGGTAGATCTCCTCCATGGTCAGTACTCTGATCGGGCGTTGTGCATGTTGAGCCAAAGTGACCTAGCTAGATCCTCTGATGCAACCTTTGTCGATGTTGTGTAGTCCTCCGTAGTCGTGAGTGTCTAGATCTCCCTAGATCAGTCGCTCGTTCGATCATTAGAGAGATAAGGAAGTAGAGAGCCAGAGAGAGAGAGGTAAGTAGAGAGAGAGAGAGATAGGGAAAGAGAGTTATATATATATATATATATATATATATATATATATATATATATATAGAGAGAGAGAGAGAGAGAGAGAGAGAGAGAGAGAGAGAGAGAGAGAGAGCTCAGAGAGATAGGGAAGTGGAGCTCCAGGAGTTATGGCAGAGAAATAGGAAAATAGAGAAATAGAGAGAGATAGGAAAATAGGAAAATAGAGAGAGAAAGAGAGATAGCGAGAGCGAGATCTAGAGAGAGAGAGAGAGAGAGAGAGAGAGAGAGAGAGAGAGAGAGAGAGAGAGAGAGAGAAAGAGAGATAGCGAGAGCGAGATCGAGAGAGAAAGAACGAGAGATAGGATATGTAGACAGAGAAGAAACTATGGAACTAAAAGAGGCAAAGGGGTTTTGCCTGCTACATGCATTGCCATGTACACCTGGGAGTGCACGTATGTGTTTACCCATATAGGATTTGACCAATAAAGACGAGATTTTGACCCGGTGGTCCTGATCTCCGTACACCTCTGGACCGAGGTGTACGGATATTGGGCAAGACTAGAGAATGCGAGGTAGTTTACATTGTGAGGAGTATATATATATATATATATATATATATATATATATATATATATATATATATATATATTAAAACAACATTCATAATCATTGTAGATGGATACGTCATCAACTAACATGGAGGAAAAGATTGCATGCTCGTGCACGCTTTGCAAGTATCAAATCCTGCGCAAGCGTAGGATATGTAATGAGCATGTGCACAAGTACGGAGAGTTTGCTAGAGAAACCGTACAGAATCTGCGATACGACTCCTACAGAACGGGCATTGATTTCTGCGACATAACACCTACATCTGAGAGAGAGAGAAAAAAGATTATGCGTGAATGTTCGACCAATATAGAGCCACGGATCGAAGCAGAAAAGGGCTTACAGACAGAAGACGACGGCATGGAGGAGATGCTCGATGCCTTCTTCCAGACAAGCGAGGAGAACGCGAACGAAGCAGCACCAGAAGCCGTGCGCCTATCTCCTGAAGACATGTTGAGAAAGTTGGCACGTCAACCAATCTATGAAGGCGTACTTGTCTGGCGTTTTTGAATCTTTAGTCAGTGTACGGGTGGTCAGATGCAAGCGTCACTGCTTTGTTTAGATACGTAATTTACAAAAGAGATTTTTCGATTGCAACGGTGATATGGTCGGAGAGCTTTTTAATTTAATGTGGCTTAAACAGGTTATTGCGGGAGCAACTTCTCCCGGCTGGCAATGAAATGCCCCCCTCCAGGCCAGACGCAAAGCAACTTCTGACCTTAGTTGGCTTGGACTACAACAAGATTCATGCATGTCCAAATGATTGCATTCTTTTTTGCAATGAATTCGCAGATTTTCTGTCGTGTCCTAAGTGCGGAGCAATGCGCTACAAACAAGATGCAGTTGGCGAGACAGTGCCAGCTAAAGTGTTGCGGCATTTTCCTATTATTCCTAGGATAAAAAACATGTTTCGTTGTGGTTCCATTGCAAAGTTGATGCGGTGACATTCTACGAATAGATCCACTGACGCAACATTTAGGGTGCCCACTGATTCGAAGGCTTGGAGGCACATTGAAGATACCTGGCCACATTTTAAGAGTGAACCACGCAATTTGCATTTGGGCATGGCAATGGATGGAGTCAATCGATTTGGCTTGAGAAGCTCGTCATGGAGCACTTGGCATGTGTGCCTTATCAATTACAACCTCCCACCGTGGCTTGCTATCAAGAAGGGTCATTTGATTTTAAGCTTGGTACCTGGTAAGTTCAAAGCAAAAAACATGGATGTTTATCTAGCTCCACTAGTTGACGAGCTCCAGGAGTTATGGCATGGGATCGACATAGCAGATGCGGTTGAACCAGTAGGACAACAACATGCAAGGATCCATGGACTTCTTATGTGGACTATGCATGATTGGCTAGGATACGGAGAAGCTTCTGGTAATGGTTATTGATTTACAAAATTCTCGCTATTCGCAAGCCCTTTGCCTTGGCCTGATTCATGCTTTGATATATG
This sequence comes from Adiantum capillus-veneris, assembly GCF_014529385.1. NCBI lineage: Eukaryota > Viridiplantae > Streptophyta > Polypodiopsida > Polypodiales > Pteridaceae > Adiantum > Adiantum capillus-veneris. Next base: position 137,726,725 of record NC_140945.1, read on the forward strand.
CAGGACTAACAACTTCGGGATACAGCATGTCCAATTTGCGGGCAGTCTTTGGATGTGCACTATTCTACCTCTCTTCAAAAGAGAATTTATCAAGGCCACCACCGTTATCTTCCAGATGGCCATCACTTGTGCGAAGGCCAGCTTGGTCGCGTCGAATGTCGTCCTATGCATGCACAAGATTTGCGTCGCCGATGGGAGCAACATGAGGGGCAACCTGTTCTAGGAATGAAACGTTTGTCCATTCTCCATACGTTGCCGTACTGGGGTGATCTACTAATTAACCATTTGCTGGATCCAATGCATATACTCAAGAATGTGGGAGAGCTCCTCTAGAAGACGATCATGGGAATGAAAGACAATCGAGCTTCACGAGATGATTTGCAGTCGGTTGGAAAGATGCCAGAGCTGTGGCCTTTCACCAATGCAGCTGGTCAAACAAAACTTCCAAGAGCGCCATGGGTATTGCTAAAAAACGAAGAGAGACAAGTGAAAAGGGTGATTTCAGAGTTCAGGACGCCAACAGGATATGTGCAATGTCTCAAGATAGCATTCACCCGTGACGATCAACTGTCAGGGTTGAAATCAAGGGGTGTTTAACGGAGGAAGTGCGGACATGCATATACAAGATTTCAGAGCTAGTGCGGTGGATCTCTTCCAAGGAGATACGGGAGGAATCTATTGCAGTTGCAAGGGCTAACTCCATTGAGGCAGTTTGCATGATTGAGAAGTATCTACCCACGAGCTGCCCAACTATCCAAATGCACTTTCTCGTCCATGTAGTAGATGAGATTTCAGTGGCAGGTACAGTCCACAGTCATTGGATGTTCTTTCTAGAGCGGTTCATGAAAACACATAAGGGTTTTGTTCGCCAAAAAGCGCGTCCAGAGGGGAGCATGGCAGAAGGATGGCTGGTGCAAGAGTCTCTTGTATTGACGACCGAATTTCTATCCATTTCTGACCCAGAAATGCCTCGACTGTGGAGCGATGAGGAGGATGCAAGACTGGTGGGAGAGGAGCCGCAAGGGCAAGGGGTGCCGAAGAAAATGAACCTGGCCATGCGAGAAAAGATAATGAAGTTCTCTATACTAAATTCAGCGTCGATGCAAAAATGGCTTGAAATGTACGAAGAAGAGGTAGAGAGACGCAATCTAGATCTTATCGATGATGCCTCACTCGTCGAGGCCTAGGCCAGTATGTGTTTGTGTGAAGACTTTGATTTAAAGTTAAGCTTAAAGTTAATTTAAACAACTGTGTTCTGACGCTTTATTTTACTTTCTTTGTGCAGGACTTTAGTATGGCAGACAAGATTCTAGATCCCGCTTCCATGAGTGCAGATGCATTCATGGGCTTCGTTACATGGATGACGCCTGCTTAGATGGCAGAGGCTTCTCAGTACTGGGTAGCCAGAGGCACGGGTACTACGCCTTCGGGCTTCACACCTGAGGGTCCGACGCCTAGGGGGGGACGCCTACGGGGTTCAGGACGCCTATGGGTACGACGCGTTCTTCTCCCATCACGGACGCTTCGACACCTAGGGGTGGGGCAGAGACGGGTACGTCCTCATCTCCGCAGCACAGGCGCACTCGCCAATCTCGGCGATCATCAGGTGGAGGTGGTGGTTGCTGTGGAGGAGGGTCCACAGATGCTTCGACCCCTCCTCGTTGACGACCCCCGTCCTACCCAGGCACACCTCTCGACACACCTCTTGGCACACCTCGGACACCTTGGGGGGCACACGATCCTAGTGCCTCCAAGCTCTATACTGTACGGGGAGATGGTTCTGTTGACATGGATAGAGTCGGGACTGAGATGCGACAGCGGATTCGCCAGCTCGTGGAGTTGCAGTTTTCGACCAGCATTCTGATGTCTTGGGATCAGCAAGAAAAGGAAAAAGTCACTTACATAGTGGAGACCATCCTGAGAGAGTACCAGCCTGCTCCGCTTCCGTTGTTCCGATGCGGTGGATCAAGGGTGTTGCACGGGACACCTTTAAACATCGACGAGATGCATCTCGGAAGGCTTTCAGGACCGACTCGCCGAAGCCTTCGGGCATCCCACACGAGACGTGGTTACAGATTTGGAAGGATGAGCGGACAACGGCCACGTGGTTCAGACAGCAGCGTGAGGCCGCGCAGGTACGACATATGACTAGGGGGACATCTCATCTTGGCAACGGAGGCTTCGACACCTTTCGCTATGAGTTTGTGAGTTTCTAATCCAATCTTAACTATGGCGTTTTTTAAAACACGATGAATCATGTATTCTTATTACTTTGATTTTTGTATAAACGCAGAATCTTGCGATGCATCGAGCTCTAACACGCGAGGAGGAGTCAGATGGATATCGCAGAGGTATCTATGAAGTACTGAATGATCTTGAAGCTTCAGGAGAGCCTGTAGACTAGGAGGCCTTACAGTCTTGCTGATCGCTTGAGGTGAGACGTTAATATGTGTAAGTTGATTTAATTAAGTCAGTATATATGAAGTAATATCAATACTAATTTTGTGAGTTTTCCTATGTGCAAGTTGCCACGCCTAGTCATTAGTGGACCAGATTTCATATATATGCTTTGTGAGACACAGACACGCTTCTGTGTCTCTTTTTTGTACAAACAATTAGTGTTCATACAGTTAAATTTTTCTGTTATGGTCGTCGCTATGTGCGTGGCAATCTGCGTCGCTATACGCGTGGCAATCTGCGTCACTATACGTGTCGCAAATAGCGACTGGTTTCATAGCGATGCGTATAGCGACGCGCCGCGTCGATATCAGCGTCGATGACACCTTATTTTGTTGTAGTGGGGCCTGCTTTGGCTACAAGAGAATGCCTTTTGGACTAGTTAACACATATGCTACCTTCGAAAGGTGGATAAATAGAGTTTTTGGTCCCTACTTGGGTAAGTTCATTTGATTTTCATCGACGACATTGGATGTTATAGCTCCAGGTTCACACATTTGGAGAAGCTAAGACTCAGTTTGAAAGGCTTCAACAAGAGGGTGGGTAACTCAACCCAAAGAAGTGTAATTTTTCTCATGCCAGAGTTCATTTACTAGGTCATGTGGTTTTCCAAAATGGAATAGAAGCCAACCCTGAGAAAGTTAAGGCTTTATTGCTTATGGATTTGCCCGGCTACACAAAGGATTTGGCACCATTTGTGCATAAGCTCAGGTAACTGTCATGTTTTCTTTTAAATGCTATGTCAAGAGTATGTTAATATGTGTATCCTCTCCAAAAATTGATCCAAAGATTTTAAGGGTTTGAATGGAATGAAGACATGCAACAGGCTTTTGATGGTATCAAGGAGGTAATGTGTGCTTTACCAACAGTGAGTCCTTCTGACTCAATCGATTTTCTATGTATCTATTACTGTGGGGTCAATAGCTCTTGGGTCGGTGCTCTAACAAAAGTAGGGAAGGAACTTCAAGCTAGTCTATTTTGAGAGCAAGATGAAGAATGTAATCGAGTTCTCCTACATAGAAATGGAACAGTGGGTATTTGCCTTGGTTCTTGCATGTCGCAAGTTCAAGACGTATTTACTACGCAAAATTTTTGATGTGCTCACCACATCAAATCTTTTTTCAGATGTAGTATGACATTTGAAGCCTAGCAAGCTAATCTTAAAGTGGAATATGGAGTTGCAAGAGTATGAGTCTTAGTTCAAAGTGGATCATTCCATTAAAGCTCACCTGGCACACATAGTAGGAGATGAAAGTATAAGGAGGGCTTGCACTTTGTCGTAAAAATTGACCCTCACCAATTGAAGTTGACTTATGTTGGTGTTAAAAACGTTTAAATATTTTGCAACCAAACCACGCTCTGCCATTTTTAGATTGAACAAGCGCTTCATGAGAAATATCTTATTGAATGCCAATGGTTTCTTGTAGAGTCTGTCAAGTGACTGCATCTCCAAAATGTTGAAGGCCACATTTGACGCCAAGCTTAGCCGGATTGCTCCCAATGCCTTTCAGTCAAGGAAAATCCATGCTTCATCTGCCATTGTTGTGGGCTTCTTTGCAAGACTGCCTAGTGGCAAATAAACGTCGTTCTGGTAGAGATAGTCTTCAATCTGCATCTTCCAATGTTGGTAGTTTTTTCCATTGAACTTATTGATCTTGAGCTTACCTTCCGCCATTAGTCTCACTCAATTCAAGGAATCTTTTCCTTGAGATACTTTAGCTACGAGCAAACCTTGCTCTGATACTAGTTGTTAGGAAATAGGACATAGCCAAGTAGATATTAGAGTAGTTTACTTAATGGAGAGAGATAATTTTCACACACGAGAGATTATAGAGTGGAGAGAGACAATTATCTCTTTCCCTTTTCTCTCCTCCCTTCTCTTGTATCTTGCACATCCTTCCCCACATTGATCAACTCGAGTCACCTTGTAGTGTATGTGGGCAGGCAAGGGCTTATAAGTCAAGGTGTTTGGAGATTGAATAGGTATTGTGGAAAGTATTTTCATTGAGCTCTTGAGTGGTGGTATGTGTGGTGAGGAATTTAAGAAAATTCCCTGTGTTGTGTTAAGGTGCTAGGGTGTGTGAGTGTGCACGCACGGTGTCTTTTGCTACATCAACGACTTCATAAAAAGGGCCCCAAGAACGAGCTGGGTAGTCGGGAACCACTCACCATGTTGACTACTACCTACAATATTTTTGCAAAGGCTATCTCAGATAGAATTTAATCACACCTAATGAAGTGAATTTTTGCTAAACAAAAAGGGTTCATTTTCACGGGAGAAGATTGATGAAAGTAGTCATGTCCATGTGGGAAGGATTTGAGCATGGTGAGGAGTTAGGAAAGAACTTCGTGTTCATCAAGGTGTTTTTTAAATAAGGCCTATGATAGGTTAGAGTGGTTTTTTGTTCTAGCTAGCCAGGCAACCATAGGGTTCGTCCCTATTCTCATCAAGTTTGTGAAAAGGGATGCCAAAGTGAGAGATTCAGTTAATGGTCTACTATCTAAACCCTTCCTTTTGAACCATTCTATTAGGCAATGTTTCCCTCTTGCACCCTTGTTGTTTGCAGTAGTAGAAAATGGATTCAACTATCTCATTCAACAAGGCCTCACTTTGCCCAAATCCACAAGCATCAATGTCTATCCCTGTTCGTTGACAACACCAACGTGATACTGCCTTTGGAAGAGAATTCCATCAAATCCTTCTAGGAGGCCCTCAATAATTTGTGTGGAGCTTTAGGTTCCAAGGTTTATCACACCAACACTAGAGTTTTCTCCCTCCTCCCCATTCCATAATGGGTCTTTGACAAGGGGTGCAAAGTCATCGCGGAGGAGGAGATTTTTTGGATACTAGGTATCTACCTTGCCTAGAGGTGGGAGTGGGTCTACTACAAGTTCAAAGAAAAACTGAGTAGGTCAACAAGGTTTCAAAGCTCTAGCACCAATAGAGTTGTGGTTATCAACCACTATTGTGGTGTATGCAATCTTCTTCCTCTCATGTTGGAGACCTCTTGACACAGACCTGCTATAGGTTGAACAAATATGCAATAACTTTTTATGAGTTGGGACCCATTTTTCAAGAAAATTTCCAAAGTCATTTGGTCCACGTTCTACCTTCCAAAATCCAAAGGAGGATTACGGATCAGAGATCTCCTCCCCTCATCGAAAAACTTGCTTGCAAGTTATTGATATCAGCCCTAAACGATCACAAGGAAGAGGGGTATCTCCTCATGCTTAAACACTTACATAGATTTAAGCTGGTTGATAACAAGCGCTAGAAAACCCTCTTGGCTGTCACTATCTTGTTCACAACATGTCCTCAACTCTTTAAAGCAGTGGTTCATACTTTCTCATATCTTTTTGGCCTGTCTAGAATAGGTTGAGACTTCTCCTTCATATTAATTGGTCATCTAGGCTTTCTATCCCCTCAATGATTCTTTCATGGATTCAATGCTCGACATCCCTCTTCCCCCTGAGGATAGCCTTTGAGCCTCGCTCACTATCCATAACAAAGATGTAAAAATTTGTAAGGAATTGTGCTCTTCAGACACTCATGGTCGGCTTTCAAACAACACTCTGGTGGCTATATTTAATCTCGGACCCTGGGAAACAGTCAAAGCTGTTAGAGATAGATGTAATCTTTTTCTACCACAGCTATGTTGGACCCTCTGTCTAGACGACCATATGTTGACTCAAGGTTTTGCTTGGCAAGGAGGTTTGAAGCTCAATCACCCTTGCTCTCCAGCCTTCTCTCCCTCCCCACCTCTTCATATCATCCTAAATAAAAGGTGGAGACTGAACTTGGACACAAGATAGTGGGAATTCGAGTTTAAAAACTTATGGAGTTCTAACATTCGCCTCAAGAAGTCACTCCTCCTCTAGTTGATTCTTCATAAGGCAATCTAGAATGGCCAAATATTTTTGAAGGCCTGTGTGGGGATGGGAGTTTTCTATAGATACAAATCAACTATTGAAGGAATTCTTCACCTCTTCATCAATTGTAGCAATATCACTAAAATTATGACCAATGCCCTGGCATGGAGTAAACTAAGGGCCGAATTATTTTGGTTATCATGAAGGAAAAGAAATTTTATTTTATATAATGGTGATTAACACCCTTCAATGCTGAAAAAATGGTTGGCTAACACCTTTGTGTAGGATGATAAGCTTTTCCAAAATTTGACCCACATCTGAAGAAAGAAGGCAGCTGCCCTTGAAGACATAGCCACCAAGTGCACAATGCTCATTGCAGAAGGAGGAGAAGACAAAGGATAGTTCTCTCCGTTCATTTCTAGGCAATTGGAAGAATGAGATTGTCAAGGAGTTGGAGACCTATTGTCACACTCTAGCCAAGTCCAACATACTTCTAGTGTGTGTGCAAGCTCAATTGGACATGTTGATCACTGAATGAAAGTGATTATAATGTACATGCCTCTTTCTGAAAGCTATGTAACTAAGCCTTCTACTCATGATCAGTTGGGATATCCCTCCTTGCTTTGTAGGGGCCCTGCTGTAACAGTTTGTTTTTCTCGCTTAGATAATTTCTCTGCACGTTTATGGTAAGAAAATATAGCAAAATCTCATAAATAATATTTAAATTTTAGAGTTTTAGCTATGCAAAAAACCTAAGCGGTAGTTTACCCTTGGGGCTTAACGGACCCATATAAGGCTCTTACATATAAGGATCCATTTATAAACAAAAATACCAAAGAACACTTGAATCATTCAACGATGCACGTTCAAAGGCAAATGTATACCTAAGTCTTTTTTTCTCTAAGGCTTAGAAGTTTGGTACTATGGTATTTGGAATTGTAGCCTTTTGTTTCTTTTTGTCTTTTTGGCATGTATAAGGGCATAGGAGGTGTGACGGAGAAATGGTGCAATTTTCTAGCCATTGATGCAGAGGTTTCTGATGGTGGACTTGTGTCCTCTTTGGTTGAAAAGTAAGGTTTTATAAAGATTGCATCTTTCTTTTATAATGTAAATGGGTCTTACTATCATTGTAATTTGGTAATTTCTTTTAATGCTCACTTGACTTCATTGTTTTCTTCTTTAAAGAAAGTTTTATACAGATTATATTTTCATTTCATAATATAAATGGGTCTTTCCATCATTGTAACCTGGTCAATTTATTTTTTTACTCACTTGATTTTCTTTCTTTTGTCTTTATTTAGTTTTGCAAGTGGGTTCTTCATTTAAGAATCTAGTGAATTTCTTTTAAATTTTTTGATTTAAAACATACTATTTTAGTTGTAAATTTTTCTTTCATTTTCAAACAACTTATAGCTAAAATATTATACATTGTCCTCAATGAAAATTTTCTTCACAACTAAAAACATTTTCTTTCATTTTCAAACAATTTATAGCTACAAAATCATAAATTGTCATGAAATGAAAAATTTCTTCATAACTAAGAATTTTTTTTGACTTTTGGTTTTAATATGCAAACGTCACCTTGTTACTTTAGTGCAACATGTATTATTGTTAAAGATTAGGTTTAGACATTCCCAATATTGATAAAATACATTTCAAAGGAAAAATTCATATAAACATGTCACAAGTAACCCTTGATCAAGAGAATGTTGCAAGAAGAAAGATGACATTAATTAGTTCCATCTTCATGAAATAATATTATTAATAATTTAATTTTTCACACATTTACTTAAGCACATCATTTCTTAGAGATATTTCTATAACCCAATGATCTATCATTTGATCATACTTTGATGTCATTTAAATGTTGATATCAACTCTAAACTCCCAACCTACATTGAAATAGTCACATTGGTTTCTTTACGTAGTTCACTACAACATTATCTCAACAAGTGATAAATCACAAGGCTTTCCAGTAGATGAAACGAATTAAAAACATGAATGGGAAACACAAAATCTACAAGTATGGAAGTCACATTGACAACAAGGATAGCAAGGATTAACTCTGTTTGCGAACAATGTCTTTTTCATGGCTGAAGAAGAAGCTTTATTCAACTTTCCTTTAGGGCTAAGTTTTTTGTTGTGCAGGGAGGAATCGGAGGACTGATTGAGGTTTTGAAACAAAGGTGAAAAATCAGCAGCAGTATTGCACTTCGTAATCTCAAGCTCTCTGTGCAACAAAGGTGCTTCGACACGCTCGGAATACAGTGCATCATCAAAACTAGCATCTACAAACATATGCTCATGTCAATGCTCGAGATTACATGCTCAAGGTAATCACAGGTCAAGTAACTGCTTGTTAACAATGTACTCACCATTCATGGGAGTATCCATTGTATTAGGTATATAAAACTAGAATAGCAAGAAACTATGAGCAAGAAGACCTTAGACTCGAGGAACAACATATGTATTTTGTGCTAGAGATAATTGTTTATATAGGAGCTGTGAAAGAAGTAGTGGAAAGAAAATATAGTGACGTTGTGAGCGGGATGAAAACACACACAGCGCCTCTATAACGACCCGACACACACTCTTGGGAAGATACACACACACACTATGGGGCACAACTCCGCTTACACAACACACCTGGCTGAGAGAGGGAACACACCTCTGGAGTGAGAAGAGAGAGACTATCCACTTGCCCACTCCACACAGACACACACACACACACACCCAAAAAACTCAGCTCAAAAGAGGAGAATTTCTGATGTTTAGATACAAATGAGCTTGGGCCAACACCAATGGGGCAAACAACTCACACAATACGGGTAAAAGATACCAGATACAATCACAAACTGGAGCACAAACTTCGCTCATAGGAGAAACTTACACAACCAAAACAGCAGAAAAAAGAGGGAGGAATTTGGCAAAATGGATAGCACCATTGTGTCCGGAACAGCCCAAAACCCCAGTCTACAATGTCAAAGTGCTCAAATCCGACCTCGGATGAGCAGTTTACGGCCGAAACAGGCTTCAAAATGAGCAAAAACACACCTACGGCTGTTCCTCCTCTCTTCTCCACGTTTTCTATGGTATTCTCTCTATTTTTTCAGTTCCCACACTTAGCTTTTTTAGTTGGGCACCCTTGGCCTTTTAGATGACCTCAAACGGACCCCGAACAGGCCAAAAACTGACCCCGCAGTGCATAGTTGTCACCCTGCTGCATCCGTACGCACACCTGGCACTCGATTTGTTCCAATAATGCGTCTCGCCACCACGTGAAGTCGCCCCAAAAATTGGTCCTCATGATGACCTTTCTGCATAATTATCACAAGGAAACACCCACGTTGTGTCCGTACTTCTCCGCGTGCAAGTATTGACCCCATTCGCAGTCCTGACGCCACTAGATGCCATATGACGCACCTGCTTACCTCATGTCGTCGGCCCGCGGATAGCTTCCTCGAGAAGTTTTACGCGATACCAACTCCTCATCATTATAGAAAAAACACACCGGTACTGGTAATAGTGAAAATCGATGCACTATGTACATGCTGTCCTACCTGTACACATGTGGGCCCCACATAACCACCTGGCTATGGAAAATGGGCAATCCTTTATTTGATGCACCATGCATGGATATGTACATGTGCGCAATTCCTTGCTCCAAAAAACTTGTGACATAATTTTCCCACCCCCTAGCTTGCTAGATCATTCATGATCAACAGCAGCAAAGAGAGATATGAGACTCGCCGCATCACAGGTCTCCTCATCCCTCACCAACACTGCTTTATCCACAGACAGCTCATCTTGCTCCACCATCATCAATCTAGCATGATACAATTTAAGACGCAATCCATTTACCCTTGACTTATGTAGAACACCATCCAGGTTAGCCAGCTGATATGTGCCATTTGGAAAACACTCCACTACCTTGAAAGGGCCTTCCCACTTAATTTGAAACTTCTTTTGGAAGGTGTTGTCCAGCTTACTGTTGTAGAGCAAAACCAAGTCATGTTTCTTGATACCCTTACTTTTGACCTTTTCATTTATCTTTGCCAAAGCCTTATCCTACATCTGCCCATAATGCTCCAATGCGCTCATCCTATCCAACTGGACCTCTTGTAACTGCAAGAGCCTCTCTTTGAATGCATCACTAGGTAGCCCAAGCAACTTCTCTAACATCTTGACCGCAGGAAACTCTACCTCCACAGGCAATAGTGCTTCCTTTCCATACACCAAATGAAATGGAGTAAACCCTGTACTTGTCTTGACTGAAGTACGGTAAGCCCATAATGCACTAGGCAATTCCAAATCCCAATTCTTTCCTTGGTGCTCTGTCACTTTAGAAAGAATTTGTACCAACTCACCATTGAATCTTTCATTTAAGCCATTACACTGCAGGTAATAAGGAGTGGTATGCTGGTGCCTAATCTTGATCTTTGTGCATAAGAAGTCTAGCAGTTTAGCTCTAAATCCTGGCCCCTTATCTGAAAGTAGCTCTAATGGCACCCCAAACTTGCAACATATTTCATCATACACAAATTTTGCCACATCCTTTGCAGTGATCTGTTTTACTGCTATAGCCTCTGCCCATCTAGAGAGATAGTACATTGCCGTCAAGATATAGCTTATTCCCCTGCTTGTGATAGGTAACGGGCCTATTGCATCAATCCCCCACTTTTCAAACACATCAAACACCATAATGGTTTTTTGTAGCTCTGGCTTCAACACTCTCTTCCCAAATGCTTGACACCTATTGCAAGACCTACACCAATGGTGAACATCCTTGTGCAAACTAGGCCATACATACCCCTCTTGCAAAATCTTATGCAAGGTGATCTTTAGAGAAAAATGGCCACCACATGCGCCTTCATGATTCTCTTCCAACACTCTGTAAAGCTCCTCCCGCCAAGGTACACGTCTGAACCGGAGATCATCCCCTTTCATGTATAAGACATCACCAATCAATTTGTACCTGTATGCTCTACGCACAAAGCCATACTTCTTAGACTTCCGAATCTCCTTTGGAATGATTCCTGTTAGCAAAAACTCCTCTTCTTGAGCCAAACTTTCCTGGCCATGATAAAGAGGTAAAGTGGTCCTCAACACAAATAGCTCCCCAATCATGCCTTGAGCTGCTTCATGTGCCTCTCCATTTAGAGCACGTTCAATGTGTCTGATGCTCCATGCTTCAAACTTTTTTAACAGGCCTTTAATTCTGAAGCACATTTCCTTCAATGAGGTGTTCTTGCTCTTCCACACACCCAGCACTAACAAGGCATCACCTTTTATGCTCAACCTTCGAACCCCATGCTTCAAACAAATGTGTAATCCGGCTTCCAGAGTAGCATATTCAGCCTCATTGTTACTATGAGCATCCAATTTGAACCCTCTCTTGCATACTAGCTTCCCCTCTGGATCATAAAGTGCTATATCCCCTGAAGCTGCATCATGGCTCTTTCTGTATGAACCATCAAAGAATAACACATGTGCATTGCTGATCTGTGGCACTTCTTCAACTACCTTTCTCACCACCTCTTCCTTAACAATAAGGGGATTCTCCTTGTAGGTCAACAAATCAGCTAGGGTAGCCCTTGTACTATCTTCTACTAGAAAAGAGAACTCAAACTCTTGCAGCTCAATTACCCATTTCTTCACCACATTTGACATGTTAGTACCATTAATTAACTGTGGTAAAAAGGCATAACTCGTCAAGAAAACAAAAGGCCGTGGTAGAAAGTAATGACGAAATCGTCGACAAGCAAATATTACACTGGCCATCACTAGCTCTACTTCCGAGAACTTTCTCTCCGCTACCAACTTCACTCGGCTTGCACAATACACTGGCCTCATATAATGGCTGCCCTTCCCCTTTTGCAATAGCATGGCTCCAATGGCATCATCCCCTACTGAGGGATTTACATAAAAAACTTTCTCCCAATCAGGAGCCTGCATGGCTGACAAACCCCCTAGCACCTCTTTCACCTCTTGAAACACTTCTTCACACTTGTCATCCCATTGCAATGGATCATGCTTTGCCACTTGTTGTAATGGATAAAGAATCTGAGAAGACAATGGAATAAACCTTGCCATGTACTTCACTTTGTGTATAAAGGTTGCCAATTGCTTCGTACTCGTAGGTGATGGAAGAAGAATAATAGACTTAACCTTATCTGGATCAGCCTCAATGCCATTTTCTGAAACCATATGGCCCAATAACTTCGCCCTTGGCTGTGCTAGATGACATTTCTTTGGATTTAGTTGTCCTCCACATTCATCATATCGAGCCAATACCATCTGCAGCTTCTCATGGTGTTCAACCCTACTTCTATAAACAGAGAAGTCATCCATAAAAGCTTTAATAAAACTACCAATGAATGGTTCCAACACCCAATTTGCTCTCTCTTGATAGAAGGAAGGTCCATTTGACAACCCAAATGGAAATACTGTGTAGCAATAGCAGCCCCATGGCGTAATAAAAGTGGTCTTTGTGCGGTCTTTAAGAGCAATCTTCAATTGAAAATAGCCTAAAAAACCATCACACACATTGTACCTCTCATAACCTGCCACTGAATCCAAGATCTGATTGACGAATGGAAGAGGATATGGGTTCTTCTTAGTGGCTGCGTTTAAGGGCTTAAAATCTACACAAATCCTCCACTTCCCATCCTTCTTTGGACTGACTACTACTGGACTCACCCATTCTGTGGTCTCCACAGGGACTATGAACCCTGCCTTCAACAGCTTGTCCACCTCTTCTCGCAAGGCTTCCATTTTCTCTTGACCCCTCCTTCTTAGCCTTTGCCGCACTGGCTTAGCACCTTCTTTCAGCTCTATATGTATCTCTTCACCCTTGAACCCTCTGATCTCTTCATATGAAGTAATGAACAAATCAGGAAAACTAGCCAGCATATGCAAATATATATCCTTCTCCATAGCTGAGAGGTCTCCACTGATCATTTGTGTCATCAATTCCTGCTTCTTTGACAACTCAACCTTGGTTTGCATCAGCCCTTCAATCACTTCATAAGGCCCTTCACTTTCATCTTCAACCTCATTCGCAAATGCAACTAAACCAAACTCCTGTATTTCTTTGTCCATCAAAAGAAATGCAACATCAGCATCCTCATCACTGCTGGTAGTGCTATCACTGTCCTCATCTGTCACCGTGGAAGAGTCTTCATCACTAGACTCATCCTCATCTTCATAAAGCTCCTCTAATCGTTTCCTTGTGTCCATATTATAAAGTTTCTTGGTACCTGTCTTTCCATAGAGGCTAATCATACCATGTCGCCAATCTTGAAGAGCTCCCACTGCACGTAACCATGGTCTGCCCAGTATAATAGGATATGCTCCCAACCCTGCTGGCATCACATGAAAATCAACCACTGCCTTTGCATCATATGCCTCCACTTCTAAGCTCTTTACAACACCCAAGCATTTTAATTTTTGATGGTTTGCCAATGTGATCCGAAAACCTGACACCCCAGCCGCTGTGAGACCCATCTTCTCAACACATGAGTGTGTTATGACGCATATTTGGGCTCCGCCATCCACATAACCTTGTCCCAAATTTTTCCTTTTATGCCACACATCTACTATTGGACAAATGTTTGGTAGCTCATCCATTGCCAACACCTTTACTGAACCTCTCTCTGGCTCTTTCTCCATTGGGTTAACCATCCTCTTCCACTGTCGATTTAGCTTAGGCACCATCTCTATAAGCTGCCCAATAGTAACATCTGCCTTCCTGCTCGTCAGATCCTCCTTCAAGTCATAGCTTAATTGCCCATCCCCTAGTGGAAAATCTGAAACATGAAACTTTCGACGAGCTCTCCTTTTCCTCTTGGCCTTGACATCCTTGCCTTCATGGCTCTTTCCTTTCCTCTTACTAGGACTTGGGGCACTTCTTCCTTCCTTATCCTCTGTGGTCCTCTTCCCAATAGGCATCACTAATGTATCCTCTGGCTTTGATGCCTTCTCCAAGGTGACTACACTTAGCACTTTTGTCTTTCCCTTTTCCTCCTGGGTCACTCCACTGGTTCCTTCGTCTCCCTTAATTTCGATGCCATAATCATTTGACCTAGTTAGCACCTGTCTTGGCAATGGATACATGTCTCCCCCCATCCTTGCATTGGTGGCTTATCACATTGCGGGCTGATGTGACCCAACTCTCCACAATTATAACATGTGAGCGTCTGCCTCCAAAACCTACCATTGCTTTGTCCAACACCATTCCTAGGCCTTTCTTCACCTCCTGGCTGATTTGCAAACCTCCCTTGACCTCGATTATTTCCCACTTGACCTAGCATGTTTAGGCTAAGATTATTCATCAAATCTACCATTTGCCTCATGTCTTGCCTTAGCCCATCATCTTGCACTGCTATAGTGACCACTGCTGGCATAACCTGAGTAGTGACAGGAACCACTGGTTCGTGATGAACCCCTGACATGCGACCTTGTAAAGACTCTGTAGGCTGAAATTCAGACTTCATGGGCAAAGACTCCACCCCTAACTAGCTCATTTTCCTCAACTTCCAATCTTTGTTCCTTGATACCTCTAGTGCATCCTCATATGTCCTAGGCTTCTTTAACTCCACTCTCCAACGTATATTCTCCCAAAGACCAGCTAAGAACCTGTCCTTCTTCATCATGTCAGGCGGGGGTACATGTGGTGCTAAGGCCTTGCACATTTGCTCCCATGCCAATGAAAACTTACGTATGTAAGCATCTATTGGCTCACCTTCCTTTTGCACCAAAGCTTGTACTTCTTGCCACACTTTGTCAGGATCTTCTATCTTCACAAACTCCACTTCCAACCCATGTCGTAGATTGTCCCAACTCAACCTTACAGGTGGATCAGCCACACACAACTCCTCTTCAAATGCTTTAGACCAAACTCGTGCATCACTCTTCAAACAAAGTTGGAGAAGGCGTAACATCTGCGCAGGGTCATGAATCTGGTTGCTAATGCAGGCAACCTCCATCTTTTCCAAAAATTCTTCCACATCTTCATCACTTCTTCCATGAAACTCCGGATAAGAGAAAGCCATGGCTACCCAAGTTTCAATGCTTTGAGAACCCCTTTGAACACACGTGCAAGAACCCAAAACTTTTGACTACCCAATCCCCAGAAACTTCAATGGAGCTCAACTTTAGATAAGGACAAACACATGCACATCAAATGAGTTTTCATAGTTGATCATCGGAATTACAACAGGCAAAGGACATTCCAAGATCTCTCGTAATCTTCTTGGCCCGAACATAAAGACTATGCGCTGCTGGAAAAAAATCTTCCTGGACACATGAACATTTATCTGGATTCTTTGAGTTAAATGAAATGGAGTGAATTGAGGGCCATTTTGATCATCCATTAAAGCCAACCATGAAGCTCCCAAGAAGGCACACTTGACTTAACCTCTGATTTTGCCAAAATTTCAGCAGCATAACAGCATAAATGGCTCAAAAGACCAAAAAACCAGCCATCACAACTTGGAAAAATTTTGGCAGAGTTTCCCCAGAAATAGAGCAGTAGGAACCCAAAATATAGACTGTATATGTATGCATAAACTGTCAACAATAGAACCCGAGCATCAAGTAGGACTCACTAGTACATAGCCTATGGAGAGGTCACAAAAAGGGTGCTCCAACTACCTGTATCACCGAAAGGATCTCTACATTTGAGAATCCCCCAGCTCAATAAAAACCTCACGCTATCGACCCTCACACGAAGGCTAATGCAAATCCCGTATATTCAAGTCTCAGAAATGACTATCTTCCAGACCAAGTCTCAAAAATGGCTGGGACTGCCAAATACAACCAAGTATGGCTCCACAAATGCGTACAATGACAGTTTCCACAAGTAATGTACAATCCAGCAGACAATGCGCTCAAATAAGCGCCAAGTGATGCATACCCACAACAACTGCAAGTGACATCACTGCTAGTATATCACTGTACTCCAGATACGTGTACCTATGTGAATCACTTGTACCTGTACCTGTCCCTGTAACCTGTAATCTCGAATCTCGAATCTTGAAGCTCGAAGCAGAAGGTACTCGAAGAAGATCCTCAGTGGGGGCGCCAAAAGAATGTGAGCGGGATGAAAACACAGCGCCTCTATAACGACCCGACACACACTCTTGGGAAGATACACACACACACACTATGGGGCACCACTCGGCTTACACAACAGACCTGGCCGAGACAGGGAACACACCTCTGGAGTGAGAAGAGAGAGACTATCCACTTGCCCACTCCACACAGACACACACACACACACACCCCCAAAAAACTCAGCTCAAAAGAGGAGAATTTATGATGTTTAGATACAAATGAGCTGGGCCAACACCAATGGGGCAAACAACTCACACAATATGGGTAAAAGATACCAGATACAATCACAATCTTAATCACAAACTTCGCTCATAGGAGAAACTTACACAGCCAAAACAGCAGAAAAAAGAGGGAGGAATTTGGCAAAATGGACAGCGCCATCGCGTCCGGAACGGCCCAAAACCCCAGTCTACAATGTCAAAGTGCTCAAATGCGACCTCGGATGAGCAGTTTACGGCCAAAACAGGCTCCAAAATGAGCAAAAACACACCTGCGGCTGTTCCTCCTCTCTTCTCCACGTTTTTTCTGGTCTTCTCTCTATTTTTTCAGTTCCCACACTTAGCTTTTTTAGTTGGGCACCCTTGGCCTTTTAGATGACCTCAAACGGACCCCGAACAGGCCAAAAACTGACCTCGCAGTGCATAGTTGTCACCCTGCTGCATCCGTACGCACACCTGGCACTCTATTTGTTCCAATAATGCGTCTTGCCACCACATGAAGTGGCCCCAAAAATTGGTCTTCATGATGACCTTTCTGCATAATTATCACAAGGAAACACCCACGTTGTGTCCGTACTTCTCCGCGTGCAAGTATTGACCCCATTCGTAGTCCTGACGTCACTAGACGCCATATGACGCACCTGCTTACCTCATGTCGTCGGCCAGTGGATAGCTTCCTCGAGAAGTTTTACGCGATACCAACTCCTCATTATTATAGAAAAAACACACTGGTACTGGTAATAGTGAAAATGGATGCACTATGTACATGTTGTCCTACCTGTACACATGTTGGCCCCACATAACCACCTGGCTCTGGAGAATGGGCAATCCTTTATTTGATGCACCATGCATGGATATGTACATGTGCGCAATTCCTTGCTCCAAAAAACTCGTGACAACGTCTCTTTGTATGATGAGAGGCAATGCCTCACGTTCAACATAAAAACCAAGGCAGAGAGATTGCAATAAGATGATCATTACACGTTTATAAATTAAAAGGCACATTTTTTTAGGGTGACTTTATAATTTGGTTTGGTAGCATAAGTGTGTTTTTATTTTTCTTTTTTTAAAGGAGTAAATTGAACACCTCACAATAAATCAAAATATAATGGCATAAATTATTGTTAAAAAATATCTACTAGGATGATGCATTTATCATGAGCAAAATGTTTTTTTCAAAAGATTTTAATACTATCAAAAGTTTACAAAAATCTTAATTTAGACTTATTATTTAAATATTGAAATGTTTTGACTCCATAAAAAACCTAGTGCGAATAAAAATCCTAATCCTTTTAATAAGGATAGAACACGTTTCTAAAAAATATTTATAATATTAAAATTAAGTTAGTGCACAATAATATTTTCTTGATTTTGATAAATATTTAATGGAAAATGATGATGACTAAAGAGCTATTTTGCACAGAGATTTTACGCTACGACGAAACAAATTAGCAACAAAACAGAACTTCAAAATTATTAAACAAATTTATCCACGAATAGAATTAAATTCCACCTTGACATTTGTCTTTCCCTCTACTATAAGCTCAGAACAGAACACCAACATAATGGACGTGAATCCATAGTTGGATATATAATCATCATCACAACTTATCCAATAGAAAATTATACCATTCATTTTAATGCTCAATCTATTTTTATTTCATCTCTGTTCATCTAGAGATGAATAGCAAATGAGTACACATTACAGCAAATCCCCAAAATCTCCGATAAACAAAGAGCAAAGACTCTATTGCTTTGCTTGTAGAGGCATAACAAAAATACTCAAGGACAGAAAGAACTTGACACATACTACATACAAAACACTAACCATAATCACAAGACAACAGGAGATGGAAACAAGGGAGCTAATTCTCACATTACCAAGGAAGGACTGAATAATATAAAAAACATAACAAATCTTAAGCATCAAGGATGCTATCACGGGAGTCTAAAAAGCAAAGTATACTCTTCGAAGATCTACCTTGCGAACCTGAGCAGGTGAGAGTAGCAAAACATTCTAGAAGTCAACTTAAAGAGAAAATAGTGAACGTCAACTGGTGCATACAAGAAGAAGCCTTGAGCTTCTTCAACAGTCACAAACCAGAATTAAACAAGGTGTTAGAGCTGTACAAATAGCCAAGATGAGGGCCTAAGATCGACATATATGTGTGTAGGTACTCAGAGAAGGTTTCATCAGCGGATCTGCAAAGTCAAAGCAGAAAATTGTTATCATAGATAACATGAATAAACACCGAAACCCTAAACATTTCAACACTAAGAAGAACAGACAAAGATTCTCCTTGCGTCACGATCAGACTATTGGACCCCTTATCAATTCTAATCCACACAAACAAACATAGAAAACAACATGAAGCATAGCCAAGGCTATCCGGCCCCAGTCCATACCCGAAACCTCGACATTATCTAAAAATGAATTTATCTGAAGCCAATGATTAGTTAAACTAATCTCCGAGTGCTAATGCTTGCACTGAGTCCCAGCCCCTCTTAACCAACTACTTAACGGTTGCGTCCCAACAAACCCACCTCGATGGCTTCTACTGCCCTGCATTCCGAAGCAAAATTAGATACAGAAAATACAAGTGATAAAAAGCAAGGCAAATGAGAAATATAGCACACATGTAAGAAAAAATAAATGCAGCTACCTCTGCAATATATATGCGCATCAGCCATGCCAAGATGTGCTCTTGCATTGTATCCACATGAAGCTTCTGCACCGCATTCGAGGTCATGCTCAAACTGTCAAGCTCGCGAGCAGTATCAACTCACGAGAGTTCGACATTTGCAAGGGACTTTCCTCATTGGCTGGCATGAGAACTCGAAGAGCTGAGGATCCATGGAGACTGCAGTTGGGCAGCCCATGAGATACCTCTTGAACAATGTCCAGACCCGTGTCAAAGCACAGCGCACGTGCGCGAGAGAGAGAGAGAGAGAGAGAGAGAGAGAGGGGGGGGGGGGGGGGGGGGGGGGGGGGGGGGGGGGGGGGGGGGGGGGTATGGCGCTGCACCCTGTCGAGCTCGCAAATGGTCACGCTCTGGTCTTCACCGCCTTGAAGGGGTCTGCACAAGGATTCGCACCCAAGCAACCTCGTCGAGCTCCATCCCTCTGACGCTGTGGCTGCAGACGAGAAAGAAGTGCCACTTAAGCTCCAAATGAGGAGCTCTTCGAAAACCTAGACCCATCCCTCCAAAAATCAGCAGAAGCCAATAAAACTGCTACACGTGGGCAATCTATATCCCTACTTCTACCAACCACCTAGGATACCCATTTTGTGCGCATAGTGGCCACATTCCCAGCCACTTTAATCATGCCACAAAGTGGTGCTTGATAAAAAATCACTAAATGAACATAAAATAAATAAAAAATATTTTAGTCAACAAAAAGAGAAGTGATCTCTATAGCCTTTGCCCTTTGGGCAGGCCAAAAAAGCAACAAACTAAACTTCCAAGCTTAGCCAAATTTGGTCAACAAGTAACTTATGCGTGTTTACCACTAAAATAACTTGAGCTATTAGTCACCTTTTTCCATATATCTATTACTCGCTTTATGATATACCCTCTCTACAACCTTTCAAAATATTTACTGAAAAAATAAATTCCACAAACACAACCTTCATCTACTTTTGCATTACATTCCCTAAACAATCCACCGTGATTCTTCACCTTGTTTTGACTACATAAGAAGTCCTTAGTAAAGGGTTGGATTTTGGGTGCATCTTTGGACCATTGGATAAAGCTTGCAGATAATGACACATAGCAAGCTAATGATAATAAACTTTTTTTATATAATGTCTTTTAGACCCTTGTGAGAGGATGTGGCATTTTTGTACCTCTCTCTTTAAAGAGGGGCATTGAGTATTATGTCAAACAATTTTTGTTTCGAGAAAAAGATCCTTCCATTAGTTAATAAAACTGTCCATAGGGCTACAAACCACGTCTACTAAGAAAGGCCACATCAAAAACATGGGAAGACTCTCCCAATGAGTAAACAAAGTATGTACAATGAGGGCTAAGTCACAAGATGGGAGGAGGAAAAAGCCACACTGGTGGCCGGTAGTGCCATCTAGGCACACCTTGGAACATGGTGAAGAAAGGCCTTGGATGCTAGAGTCACTAGAAAGCATCTTTGTCTTCTCGCATGTGGTCAGAGCTATCTTGAAGTCTCTTAAACTGACCCCTGAGAGTGTGAATCAACTCCAACAAGATGTGGGACATAGCAAGCCTCAAAGTTGCGGAAGCAGTTGGCATGCCAGATGAACCAGTGTATCAGATAGAGAAAAAACATTGTGCCACCTCAAGGGGGGATTTCGAGTCTCCATCACCTATCACAATGTCCCTATAGCTTTTTACTATGCTTTGACTAGTGCCTAGGATAGAGGCCTTTGAGCTGTTAAAAAAAAACGTGACTGTGTAGAAGGATAGAGTCATAAAAAGATGAGTGAATCCCTAAGGACCACGAGTCCTTCGGTTAAACAGCTTGACTTTTTGGAATTTTTTTTTTAATGTCCATAGAGCAAAAGAGACTTACACAAACATTTGAAATTTACTATTTTCAATAGGGTAAACGCCCCAACTTAAGGACATCAAAATCAAAATCCATAGAATCTGATCCATGATGCTATGATCTGTGTGCTTTAGAGGCAAATGAAAGCTTACCGCATCTACTTTTGTAGCGGAAGATGACGGTGCATCTGGTATCTCACATATAGAATGTGACAAAGTGTATCGATTACCCATGTAAAAAGTTGACCTCTGACAGATGAACAAAATCCAATGAATGTACAAGGATATAATCAAGAGACACCTCAACCTATTCATGCCAACATTCAATTGATTGTGTACTAAATTTAGTTGGGGAGACAGGTCTCTATGGACTTAACGTTTGTCCCAATATGGGACCTGTCCCACTATGGGGGTTTTTACCCTAGTGATTGGGATTGAAATCTTCTTTTGTTTAGTTTATCAATGAGTCTTTTCATTTCACAACCCTTAGATTGTGAATAATTGAATCTTATTTTTTTCAAACTTTCAATGAATCTTTTCATTTCACAAACTTAGGTAGTGGTCTTGTCGATTCCCGCTATGCATAGTTATGAGCTACTTTTTGGCCAAGAAGGCCATAAGAGAGTGGTGGAGAAAGCGTGCAAAAATTTCACCATCCAATTGTCACCATCACAATAACTTTAATATTTGTTTGCTTCTTCAATTTCGTATACAAAAAATAAAAAGACTCGTGAACTTCACAAAAAGGACTTTGAAACTAACAATCAATATACAATGAACTTTAAAATTTAAAAAAAAAAAGACTCCAATTCAAAGTTGAATGCCATAAGATAAACTTTAACTATACATTCATGTTGAAATTGGCCAAAAGAAAGTCAGATCAATCCTCTTAGGCACATAGACCTTGGAGGACCAAAAGGCTAGAAAGATATATATATATATATATATATCCAATTCAAAGTTGAATGCAATAAGATAAACTTTAACTATACATTCATGTTGAAATTGGCCAAAAGAAAGTCAGATCAATCCTCTTAGGCACATAAGCCTTGGAGGACGAAAAGGCTAGAAAGCTATATATCTATATATATATATATATATATATATATATATATATATATATATATATATATATATATATATATATATATAGAGAGAGAGAGAGAGAGAGAGAGAGAGAGAGAGAGAGAGAGAGAGAGTTCCTAAGGTAGCTTTTACATCCCAATGCTACCTAGTGAAGCTCCCATTAGCTTCTTTGTTTGTTTTCATCTTTTTTTTTTTTCAAAACTCACAATTGTGAGTGAATTATATTAATCAACCCAAAAAATTACAATGTCTTGTCATGTTCGTGTTGAGCCATGACATCATCCAGGGACCATAATTACATCGGCAGCGATCCCAACCAATCCGTCCCTTTTTCCTTGATACAAAAGGTCCATTATCATGTTCTTCTGAGATCTTTTAATTACCGATAGCCAAGATGTTTCCCCATCCTAGACATACCCTCTGCTGACATCAAGGCACAAGTAGTCCTACACCAATCCTCCAAGTGTTGCTTGTGCCCAAGCGTCCAAATTAGAACTTTGCTTTCTTGTATAATTTCTGTGAAGCTTGCCACCTCAAGATCTCCTTCAAACACACGGCGGTTCCTTGTCTGCCATACATTCAAGAAGAAGTACATAAAGATTTGAGTGCTGATGAGGATGGCAGGACCACTTCAATTCTTCCTCTAAGGAATAGATCACTCTTGTGAAAACCATTAGCTTCTTTGTTTGTTCATCTTCCCAAGCATGCTACTTGGCTTAAACTAAATTACCAACTAAGCTAGCTCAAGAGAAGATAGTTTTGTAGAAATGAAATGAAGACGAAGGGGGTTGGGGTTCGAGAAACTTGCAAATTTTGTCTGAGGGGGCCTAGACCCTAAAAGATGAAGCAGAATCTCAATTCTCATAGAAAACGCTAACATAGAAACCCAACCCAAGAATTGCAAAAGCTGCAAAGAAGTCATTAAAAAGTTATAAAGAAATCATTAGGGTATTTGGGTTTCCAAAGGAAACCTCAGTGAAGAAGGGAGTTAGGCATATATATATATATATATTAGTGAAGAAGGGAGTTAGGCATATATATATTGTGTGATTAAGTATTATTGAATGAGTGAATTTTTGGCTTTCTAAAAGAAGCCTTAGAGGAGAGTTGAGTTAGCTTACCATACTTTCTAAAAGAAAGGAAACCTTAGTGAAAAGGGGAGTTAGGCATATATATATATATATATATATATATATTTATATATTTATATTTATATTTATATTTTATTGAATGAGTGAATTTTTGGCTTTCTAAAAGAAGCCTTAGAGGAGAGTTGAGTTAGCATCTTCCTACTGGGTCTAAGTTCTAAATACTCAATTAATTAAGGATGAAGATTTCACTCGCATCTTCGAAATTTAAGAGCAAAAGGCTTAACGGCCCAATTCACGTGCAGCTACCAATCCTGTCCTGCATCGAGCCTATTCAAGCTGCACTTGAGTCTCCGAGATCAACACCCTGCTCTGCAGCACCACGCACAGCCCAGTGTACCTCCTCTTGTTTTAGTTGCGCCTGCAAAAAGTATCTCGACATCTTCTTGCTTTCCTACCAGGGTTGCCGATTTAGCTCATGCTATGCAGACCATGACCATGGTTCTTGAGATGGCGTAGCCCTCCTCTGCACCTTCCTCCTTGCGTCATGCAACTGATCGACATTTTTTTCTGTTGCTCTCCCTTAGCAAAGCGATGAACGTCAATCTGCCTTCATTTTGAGAGAGAGAGAGAGAGAGAGAGAGAGAGA
Organism: Adiantum capillus-veneris; assembly: GCF_014529385.1. Lineage (NCBI taxonomy): Eukaryota > Viridiplantae > Streptophyta > Polypodiopsida > Polypodiales > Pteridaceae > Adiantum > Adiantum capillus-veneris. The sequence continues at coordinate 137,750,729 of NC_140945.1, forward strand.
GAGAGAGAGAGAAGGCAGGGACTCGAGTGCGATCACCTATGCTTGTACACAGAAATGCTGTGCACACAGAAATGCAGCATGGCGCAAAACTCTCTCTCTCTCTCTGTCTCTCTCTCAAAAGATCTTTAAGATATTTTCCTCTTCTTCATTCTCTCTCTCTTCCCCCTCCACGTGCCATTGGCTTCCCATTTCGCTTTTTCTTGCACACAAAAGGGCATCTTCCAAGATACCCCTTAAAAATCCTTGAGCGAAAATTGGTCGGGCCTACTTTCAATGTTTTCAATGATGATTTAGACTTACCTCAAATGTTACTTCTGTTTTAAAATATTAAATCTTTTTATTGCACCTTCATTTCACATTCTCACATGGCTTGACTTCTTTCTCATTCTATTCGTTTAGAATGCTAAATTGAAGCTTCACCTTGCATAATTCTAGTAAATTCTATGGATACACACACACATATATATATATTTTTTTATTTTTCACGTATACGTGCACACGTTGTCGAGAAATTTGCGGTCTTGCCAGGAAAGCACCGGGCTTATGGCTGTGAGAGTTTGTGAGAGAACTCAACAAAAACTATATGAAGGAGTTAAACCATAGATGCCATGAAGAATAGGGTTTGGAAAGAAGTGCAATCAAAGAAGACTCACTCTTTCTCTCTTGCACTCACACACACAAAGAAAGAACGCAAAAGAGAATGTCAAAACAATACGAAGATGAAAACATCAAGGCTATGGTCATATCGTATCATGGGTAATATGAAAGGGTTAATGGATGAGTTAATGGCATTCAATCTTGGCTGACCAAATAGGCTACGAATTGTTCTTTGGAATTGTAGTTTTGTGCTTACCATAATATATATATTTTGTCTAGTGATTGGGATTAATTGTGTGTACAAATCCCCTTGGCTCATAGCAAGATAACTATGCTTACATCAAAAGAAAAATTATAGTCTATGAGAGGTAGTTTGATGGGATCCGGTGATAAACACTATACGTTGTTGAAAGTGTATTTTACAGCTAATCCATACGTTAATTCTAATAGATCGTACAGAGTGAAAGCGATAGAAATGATCATCATGTGGGTTATTCATCTAGGATAGTATGTGAGAAATGTAGATATGAGTGAAGTGAAGAGATTAGAATTTTCCCTCCCAAGCCCTATTCTTGCCCATAGGCAATAAGGATACTGCGGGGAGAGATGTACCTGTAGCAAGAGAACCTAGAGAGGATGAATTACTAAGAATGAGAGAGATAGGTTTGGTTAAGGAGATGATATTAGATACATATATATATATATATATATATATATATATATATATATATATATATATATATATATATATATGTTGGATTAGAGATGAAAATGAAAACAACAAGAAATCAAGAAAACATCAATGTAGAACACATCTTACTTGAAACCCTTCGGCACCATTATTGATGGGAGAGAGAAGAAGAGTGGATAATTCCACTTTGATTGATACACCAAGTGCAAGACCTTCTTTGATTAGAGTTGATCTTCCAAGGTTAGCTTGTTGCAAGAATGGCTAGTCTCCCTCTAGGAGAAAGTGTAGGCTTGGGCTTATGTTAATGGCTAAGTACAATTACGCATTACTACTCACTCCCTCGAGAATTCCTCTCATCAATGGCTTGAATGCTTGAGTTCTTTCCAAGGAAGAAGAGGTCCCCTTTTATAGGTGAAGGGAACCCACAAGGGTTTACACAAGAAGAGAGGAGCCAGTGTGAACAGGAATTGGAAAAGCTGGAAATGAGCTGTCCCTGCATGATGTGGGCAGACTGGGGTCCAGTATTTTGATCATATCTCCTTAACCATGGCTCCAAATAAAAAAGTAAAAATATGGGCAAAAACATCAGCTCATTAGCTACGATTTTCATTTTAAAATCATTTTCCAATTCGGATTGGAACCTTGTGTAAAAAATTCATCAAAATAGGGTCCATTTATGGCAGCAACAGTCTTCGTGTGGTCTCCTTAGCCTAGACTTTCATTTAATTCCAAAGGACACCTCATGCCATAAGAAAGCATGACATTGCTCCTTGACAAAGTTTTGTAATCATGCTTACAATAATGCATTAAAATAAGTGTATCTTTGAAATCATGCCACCTAGTGTCCCACTAGGATTTGATTCTCTCCTAGTAGCTATTTAAAAAGAAATATAAGAAAAGTATAAAAAATACATAGAATATATATATATATTGGAGTTTACCCTAGATATAGGATCTAGCTAGGGTGTGAGATGATAATGAAATAGTATAAATAAAGAATCAATGCTTTTGCCCCAAGTTAAAGAGGCGGAGCTATTGATGCTTTTCCCATAGTATTTTCTGATGGTAAAGTAAGGATATGTTACCCTTGAGAAAAATAATAGGATGAGATAGAAGGCTTATTATTATACTTAAATATGCATATGTACACTATAGTAAGTATAATTATGTATCTAAAAAAATACAAGATAGATTTTGTAGCATGCGTTCCCACTATGTACGTGTCACAGCACGACATCCACCCCCTCTAAACCTGCACATCCTCCGGTATGTGCCACATTGTCTTTTTGTAAGATTAGACCTCTTGTACATCTTCCTTGTCTTCTTCTTCACTGGATGATTCCAGAGCTTCATGTTCACTTTGATCTTCACCTGTGTTTTTCTCTTCTTCCTCATTCATATCTTCTAGATCATTGTCTCCTCTTCTCTTAAACATTTTAATCTTTTTTCCTGCAATGGGAATCTTTACTTCTGTACCATCTAGTTGAGACAAGCTGTAAGTAGCATTTTCATGCACATGCTTTACAACATATGGTCCAAACCATCTTTTTGAGAACTTACGCATGACTGTGTGCTGGTTATCAAGGCTACTATCATACACTAAAACCCAGTCACCTTTGTCAATTGCTTTGCTCCTGAGTCGATGTCGCTTATCAAAATAGTCCTTGTTTTTCAACCTTGCATTTTTGAGTCGTTCTTTTGCAGCTTCAATGTCTCCAGGTCTTCTCTCTAGCTGCCTTATACGCAGTGCAAGGAGATCTTCCCTACTAAGCCCCTCTTGCCAAGGTAGTACATTCCATGTGGGAATTGTATCCTCAATCGGCATCACTGGCTTTTGACCATGCATTAGCTCCGCAGGCATGTAGCCAGTTACTGAGCTATGTGTTGTACGATCAGCCCATAAAGCATATGGTAACAATTTTGGCCACTCACCAACTCTTCCTTCACAAGCCTTGGCCAAAGCTTTGATGATAGGAGGATGCCCTCTTTCACTCTTTCCATTGCCTTCAGGGTTGTAAGCTGTAGTAAGAGAAAGCTTAATCCCTAATCTAGAAAAGAACTCCCTTGCTTCTTCGGCATCCAGTTCACCTCGATCTGCAGTGATTTTTCCCACACAACCATAACGGCAAATCACCTCATCAAGAAGGAATTTGCACACAGCTGTCGTGGTCGTAGCTCTTAATGCTCTTCTTTCAACCTGGTTAGTTAAGTCCTCTCGTGCAAGAACCAAGTATCTCATCTGCCAGAGTCCTAAAGGCATCGTGACTAGATCCACAACCCATTTATAGTGCATGGCTAGTGGATATGTAGGGTGCAATCCATCACGATGTCGAACATTTGAATACATTTGACAAGTTACACATGACTCTACAAACTGAGATACATCTTTATACATACCCTTCCACCAGTATTCTTCTTTCAACTTGGAGAAGGTTTCCCACACACCCCTGTGTCCAGCCCATAGACTCTCATGAAACTCATGCATGAGCTTTACTTGAGTCTCTTCTTTACATATAACCGGTTGTGGTGTAGCACCCTTTTGTTTAGGATGCTTCCACAAGTAACCATCCCTTAAAAAGTACCCATATGCTTTCCTGCGTATCCTCTTGAATTCTTGTTCAGACCAATCATCCTGTTTTGTTAGAGTACTCAAGTACCTTCCAATAGAAAGCCAATCACCTTCATAAAGATCTTTCAAGAACAATTCAAGTGAATTAGTCATGCAGACATTGTTACCTTTGACATGAGAGATAGAATAGAATTTTGTGCCTATATCATCTCCCTCATCAATCATTTGTGACTCATCTTCATACCTTGCCCTTGATAGCATATCTGCCACTGTATTGTCTTTACCTGCAATGTGCTTAAACTCGAGATTTAAGGACTTAATGTAGGCAATCCACCGCAACATAGCAATGTCTGGTGTTGAGCAGCTTGTAATCATCGCAAGAAGTGGTAGACAATCTGTTTCTACAACCACACATGCACCAATTATGTACTCTTTCCCACTTTTCAAGGCTGTAACCATACCCCATAACTCTCTCTTTATCTGTGGATAGTTTCTTTGGCGAGCACTTAGTACCGTTGCTCCAAATCTTACCACATACCTGTGTCCTTCTTTGTCATCTTGCCCTATTGCCCATCCAATCCCTGTAGGACTGGTATCTACTGTCACAATCACTGGCCTTTGACACTCATAGTCTACCTTTCTTAAAGTCGTTGCTGACTGGAGTAACTCCTTTAGCTTTTTCATGGATTTTACATGTGCTTCTATCCATTTAAACTTTTGATTCTTTCTAAGAAGCTGATAAAGAGGATGAGCTACATGTGCATAATGTGGAATCCAAATAACATAGAAGACACATGCTCCCAGAAACCTTCTAACCTTAGTGATGCTAGTGCATGTTTCTTTCATTCTTTGGATGGCATCTACCTTTGATGGACAAGGTTTCCTACCATATGGCCTGCACATGTGCCCCACAATGAGCACTTCTTTGACACCAAACATAGACTTTTTCCTTGACAATGTAAGATTCACTTCTTCCAACATAGACAAAATTTTATCACAATCATTTATGTGATTTACCACAAACCTACGACATCCCTTGAGATCCAAAGCTTCATCTTTGTCAATTTCTTCACATCTTTTGATAGGCAAATCATCAATGAAAGGCATTGTGATTTGAGGAATAAAGTCACGTAAGACCTTATTCATCCCATTCATCATATGTGCAACCGAGTTGGTTGCTCCCTGTGGCAAGGTACACATCCTTACCAAACCCAAAGGTGTCCTCATGGTTGTCAAGTCTCTGCTTTTGATTGCAAGCTGAAATTGATCATACCCTGAGTAGAGATCCCCCATTGAGTAGATTGCCCTTCCTGCAAACGCCTCTGCAAATTCATCCACATTGAGTAGAACCTGGAGAGGATGAATTACTAAGAATGAGAGAGATAGGTTTGGTTAAGGAGATGATATTAGATACATATATATATATATATATATATATATATATATATATATATATATATATATATATATATATGTTGGATTAGAGATGAAAATGAAAACAACAAGAAATCAAGAAAACATCAATGTAGAACACATCTTACTTGAAACCCTTCGGCACCATTATTGATGGGAGAGAGAAGAAGAGTGGATAATTCCACTTTGATTGATACACCAAGTGCAAGACCTTCTTTGATTAGAGTTGATCTTCCAAGGTTAGCTTGTTGCAAGAATGGCTAGTCTCCCTCTAGGAGAAAGTGTAGGCTTGGGCTTATGTTAATGGCTAAGTACAATTAGGCATTACTACTCACTCCCTCGAGAATTCCTCTCATCAATGGCTTGAATGCTTGAGTTCTTTCCAAGGAAGAAGAGGTCCCCTTTTATAGGTGAAGGGAACCCACAAGGGTTTACACAAGAAGAGAGGAGCCAGTGTGAACAGGAATTGGAAAAGTTGGAAATGAGCTGTCCCTGCATGATGTGGGCAGACTGGGGACCAGTATTTTGATCATATCTCCTCAACCGTGGCTCCAAATAAAAACGTAAAAATATGGGCAAAAACTTCAGCTCATTAGCTACGATTTTCATTTTAAAATCATTTTCCAATTCGGACTGGAACCTTGTGTAAAAAATTCATCAAAATAGGGTCCATTTATGGCAGCAACAGTCTTCATGTGGTCTCCTTAGCCTAGACTTTCATTTAATTCCAAAGGACACCTCATGCCATATGAAAGCATGACATTGCTCCTTGACAAAGTTTTGTGATCATGCTTGCAATAATGCATTAAAATAAGTGTATCTTTGAAATCATGCCACTTAGTGTCCCACTAGGATTTGATTCTCTCCTAGTAGCTATTTAAAAAGAAATATAAGAAAAGTATAAAAAATACATAGAATATATATATATATTGGAGTTTACCCTAGATATAGGATCTAGCTAGGGTGTGAGATGATAATGAAATAGTAGAAATAAAGAATCAATGCTTTTTTCCCCAAGTTAAAGAGACGGAGCTATTGATGCTTTTCCCGTAGTATTTTTTGATGGTAAAGTAAGGATATGTTACCCTTGAGAAAAATAATAGGATGAGATAGAAGGCTTATTATTATACTTAAATATGCATATGTACACTGTAGTAAATATAATTATGTATCTAAAAAAATACAAGATAGATCTTGTAGCATGCGTTCCCACTATGTACGTGTCACAGCACGACATCCACCCCCTCTAAACCTGCACATCCTCTGGTATGTGCCACATTGTCTTTTTGTAAGATTAGACCTCTTGTACATCTTCCTTGTCTTCTTCTTCACTGGATGATTCCAGAGCTTCATGTTCACTTTGATCTTCACCTGTGTTTTTCTCTTCTTCCTCATTCATATCTTCTAGATCATTGTCTCCTCTTCTCTTAAACATTTTAATCTTTTTTCCTGCAATGGGAATCTTTACTTCTGTACCATCTAGTTGAGACAAGCTGTAAGTAGCATTTTCATGCACATGCTTTACAACATATGGTCCAAACCATCTTTTTGAGAACTTACGCATGACTGTGTGCTGGTTATCAAGGCTACTATCATACACTAAAACCCAGTCACCTTTGTCAATTGCTTTGCTCCTGAGTCGATGTCGCTTATCAAAATAGTCCTTGTTTTTCAACCTTGCATTTTTGAGTCGTTCTTTTGCAGCTTCAATGTCTCCAGGTCTTCTCTCTAGCTGCCTTATACGCAGTGCAAGGAGATCTTCCCTACTGAGCCCCTCTTGCCAAGGTAGTACATTCCATGTGGGAATTGTATCCTCAATCGGCACACTGGCTTTTGACCATGCATTAGCTCCGCAGGCATGTAGCCAGTTACTGAGCTATGTGTTGTACGATCAGCCCATAAAGCATATGGTAACAATTTTGGCCACTCACCAACTCTTCCTTCACAAGCCTTGGCCAAAGCTTTGATGATAGGAGGATGCCCTCTTTCACTCTTTCCATTGCCTTCAGGGTTGTAAGCTGTAGTAAGAGAAAGCTTAATCCCTAATCTAGAAAAGAACTCCCTTGCTTCTTCGGCATCCAGTTCACCTCGATCTGCAGTGATTTTTCCCACACAACCATAACGGCAAATCACCTCATCAAGAAGGAATTTGCACACAGCTTCTGTGGTCGTAGCTCTTAATGCTCTTCCTTCAACCTAGTTAGTTAAGTCCTCTCGTGCAAGAACCAAGTATCTCATCTGCCAGAGTCCTAAAGGCATCGTGACTAGATCCACAACCCATTTATAGTGCATGGCTAGTGGATATGTAGGGTGCAATCCATCACGATGTCGAACATTTGAATACATTTGACAAGTTACACATGACTCTACAAACTGAGATACATCTTTATACATACCCTTCCACCAGTATTCTTCTTTCAACTTGGAGAAGGTTTCCCACACACCCCTGTGTCCAGCCCATAGACTCTCATGAAACTCTTGCATGAGCTTTACTTGAGTCTCTTTTTTACATATAACCGGTTGTGGTGTAGCACCCTTTTGTTTAGGATGCTTCCACAAGTAACCATCCCTTAAAAAGTACCCATATGCTTTTCTGCGTATCCTCTTGAATTCTTGTTCAGACCAATCATCCTGTTTTGTTAGAGTACTCAAGTACCTTCCAATAGAAAGCCAATCACCTTCATAAAGATCTTTCAAGAACAATTCAAGTGAATTAGTCATGCAGACATTGTTACCTTTGACATGAGAGATAGAATAGAATTTTGTGCCTACATCATCTCCCTCATCAATCATTTGTGACTCATCTTCATACCTTGCCCTTGATAGCATATCTGCCACTGTATTGTCTTTACCTGCAATGTGCTTAAACTCGAGATTTAAGGACTTAATGTAGGCAATCCACCGCAACATAGCAATGTCTGGTGTTGAGCAGCTTGTAATCATCGCAAGAAGTGGTAGACAATCTGTTTCTACAACCACACATGCACCAATTATGTACTCTTTCCCACTTTTCAAGGCTGTAACCATACCCCATAACTCTCTCTTTATCTGTGGATAGTTTCTTTGGCGAGCACTTAGTACCGTTGCTCCAAATCTTACCACATACCTGTGTCCTTCTTTGTCATCTTGCCCTATTGCCCATCCAATCCCTGTAGGACTGGTATCTACTGTCACAATCACTGGCCTTGACACTCATAGTCTACCTTTCTTAAAGTCGTTGCTGACTGGAGTAACTCCTTTAGCTTTTTCATGGATTTTACATGTGCTTCTATCCATTTAAACTTTTGATTCTTTCTAAGAAGCTGATAAAGAGGATGAGCTACATGTGCATAATGTGGAATCCAAATAACATAGAAGACACATGCTCCCAGAAACCTTCTAACCTTAGTGATGCTAGTGCATGTTTCTTTCATTCTTTGGATGGCATCTACCTTTGATGGACAAGGTTTCCTACCATATGGCCTACACATGTGCCCCACAATGAGCACTTCTTTGACACCAAACATAGACTTTTTCCTTGACAATGTAAGATTCACTTCTTCCAACATAGACAAAATTTTATCACAATCATTTATGTGATTTACCACAAACCTACGACATCCCTTGAGATCCAAAGCTTCATCTTTGTCACTTTCTTCACATCCTTTGATAGGCAAATCATCAATGAAAGGCATTGTGATTTGAGGAATAAAGTCACGTAAAACCTTATTCATCCCATTCATCATATGTGCAACCGAGTTGGTTGCTCCCTGTGGCAAGGTACACATCCTTACCAAACCCAAAGGTGTCCTCATGGTTGTCAAGTCTCTGCTTTTGATTGCAAGCTGAAATTGATCATACCCTGAGTAGAGATCCCCCATTGAGTAGATTGCCCTTCCTGCAAACGCCTCTGCAAATTCATCCACATTGAGTAGAACCTAGAGAGGATGAATTACCAAGAATGAGAGAGATAGGTTTGGTTAAGGAGATGATATTAGATACATATATATATATATATATATATATATATATATAGATATATATATATATATATATATATATATATATATATATTGGATTAGAGATGAAAATGAAAACAACAAGAAATCAAGAAAACATCAATGTAGAACACATCTTACTTGAAACCCTTCGGCACCATTATTGATGGGAGAGAGAAGAAGAGTGGATAATTCCACTTTGATTGATACACCAAGTGCAAGACCTTCTTTGATTAGAGTTGATCTTCCAAGGTTAGCTTGTTGCAAGAATGGCTAGTCTCCCTCTAGGAGAAAGTGTAGGCTTGGGCTTATGTTAATGGCTAAGTACAATTAGGCATTACTACTCACTCCCTCGAGAATTCCTCTCATCAATGGCTTGAATGCTTGAGTTCTTTCCAAGGAAGAAGAGGTCCCCTTTTATAGGTGAAGGGAACCCACAAGGGTTTACACAAGAAGAGAGGAGCCAGTGTGAACAGGAATTGGAAAAGTTGGAAATGAGCTATCCCTGCATGATGTGGGCAGACTGGGGTCCAGTATTTTGATCATATCTCCTCAACCGTGGCTCCAAATAAAAAAGTAAAAATATGGGCAAAAACTTCAGCTCATTAGCTACGATTTTTATTTTAAAATCATTTTCCAATTCGGATTGGAACCTTGGGTAAAAAATTCATCAAAATAGGGTCCATTTATGGCAACAAAAGTCTTCATGTGGTCTCCTTAGCATAGACTTTCATTTAATTCCAAAGGACACCTCATGCCATATGAAAGCATGACATTGCTTCTTGACAAAGTTTTGTAATCATGCTTGCAATAATGCATTAAAATAAGTCCCACTAGGATTTGATTCTCTACTAGTAGCTATTTAAAAAGAAATATAAGAAAAGTATAAAAAATACATAAAATATATATATAATTGAGTTTACCATAGATATAGGATCTAGCTAGGGTGTGAGATGATAATGAAATAGTAGAAATAAAGAATCAATGCTTTTTTCCCCAAGTTAAAGAGGCGGAGCTATTGATGCTTTTCCCATAGTATTTTCTAATGGTAAAGTAAGGATATGTTACCCTTGAGAAAATAATAGGATGAGATAGAAGGCTTATTATTATACTTAAATATGCATATGTACACTATAGAAAATATAATTATGTATCTAAAAAAATACAAGATAGATCTTGTAGCATGCGTTCTCACTATGTACGTGTCACAGCACGACAACGTGCACGCATGCGTGCACACACACACACACACAACACATATATATATTAATGAGAAAATCATGGCAAAAGAAAAAAGAACCGGTGAAATATGTGAGAAGTTAGTTCTAAAATCTTGCAAATTCCAAAAATTTTGCTAGTAATTCCGGTTTGCTTCTTTGCAAGGAGGAAAAGCACTTGCTTAATTAAAAAGACATTCTCAAACAATGCTTCACCTTATATAACTCTAGTTAAATTTTACTCAATCTAATGATTTTATCGCTTTTGTATTGTTTTAGAAAGCCATAGTGACGCTTTCACTTGTTTATTGAAATTTTCTTTGATATTTCACTTTGTTAAAAAGTCATTTCATTTAAGAGCCTCATGTATTGGCTAATTGAAATCTTCTTTCATATTTAAGTTTATAAAAGAGCCCTTTCGTTAAATTGTTTTAGAATGCTAAAACAAACACTCAAAAATTTCAATGGACACTCAAATTTGAGGATAGTCATTCCATTAGGACGCTAAAAACGACTTTTTCATTTGTTTTATAGCATGGCAAAAACTCATGTTGCCATTTCATTTTTCATGTTTTGCATTGAAAGAGGGCCTTGCCTCATGGGCAGAGTACTTTTTAAATAGTCTCAACTTAGTTTTTAGGGATCTCCTTTATAAGATGTATAAAAAGATCTTGTTTTGGTCGAGTAAGTAGGGCTATTGCACTTCAATGGATCAACTTCACAAATTTTTGCTTATTCTAATTGACGAGCATTTTTTGTCCAAAAAGGCCATAAGAGAGTGGTAGAGAAAACGTGCAATTTCTCTTTGCATCTCTCACCATCCAACGATCACAATCACACCATATAATTTTAATAGTTGATTTCAAGTCATTTCAAACAAAGCTCACACTATTTAATTTTAGAGGTTGATTGTTCACATAATAGCTTGCTTAATAAATTATGAAAAATATTTAATTATATTACTAATATTTATTTGTATATATATATATATATATATATATAATCTCTCTTCATTAACATGTCAAATGTGTTCTAATAATCACTCCATAGTTTTCCTGGATGAAATACTTGTATCTCATGCATTTTCATAGGTGCACCAATTATCTGTTTTATATGCAACTATGCAAGGCCTTTTGTAACTATGTTGATTTTGGCATAGTTTTATTAGTGACATCTTACTGATAGCTCACACATCCTAAGTTTGTGAAATGAAAGACTAATTAACAAACTAAACAAAAGAAGATTAGATAGTCCACTGTGAATACAAGACAAATAACTAGTGCACATGTGGTCGTGCACAGTGCACAGGGCACATTTTTATCAATATGCATCACGTGACTATTATCTTAGATGATTGGACTTCCCTCTTGCTATATTCTTTTAGAATGCAAATGTGAACCTTCACTTTGTTCACGTTTGGATTGTCACTTTCTGCTTGTGATTTTGAACAAGCTTTCAATCAATTTGTTTGTTTGTGTGTGTGTGTGTGTGTGTGTGAGAGAGAGAGAGAGAGAGAGAGAGAGAAAAGAGTAATCTCAATCTCAAAATTATGAACATTTAAATTTTTAAAACCTTCAAAAAAACTACCTAAGAGATACACATGTTTTCATAAGAGATACATCCAAGCTTAGTCTCTTTTTTTGTTGTTTTTTCTTAGTAAAACTCACAATTGTGAGTGAATTATATAGATCATCTCAAAAAATTACAAGGTTTTGCCATGCTCGTGTCGAGCCATGACATCATCCATGGACCATAGGTACAACGGCAAAATGGGATACCAAGTTTAGCCTCTTACGATATCTTCAACTTTGTCATACTGCAATGGTTTTTGTTCTCCGTAAGGCCTTAGGAGAGTGTGCAATACTTGTTCTAGCAATTGTCATTGGAGACACATGGCCATAGGGTCCTATTCACATTAAATTGAAACCCACCCCCCCCCCCCCCCCCCCCCCCCCCCCCCCCAAAAAAAAAAAGAAAACCCAAACAAAAAAACAAGAAAGCTTAGCGTCTTGCCATATTTTCAACTTTGTCATTCTACAACGGTTTTTGTTCTCCCTAAGGCCTTAGGAGAGTGTGCAATACTTGTTCTAGCAATTGTCAATCCTTAGATGCAAGGCATGGATTGGAGACACATGGCCATAAGGTCCTCCCTCCACCCTCCCGCTCTTCCAAAAACAAGGTGAGGGATCACGAGGGCCTGCCAATGAAAGGATTTGTGAAGGTGTTGTCAAGGAGGAAGAGGGGGGCATTGGAATGTGTCAGCTCAATATCGTGCCGTTTCGGATTTCAAAAATGCTGATTGAGTGCAAGGGGAGAAGGAGAAATTTCGACCCAAAATAGGGAAAAATACAAAAAAGTACTCCTAATTTTTTAAAATTTCCTCTTGGCAAACTCAAGGAAAGTAATTTTGCTTGTTTGGAAAAATGATTTTTCTTGAACAGTAATAGTCTCTCTCTCTTTCTCTCATGTGGACACCATGATCTCTCTCTCTCTCTCTCTCTCTCTCTCTCTCTCTCTTTTTGAGGCAATCAAGGGTCTGCAGGAGGAAGGTAAGGAGAAAGGTAAGGTACACATCCAATAGAAGGAAGGTAAGGTATACATCACCACACAGTCTCGACTCTAGGCACCTCTCTCTCTCTCTCTCTCTCTCTCTCTCTCTCTCTCTCTCGCGTGCGCGCACGCGTGGACTCACTCACTCTCAGATACTTTAATCACCCAATTGACTAGTGATCAAGCATTGTTTGATGATTCATTTTTGTTTCTTCAAGCCAACATGACCAACCTTTACAAGGGGATGGCTTCATGCTCTGCAGCTTCTTAATCGGAAGACTGTTATTTGAGGACTTGCTTGGCAAGGTCTTGCTGTGCCATTTTTACGTCCCTTGGGTATTCTATTGGGGCGGATGTTGCCTATGAACAACTTCTAGATTGGATCTCAAGCTCGAGCCACATTCACAAAAAGTATGTGTCCCAGAAGTCTCAAGCATAGCTATTTATACCCGTAATGGTGCCTTTTCATATCCATTTATGGCGGCCATGTGGCAAATGTGATTAAGTTTGACTATGATTTACTTTCTTAGTTTGAAGAGGCTTGACAACTCTTATGCAGCGTAGGTTGTAAGAAAATAGACTCGATCAATATGGGGTAACTTTGGTTGCATGAAAGCATATTGTCATCCCCAAGAGATTGGAACAGGATCTATTTTGGACCTCCTTGCTCATGGGTGGACCTTGCCTGAACTTTGAAGAAGCCTCATGCCGTATAATTTTGGTTGGTGGCTAGTAAAATATGGGCTCTTGTTTCCTCGGTATGGTACAAGCTCAGTGCTCACTAGTCGTACCTTCTCTCGAGAGACTCGTCCGACATGGGCTCCCATCTCCTCGGTATGGCACAAGGTCACTAGTTGCAACTTCTCGCCTCGGTACTGAGTATTTCAAATTGGCAATCATGATCTTATTTCCTTCCCAATTGTCGGGCCTAAATTGTGTACAATGTTTGATTTTGATTCACAATCTGCGGTGATGAGCCATGGTCAACGTATACGAAGAGTTTTGTAGTGACAGGTTTCATCTTTGCTTGATGAAAATGTTCTTACCAAGACACCTCATTACATGCTATTCGCATGGGCATGCCTTACCCGATCCTGATTACTTTTGTGACTGAGTGCACAGACTAACAAACTCCATATACATGTTTTGTGAGCTGGTCATGCGACCATTTTCTTGATCAAAATTACTGGTTTTGTGGTGGGTTTTGGGGGGGGGGGGGGGGGGGGGGGGGGAGAGAGAGAGAGAGAGAGAGAGAGAGAGAGAATACCGCTGACCTACATAAAAATTAAGAAGAAAAGTCATCAAAAGCAATGAGTTATTGAGAGCAGGCAAGCAGCTCCCAAAGCAAAAACCCTGATGCATGGCTATGGGATAGGGCAGGCACAAAATAATCCTGAAACATTGATGTCAAAAAACATCAAATCAAATAAGCTACTCCATTTGCTCTCTCCATATTTCATTGTAGCATCCACAAAAAGGAAATGGTTGTAAAACGGAATTCCATGTACATGATGTGTCCTAAATGAAGACGAGCAAAAAAAAGTAGCCTTGTTTGCTAGATAAATCAATATGAGTGTGGTACACAACATCAACACAATTTCTGAAACCATTCAATTATAGGACGCTTGTTATTACAGTATAGCTAATTGGTGTCAATCACAAAGATCACAAGTTGGCAAAATGATAAGTGTGTCCGTCAAACTTTTGGCCCTTACAAGGAACAATCTCAAAGGGAATTGAGCCTACCTTACATGAGGCGATATTCTTGGCTGCGGGATAAAGGGGAGACCAAAAGAGGGATTCAGCCCCAAGAAGAAAAGAATTATGTCAAAGTTGTTGGAACAGTGTATACAGACGTTTTGTTGAAAGGTCAAAGAATACAGAATTGTGTATGTCACATATCATTGCCAGACTGTATGGACTCGAGTACCTGCACCACTTCAGCCATGCTTGGTCTTTTGGAAGGCATTTGAGACGTGCAAACAAGACCCAATTTCAACACCTGCATAACATCAAGCTGAGCAGCAGGTCCCAGGTTTGGGTCAATGTGAGTAGGTCCCCGTCCCCGTTCAAGGGCCGATCTCACAGCATCACACAGTAAAATGCAATCTACTTCAGCATTTTCATAGGATGTTTGCCAGTTGCAAGCTCTAGCAAGACAACACCAAAACTTTGACAAGCTACTTCTGGAGCCACATATCCCAAAGCTGAATAAAACCTCCGACTTGCATAAGTATCAAGCAGCACTAGGGAAAGCTTTGAGAGCCCATAGTTAGATAAATGTGGCAGAAAATCATGGTCCCAAAGAATATTTGATGACTTCAAATCCAAATGTAAAACCTGGGGCCTGCAGTCATGATAAAGATATGTAAGACCCCTTGCAGTTCCTAAGGCGATATTGCATTCCCTAATATTGGGTTAGTCTAGGGAGAAGGTGGGGTGCTTTCAAAGACCCTGTCTTCTGTCATCTTCCTCAACGCCCTAAAGTTCATCACAAAAATTACCACAACACACAGAGCAACGAACCAGTGACCACTATGGACGCATCTACAAATAGCCGAACACTGCCATGATCTCTCTCTCTCTCTCTCTCTCTCTCTCTCTCTCTCTCTCTCTCTCTCTCTCTCTCTCTCTCTCTCTCTCTCTCTCTCTCTCTCTCTCTCTCTCTCTCTCTCTCTGGCAATCGGCTGATCCGATTCCTGATTCATGCTTTCGAGCTCAGCTCACAAGACCAAGCTCTTGAGCGTGTGCAAAGATGAGTCTCAGCCTGCGTCACCAACCCTGCAGGAGGAAGTTAAGGCACACAGCTAGCAAGGTGCGGAGCTTTGATGATGATTCCATCCAGGTTTTCTTGGCTCGACAGGCAAGCCTGGGACAGGTGTGGGCTACTCTGATGCTCGGTGGCACCCGCCAGTTGGTGGTTCTCTCTGTTTAAGCTAGTCTCGGTGGCGGTTTGGCGAATCTCTGGTTCTAACGGCCTTTTTTTTGGGTGGAGGCTCCTAAGAGGCCGGTAATGGAGCTCCGAGCTCCCCCCTTCTTTCGGCTTGTTGCAGATCTGAAATGGCTCTTGCGGTGATCCTGTTTGGGCAGGGTCTTACCAGATGCAGAGGGTAAGTCTCTGGTGGCAAGGTACTCGTGTCATGAAGTGCACTGTTCAAGACTCGCAGGAGCCTCAAGACGAGCAGAGGTCTAGTCTCTAGACAAGACCTTCTGCTGCTACAGGTGCGGGATGCACCCGAGTGGGGGTTGGGGGGGGGGGAGACTGGGACGGACTCCTTAGAGTCGTGTGCGATCGCTCTGCGAGTCTACGTTACTGTTGTCCAGCTCACAATGTCGCCCTCAAGCCTCGACAGTCTAAGCACAAACTCGCACACAACTCCAAATAGAATTTCACACGCGGCTTTCACGTCATCTTGCAAAACTACTAGCCGTCCACGTGGACACCATCCGTGAAAGAACGCCCAATGTAACCCAACACTAAGGCCTTTCCTTAGGAGGCCAAAAACAAACACACCACCACCATCTCTCCCTAGCATACACTGACTTCACAATGCACATTGTTTGTAAACACATCAAACATTTATCTGATTGGACCCACCTTCTAACGTGAATAGTTGAACTCTTCTTTGGTTTTTAGTTTGTCAATGGTCCCTTGATTTCACATTTTGGACCCTTACATTGCTTGAGCTCCCCTTCATTTTATTGTTTTAGCATGCCAAAGTGAATCTTCACCTTGTTAGCTTTCTTTTATTTAGTAGTGCTCACTCCAACCAGACTGAGTGATTAAATATATATTTTTAGCAATACAAGCATTCTCGCTCACATGATACAATGAGTGTTTTGGTCATCGAGCTGCACTCGAACTCATGACTTGGGTCATGGAGGACGAATGCTCAACCAACCAACCAAACTAGTGAGTGATTCTATTAATGCAAACCAAAAAGAACACCGCAACAACACCATGCTCAAGTCGAGCCATGGAGAACAATCATCATCCAAGGAAGCATAACAAAACATGAATTGGCTTTCACAAGGAGAATTGGCTTTAACCATAGTGATTATATTACTGCAAACCAAAAAGAATATTGCTACAACTCCATAAGGAAGCATAACAAAACATGGATTGGCTTTTACAAGGATCCTATAAGGAGGAGCAACTAACCACCTAATAAAGCCCAAATAAGCTAGGATGCTAGCATAGACGAAGGCTTGCCACACCATACACTACAAGGGATCATTTGGTTACCAACGCCATTTTTTTGACGTCAATGGCGGACGTCGGTATAAGCGTTGATAAAGATGGAGAGAGACATTGTTCAATTCAAAATTTAAATTTTAAATTTCGTCGCGTATATTGATGCCTATATCGACACTCATACCAACGCCTATATCGATGCTTATACCAACACATATATCGACGTTGGTGCAACCAAAGTTGGTCTACGTTGGGAAGTGTGCTATGCAGTGCAAAGGGTGCTAGCATGCGCATGGAAAAGGGCTAAAGCAGGTATGAAGACCCTGGGCGGGATAGTGGCAGCGGAAATGTATGCTTAAAGTGGTCTTTTAGGCCAGGGGACCTCCAAATTGGGATAATTGAGATGACACGTCAAGGTGTCCAAAGTGCCTGAATGTGTTCTAGAATGAAGTGTTCGAGGTGCTCTAGAAGCCCGTCCAGACGGCTCGTCAAATGGGACTCCGGTGTGAAAGATATGCCAGTCCGAAGTTAGAAGGCTTCTCGGGTCCCGACGCGCAGGGTGGGTACAGACAGGTGGCGAAAAATGGGATCAAAGGATACACATGTAAAACTTGAGTTGTTGAGCATGCTAGTCTTTTCGGATTGCCATTTGGAGCTCAAACGGGCAAGTTATGGCCTGTGGAATATTTACAGGAGGTCGGGTATGTGCTCATCGAGCGGCATTGATAGGCATGCTGACAAGGATATTTTTGAGCTCGCTAGGGTTCTAGAAAGCTGCATGCGATATGAGAAGTCAACCGGAGTTTACGACTCACTGATTAAAGTTGTGGACGTCGAGATACGTCCAAACCAAGCTCGCAGACGATCGAGAAGAAAAAGGTAGATCGGATTTTTTTCCAGCATTAGGGGTCGCCGTTCAAGGATACAAGATAGCTGGATATGGCTTCGCCGATATGAAATTTGGTATGGTAGGATCGAACGGGTAGCCGAAAAGCATGTGCAAGTAAAAAGCATCGATGCTTGGGAAACGAAGGCTAAAACTCTTGGTTGTAAGTAAAAGAGGCAAAGGGATGGCTGGACTCAAGGGGGCAAGAAGGGGAAAAAAAGAGAGAAGTTAAAAGCTTAGTTTTAAAGGGAGGCTTCTCAAAAGACCAATGGCGCACAACGCCACTGCTGGAGACTTTTTTTAGCAACTTTGGAAAAAGGAGAAAAAGGAAAGAAGGAAAGGGAGTAGGGGTTTTTTAGAGCCAGAGTTTTTTTCTTGGGGGCAAGGAAGGTGAATTGGGAAAAGAAAAGGAAAAAGCTTCGCGTGTTCGCGATGGATAGTCGAAGCTAGCACGCTTGGTCGGTGATGCGGCTCGAAAGAGCAAAGGTCTTGCAGGAGAGGTAGCTAGTGAAGGCTACGAAGACGAAAAGTTGCGGCTGAAATGAAGCCAGAGGTGAAATTTTTCGTTGAGGCATGTGTCGACGGATTCAGTTTGTCGAGGGAGGTGTGTTCCCCTTTGTTTGGAGCGACGATGGCCATGGTGTAGCTTTGAGCATGGTTCATGAAGTTTGTACATAGTGTTTTCCTTTGAAGAAGAAGCTTTCACTACTGATTTTGGTGTCGTCTTTCCCCCCTTTCCTCCTTTCTTCTTTGTTCGTCTCCAGGGTGTGTGGTGCCGGTGTGTGTGAGCGTGTGCGCCCCTCCGGGTCCCCTGTGTGTGTGAGAGAGAAAGAGAGAGAGGTGTTGAATTGTGGAAGTGCGAGAAGCGAGCAAGATCGGTGTGGAAGCTGTCTAAGGATTGGGCAAAGCGTGTGTGCGTTTGGCGAAGTGCAAGCGAGGCCCTATTAGTATGAGTTGCTTATTTTGAAGGTGTTTTCGAGAGGACACGGTTGCTGTGAATACCCTGAGCTATATAGGGGCCATTGCGTGTGTGTCGGGTGTGTTCCCCATTTCCCCTCTCCAACGCTCATTCCGACACTGATACCAATGTTTTTTTTAATCGAAGTATGTACCGACATGTGTATTGACGTCTATATCAGTGCCTTTATAGATCTCTGTATCGACGACCTACTGCTTTACAATATCCAAGAGCTCATTTTGTGTGTTTTATCTCTTCTCCACACCACGACCACCTCCATAGCTCCTCCCTATCTCCTCCTCCCTCCTTGCAGACCTTCATGGAGTTTCCTCTTTTGGATTCTCATCTATGCTTCCACCCATTTCTACACAAAGAAGGTACATTTTTTTTGTTGTATTTGTGTGAGAAAATTTGTGTTTGGGTGTGTGGATAACAACATGCTTATGCTTTGTTTTTGCAGGTATTTGCTTCATCCTTCTTCGTACTTCTTGCACACTCACATTCTTTAAATGTAAGTGCTCCTTATTTTTATTCATGCACACACACATACACATAAATATTTTTGTTTCTATGTGTGGGTAAAAATGTTTATGATTTGTTTTTGCAGGTATTTGCTTGACTCTTCATACTTCTTGCGCACTCACATTCTTTAAATGTGAGTGCTTCTTCTTTTTCTTTCATGTACACACACATGTACACATACATATACACACACATAATCACTATTCATGATTATGATTAAGCTTATGATGCACATAATGAAAATGTTTATGGTTCTAACTATATCTTTATTGTTATGTTTATGCTTATGATAATGCTTATGGTTATGGTTTATTTTTTGCTATGTCAGTAACAATGGTTATTGTTTATTTTTTATTATGTCAAAAATGGTTATGGCTTTTATAACTTATGGTTATGGTTATGCTTATGTTTATGCTTATGCTTATGCTTATGCTTATGATAGTGGCAATGGTATGGTGTTAACAACAATTTTGGATATGGTATTTATATGGTTATGTCAGTGGCAATGGTTATGGTTTTGATACCCTTTTATAGTCATGCTTATGCTTATGTTTATGGTTATGATAGTGGCAATGGTCATGATTTTTTCATAATTATGTCATTCACTACAAGAGGTTGTGTGCTCTTGTGACGCTGTTAGCGACGGAAATACACTGGGTTTTTATAACCCCTGGCGTCGCTAAAACCGTCGCTAAGAGCGTCGCTATAGGCGTCGCTATATAGCGACGCATATAGCGACGTTTACACAGAAAACTATAGCGACGCTCATAGCGACGCTACAGAGCCATAAATAGCGACGCTTATAGCGACGCCTGAGAGAATTTTTTTTTGGTGGCAGGGCATTGAATGCCCTTCCACCCATCAACCATATTGTACTTGATTCACTTTTTACAAAAAGTGCAAAGGTAGATAATAGACCCAAAATAGTCACCCACAAGACGCATTGTTTGCAAAATTGACAATTGTACACATCATAAGCAAAATGAATTGATTGGCAAATGTAATAATGACAATTGTACAACATCATAGGCATAAAGAATTGATTGGCAAAAGGAACTGCGGTGACAAATGTAATAATATACATGGTTCAAAAAGACGTATAAAATCCGTCTCATGATACATAAGCTATGAGAAACCCTAAACTAATGCTATCTAGCTACGGCTAAACTGACGTCGTCTAGTCAGACGTCTCATCGCGTCCAAGCGGCGTATCTGTCGGATTCTGCAAAAAAAGACAATAAGACAACTTTCAGTAAGTATAAACATATAACGACATTTATAAAACAATACAAAAAATAAAAAAGAGTAAACCCTAATACTAACCATGCCGCCGCGAGAACTGAGAATGTCCATCAGGGCGTTTAAGCCCTTCCTGCCTGCGTACTCGCGCTCGTACGGTGTGGGATCATGTCCTGTCATCGACCACTGTCAAAACATACAAAGATTTCATTATGTTAGAACTAAAAAACTCATAAACCCTAAACTATCGAACATGCATAAAGAGCAATGTGAAAACACTTACAAAATCGGCCTCAAATGATTCCCATCCACCGCTCCCCAAGTGGTGCGAGCTCCCTGCCTCTACTCGCGCTCTGGCTGCATCCTTTTGTTGCTTCCACTTGTCGGGATTCTCGCGCGCTGCTTTCTTCGCATTCTTCCAATCTTCTTTGGCCAGCCAATCTGGCCTGTTCCACCCATTCTTGATTGCTTTTTGCACTTCGGAACGCTTGTGTTTGCAGTATTCGCGCATTCGAATCTTCATCAGGTCTTCATTAAAGCGCTGATCCCATGTTGGAACGGGAAAGTCATCATGAAGTATGTTGATGACTCTGTTTTTTAAATCACTTGGTACTTCACTCCATTTGTTTAGTATGTAGTGTCTAAACAGCTGAGAGCAAAGACCACGCATGCGCGAGATCACCTTCTTGCCGTCATCATCCATGATGATGCCGCCGCTGATGTCGACGGAGTAAGGCAAGCCCTCTGGCCAGTGACGCGTGAACCTGGGTGTCCCGGCAGGGGTCTCTAGCGGCGTGTAGATGGGGGTACGGACGTCAGGTGTCTCCACCGGCGTCTGGGCCCCGAAGCGAGGAGTGTCGAGTGGGGTGGCTCCTGGCGGAGTAGGTAGAGGTGTGTAGCTTCTAGGAACAGTCAGCCGTGCAAAACCTGGCGTAGATGGCGATGCTGTGGCTGGTGTGGGGGCGGGCAAAGAAGGGGAGGGTAAAGAGCCTCGTCGAACACGAGGCGGTGTGGAGGCATCGGTGGCGGAATCCCCACAACAACCGCCACCGCCACCACTAGAGCGCCGGTGTTTAGACGAGTGTGAAGCTCGTCTCGTCGACGCCGAAGCTTCGGAGCGCGCCGAATGCTCCGAAAGAGAGGGAGATGTGGATGGAGTAGGAACACGCGATGATGCGCCAGAGCGATGACGCTCCACGTACCACTGTCTCTGCTGCGGTGACAAAGAAGAAAGAAACTCCTCATCATCCATACCTGCATTAAACACACGAATATTTAAACCTGCTCATGAAGGTTGGTAGGCTCTCCAGAACCGCTGGATAGTGCATCGGTGGTCGTCTTCCCCGTCTCCACTCGATTCGTGCCCTTTGTCGCTCTTGCTTTGCATCATCATATTGTGAAATCCACTTTTGCATCACTGGATTGTGAAGCATGCAAAATCGGTTGATTTTAACCTCTAGATCTTCCGTCATCTTCTTCTCAACACCGAGATTGCACATGACAATCCCAGATATGCGCTCATCATCTATGGTTCGCCATAGCGTGTCCCGGGATTTATCAAATCCGTCTAGCCACTCTCCAATGTACACTAGGGACTCTGATACCAACCAACCTTCTGCCATGCTACCCTTCGGACATGCCTTTTGACGCACATATCCCTTAAGCGTTTTCATGAAACGCTCTAAGAAGAACATCCATCTGGAATGAACTGTGCCAGCTATTTCCACCTCATCAACTATGTGAACAAGAAGATGCACCTGAATGGTTAGCATTGTAGTAGGAAAATGTTTCTCAAACATGCACACAAGCTCCGCAGCATTTAGTTTGGCGAATGGTATGGAGTCTACGTTGATCTCCTTTTGTGAGATCCATTGCACCAGCCTTGCAAGTTTGTAGATTGTGTTACGGATGTCGAGAGACAAACATCCCTCAATGGCAACCGGTAAAATAAACTGTAAAGTATGTGCAGCAATGATATTAAAGTCCACATTTTATGCAATGATATTAAAGTCCACTATGAACGTACCTGACACATTTTATGCCAATCGTGTGACTTCAAACCGGTAAGCTTTCCTTCTTTAGTAAAACACGTTCGGAGCGAGTGCATTATGCCAGTGGGGGTCCGCAAAGATCGAATGGTCTCTTTTACTTTGCGTTTTTGGGCTCCTGTGAAAATCCATGGTGCTTTAGGGAGTTTTATCGATCCATCAGACGCTGTTTGCGGCCAATATTGCTCCATACGATCCACATTTCTAAGGTCAACTCTGGCCCCCAAAGTATCTTTCTTGCCGGTCAAATGGTCCCATAGTAGATTACCCACATTCTTGAATATGTGCATTGGATCGAGCAAGTGATTGATCATGAGTCGGGGCCAGTATGGTAACTCGTACCATAGAGATAGTCTCTTCATCCCTGGAGGCAATCCGTCATCGCACATCTCCTTCTGCTCTAACCATGCTTGTGTAGACATCCTTGGTGGCTCTCTTCCCAAAAAGCCGTCGCGTAACACATGATTCTCTGGAAGATACGCTTGATGACCTTCGTAGATTTGCTTCTTCAGTGAGGGTGCCCTACGTGCATTCGGTCTAGGTCCACATGTGACACATGCTCTGTATCTGCTTGTTTGAAGCCCTGCATGTATACACATGATAATAGATCAACTATGGGAAAAAACAAGATTTACAGTGTCTGAGTGAGGAGTGTCAATAGATCACCTGAGCATTCTGTTAGCTCGGGATAGTCATGCATGGTCCACATTAGAATGCCTCTGATCAAAGCATTCCGTCGTCCTGTGTGTCGGCTCATATCCACCACCTCTATGCCAATCCACAATTGTTGTAGCTCTTCCAATAGTGGACGAAGATACACATCCATATTCCCCACCTTATATTGCCCTGGCACAATCAAGCTTAGCCATAGGTGCCCCTTCTTCGTAGTCAACCACGGGGGAATGTTGTAGTTGACGATGACAACGGGCCATACACTGTAAGATGTTGATCTTTGACCAAATGGATTTACGCCATCCATAGCCAGGCCTAAGTGCAAATTTCGAGCTTCCCTGGCAAAATCCGACCATGTTCCATCTATATGTTTCCACGCTACGCAATCTGCAGGAATTCGTAGCACACCATCCGAAGATTTATTCTCCTCATGCCATGATGCTAGGGCGGCCATGGACTTACATTCGATGAAATGCTTGATGCGAGGAAGCAGAGGGAAATGTCGCAAAACCTTTTGTGGAATTTTTGTCCCGTGGAGATCTACTCGATATCTTTCGGAATCACATTTCGGACACTTCTCCATGTCTATGTATTCCCCTCTGAAAAGAATGCAGTCATTAGGACAAGCGTGGATAGAATTGTAATCCATCCCCAAGTTTCGCAAAATCTTTCTTGCTTCATCTCGGGAATATGGCATCACATTGTCAGCTGGTAGTATGTGCTCTTTCAGCAATCTACACAACATAAAAATATGATACAGTCGTGTAAAAATCTATCAGATCATTATACATTTAGAGTTCTATTAAAGTAAACTAATTGTAATAGATCACCTGAAAAGCGCTGTGACGCTAGTGTCACTCCATCCAAACTTTGCTTGCATGTTGAAAAGAACCAAGAGTGCTTTCAATCTAGACATACGTGCTCCATTATACAATGGCGTATCGGCTTCACTTTTCATATCATCATAGATAAGCCTTTTTGAATCCATGATCGTCTCGATCATTTCATCAATCTCGGGCTCAAACATTGCCTCGTTGGGAATGTGCTCTGCATGATCATCCCCCGAGCTGTCAGAGGCTACATCTTGTGGCCTCACATATGCTGCATGACCAAAGCGCCTACGAACACGTCTATTGGGTTGCAAGATTGCTGCTTGTTGGCCAGCGTCAGAGTCCGACGAGTTATAATTGGCAACAACTCGATCTATAATAGATGGATCGAACTCGCCAAATTCGCGAACGTGCTGCAAAGAAACACGTCTTGTCCGTCGCACAGCATGCTTGCATTGATTACAAGGACATAAGACCCTCGTTGAGAGATAGGTGTTTCGGTTGGACGGTCCCACATCCTCGTCGCTACTCATAATGAGGATAAAAAACTTATAACCTGGACAACAAATTTAATATTCTATTGGCATTCTTCGTCTTATCTCTCTCTCTCTCTCTCTCTCTCTCTCTCTCTCTCTACCTCACATTCTCTAGTCATGTCCAATCCCCGCACACCTCGGTCTAAAGGTGCACGGAGATCAGAACCACCGGGTTATAATCTCGTCTTTATTGGTCAATACCTATATTTGTGGGTACAAGAAATCTACACACCCACGTCTACATGATACTGCATGTAGTGGACAAAACCCCTTTGCCTCTTCTCTAGCTATAGCACTTCACTTCATCTTAACATCTTTTCACAGTAGATCTTTTCACTGTTCGTCTAACTCTAAACCCTAAACCGTAAGTAATTCTTGCGTGGACTCGATCTAACGTAAATAAGCGTAAATCTAAATAAACGTAAATCTAACTAAAAATAAAGCTAAATCTAATTTAACGTAAGTCTAATGACTAGAGGTTGTCTAGATGGTCATTGTGTCGGGGATGTAGTGACTCTTGCCGCCCTGAAGATCCACCTTCTTCCCTATCTTCTGAAGACATTTCACCAGTACTTTTGGATCGACGGAGCCCACCATGAGTGAAGGCAACAATACCCTATATTCCATTGAGGGCTTTCTTCACCCGCTTCATGCAGGCATCGCAGTCTATGGAGACCTAAATCTAATCTAATATAACGTAAATCTAAATCTAGCTTAAATAAACGTAAATCTAGTTAAAAATAAACATAAATCTAATTTAATGTAAGTCTACATATAACCTAATCTTTAACGTCTTTTAAGATAGTTTCCTACGACGTTATAACTCTCTTCTTCTTGTGTGTGTGCGCGTGTGTGGATGTGTGTGCCAATAAAAAGAGATAAATGGTATAACCTTTCTATCACCCATACCAAGTATGATAGATTGATTATGCCATTTCCCTCTTGAATAATAGGTCTTGAGTTCAACTCCTCGTCGGCTAGATCTTTAGGTCTTTTAATTTTAATTAGTTTCCTACGACGTTAAATTAATTTCTCTCTCTTTCTCTCTCAATGTGTGTGCGTTTTTTTGGATCGTATGCATGTTTTCTCTCTCTTTTCCTCTCTCAATGTGTGCGTTTTTTGTTTATGCATGTTCTCTCTCTCTCTTTTCCTCTCTCAATGCGTGCGTTTTTTGTTTATGCATGCTCTCTCTCTCTTTTTCTCTCTCAATGTGTGTGTGCATTCTTTGTTTATGTATGTGTATGTGCGCGTTTTTGTTTTTGTTTGTACTCTCTCTCTCTCTCTCTCTCTCTCTCTCTCTCAAAAACACTATGTGTGTGTGTGTATGTGTGTGTGTGTGAGAGAGAGAGAGGGAGAGAGAAAGAGGGGAAGGGAACATGAGAATGAGGAGAGGGAAGGAGCATATCTGGCTCTCCTTCCTCTCCTCGTGTGTGTGTGTGTGTGTGTGTGGAGAAGAAAGAGAGAGAGAGAGAGAGAGAGAGAGAGAGTGAGGGAGAGCGTTACCTGCTCCTTGCTTGAGGGCGCCGAAAAACTCAGATCTGAGATCTGAGTTTTTGGGCGCGCTCGGTTATTTTTTTATCCCATCCGGCGTCGCTATGAGCGTCGCTATAAGCATCGCTATGAGCGTCGCAAATTTACAAAGAAATTTGCGACGCTCATAACGACGCTCATAGCGACGCCGGGATTTTTTTTTTTGAATGTCGCTGTGTGAGCGTCGCTAATATGAAGAGCCTCTTGTAGTGATTGGCATTGGTTAAGATTATGTGCTTTTTATGGTTAAGATAATCATTATGTTTAAATTTAAGGTTATGATTTTTCTTACAATTATCATTATGGTTATACTTATAGTTTTGTGTTTATTTAGGACAATGGTAATAGTTATGTTTATCATGGTTTTGATTATTGCAATTTTAATTTTCATATTTACGATCATTTGCTTAACACTTCTTTATTTTTTTATGATGCACTATCAATCTATATTAATGCAAAGTGCGATTACATTTGCCTTCTTCTTTTGAGTAGAGAGGTTGTGCCTTTGTTACTGCAACACATGCAGCAACAAACGGCACTACTCTCTGCTAAAAAAATTTGCAGGTGCAGACGTTGGTATATGCGTCTATACAGGTGTCTCTACAGGCGTCACTACAAGTGTCTGTACAAGCGTTGGTATATGCGTTTGTACAGGCGTTGGTATGAGCGTCTATACAGGCGCTGATATGAGCGTCGATATGGGCATTGGTATGAGGGTCTATATGAGCGTCGATATAGAAAGTGATTATACCAAGGTGTATATCGACGCTACGGTCTGACACGTATAGGGATGCTTATTCCGATGCATTTTAATTTTAAACCATGTATATTTTCATTGGTACAAACGTCGATTTTTGCGCGACGTGTTGTAATGATAGGACCATGTCCAAAACCTTCAAAAAATAATCTTGTCCAAACATAGACTTTTGCATCCAGACCAACAACTCACAACATCATCCCTCCTCAACAACCAGGAATTCACATCATCTGCACTTTGTAGGCAAAGGGAGATCCAATCTTGCCCAGAGAAAACCTTGTCCAACCAAGACCTTCCACCATCCAAGCGTCCCAATGCAAAGTCCTAAAATGAGTCACCATCTGCAAGATCCACAAAATCCCAACAACACCACCATGGAACTCCTCCGGCTTGGAGCTCTTTTATAGAATATAATAGGATCTGCCTCCTAGCTGAGTTAATTTATTTTTTATTTTTGTCAAAAAGTCTCTTTACTCTAGAGCCCTTTGTAACTTGATTTCCTTTTCCTTTCAACACAAATTCCTAAGAAGAGTCACCATCTACAAGATCCACAAAATCAGAGCAAGACCACCATGAAACTCCCTTGGCTCAAAGCGCTTCTACATAATATGATAGGCTCTGCCTCCTCCTGGCCGAGTTAATTTATTTTTTTGTTTGTCAAAAATTCTCTTTACTCTAGAGCCCTTTGTAACATGATTTCCTTTTCCTTTTAATGTTTTAGAATGTCAATGTGAACTTCAACTTGTTCAATTTGTAAATGGGTCCCTTCATTAACAACCTCATGGCTTTCACGCATATGATAGGATTACGTGGTCATTTGTGCAAGAAATGTTGCAGGATGTGGGGTTTGGACCACGAATTTGTCAAGCTGTTAGTACTCTTGGGGAAGGGAGATCCTCCGAGCTGCTAATCAGCTCAAGAATAGTTGGCTGCTTTGATGTCAAGAGATCCATTTGTCAAGGGTGCCCTTTAGCACCGCCTTGGTTTGTTGCCTGCACCCACCCTCTTATTGAAATGTTTGAACAAGCGGAAACAAAAGGAGAGATTCAAGGGTTGCAAATCTAGAATGGCAAACAACTGCTTATCAAGATGTTCGTAGACAAATCCTTGCATTTCTCCAAGTGGATGGGCATATGTTAGGCAAGCCTTGGATATTGTCCAAGTGTTTGCCATGGCTTCAAGGTCTCAATGCAACATAGAAAAGTCAAGACTTTTATCTTTGTTGGAAGATGCTAATTTAATTTTGCAAGGTGGACTGGAAAGGTTTTGAAGAGAGGCAACATCTTCCAACACCTAGGGATGCCCGTTGGAGAAGGAATTACACAAGACCCCTCCCCGGGGGTCTATGCACAAAATATACAATTTACACCTTTATACAATCTCCAATATACAACAGAGTTGCGGAAGGATTTGCATAGGCGAGGAGTTCTCAACGCCCGACCAAGCATGGAGTTTAGGCCATGAGCCAGACTGAATCCAGACCTAGTGACTAGTGCTAGCCCTGAATGGGTGTTATGAATAAAAGCGTACTCAAGAAAAAATACAACAGTGTGAATATACGTGTATACCGCGTTGCGGGAAGAGAGAGAGAGAGAGAGAGAGAGAGAGAGAGAGAGAGAGAGAGAGAGAATATAGTGGAGGGTGAAATAGAGTGCACATAGACATGAGAACATGACAACCGAGAATCTTTAAATACCCCGTCTAAATGGAACAGGCAACCATGTATTAATGCAATCAAAAAATTTGGGTATACCATAACATCAAAAAGTTTATGACAAAATAACGAGCAAAGCACCGGACCCTATGTAGGGATTGATTGGTCCACCCATCCACATGTGCTCTACTATGGACATAGAGAATTTCACTTCGTCGGGAGTGAGCCAGAACACCTCCAACCTACTTGTGCCAGACATAGGCTGAGGCCGCTTCGCCTCCCTCCATGAACCTGAGCTCTGAAAGGATCCTATGTACCAGTAGGTGGTAGGGTATCAACTCTAACCATACCAATTTAGGTGTACGCCTCTTCAATGCCCAACACCGGGTGTTTAGGGAAAGCCAAGGAAAAATCCCCGACGCGTGAGCCGTGTAAGTCATTCAACCCCCGACGCACTAACCGTGTAGGTGAGACTAGCAAAAAGAAGAGGACCTAGGCAACACCCTCCATTCAGCAAAGCCCCAGGTCAACGACCCTTTAGTCTAAGGCTAAGCAATGTAGGTGATCCTAGTCTTGTAGCGACGCTGCCATGAGAAACATAACACATGAGTCCAATCACAATAGCACTTACCATATGCACAAACAATCTTTTCGAAGCAGTTAAGCTGTACAAGATCTCTACCCTTACACGTCTATCATAAACCATCTAGATCACTTCTTGATCCAATCCCAAAACCATAAACCATAATCCAATCATATCACACGGGTGAGCACTCCACCCATCTTGGGTGAGGCATGACCAATCCTGCATAACCACTTTAAAACATAACATGGCTGCAAAAATTTTGGTAGTATAACCAAATTTAAAAAAAGAAAGCATGAGCCAAACCGGTTTCCATCATAAAATCATAACCATAATCCATGAGGGAATCTCAGCCTTTAACCATAAATCATAACCACACTGAACCAACTCCCACACTTGGAGTTTGACATAACCCCTGCAATCAATTGGATTCCATACACATGTGACTCTTAAGAAGTGATTCTTTCATGCATAAAACGAGTCCGACCAGAAACTAATCAAGATATAAAAATCCAATTTTGACAACATCCAACCATGCAAAGTTGATGCATCACATATGCACTTCACCTCCCTAGCACATAGAGCTAGTTTGTGACCTAGAAAGGTGGAAAGCAATCATAACCATGCATATAAGGCATCCACTCAATCTATAAGTTTACATACATCATATGATAACATTCCAACACCATAAACATCATGCAAAACATCTCTGCTCTTTAGGTCAACCATAAACCATAACTTCACACATATGCAAAAAAGAACTTTTTGGCATTTTTGGGAGCATGAAAAACATGCAAATAAAAGTATTTGACCTTAAACCAATGCATCAAGCTCAGCTCCGTAATATAGAATATCACTCTATCACATCACTTCACCCATATGGTACTCACACAACAAACGGTAACCCCAAAAGAGAGCCACTTTAATCATATTTGCCTATGTGGTTTGGGATGTCTAACCATATACTCTCATATAAGTTTATGCCCAACTAATGGAAACCGTAGCTAGACTATTCCGCACCATAATGTCTCGACATAATTATGACTATCCCGTACTGCCCCGACGTATTTACGATACCGCTTTTTATAAAAATAATTATCGTACAAATCGTGTTTGGTCCAGTTTTTCTCCGGTGACCATTTTTAAATCCGACGGAGACTAAAATTAACATTTTTACGTTTAGGTCATCATAAAAAGCACATTGCTTTTCAAAAACACCGAAAAGCACAAAAAGCTAAAAATAGCGTAAAAAGCAAATTTTTTTTTTTTTCTAAAATTGAACCATGAGGTCGGAACTTCAAAGGTGAGCTTGCCAAAACAAAGAAGTAGGCTCAGAAGAACGCGGATACTATGGCATGGTCTACACTCAATCAATGTGAGCAATGAACTTGGATTTTTTTTTGAATTCTTTGATGGCTAGCTGATGTGAAAATTACTGATTTTCAGTGTGTGCACGCAATTTTTTTGAATGTGTAGTTGGAAGGAATTTGGTTCTGGACAAAGGTTTGGCACTTCTTGGCTACTGCAAACTTTTAGTCATCTCGGTAGTTCTCTTTTTGCTGTGAGAGAGAGAGAGAGAGAGAGAGAGAGAGAGAGAGAGAGAGAGTGCTCCCCATCAACAATAGCTCTTATGAATGAGTGTTTTTCGAGTGTGATACATTTGGTGTTTGTAGCTGTACTCATCATGTCATCATTTCACATATATACAAGTCTTGCATTGGATGAAAATTTGACAAAAATAACATCCTCTCACACCAGAGATGCACATATCGTAACTCCAATACACGAGTACAAAAATACAGACGAGGAAAAGGCACACCCCTACATATTATATAAACAAGTGAGGACGGTGCCACCTCCCAACCATACTTGCATGTGGTCGTGTTTCCCCTGTATTCATTGTGATGGCCGGAAATAACATGCCATATGGGGTGTCCTTTACACGACACATAGCTTGAACATCCCCAAGCATCATCTCAAGGTAGGAGTAATCCTATAGGTACAGAGGGGCACCACCTAGTATAAGTGCGGCTAGGACGCAAAGATACATGACCTAGGGTAGCAAAAATGACATGCCCTCCAGGTAGCCTGAAATGGTGATACAGCAAACGTCCACATGTAGAAAATGCCTAGTCAACAACTAAGAGTGTGTGTACGAGGAGGTATGTGACAAGGTCGGAATGGAGCTTACTGATTGATTGGAGAGGCCGCAGGTGATGGAGCACAAGCAAAGTGATATACAAGAGACGAAACATCCGGCGAATGTGGGAAAGCAAAACTAAGCAGAACAGAGAATGGACCCCAAAGATCAAGACAACATAGCACCCTTTTATTGGCGATGATGATACTTACAAATGGTGGTCGCTATGGTTACAAACCTGGCTCTTGGCACTAGGGATGCATGATGGAATGCGAGCGCCATATGGTGCATGGAGAAGTTGGAGTTAGCGGGAAGGTTAGTTGAGGGAAAACATCAAGACGATGCAGCCACCGACGATGTCAATCACCAACATCAAGAGCGGACAAGTTCGCATGGTGTCGATGCATTCAATCCAAGCATTCTCATGCTTCCTTGCGGGAGAGTAGTTACTATCTTATGTGCATGGAGTGTTCGTGACTAGTAACTCAACCATGGTGTGGTGGAGAATGGGAAAATAGTGATGTTGCCAATGCTAAAATGCCCAAGCTTGCAACTCAACATGATGCCATGAGCTCTCTAGCTTGGGGTGCATTATGTGCTTAGTGGTGCTTACAATGTAGAGTGCATGGAGCTAGTGTATTCCTACTTCACTTGTGTCCCCTTGTGTCTCTGTTTTATGCTTAGCGGAGGCCTCTTTATATAGGCTTGAGAGGTGGTCCTTACCCAATGGTCCTTGCTAATATCCCCACTGGTCGCTGTAGAAGGTCTAGATGCCTCTCTAGTAAGAGAGATAGAGAGAGAGAGAGAAGGCAGAGATAGACAGAGGAAAGAGTGGGGTGGGGAGAGTTTTTTTACAATCCACTAGCCACTGGCTAGGTTATTAGGGAAGAGTGTAGTTCGGGGAATTTACAAGGGTTTTGTTGATGGTTCGGGTGGTCGGTGTGAGGTTTAAGGCTGCCAGAATTTGTAGTTGTTGCGGGAAGCCGAGATGCTACGTGTCACTTCCTCTCGGTGCTGGCCGGGGCATGCCTTTGGCGCCTCTTCTTGTTTTGGTGTTGGCGACGCTCGACTTGGCCTCTTCTTTTCTTTGGCGTTGATGTTGATTATTCATTTTTTCATTTTTTTTTGGTGTGTGTATATATGCGTACGCTTGTATGTATCTATGGGTGAGTTGGTGTAAGTGCGTAGATCAAAAGTACGTATGCGCGCGTGTGTATGTGTTTTTTATATACATGCATGTAGGCGTGCTTGTGGGTGGGTGTGTGTATGTATATAATTTGAATGTGGGTGTGTAAGTGTGTGTGTGTGTGTATCGAGAGTGTGTGTGTGTGGGAACAAGGGAGAGACTGATTATATATATATTTATAAAAAAACTACGTGCAACTTCTTATAGAGAACGAGGGGGGGGGGGGGGGGGGGGGGGGGGGGGGGGGGGGGGGGGGGGGGGGGGGGTAAGTAGGAGATGGCGTGGGTGAGAGGGGGGAAGATGGTGAGGGAATGGGGAGAGGTGGTGTGTGTGTGTATGGGTAAGAGAGAGAGAGAGAGAGAGAGAGAGAGAGAGAGAGAGAGAGAGAGAGAGACAGAGAGAGAGAGAGAGAGAGAGAGAGAGAGAGAAAAGAATCACCCGGCTGCGCCTGCACAGTCCTGAACGAGAGCGCCAGAGAGGGGAAGGGTGATGGTGAGCTTGCGAGGGAGTGTGTGAGGGTGGGTGTGAGTGTGTAGACGGCTGAGACATCTTATGAGATGGGCACTGAATTAATCAGTAATTACTACGGTAATTGCCATGGTAAACCCAAGGCATATAAATAGGGCCCATTACATTGTAATCGGGTTAGCATTTGGGGTAGCATAATCATGAGCATAGTCGGGTTAGCATTTTGGCGGCATTTGTACTTGAGTTGTCAATCATTGGCAGTTGTTGTCATCTGTACTCTATCTTTCTGTTTGTAAGCCACATCATACTCATTGTAATCTTTCATCTGTAATTCCAATCACGGTAGATATTCCAGTTACACTTACTCTGTATTCAGTACTCTGAATCTCAATCTGAATATTATTCTCAGTACATGGTTTGGTTCTTATTCCAGTAGATAAATTCCAATTCAGTTTCTGATCCTCTGTCTAGTCTATTGTCTGAACTAATACATCACCAGTTAGCTGAAATCTTCTAACACTTGAATTGGCTATCTC
This sequence comes from Adiantum capillus-veneris, assembly GCF_014529385.1. Classification (NCBI taxonomy): domain Eukaryota; kingdom Viridiplantae; phylum Streptophyta; class Polypodiopsida; order Polypodiales; family Pteridaceae; genus Adiantum; species Adiantum capillus-veneris. The sequence goes on from NC_140945.1 coordinate 137,784,483, forward strand.
AAGAGATCAGCTCCAATTCCATTTTGGCGATCACGGTGGGACTAGCTGAAGCTCGTTGACTGAAATACTCTTCTCCTAGTTGAAAGTTTTCGGCAATGGCACCCAAACCCAGTCGTGGCAGGAAATCGACCATCCGTGTTGATCCTATTCCTGAGGAGTCGGGAAGAGAGTTTGACCCTAAGCAAGAGAAGGTGATTGACACTGAGGCTCAGGAGGAGCATAGTCACGCTGATGAGACGCAATACTCACAGCATTCCAATCATTCTCGATGCAGACGGGTAGAAAGGGAAACACAGAAAGCCAAGAGTTCTCGGTCCAGACAGGGGGATGAGGGTACCAAGGGAAGTAAAGGCAGTCACCGCACTTCTAGCAGACAAGCCAGAGAGGACACTGACATAGAGACAAAAACATATATTGATTGGGATGCCGATACTGACAACTATAGGAAGACTCCCAAGCGCCGCTCTGAATCCAAGAAGAGAAGCAACAGAACCAGTGGTAATCAGAATGATTACACATCTTCCCTAAAAATTTCTTTTCCAATATTCAAGGGAGGTAAGAAGGATGATCCAGGCGTTCACATTCGGCTTCTGAGCAGTATGCTGAACTGAAAAATATTGATGAAGATGATTGGGGGGAATACTTTCCGCAAACCTTGAAGGAGGCAGCGAGAAAGTGGTACTACCATTACCCCGCCTGTCAGCTCAGATCTACAACAAACTGCTTAAAGACTTCAGACTGGAGTATTCCGACAACAAAGGTGATGAAGATATCCTCTGTGAACTGGATAAGATCAAGCAGCGGAATCTATCAGTCCGAAGTTATGTGGAAAAAATCAAGGAGCTAACCATGCAGTTATAGGAACCGCCATCCGAGAAGAGGTTGCGTGCATGGTTTCTGAATGGTTTTTGAAGCAAAAAGCTTAGGGAGCAGGAGGTACCAGCTCCAACCAAGAAATTCAATGATTTGGTACAACGGGCACTGACGCTGGAATAGCAGGCCAAGAAGGAAAAGCGCCATAAAAAGAGAAGATCCAGTAGCAGTAGCTCTGCTACTGAGTGTTCTGATTCCAGTGAAGTGTCTAGCAGCTCTGAAAGTAGCTCTAATGAATGGTCCAAGGATAAGTCAAAAAAGGGATCCTGGACTAAGAAGATTGAAGAAATGGCTAGGCAGATTGTTGAGATTAGCCACACCAACAACCATTTCGGAAGATGGAGACATGGTGTTCGAAATACAAATCCAAGGACCATATCTCCAAGGAGTGCCCACAATGTACTTATTGTAAGGCCTTTGGTAATCCAAGAGGTGTTGTATTTTTAAGTCCTTCTAATATGGAAGCCTTAAAAATATGGAATACCTTGACATACCTTTCGGTGGAGGACACAGAGCCAAATTGTTTTTGTGGTGTTCTTCCCAAATGGTTGTCCAATCTGCCATTGTGAGCTTTAGAGGGGTCTTTCCATTTGTTGGAGCCTTGTGCTTATTATGCCCTTGGGGTAAGAAATGATGGTTGTTTGGATAGATTACCTTGCACAAGGAATCGTGCCTCTCCGTCACCAACAATATTCGGGCAAGTAGGAATCGGCCCTCTCCGTCACCAATAAGACGTAGCTAAATAGATAATTGAGTAGATAACTTAATGGAGAGAGATACATTTCACACACAAGATATTATAGAGTAGAGAGAGAGAGAGAGAGTACACACGATATACGTGGTTCACCCAATGTGGGCTATGTCCATGGGAAAGCAGCCACTCAATGGCTTTAGCACTTCAAAAGAAGAAGTAGTTTACAAAGGGATTAAACCCTTAATAGAGCTCCCGCCTTGCTTCACTCTCACCACCTCACACTCACCTTGTTGCATCAACTTCACACTATGAAATGTGTGTAGAAATGGCCTCCTTTTATAGGCCAAAAGGGATGCCCTCTCTTATGAGAGGCAGCCATGTGTAGTCGCCCTTGTGCGAATAAGTCCAAATCGGACCCTCCAATCCGCCCATGTGTGGCCGCCCTTGAGAAGACAAGTCCACTTTTGAATTCCGCCACCGGCCACCGGTCATTGACTTCCGACCACCGGCCACCGGCCAACCGACCGATTGTTTTCCGACCACTTTCCGGCCGCCGTCCGGCCATAATATTCCGGCGAGGGGAAAAGCTAAGGCCCCTAAAGTTGCCCCTGATTCTTGTCTGTGAAAATTTTGGTTTCCGGTGAGTGATTTTACTTCACGCACAATGGCTTCTCCTCATAATGGGGGCCTTACAAATGTGCGCTTTTACCACAGAAAAGTACAAGGGTAAATCAAGCTCCATACTTAACAATCGATCTCCCACTTGGAGACTAATCTCCAAACCAAACCTGTGACTGCTTTCCATTCTGGCTTCTTATCCTTGAATGCCGATTGAAGATGAGCAAAAGCTCAACTTCTCCTTGTTGACCACCTTTGTAAACATGTCTGCAGGATTTTCACTTGTATGCACCTTTCCTAGCTTTAGCTGTCCCTCTTCCAAAAGAGTGCGTATGAAGTGATATCTCACCTCAATGTGCTTTACCTTGAATGAAAGGCTGAGTTCTTCGTAAGATGGATAGCGCTTTGGCTATCACTGTACAAGACACAATTGTCTTGTTTGAATCCAAGCTCTTCTAAGAATCTGTGAAGCCACATAATTTCTTTGCTTACCTCAGTCATTGCTACATACTCTGCTTCCGTGGTAGAAAGTGAAACCACTTTCTATAGCTTTGAAGCCCAGCTTACTACCGTGCCTCCAACCATGAACACATACCCAGTAGTGCTCCTTCGAGTATCTTTGTCATCTGCCATATTTGCATCAGCATACCCTTCTAGAAAAATATCAGTTCCTCCAAAATACAAAGCATTTGTTGTTGTCCCTTTTACATACCTAAGTATCCACTTCACAGCTTGCCAATGCTCTTTACCTCGGTTGTCCATGAACCTTCTCACAACTCCCACTGCATGTGCAATGTCTGGCCTTGTCCAGACCATAGCATACATTAGAGAACCTACCGTTGCAGCATATGGAACTTTAGACATATAGGCTATCTCCTCTTGTGTCTTTGGACACATATCCTTCGTTAGTTTAAAATGACCAGCCAAAGGTGTAGAAACTGGTTTTGCATTTTGCATGGCAAACCTTTCTAGTACCTTCTTGATGTAATCTTCTTGAGATAGCTTTATTGTCTTCTTCATCCTGTCCCTTGATATTTTCATACCAAGTATCCTCTTTGCAACACCTAAATCTTTCATTGAAAAAGATTTAGACAGCTCCTCTTTTAGGTCTTTGATGTCCTGCATGTTAGCACTTGCAATCAGCATGTCATCAACATACAACATTAGGATGATGAACTTCCCATCTCCCAAATTATTTGTGTAGACGCAGTGATCCGAGTTGCATCTTGTGAATCCATGATCCAACATCCATCGATCAAACTTCAAGAACCATTTTCTTGAATATGCTTGCTTTAAACCATACAAGATTTTCTTTAATCTACAAACCATTTTCTCCTTACCTTTTACTTCATACCCCTTTGGTTGAAGCATGTAGATTTCCTCCTCTAAGACACCGTGAGGGAATGCCGTATTTACATCCATTTGCTCGAGATTTAAATCATGAGCAGCCACAAGGCTTAAGACAAGCCTATTTGAGTTCATTTTTTCAACAAGAGAAAATATTTCATTGAAGTCAATACCTTTCTTTTGAGAAAACCCTTTTACCACAAGCCTAGACTTGTACCTTTTCTTCCCACCTTCTTCTTCCTTCAGCTTGTTCACCCATTTGTTTTGAAGTGCCCGCTTACCTTTAGGCAACTCAACCAACTCCCATGTTTGGTTGCGATGTAGTGAGTCCATCTCCACTTGCATGCTCTTCATCCATTCTTCTTTGGATTCATGTTGCATAGCTTCTTCGTATGATTCCGGCTCTCCAGAATCTAAGATCAAGAGATGGTTAAAGGAAGGAACAAACCTTTTTGGAGGTCTGCTTCCTCTTGTAGATCGTCGGGGAATAGGTTGAGGCTCCTCATTTGGTTGACGTTGTTGCACATTGTCACCGTTTGCAGTCCTTGAGTCTTCACCGTCCTCAAGATCCATGTCCTCATCACCTGTTTCTTTTGTTTGTTTTCTTTCCAAGTAATCTTTGTACATATTTTGTTTGTTAAAAATTACATCCCTACTCCTTAAGATTTTACCATCTTCAGGATTCCATAGGCGATACCCAAAGTCACCTTCTCCATAGCCAATGAAGAAACACTTTTTGGACTTTGCATCTAGCCTTGATCTTAGGCGTCTATCTATGTGCATGAAAGCCTCACACTCAAACACTTTGAGAAATGCATAATTCACCGGTTTACCTGTCCATGCCTCTTCTCGAACTCCCCCATCCAATGCTGTTGAGGGTGACTGGTTGATTTAGTACACAGACGTACTTACAGCTTCCGCCCAAAGCTCAAGTGGTAGGCCTGCATGTAGCCGCATGCTTCGTGCTCGCTCCATGATTGTCTTGTTCATCCTTTCTGAAATCCCATTTTGTTGAGGTGTCCTTGGGGTTGTCCTTTGCCTCCGAATTGTTGAGATGTCGAGCTCTACACCTTGAACTGGCATCCACTACGGGTCTTGGCCGCTTACGGCATTTACTCACTGGCGCGTTAGGTGACCGACACGGAGGATCTCTGCCAGTGATTCTACATCTGGACTACACTTATAGTGCCAGCCTAGTACGCTTCTAGCGAGTTCACACTTAGTGACCGCATGTACATATGTGCTACTTTTCAGCTTTAGCACTTAGTCATTTTGTACTCTCTTTTCTGTAAAGAAGAAGAAGAAGCTTTCCATCTCTGTGTGCTTTGTGCTTGTCTTGTGTAGCTCTCTTGCATCCTCATTCTTTACATAAGAGAGAGAGGGTATTAGAGAGAGATATGTAGGGAAAATGAGAGAGAGAGAGAGATCAGTCGATGCATAAGTTTCTGAACAGGTCTCCAAAGTGCAGTATATAGAGATTTACTGTACAAGTACAGTGGTTGTATGTACGCTTGATTGTGGACACTCGTTGAGTGTAGAAAGCGTTACAAGAACCACGATAGCAGGTTCAGCAGATTTGCAGGTTTTTGCAGATTGCAGCTATTTTGTCTTAGTGCTTCAAGATGTCTGACGGTTTCAGTCAGATTGTTATTGAGAAGCTTGAGAAAAATAACTAAATTGCATGGAAGTTCAGAATAACAAATTTCCTAAAAGGAAAAGGTTATTGGGACTATGTAGAAGGAGACAATGAAAAGGAACCAGAGATTCCCGAGGCAAATGCTACAGCAGAACAAAGGAAAGCTTTGAGGGACTGGCAACAAGGCCAGAGCAAAGTGATGTATTGGCTTTCTATGAGCATCACAGATGGCATGATGGGCTATCTACAGGATGCTGAAACCCCCGCCATTGCATGGAGAAACTTAGGCAGAGTGTTCGAGGTGAACACCAAGGCCAGGAAGCTTCAACTAAAGTCGGAGCTAAATCAGGTTAAGAGGAACAACCTCTCAATCAATGATTATGCCTTGAAGATCAAGAGTATCATTGAGGCTCTTGGATCTATTAAAGTCTCAGTGGAAGACGATGACATTGTCCGTGCATGCTTGGATGGTCTAGGAGATGAGTATGTACATTTTAGTTCTTCCATGAATACAAGAGACGACATCCCCGTGTTCCAAGATTTGATTTCTATGCTTATTCTTGAGGAGAAGAACCTTGACACATCTTCTTCTCATGGCAGAAATAATTCTGAACAGGCCTTCTATTCTAACTCCAACAGAGGTAGAGGTAGAGGTCGTGGTCGAGGCCCAAGGGGTTGCAGGGGCCAATTTCTAGAAGGTCAATCAAATCAAAACAATACAGGTGGCAGGGGAAACCAGTCTCAAGGCAGGGGGAGTCAAAGAGGTCGTGGTGCAGGATCAAGCAGGCAGCAACATACTCCAGATAGTAGAGAATGTTGGACTTGTGGTGAAAGAGGTCACATGTCACGTGACTGTCCAAAGGGAAAAGCAAGTAGAAAGAGAGAACAGGGCAACTATGCATCTACTAGCAGAGATGCAGATGACAGCAAAAACGAGCGCATGGTTGTTATGCAGCATGTAATGAATACAATGACTGCAGAGAATTCCACCCAAGATGATGTTTGGTATGTGGATTCAGGTGCCTCTAATCACATGACGTCTCGTGGAGAGTGGTTTAGAGATATGCGCAAACCAGATGTGTCAGGCTATGTGCAGACAGGAGATGACACAGCTCACCCCATTGCTCATGTAGGGGACATACCTCTAAATACGAAGAGTGGGAAATCAAAGTACTTAGCAGATGTACTTCATGTCCCAAACATTACAAAGAATCTTGTTTCTGTTGGACAAATGGTTGAGCAGGGTTTGCAGGTTCGCTTCAATCCAAATGGCTGTTATGTAGAAGATTTCCAGAATGGCTGTAAGCTGATCATAGAGGGCAAATGTGTGGGCAGAATGTTTACGCTGAATGTAAACATGCCTGAGGTAAAAGCTGCATTATTTGCACAGGGCACAGGTGTTGTGGCTGATGTTGACATTTGGCACAAACGCATTGGCCATGTCAATGAGCAGAGACTGCGCAGCATGCAATCAAAACAGATTGTAAAAGGTTTGCCCAAATTCAAGGTGGATGGTATGCATAAAGTGTGTGCAGCATGCCAGTTTGGAAAACAGTCAAAGGGCTCATTTCCACATTAGCGCAATGTATGTAAAAGGCCACTTGAGGTGGTGCACACAGATGTTTGGGGTCCAACCGATACTACAAGTATACATGGTTGCAGGTATTATGTCTCTTTCATTGATGACCATACAAGGAAAGTATGGGTCTACTTCATGCGTAACAAAAGTGAAGTGTTTGGTCACTTTCAAGACTTCAAAGTCATGATTGAGAAGGAGACAGATATGCAAATCAAGACATTGAGGTCAGATGGAGGGGGAGAGTACTTCTCCAATGATTTTTCAGATTTTCTGCGAATGCATGGTATACACAGGCAGTTTACATGCAGATATACTCCACAGCAGAATGGGGTCACAGAAAGGAAAAACAGGCACATTGCAGAGGTTGCACGTGCATTGATGAATGAGAAGAACATGCCTCATCATTTCTGGGCTGAAGCTGTAAATATAGCTGTGTACATTATGAACAGGACACCTACAGCTGCGGTGCATGATGTAACACCTGAGGAAAAGTTTACAGGTACAAAGCCTGATTTGGCACACTTGAAAGTGTTTGGCTGCATAGCTTACGTGCATGTATCAGATGAGTTGCGTAGGAAATTGGATCCTAAAGCAGAGAAATGTATTCTCGTGGGATATTCCCTTGAACAAAAGGGGTACAGGTGCTACAATCCTACTACACGAGAATTACGAGTGAGCAGAGATGTAGTCTTTGATGAGATGAGCAGTTGGTACAGTAATGCACATGGCACTATTGGGGCTGATGTAAAAGATGATGTGGTTGTACAAAATGTGAGGCCACAGTCACAGGTTTTGAGTGGACCACAAGAGTCCTCTTCTCGTGGCTCTGTTGAGAAACCATGGAATGGTAGACTACGTACGCAGGTTACTCCACCAACAGGTACAGGGAATGTATCACGAAAAGGAAAGGAAAAGGTTGATGAACCTCCCTTTATGGTTGATGCATCATCAGGTTTTTCACATGTAGACATGGATTCAGATGGTTCTGAACAAAGTCTTGATGAGGAATTTGGAATTCCGGCTGTCAGGACACCTGGTGTAAGGAAAGTACAAGAAGATGCTAGAGGGCAAAGGAGTGACCCAGGACCGCGCGGATCTAATAGAGTCAAAAATCCAGTTCAGAAATTGACTTATGATGGGTATCTAGCGCATCACCGAGCCTACATGGCTAAGGTGATACAGGATGTGGAGCCCACATGTTTTGAGGATGCAGTTGGAAATGTGCATTGGGATGATGCAATGAATGAAGAGATGGCTGCATTGGAAGCAAATGACACATGGGATTTGGTGCCATTGCCAAGTGGCAAGAAAGCTATTGGCTGTAAATGGGTGTATAAAACCAAGCATAAGGCTGATGGTAACATTGAGCGTCACAAGGCAAGGCTGGTCGCAAAGGGTTATGCACAGACGTATGGCATAGACTATGAGGAGACCTTTGCTCCAGTGGCAAAGATGACGACAGTGAGAGCTGTCATAGCAGTGGCTGCATCTAGAGGATGGATTATGCATCAAATGGATGTAAAGAATGCCTTCTTGAATGGTGAGTTGCAAGAGGAAGTGTATATGGATCAGCCACCTGGTTATGTCGATCCAGGTTACCCAGATTATGTATGCAGACTTCTCAAAGCTTTGTATGGTTTGAAGCAGGGCTCTAGAGCATGGTATGACAGGATTGCCAAGTATCTTGTCAGTATTGGTTTTAGGAGAGCTCATGCTGATCATTCACTCTATGTACGTGAGAGTGATGTGGAGATTGTGGTCATTACCATATATGTAGATGACCTTATTATTGTTGGTGACAATGCTATGGAGATTGACCATGTGAAGGGTCTTCTCAAACAGGAGTTTGAAATGAAAGATTTAGGCGAGTTGCGCTACTTTCTTGGCATTGAGGTGATCAGGACTCCAGAGGGTGTATGGCTATCACAGAGACAGTATGCTTTGGACATGTTGTCAAAGTATGGTATGGCTGATTGTAAGCCAATTTCTATTCCCTTGGATGTGAATGCAAAGCTGAGTGCAGAGAAGGGTGATGTTGTTGAGGATGTCAACATGTACAGGAAGATTGTGGGTAGTCTAATCTACTTGACTATCACGAGGCCAGACTTGAGCTACACAGTAGGCTTGGAGAGTCAGTTCATGCAGCTTCCGAGGAAGCCACATTTGGATGGAGTACGACGCACACTTAGGTATGTGCAAGGTACTCTTGACTACGCATTGTTCTATGCAGCAGATGCACCATTAGCATTGTATGGGTATACAGATGCAGATTGGGCAGGTAGCATTGTTGATAGGAGATCTACGAGTGGCTTCATGTTCTCTTTTGGGAGTGCTGCTGTTACTTGGAGCAGCAAAAAGCAGCCTACGGTTGCTTTATCGAGCACAGAGGCCGAGTACAGAGGTGCAGCAGTTGCGGCGTGCGAGGTAGCTTGGCTACGCACATTACTTGAGGACTTGGGAGTGCAGGTGGACCAGCAGATTTTCATCCATTGTGACAACCTCAGCAGCATGCAATTGGCTAGGAACCCAGTGTTCCATGCCAGGACCAAACACATAGAGGTCCATTACCACTACGTTCGAGAGCGATTGTTGGCAGGCGACATCGACTTGGTCTACGTCAGCACAGAGGAGCAGATAGTGGATATCTTTACCAAGGCCCTCGGAGCTGAGAAGCTTCGATGTTTCCGGACTATGCTTGGACTCTGCGACATGCAGAGCTCGAGGGGGAGTGTTGAGATGTCGAGCTCTACACCTTGAGCTGGCATCCACTACGGGTCTTGGCCGCTTACGGCATTTACTCACTGGCGCGTTAGGTGACCGACACGGAGGATCTCTGCCAGTGATTCTACAGCTGGACTACACTTATAGTGCCAGCCTAGTACGCTTCTAGCGAGTTCACACTTAGTGACCGCATGTACATATGTGCTACTTTTCAGCTTTAGCACTTAGTCATTTTGTACTCTCTTTTCTGTAAAGAAGAAGAAGAAGCTTTCCATCTCTGTGTGCTTTGTGCTTGTCTTGTGTAGCTCTCTTGCATCCTCATTCTTTACACGAATGCCATTGCTAGCACAAAAGCTTTCAAAAGCTTGGCTGCAATATTCACCTCCATTGTCGGATCTGAGGCATTTAACCTTGGTACCTGTTTCATTCTCCACAAAGGCTTTCCACCTTTGAAATATGGAAAATACATCGGATTTATTCTTCATGACATAAACCCATGTTTTTCTAGTCGCATCGTCTATGAATGTTACATAGTACAATGAGCCACCAAGTGATGGTGTACTCGGAGGACCCCAAACATCAGAATGAACCAACTCAAGTTTTTTATTTTTCTTTCATTTCTTGATTTTTGAAATTTTACCCTCTTTTGTTTACCATAAAAAAAATCTTCACAGAACTCTAAGTCCACTTCTTTCAAACCTCGTAGAAGCTTCTTTGTTTGAAGGATTTGCATTCCTTTGGCACTCATATGCCCAAGTCGGTAGTGCCACACCGCACTGTCAACTTTTGTAGTTGCTGCACAAGATGAAGGTTGCGTGCTAGCAGTACACAAGTAAAGTGTATCGACCTTTTCTCCCTTGGCAACCACCAAAGATCCCTTTGAGATCTTCCACCGTTTGTTTCCGAATGCAATGTTGTGACCTTTATCGTCCAATTGCCCTATAGAGATCAAATTTTTGCGAAGAGAAGGAACATGCCTAACATCTTTAAGCTTCCATTCATTTCCGTTAGCAATTTTGATAGAAACTGTACCTTTGGTGACAATCTCACAAGCTTCATCATCTCCCAAGTATACATACCCAAAATTACCTTTGGTGTAATCTTGGAAATGTTGCTTGTGTGGTGTCGCATGGAATGAAGCCCCGGAATCTACTATCAAGGAATTAGACACATTGTCTAATGAGAGAATTAGAGCATCTTGCTCTACTTTACCTGCCACATTGGCCTCCGATGTTGGCTTGTTGTCTTGAGACTCAGTCTCCTTCTTCTTCTTGGACCAACAATCCTTCTTGCCGCAGTTCCAACATTCAAGAAGTGACTTTGTGCGTGACTTGCTCCTCCTTGAGCGATCACGACTCTTTTGGTTTTTGAACCTCTCCGTAGGCCTTCCTCTTGTTTCCACTAACAATGCAGCACTTGATGATTCTCCTGTGCTTCTCCTTCGCATTTCCTCGCTTAGGAGAACACCCACAACATCATCAAACTTAAGAGTATTTGTGCCAGAGATAGAATTACTTACAGCCATCACAAGGCTGTCCCAACTATCCGGTAGAGATGATAGTATAAGGAGAGCTCGCACTTCGTCATCGAAATTGTTTTTCAATGATCGAAGTTGACTTATGTTTGTGTTAAAGTCATTTAGGTGTTCTGCAACGGAACCATTCTCTGCCATCTTTAGATTGAACAAGCGCTTCATAAGAAATACCTTATTGGATGCCGATGGTTTCTCGTAGAAGTCGTCAAGTGACTTCATTAAGTCCTCCGTGGTCTTCATCTCCGAAACATTGAAGGCCACCGTTGACGCCAAGCTTAACCGGATTGTTCCCAGTGCCTTTCGATCAAGGACAATCCATGCTTCATCTGCCATTGTTGCGGGCTTCTTCTCAAGACCGCCTAGTGGCAAATAGAGGTCCTTCTGGTAGAGATAGTCTTCAATCTGCATCTTCCAATGTTGGTAGTTTTTTCCATTGAACTTCTCAATCTTGAGCTTCCCTTTCTCCGCCATAACTCCCACTCAATTCAAGGAATCCTTTCCTTGAGATAATTTAGCTACGAGCAAACCTTGCTCTGATACCAGTTGTTAGGAAATAAGACGTAGCTAAATAGATAATTGAGTAGATAACTTAATGGAGAGAGATAGATTTCACACACAAGAGATTATAGAGTAGAGAGAGAGAGAGAGAGAGTACAAACGATATACGTGGTTCACCCAATGTGGGCTACGTCCACGGGAAAGCAGCCACTCAATGGCTTTAGCACTTCAAAAGAAGGAGTAGTTTACAAAGGGATTAAACCCTTAATAGAGCTCCCGCCTTGCTTCACTCTCACCACCTCACACTCACCTTGTTGCAGCAAATTCACACTATGAAATGTGTGTAGAAATGGCCTCCTTTTATAGGCCAAAAGGGCTGCCCTTTCTTATGAGAGGCAGCCATGTGTAGCCGCCCTTGTGCGAATAAGTCCAAATCGGACCCTCCAATCCGCCCATGTGCGGCCGCCCTTGAGAAGACAAGTCCGCTTTTGAATTCGGCCACCGGGCACCGCCCATTGACTACCGGCCACCGGCCAACCGACCGGTTGTTTTCCGACCACTTTTCGGCCGCCATCCGGCCATAATATTCCGGCGAGGGGAAAAGCAAAGGCCCCTAGAGTTGCCCGTGATTCTTGTCCGTGAAAATTTTGGTTTCCGGTGAGTGATTTTCCTTCACGCACGATGGCTTCTCCTTATAATGGGGGCCTTACAAATGTGCGCTTTTACCACGGAAAATTACAAGGGTAAATCATGCTCCATACTTAACAGGCCTCTCCGTCACCAACAATGTTCCGCAAGTAGGACATCCATTGTGCCCCGATGTGGACAACGCTGCATACATATCATATGGTTAGAGAGATGAATGAACTAAAGTGAACTAAAGAGAGAGAGGGAAAGAGAGAGAGAGAGATAGAGGAAAGGGGGTTACCAGAAATTTCTCCAAGCCCAAGATAGGCGTGCATAGTCCACATAAGGATTCCTCGTACAATGGCCTCTCTCCCCCCCTTTGCAAGTGAGACATTGACAACAAGAATGTGTCTCCATAACTCCTCCAGCTCCTCGATGAGGGGCTCGAGGTAGACGTCAATATTTGACACTTTGTACTTCCCTGGCACAAGCAAGGAAATAGGTATATTGCCCTTCTTGGTTGTCTCCTATGGTGGAATATTGTAGTTGACGATCACCACAGGCCAAGTGCTCCATGAAGTAGACTTAGTGCCGAAGGGGTTGACACCATCACTTGCTAACCCAAGCCTCAAGTGTCGAGGCTCCAACCCAAACTCTGGCTATTGAGTTTCAATGTGCCTCCATGCAGGTGAATCGGCAGGGACATGCATCATTCCATCATTTGAGTGATGGTTTAGGGTGAGTCGTGCTCTTATCTCTCCGAGCGCTTTTTTGAGGATGCCAAAGCCCTTCGTTCTCCAGGTGCTCCAAGGCAATGCGCCTCAAGCGAGGGATTTCCCTTTTGTACTTGGCGCAAGGACAAGGGAGTTTTTCCTTGAGCAAACAATCGCGCTTAGGGTCTCCAGGGGGACCATGATCATCCCAGTCGCTGTCCTGCACACGCGAAATGTTTTTTATTTAATCATGTGTCCTAAAAAATAAATAATTAGAAAAGCCCTAAATTCCATTAAAATTTTTGCATAAACAACATTTTCAAAAGGAATAAATGACAATAATTTCTAACTTTATTTTTAACTAAAAGAGAACTTAAAAAATGCAATTAATAAACATTTAAAAGTACTACAAAACAAAGTATCCATAAAAAATTAAAAATCTTCATAAAAAAACTCAAACGGCTAAAAAATGAAATAATGGATAGCTAAGGGTAGAGGGGGTGGTTTGTACCCCCCTCCTCCCCCTGAAACCTTGGATTTGCATGTATAAAATGACCAACCGCGGTAATGGGCGCGGTAATGGACGCGGTAATACCCGCGCTAATAACCGCGATAATGCCTGGCACCTAAAATAGGCAAGAAGGCAGAGTATGCCGCGTTTTTTGATGCATACTTTGCGTTCTTGGTCTCTGCCATCGCTCCCAAGATTCACCCCCACCCCTCCCCCACCCCCCCTCCCCCTTCCCTCTCTCTCCTTCTCCAACGCTCCCCCCCCCCCCCCCCCCCCCCCCCCCCCCCCCTCCTCCCTTCCCTCTCTCTCCTTCTCCAAGCTTCCTAAGTTTTGTCGAAGGGGGTTTCCGCCATCATCTTTGGTGTTGGAATTAGGGTTGCAAAGAAACACACAAAGCTTGGAGAAGATGAAGGAATCTCAAGGCGCACAATAGAGAGTGTGTTACTTAGTGTGCAATGGAAAGATAGATAGCCCTAGAGTGATGGGCATATATACAATGCACGGGGGAAAAAACCTCCTAAAGAGGGAAAAAATGCCCCGGCGGTCCTAGTGTGTTCACACACATGACTACCAAGGAAGCTCAAGGCACACAATAGAGAGTGTGTTACTTAGTGTGCAATGGAAAGATAGATAGCCCTAGAGTGATGGGCGTATATACAATGCACGGGGGAGAAAACCTCCTAAAGAGGGAAAAAATGCCCCGGCGGTCCTAGTGTGTTCACACACATCACTACCACATGTATATGGTAACAAATCCCCCCTGGAGTGATGCGGTGAACGAGAATTGGCACATGAGTAAAGGGAAGTGCCATGTTGTAAGGACAGGATCAGTTCACAAAGGGGAGTAAGCCCAAAGCTTTGCGGAAATCTTCAAGCTTCTCACGAGACAATGCCTTTGTGAAAAGATCTGCAAGGTTGTCCTATGTTGGCACATAAGCCAAGCTGATCTCTCCTGCTGAGAGCCTCTCCCTGACATAGTGGTAATGCACCTCAACGTGCTTTGTGCGAGAATGAAAAACTGGGTTCCTCGCAACTGCCAATGCGCTCTGACCGTCAGTGTAGATAGTGTTGGCAGTGTCCTGTCCAACACCCAAATCATCCATAAGGCATCTGAGCCATACACACTCAACCGTAGCTGTGAAGACTGCCCTGTACTCAGCCTCACAACTCGAAGTGGCCACAGTAGGTTGCTTCTTGCTCAACCATGATATACATGAACTGCCAAGCATGAAACAAAAACCACTTCTGGACACTCATGTGTCAAAGCAACCAGCCCAATATGAGTCCGAAAAGCATGTAAGTCTGGCGGCAATGATCCCCCCTTGGGATAAAAAGAGCCAAGATGTAAAGTGCCACTAAGGTAGTGGAAAATCCTCTTGACAGCCTGCCAATGCTTAGATCCTGGGCTATGCATAAATCTGCTGACCTGTGAGACTGCAAATTGAATATCTGGCCTCGTGTTGCATACATAAATGAGGCAGCCAACAAAATTTTGGTAAAGAGTGACATCAGCAGGATCGCAAGCATTATGTAGACTCAACTTCAAACCTGTTTCCATGGGAGTGGCAATAGGTTTGCAATCCTCAAGTCCAAACTTACATAGCAATGTCTCTATGTAACTTTTTTGACACAAGGCAATACCACCATCACACTGCTTAAACTGTATACCCAAGTAATGATGCAACAGTTCCAAATCTTTCATCTTGAAAGTAGCATTCAAATCAGCCATAAATTGAGCAATATGTCTCTCATTTGGTCCAGTGATCAACAAATCATCAACAAAAAGAACCACAATGAGAAGTACATGACCCTCACGCTTTACATACAATGTGATTTCTGTTGGACTGTTACGAAAGCCTTGTTTGACCAAATGAGTGTCAGCTTTCTCATACCAAGCACGAGGAGATTTCTTCAACCCATACAAAGCCTTGTTACATTTGCACACTTTGTCCTCTTGTCCTTTTATGACAAAACCGCGAGGCTCCATTACATAAACTTCCTCAAATATGTCACCATTCAAGAAAGCAGTAACAATATCTGATTGATGTACATCCCAACCAAAATGAGCTGCCAATGCACATAGAAAACACACAGTAGTCATACGACAAGTGGGAGCAAAAGACTCTTCATAATCTATGCCTTTTTGCTGTGCATAACCCTTTGCAACAAGTCGAGCCTTATGGCGATCGATCTCACCATCCGGCTTGCATTTCAACTTGTAAAACCACTTTGTACCAATGGTCTTTTTGCCAGGAGGCAAATCACATAAAGTCCATGTGTCATTTTCTATAAGTGCATCATATTCTGATTGCATGGCAGCCATCCAATTTTCTGAATTTTGTGCTTCATCAAAAGTCAGAGGCTCCTCAACATCATGTAAGCTAGACACAGCCAAAGCATAACAATCTGATGCATAAGATGCATGGTGAGAGCCTGATCGAGTACGACTAGACAAAGGTGCATCCAATTTACTGTCACGCAAAGTGTGCACCAGCCATTTTGGCATACCTCTAGCCTGCTCATTTTCAGACCTTTCCTCATCAAGTACATCATGTACATCTGCATCAGTAATAGGCTGATCTAAAAAATTTTCAGAAACCCCCATAGGCTGTACATTTGCCTCATTGGAACTTACATTCGTATTTCCACCACTGAAAAGAGGCAACAAAGTGTCATAAATGTCATGTGAGCTTACATTACTGTCTCTAGTACATGACAGCAAGAGCTGAACAAAATCTTCCACAAACACTACATCCTGTGAAACCAGAATACACTTTGTTTGCGGATGATACAACCTGTAACCTTTGCTTTCAGCACTATAACCAACAAAAATACATTTGACACCCTTATCATCCAATTTTCTGCGCTGCACTTGTGGCACCAAAGCATATGCCAAACAGCCAAAAATACGCATGTTCTCAATAGAAGGATTTCTATCATGCCATATGGAGTAATAGACTGCAAAGCTTTCGTAGGACACCTATTAAGTAGATAAGTGGCACACATAATGGCCTCAAGCCAAAAAGAATGCGGCAAAGCTTGACTTTTGACCATACATCATGCCATTTCCGTCAGTGATCTGTTTTTCCTCTCAGCAACACCATTTGGCTGAGGTGTATAAGGCACTGTACATTGGTGTTTTATCCCACGACTAGCCAGAAATGCATTAAATTCATGAAACATATACTCCCCCCCTCGATCGGAATGGAGGGTGCCCATAGTACATTTCGAGACATTTTCAGCCATAGCTAGAAATTGTTTGAAGCACATAAAACCTCGGACTTCTCTTTAAGCGTAAATACCCATGCATGCCTGGAGTAATCATCAATGAAAGTCACGAAGTACAGGTAATTGCCCAAGGACGGAGTTTGCATGGGCCCACAAACATCACTATGCACAAGCTCCAACTTGCATGTGGCCCGAACTGAACCATCCTTTGGAAATTTAGAATGCTGCATCTTACCCAAAATACAGCCTTCACAAACATGTTTGACAGGTGCTTCAAGAGGCGGCAAAGAAGCAACCATATCAGATTTTTGCAAACGCAGCAAACTGGCAAAATTCAGATGACCAAAACGTGTATGCCAAAGTTTTTCATCTGAAATAGCCCTTGAATCTGCAACAGCATTTGCAAAGTTTTGTCCACACTTGTCATACAAAGTGAGCTTATACAGCCCACGACACAAAAGGCCAGATGCAACATTCTCATCACCAAAACTGAGATCATGAACTGTACATCTATCATCCACAAATTTGACTACAAGTCCAAGTCTAGCAAGTGCGGATACAGACAAGAGATTCTTCTTGATCCCAGGTACATAAAGTGCATCAACAAGTGTGAAGGAACTGCCATTAGCAGCAGTGAGCACAATCTTGCCAACTCCCTGAACTGGATAAGAGGCGTTGTTGGCACAAGTGACTGAATTCCCATGAGGGACTGACTCGAGAGAGGTAAACAATTCACGATGGGAGGTAATGTGCTTTGTAGCACCACTGTCGAAATACCACACATGTGAATCTGCAGCAACTGACAAGCATGCATCATGGATAGCAGGATTGTAAGTGCACTCTGTGCTAAAAGCCCATTCTGCATCAACATCAGCAACACAGTCTCCTTTCATAGAAGACTCAACAATGGCTGCATTTGTAGTGGAACCAGCATTTGCAGTGGAACCACCCTCTTTCTTCTTAGCCTCTTTGGCCTTCAACTTAGGACACGACTTGATCAAGTGATCATTAGATTTACAATAATGGCAACGCATCTTCTTTTTGCCCTTATCACTAGAATTGCCAGACGAAGTACTGCCAGCAGAAGCATTAGGAACATAATTTTTGCCACTCGCAGCAGAACCATAAGAAGTGGCTGCATTACTGTTACCACCCTTTCTTTGAGAAGCAATAAAAGCCTGTTCAACTGCACATTGCCTAGTCTTGTTTTTCCTAGAAAGTGACTCTTGCAACAGCAATGTGCATAATGCATCAAACTTGACAACTTTAGGATTTTCTTGGGTCATCAGTCTCCAAGTACTAGCAAAAGTCCGGTAGGAATCTGGTAAGGCATCAAGAACAGTCTGCACAAGGGAACTGTCTGAAATGACTTCACCTGCAGAAATAAGCTGCTCATTGATATCCTTGACACTAGCAAGGAAAGTGTCCATATCATCTTCCTCATGCATAATCTTCGACTCCAGCTCTTTATGCAGCAAAGCAATTTTAGCCTCATTTCGGCTTGCATAAAGACCTGATAAAATATCCCAAGCCTGTTTTGCAGATTTTGTTGAACGGATGTGAGGAACAATGGTGCGCTTCACAGACAACGCAATCAATGCATGAGCCTGCGCATCCTTAACATCCCAACGAGCTTGTTCTGCCGTAGGCAAAACAACTCTAACAGCTGCAATTCTTGCAACAAGACCTGCAACATCCTCAACATCGCCTACATCCTCACAACCATGACGTACATCAATGCCCTACACAATGTTCCAGACACCCTTTGACACAAAAACATGTTGCATCATATAAGCCCACATAGGGTAGTTGTCCCCATCCAACCTGTCCTGAGCAGCAAACATATTGAACACATCTGTGTTGTTGTTGTCAGCCATAGTAAATGCTGCACCTGATGTGAAAACTGTCCGAAAATAGGAGAAACAGAGCGGGAACAACCTATGCTATATAGCACAAACCGTAGAAGACTATAAGCCAACCTGTTATGCAGAAAACGGCACTGACAAAAATTCTGCACAAAATGACAAAATAGCATGTGCAGTACTGCCTGTAGTGGAAACGGAGGCTGAAATGAGCCCAAATCAAAATTCTGAGTAGACCTAGCTCTTCGAGCTTACCCAAAATATTTGTCGACTTGTGAACGCTTTCCAAAGCTCACTGAAATAAGAGAAAGTGAGAAGGCGTGTGCTGAAGCAGCTGGTGACTAAGCCCGGGAGGACGTGACCTGCTCTAATACCAATTGTTGGAATTAGGATTGCAGAGAAACACACACAGCTTGGAGAAGACGAAGGAAGCTCAAGGCACACAATAGAGAGTGTGTTACTTAGTGTGCAATGGAAAGATAGATAGCCCTAGAGTGATGGGCGTATATACAATGCACGGGGGAAAAAACCTCCTAAAGAGGGAAAAAATGCCCCAGCGGTCCTAGTGTGTTCACACACATCACTACCACATGTATATGGTAACATTTGGACTCATAACATGGAAGGGGGTTTTCCGCCATCGTCTTTGGAATCTCAACCTAGCCGAAGCTCAATCGCGCTATAAGGAAAGAGGCAAACACAAAACAAAGCATCTCTCCCTCTTACCCTATTGTTTTCTACTACTACACACACACACACACACACACACACACACACACACATATGCATAAATCGTAATAAAATTTAAAATAAAAGAGAATTCATAACATACCTCGTTCATTTGGAAATGGTTGCATGTGCTAGGATTGTTTGGGAATGGTTGCTTTGCTATGCTTGTTTGGAAGTCATTGCTTTGCTCGGCTTGTTTGGATAGAATGTTAGATAGAAATGTTAAGTTTGTTAGATAGATAGAGAGAGAGAGAGAGAGAGAGAGAGAGAGAGAAATAGATATATATATATATATATATATATATATAGAGAGAGAGAGAGAGAGAGAGAGAGAGAGAGAGAGAGAGAGAGAGATAAATAGAGAAAGAGAGAGAATTTTAAAGAGAGGGAGATAAATGGACAGGGATAAATAGATATATATATATATATATATATATATATATATATATATATATATATATATATATATATATATATATATATATATATATATATATATATAGATAGATAGATAGATAGATAGATAGATAGAGAGAGAGAGAGAGAGAGGAAGGAGAAGGGAAATAGATAGAAAGGGAGAGAAAGATAGATAAGGAGAGAGATTAATGGAGAGCGAGAGAGATAGATAAAGAGATAATGAGAGAAAGAGGGATAGAAATAGAGAGAATGAGGGATAGATAGAGAGAGAGAGAGAGAGAGAGAGAGAGGAAAGAGAGAGATAGAGAGAGAAAGGGAAAGAGACAGAGATAGAGAGTAGAAAGAGGGAGAGAAATGAAGAAAAAGAGAGAGAAATGAAGAAATAGAGAGAGAGAGAGAGAGAGAGAGAGAGAGAGAGAGAGAGACAATTATCATCCACGGAGGTCAGATATGAACTATGGGACCAAGCAAACAGTACAGCATCTCCTCCCTCCCTGTGAGGGAGTCACAAGTGGATACATCTCAGTTAAGGACGGAGGGTCCATCATGAAAAAAAAGAAAAACAACCTAGATACCAGGGAGGATTGTTCAAATGGGGACAAGAGGATTTGGAAGTTTGAAAATCCTGAATGATCGCCTCCCCCCCACGGTAAACTGCCCACTTGCCTTGGTCTCGAGCTACGCGTACTTTCTTGAGCTCTTCACTTTTGTGTTTGAGTTGTGTTGAAGTGAGTTCTTCTGCAATCCAGAGCTTGGCGTCCTTGAGAAAATGTTATTGCTGAAGTAACTTGAGTCGACCTTCTCGGTTCTCGAATTCGAGAATGGCGTGTCCACTTGGAATGGACTTGTTGACGCCCCTTGTGGTGATGCTCTTGATTGTGTTATAGTCAAACTCAACTGGTTTGAGGGTTTCTGTGAGGAACTTGACGCATTTGCAGAAATCACTCGGGATTGTGTTCCATGTTTGAGGTAGCCCACCAATGCGGACCTTGAGTGTGTTTGCCTGTTGGAGTCGTCGTTCTCGAAGTTTAGTTGTCACACAAGATCCCACTTTGGCAAGCATGACCGAATGGGTTTGGGTGACCTTTGCTTCGACTTCTTTTGCCTTAGTGGCGGTAACATCTGCTAAGGATTCCAAGCGTGCTTTGAATTTACCGATGCGCACTTTAAGGTCCCGGTTCTCTTTCATAACTTGGTTGAGGACTGCTTCAAGCTGTTCTAGGCGATCGGTCTTGCTCGAAGCTGCTACGACTGCGACAAAACTGTGTACTCGTCTATCGCACTTTGGAGTAAACATCTTTACCCTAGGTGGACTCGAGGCCGAAACTCTGTGTGTGTACCCACACTGATAGCGTAAGAGCTTAGCTTAGCAAAGGAAGAAAAAGCTATGTACTTTGAAACTGGAGTGCTGTGTACTTGGATGGGGCGCTCTGTACTGTCGAAACCTTGTGAGACTGGTTCACAAGCAGCAGGTGAGCGCTATTAAGGTCGAATATCTGAGCAAGGCCGTAGCTTTCACGAGTTGGAAACCGTAGCTTGCGTGAATGCTCGAGCAACAGAGCTGATGAGCAGGAAATAAGCTCGGGCTGCAGAGTTGCGACGAGCAGGAAACAAAAACGTGGGATGTTCAGTCTAGGTTAGGGGGTAGGGCAGAGTTGAGAAGCAATGCCCCCACCCAACGGGTTGCCCATCGCCGTGGGGGGACTGTGCAAGGGGAACACTGGCTAGATAGAGAGGGACAGAAAGATAGATAAAGAGAGAGAGGGGGAGAGAGAGAGGAAAATGAAGAAAGAGAGAGATAGGGAAAGAGAGAGAGAGGAGAAGGGAAATAGATAGAGAGGGAGAGAAACATAGGTAAAGAGAGAGATAATTGAAGAGATGGAGATAAATGGAGAGAGAGAGAGAGAGAGAGAGAGAGAGAGAGAGGGAAAGATAGAGAGGGATAGAAATAGAGAGAATGAGGGATAGAGAGAGAGAGAGAGAGAGAGTTTAATCTATTTACAATATACATAACACATGAGACAAATTTCAAAGACCTATGTTTACAATCTATAGTACAAAATCATGTATTCTTTTCGATTGCATATCAAAAAAATATACATCACAGTATCATGCCATATTAGGGAAAGAAGGTCCTGATTTAGTGTTTACAATATGAGTGTACAGCATCACATCTCCTCGAAATAGCAGCCAAGGAAAGGACACCCTTACCTGCATCCCCAGTACGAAAAAAAACTATTCGTTAGTTTTCAAACGGCATAATAGGTAACTGGGGTGACCTAGTTGTCATCCATGTCACCTTTGTACTGACCTAAGAAGTTTTTCATGCTGTTTAAATGATAGTGATGTGTAAAAATCCTTTGCAAAAAAGGCTACGATTTCCATAAATCATCAAAGCGTTAGGTTAAGTTTCCGTATTTACAGTAAACTTTCAATGCACATGTTTTAACACTTTAGTTCCAATGTGAATTTTCAATGTTTTTCCTCTTAAAAAAATGCGACACATAGTCTGTTTTTAAAGAAGTTTTAGATTTCCTTCAACACATCAGTTTTCAAAATTTAATGTATTCAAGCCCCTTAATCCACTGAAGTCAAAGTTACATCAAATAACCATATAGGTTATCTTCATGCTAATTTCGATACTGAGTAATTAGTATGATGAAGCAAGATAATCCGGACCAAGTAATTAGTATGATGAAGCAGGATAATCCCGACCAAGTAATTAGTATGATGAAGCCCGACCAAGTAATTAGTATGATGAAGCAAGATAAACCCCAATTAAAATAGTAGCCAGTACAAAAAGACCTTATTTACTGGTAGTAGATCTTGTAAAAAAACCAAACCGACATCCCATTCAATCTATTCTCCCTGAAAAAGATCTCAAAGAGCACAAGCATGAGACCAGTACACCCAACCAATCAAATTCATTTTTTACTTTCCATCCTTCACTACCGGCTCTTGCTGAATCCCATAGCAATATCTTAGCCCGTAAATTACTGTCAGAGGTTCATGAGTGCAACGAGTCAGAATCAGTTGTATAGTATTAACATAATATAGCTCAGTTGGGTTAGGTTATAGTAAGTTTCCTTAACCACAGATTTCTAGTGGGCAAAGCAATGTTTAGTTTTACTTCTCTCCAAACAGGGTACCGTCAAATGAAAGTAATCATCTGCTCAATAGCCCATCTAGATTTTGATTTGCTGTTCCCGTTAGAGTATGTGACACTCACTGGCACCATGGTTTTGCAAACAACCTGTAAACATAGCTCAAAGAGAAACAAAGGTACTTCACTATTCATGTTAACTCAGCTAGCCAGATTTTCAATACATTGTGAGCCAAAATCAAAGATAGTCATTATTGGTGAGTCAGTAGATCAGAACCCAGACTAGGTTCATGGCCAAAACTGAGTGCAGTGAGAAAAAGAACTCTAGAAATGTTTAGAAATCTATTTGTAATAGCCTTGCAAAAAAGATTCCTTTACATCAACTGTAGGAAGTTAGCTATAGATACTCGAACCAGATTTACGTAGAAAGATATTATGGATTAGTAAGGTAGAAGCTCCCAAATAAAGTGATGCCAGGTGGTTGGGATACATGCCAATCTGTCATAAACCAGTTAGTGTCCGCTATTATGGATAGGTAAATAGATAAAAGGTGAGTCACAATAGTTTTTGCCGCCATAAAATTCTGCCAGAATCATAATAGGTATTATAAACCAGAGAAAAAAGCTTTCATGCCATATTATCTGAGAGTTCACATATTGAACTTAGAATCACCTTAGAAGCCCATGCCAGCTCCCGGGTCATATCAGTAGCCGACTTCTCATATTAGTCTGCCCAAAACAAATAAGCTGACATAGATTGCTAATCCACCAGAAATACAAACCATGAATCAGTTAGAAGGGAAAGGCAGCTAGTCCTTTTGTGTACATTGAGGAGGACAGTCATGTCTGACTATAGCAAACATGCCACTGTATTATAGAGTAACCTGCCATTCCAAAAACCAGCCAGAATAAGAGCAACATAGCAGACTAATTTAGTCTCTTGCAGAGGTTTTTTGACACTAAAAAACTGCATACAGGTGTGTGTCAGCAAAGTAGAATACACCCAAACAAGAGGTATTTATGATCCGGCTAACCATAGAAGAATCATCTTCCAGGGAGCCTTTTTTGATTTGGCTACAAGTTAATGTCATTATGAAGGGCAGCCAATAGTGGTCATCTGCAAAAAGGAACCCACCAATAGTGGCCATCAGATTCTCAAACATGGGTCTTAGAAATATAGTTTTTTCTCAGTAAAAAGGGAAAGAAAACATCTGCATTTCCTCCATGATACGTCAAACCACACAGTAGGGAAACAAACTTACTCGCTATGTATAAGAAGAAGAAGAAACGAGGGATAGAGAGACACCAAAAAGGTACCAGCCAGCACCTATAATCACTAGAGAGGATTGCCTTAACCCAAAAATCTAAAAGATTCAACTAGAGAATAGTGAAAAAGAGCACCAGTATGCAGCAAATACTATCCGTTTCTTATCCATCAACATTCTCTGCATCCTACTTCCCAAGACTAAACCATGCAATAGGCTTTTCCAAGAGGCCATTGATTTATGACAATTTTGAAAAAATCCAGTAACCGAGTATGATGCTACCTCAGATGATTCATCAGTGGCTTTTTTGCTGGGGGCCATAGAGCTTGAGTGCACTTTGATAGGGGCAGGGAGCCGAAACAGAGCAACAGACACTACCAAGGAGCAACCAAAGATATTTAGTTCGAGCTTTTTGAAATGGGGCCTCTGAACCCAAACCAATGGGCCTACCCTCACAAAATGTTCATAAAGAGGTACGCACACTGCTTGGGGCACCACCTTCTTTTGGGAGTGGAGAAGGAAACCAATCAAAATAACACTTGCACTCACCCACTCAAGAAACACACTTTGAAAACCCCCTTACTCTATATACACTTTGGACACTTGAACACCATCAACGATTATGCAACCCAATGCCATGCATCAAAATGAAATATGCAGTTTGTGGAATAGCATTCACCTTCTCCCCATAAGAATACCCATAATACATCCAAACTCTTCCTCTCTCAAGCACTCATCAAAAAATCATGCGCACAAGACTTGCCTCTCAAACACACAAGAGAATCACTTACATCAAACTAACACACTTTGCATAGAGAGCTCATCTCCATCTATGCAATGCCGTGACACAAATAAAATCACCATGAGAGGTAGCCACATGCATATGTAATGAAGCAAAAGAGAGTTGGAGTGAGAAATTTCTTTAGACCAATTGAATAAGTGTGGAGAAACAAACCAATGGTAAATTGAGAATAGAAACACTTACTTGATTTCTCGCACACCTTTTAAGGGGAGGACAGACGCTGGCTAACCATCACGAATTGCGACACTTGAAAGTTTTGAAGATGATTTCATGATCATTGACATAACCATGAGAGAGATCATGATGTATTTACAAGTTATTGAGGTGCTACAAATGATTTATTGGGTTGATGGAGTAAGAGATTGTAGAATGGAAAGAGTGGAGAATAGAGTTGCACTTCCTCCAAAGAGGAGGGTTAGGAGGGAGGATGTGAAAGAGGGAGAGTTGGGGTTTTCTCTACTATTGATCAAGAAACAACTTGAAGTTGAAAATATAGGTGTGTGTCCTTGAGTCTCTCCAAGGGGGGCTATTTATAGTTGTGTAGGAGTGGGATTATGCTACACTTAATTAGAGTAAGTGATTAGACCCAATTAAGTGTCCTTTGACCACTCATTGAATATTGCACATAAAAGGGACTATTTATTCACCAAAAATATCATTTTAGACCGTGAAGGCTCCATAGGGGTGCATAATGTAGGTGGGCCCCACCATGAGGCCCTACGGGTGGCTCCTACGGGGTATCTCAACTTGTCTGTCTTGGCATTTAGAAAGCATCTTTAGGTTGGTCCCATCACATGCAAGTGACCTTGAACACTCATTGCTCTTCTAGAAGATGAGTAGGGGAAAAATAAGATCTCACCCTCTTGATTTATAGTTCCCTTTTGTTGCGAATCTGACAGATTTACACTATTTTGACCATAACTTTTTACCTGTAGCTCGGAATGACATGCTTCAAAAGGAAAAATTGACCTTCTCAACATGTTTGATATGAATTTGGACTATTCTTCATGCCCATGCACTAAGGAATTCGGTTTGGAAGGTCCACACTAGGCTAGGGAACCTTTTGCTTCCAAGTCTTCTTGTATGGGCCCTTTGCTTGTATGCATCCAAGGGGAATCATGCTTTTTCAAAAGGCTATGATGCTTAAACAAATAGAGGAGGGCCCAATATTATTTGCTTGTGAAAAGAATATACAATTGGAGTCTTTTTGAAAGGAGAGAAACTATATGTATATTCTTAAGAGATATTGGGCCACCTATGTAGGGGGCATAGAAGACTTGTAGAGAGGGACCATAATCTTTGGTAAAGACAAGTGGAGAGTTGATTTCCATGGGAATTTATCTATATGGGGTGGAAGATGGATATATTATTTTTCTACTACTAATTCACAAGAGGTAAGAAAGTTTGGGGGTATATAGTTGGTTATTGTATGCTTATTCTATTTACAAAGCAAAAAAGAAAAGGGTGGTAATATAAATCTATAACTAAGGTGAAATTTTTGGGAAGAGTATAATGTATGTGTCGTCACAAAGGTTAAACTTAATAGGGGGAATTTACTCTAGATAACTTAATAGCGTAGAAAAATATATACACATATGAGGAAGAGGACGTTGAGTAGGCTGACAAATGTTGCAAAAAGATGGTTACCATTTTATGCCACTCAATATATACTGAATGAAAACTAAGTGAGCAAGTGCTCACCTTATGTATAGATTGCACAAGATCCCATTCTCTTTAGTGCCACCTCCAGCTGGCCTTGGAGCCCACCATGAAAACAACTAACCAGGAAGCGGGTTCACCACACCAGAGCCCTCATCAAACTCCACCAAAATCCCATAAATCTGGGCGATGTTACAGCTTAGACAATGCCCAAAAGTAGTGCGCGTCAGATTGAGAAGAACCCCTCATTCCCCTCCATAATGGCATTCAAGACTAACCCTCATGCCTGCCCAGTAAAATGAAAAATATTTATAATGAAAAAAGTATATTATAAGGCAAATATAGCCAAGTGGCTTTTCCCACCTTAACCACCAATTGCCATGGTTGGATGCTCTATTGAGAGTAGGATCACAAACAGGTGAATCAATTCTCATAGCCAATGATTCCAAAAGGTGAAAGGAAACCCCCGGATGAAATAGGACCTGCCCTCTAATAAGTACCCCATGGAAAAAAGACCTTTTGGGAGTGGATAGCACAAGCTACAGAGCTCGATTATCATTGTTAGAGCTAGATACAGACTAAGAGAGAGAATCCAAAAAGGGGGAAAGGGATTCAAACTCGGT
Organism: Adiantum capillus-veneris; assembly: GCF_014529385.1. Lineage (NCBI taxonomy): Eukaryota > Viridiplantae > Streptophyta > Polypodiopsida > Polypodiales > Pteridaceae > Adiantum > Adiantum capillus-veneris. Next base: position 137,811,521 of record NC_140945.1, read on the forward strand.
AAGAGGTAATTTAAAGGAAAAGAGTTAATTCAGTATAATTAGTCTAACACTGTTCTAGCATGATGCATATATATATATATATATATATATATATATATATATATAGATAGATAGATAGATAGATAGAGAGAGAGAGAGAGAGAGAGAGAGAGAGAGACCCACCCTTACCCAGGGAAAGGCCTACCATCTGGTGAGGGGGGTCATCACCAGGTGGTGAGACGTCCCCTTCAACCAGTGTACTAGTGAGAGAGTTCTAGAAGTTCAATAACTTTCCCTTTTTCTGCCAAACATAGTGTCGAAGGGTTTTTATTAAGGAAATTCCTAATAGTGCTAAGTAGTGCTTTCGCAGCAAACCCATTAGTAACATACTTCTTTATCAGATGACATATTTCCCGAGATGCAATGAACGGATCTGAGGATGAGTACATAATAAGATAAATCATGCCCATACAGGTTTTTATTACTACCATATAAGGACGGTTACTCTTGTTCCTGACAAATTCCACCAAGCCAAGGTGCAGCTTGTCTCTTTTCCAAGAGAATTCCGTGATATAATTTCCTGTTAGTGGAGAACAAAGTGACAACTCCAGATTGAGAAAAATTGTTTTAGTAACCATATACTCGTTGTCCACCTTCAGGCATTCCATGAAGGTAGGTTCAATCTTAAGCGTAATGGGATAGATTTCTGGCAAGAATTCCTTAAAACCAGGATTATTCAGACTTAACAAATCATCCATATATCTATAGGTATGTTTAAATAATGTTAGAATAATGGGAGTATCAGTTGTCTCGCACTGTTTAAGAATCCATTTATACTCAAAGAAAGCTAGGTAGAGATTGCACATAACAGGTGAACATGAGAAGCCCATAGGGATCCCATGTATTTGTTGAAAGCATTGTTCCCCTAGTCTGACGAAGAAATTCCGAAAAAGCCATTCAGTAATCTCCATTAGATTGTACAGATCATAGTGAGTAGGTTGCCCTTTTTGTGTGTTTTTTACCCATCTAGGGCTACGAGCCAAAGAAATACTGTGTTGTCCCATCTCATTTCTTTTTCTAAACACCATTGTATTGATTTGTTGTAGAACTGTGAGTAGTCCAGAGGGTCCAAACAGTGATATGTTTTCATAACATTGCGTAATATCAGCTGTAAACATTGAGAAAATGTATTGTGGGAGATTAATAAATACCTCCGTTGAGTTTTTCACAAGCCAAAAGTTATTTGCTACACGGCCAGTGAAAGTCTTAACTGCCACAAAAGTTTCCTCACAAATGGTATTAAAGTCAGTGAGAATCAGATTGAGGCAGGCTGTGATTATATCTGTAGCATGTAGCATGACATAGTTGGAGGCATCCGAAATCCACCTAAACTTGTGTTTGTGACTCTTATATGTGGGAAAGAGTATAGGAATTTTCGAACTTTGAGTACATAGTTTAAAGTACCTTAAGGAAGAGTCCAAGTATTGGATGGTGTCTTCCGGACACATTTTTGAAAGCAAAAATTCTGGTCCTTGAAGTCTAGACTGAGCCATTATTCTCGCTAAGTGTTTACAAATAAACGTTGGTATATGAGGGGCTTTGTCAAGTCCCACCACAAACCAATCCTTTTTTAGTTTATGGATCATCGAGGATAATGAGGGAGAGAGCCATGTAGCCTCCTGGCTAATCCATGCAGGTGGGATTGATTCGACACACGTTTGAAGGTAAGATGTTAAAAAGTTAGCCAGTCTAGCATGTTGTAGACTATCTAACTTTAAAAGCTTGACTATGTCAGTCAAGCAAGTAAGTAGTGCGACAAGAGCCAAGTGAAAATTTAGTGTTTGGAGCGGGATATGATCCAAACCTTTTCTCAATAGATCCTTGATACCTTTTGACTGAATAAGCGACAGATCTGTAGTACATACGTGTTGTCCAAAATTACTGAAGTCAGAACAATAGTTCACAAAAAGTGAGCATATACATGTTGGTTTTGTGTTTGTAGTAAGAAATTCTATAGAATAGATATAATTCTTTAGGGGAGGATCAAAGGTCCAACCAAAAGTCAGTTCGTCTATAATTAGATCAGTATTGTTAAACAATTGCAAAAACACCAATGTACAGTGCCTTATACACCTCAACAAAGTGGTGTTGTTGAGAGAAAAAATAGGTCACTGACGGAAATGGCACGATGTACGGTCAAAAGTCAAGCTTTGCCGCATTCTTTTTGGCTTGACGCCATCATGTGCCACTTATGTGCTTAACATGTGTCCTATGAAAGCTTTGCAGTCTGTTACTCCATATGAATCATGGCATGATAGATTGCCTTCTATTGAGCACATGCGTGTTTTTGGCTGTTTGGCATATGCTGTGGTGCCACAAACACAACGCAGAAAATTGGATGATAAGGCTGTCAAATGTATTTTTGTTGGTTATAGTGTTGAAAGCAAAGGTTACAAGTTGTATCATCCGCAAACAAAGTGTATTCTGGTTTCACAGGATGTAGTGTTTGTGGAAGATTTTGTTCAGCCCTTGCTGTCATGTACTAGAGACAGTAATTAAGCTCATAGGACATTTATGACACTTTGTTGCCTCTTTTCAGTGATGGAAATACGAATGTAATTTCCAATGAGGAAAATATACAGCTTATGGGGGTTTCTGAAAATGTTACAGATCATCCTATTACTGATGCAGATGTACATGATATACTTGGTGAGGAAAGGGCTAAAAATGAGTAGGCTAGAGGTATGCCAGAATGGCTGGTGCACACTTTGCGTGACAGTAAATTGGATGCACCTTTGTCTAGTTGTACTCATTCCGGCTCTCGCCATGCATCTTATGCATCAGATTGTTATGCTTTGGCTGTGTCTAGCTTACATGATGTTGAGGAGCCTCTATCTTTTGATGAAGCACAAAATTCAAAAAATTGGATGGCTGCCATGCAATCAGAATATGATGCACTTATAGAAAATGACACATGGAATTTATGTGATTTGCCTCTTGGCAAAAAGGCCGCTGGTACAAAGTGGGTTTACAAGTTGAAATGCAAGCCGGATGGTGAGATCGATTGACGTAAGGCTCGACTTGTTGCAAAGGGTTATGTGCAACAAAAAGGCATAGATTATGAAGAGACTTTTTCTCCAACTTGTCGTATGGCTACTGTGCGTTTTCTATGTGCATTGGCAGCTCATTTTGGTTGGGATTGACATCAATCAGACATTGTTACGGCTTTCTTGAATGGTATCATATTTGAGGAAGTTTATGTAACGCAACCTTGTGGTTTTGTCATAAAAGGACAAGAGGACAAAGTGTGTAGATGTAAGAAGGCTTTGTATGGGTTGAAGCAATCTCCTCGTGCTTGGTATGAGAAAGCTGACATTCATTTGGTTAAACGAGGCTTTCGTAACAGTCCAACAAAAAGCACATTGTATGTAAAGCGTGAGGGTGATGTACTTCTCATTGTGGTTCTTTATGTCAATGATTTGCTGATCACTAGACCAAATGAGAGACATATTTCTGAATTTAAGGCTGATTTGAATGCAAATTTCAAGATGAAAAATTTGGGGCTGTTGCATCATTACTTGGGTATACAGTTTAAGCAGTGTGATGGTGGTATTGCCTTGTGTCAGAAAAATTACATAGAGAAATGGCTATGTAAGTTTCGACTTGAGGATTGCAAACCTATTTCCACTCCCATGGAAATAGGTTTGAAGTTGAGTCTACATGATGCTAGCGATCCTGCTGATGTCACTCTTTACAAAACTGTTGTTGGCTGCCTCATTTATGTATGCAGCACGAGGCCAGATATTCAGTTTGCAGTCTCATAGGTCAGCAAATTTATGCATAGCCTAGGGTCTAAGCATTGGTAGACTGTCAAGAGGATTTTTCTCTACCTTAGTGGAACTTTACATCTTGGCTTGTTTTATCCCAAGGGGGGATCATTGCTGCCAGACTTACATGCTTTTTCGGACTCAGATTGGGCTGGTTGTTTTGACATGCGAGTGTCCACAAGTGGTTTTTGTTTCATGCTTGGTAGTTCATGTATATCATGGTTGAGCAAGAAGCAACCTACTGTGGCCACTTTGAGTTGTGAGGCTCAGTACAGGGTAGTCTTCACAGCTACAGTTGAGTGTGTATGGCTTAGACGCCTTATGGATGATTTGGGTGTTGGATAGGACACTGCCAACACTATCTACACTGACAATCAAAGAGCATTGGCAGTTGCAAGGAACCCAGTTTTTCATGCTCGCACAAAGCACATTGAGGTGCATTACCACTATGTCAGGGAGAGGCTCTCTGCAGGAGAGATCAGGTTGGCTTATGTGCCAACAGAGGAAAACCTTGCAGATCTTTTCACAAAGGCATTGTCTCGTGAGAAGATTGAAGCTTTCCACAAAGATTTGGGCTAACTCCCCTTTGTGGATTGATCATGTCATGAGGACATCGCACTTCCCTTTACTTATTTTCCAGCTCTCATTCATCGCATCACTCCATGGGGGACATGTTACCATATACAGGTGGTGAAGCGGTCCGGGGCGGGCAACAAGAAGAGCAACCTCTAGACACCCTTCAAGGCTCCCGTGCTGCTCAATGGGGCTGGGGCATAACACAACACAAACCAAAACAACAAACCCCCAGCCAAATCCCAACTACACAAGGGGCACCACTTAGTTTAAGAGCGAACTAGGACGCAAAAGCGGAGAATCGTTAGAGAAACCCACAAACAAGCAAGGAATTTACACTAACCCTAACACCAATGGAACACTCTCACACACTAAAACACGAGAGAGAGAGAGAGAGAGAGAGAGAGAGAGAGAGAGAGAGAGAGAGAGAGAGAGAGAGATGGTGCCCGGGCTGCTTCAAAGTGTATCGTTAATGATCAAGCAAACATAAATATATATATGTAAGAAAGAGGAGAAGGGGGAAGGGGGTGCTTGTTGCACTAATGCCTTCTTACAAATCTGTCATGGCCAATCAAAGTGAGATTAGTATTTGTTCAACATAGCCTGAGTAAATTACACCACAACACATCACAAGAAAAAAACCACCCCAATCACTGTCTTAAGGCCAGGGGAGTCCTCTCCACCATGTCGCCCTCTTACAACATGTGGTATTTATGGCTAAATTGATAACAATACCCGGAGACAAGCTATCAAGAACTTAAATAAAACACCAAGACACTTACACATCATTATTCTCCATGAATTCACGTTGGAAGGGAGACACGGTATCCATGCTTAGTCCAAATTCACCCTCCTTGATTTAGCAAATGTTGGGCTTACACTAGTAGGAGAAATGATTAGATTTCCCACTCTCAATTGAATGATCACTCTCTCTTACAATGGCATAGAGTTCCCTTGCTAATCACCCCTAATACAACACATACATATGCCTAATGCCAATGAGATTCCACTCAAGAGCTCCTTCTCAAGAGGTTGAGCTTGGCTTCTCAAGCTATAGCATAGTGCTCTTTCTTCTCCCCCCCTTTTTGTGCTAGCTACACCCTCCTTTTATAGCAATTTTGAAGGCTAGGGTTACTCCTCTAACCATGGTTGGGTTAGATTTTCAGCAATTTATTTAATTTCTTTTGCTTGGAATTATCAAGAAGTTGGTGGGGAAAGAGAGAGGAGAGAAATGGAGGTGATAGGACTTTGCATAGTGGGTTAGTGTTAGTAGAGTTAGTATTAATTTACAAATGGAATTGGATATTTACATTGGGAGTATCCATGTAGGATACAAATAAGGAAGAAAAACTCTTAAGAGGTAAGAAAAGGTGGATTTCTTACAAGGTTGATACTCCAAGTGTCTTGAGTAGGGCCAATTTTGACGCTTGTTGACGGTCCACTAGCTTTGACGGTACATTTTTTCTCCACTCTTGACCTTCCATGAGAGACTAGGTAATTGAAGCTGAGTAATCAACCACCATGATGCTGTCTTTTAAGAGAAGAGGCTGAATTTTGTGGTTTTTTTGATAGATATGGGTAATTTGGAGGAGGAAAAATGAGACTATGTGGTCAATTTTGGAATGGAATTGTGTGTGGGAGGTATGAGTTCACCATGGTTTCTCTTATTCTTCAAGGTTGAGGAGAAGGTGAGTAGGGTGCAGAGAGGAGTGGTGAGAGAGGTGGGGATGATGAGTGGAGAAGTGTGTGTGAAAGAGGAAAATGATAAAGTGGAAGAGAGAGTGTGGCTGCATAGCATGGGAAAACTGGGGTCCACTAAGAGAATCATAGCTCATAGCTCGTAGCTCAAAAAAATATAAAAACAGTTGAGGCAAAAGTTCAGCCCACGAGCTACAACTTTTGTTTATTATACCTTTTCGAATTCGGAGAGCAAGTGAACTTTAAAAATTCAGCAAAACCAACCATTTTTTTCCACTGCACAAGGTCCTTGTGGGGTCCTTCTTTGGATGATTCTTTTGAATACCTCCAAGAGTGAGCCCTCCATAGTGCATGTATGCATGCCACCTACCCTTGACCTTATTTGGTAGGTCTATAATTGAAGATATTGTTGAGATCATGATATAAGTGAATAGTACAACTAAGAAAATCAAATATTGAGGGGTCTAAAAAATATGTACATGTCAAATATAAATAATATAAGTGGAAAAAAAATATAAAGGGGTCAAAAGAAATCTCTCTCATTATGAGGCTACCATAAAAAGATAAATATTTTTGGTGTTCTAATTTTTAGAAAAAAAACAAAATAGATGTAGGAAGGGAAAAATCACAATAGTGAAAAAATATACACATAAATAAAACTAGTTTTTTTTGGATTTTTGTTGGGGTAGAGTTACACCAAATATAAGAGAAGCTTACATGAAAATATTTCTATATGGAATAAAGAGTATGAGAAATGGTAAGAAAAATTGTGGTAATGGTGAGGCAATGTACAGAGCATAAATAACACACACCTAGGTAAAAATATTTAAATAAATACCAAAATAATTATGAAAAAATCTTTTATTTAGGCCCTATATACAAAGAAATATTTACATACGCATGGGCCATAATATACTTATATTTTTTTTATTTTTTATTTTTTAGGCTCAACTAGCCCAATGCCTAGCTAATTGAGGGTTTTTTATTTCAGTAAGGAGATATGGGAAAAGTCCCCTAACTCACACGCACCTATATACAGTGAAAGGGTGAGGGTAACCACAATGTTTGAGTGATTTGATAGGGGGGGATAACTCACTATGGCAATCACAGAGAGCCGAAAAACGGCTATCATTAGCCCTCCCCCAGGATGATGGTATATTCATGTACCATCATAAAGAATCTTTTTCAAAGAGAGTGCTTCAGAGTCCTTGACAAGATCTTCATTGTTTGGCCCCTTGGAATTTTGGTTTGTGTTACACTCATGCTTCATGGAACAATACTTACATGAGATAGTTGCCTTTTGCTCTGGTAGATCCTTTGGTAGAAGGCGACTCAAGTAAGGCTTCAAGCGATAGCCCTTTACCTTCCTGGAGTGCTCTTTCCCATTCAAGTCCATAAGTTGATAGTAACTTGAATTGAAAGCCTTTTTGACTATGTATGGCCCCTGCCATCTTGTTTCAAATTTGGTGTCAAAATGATTATCGAGTCGATTGTCATACCTTAGCACAAGATCTCCTTCATTGATGCCTTTGTCCTTCAGTTTCTTGTCGTGCGTTTCTTTTGCTTGTGTGGCTTTCCTCTTGTAGCACTCGTATGCTGCTTCTCTTTTCCACTCAAGCTCCACTAACGTAAGAAGTCCATCCATCCATACCTCTTGATCATCTTGTGCTCCTTTGCCATGAAGTCGCATTGTTGGAATGTTGAGCTCGATAGGCTGCAAAGCCTCTTGACCATAGACCAAGTGAAATGGTGTGAACTCCGTGGCTTCGCTATATGTGGTTCGATATGCCCACAAGGCACTATCCAAGAAGTCATCCCATAATTTTGTCTTGTTTTGCACCATCTTTCTAATGATTGCTACAATGACACCATTAGCATTCTCCACCAAACCATTTGACTGTGGGTAGTATGGTGTGCTATGACGATGTAGAATATGAAGCTCTTCACAAACTTCTGTGAGCAAGCCCTTCCTAAACCCTGGACCATTATCAGAAACAATCTCCAAAGGTGTGCCAAATCTGCAACAAATGTGATTGTACACAAACTTGCTAACTGTCCTCTCATTCACTCTTGCCACACTTTGAGCTTCCATCCACCTAGTCATATAGTCTACAGCCACTAGAATGTAGAGTTTACCATTTTTTGTCCTAGGCAGAGGACCCATAGCATCAATGCCCCACTTTTCAAAGGGTCCATTTGCAAGCACAATTTGCCTTGGACCATAAATCAATCTTCTATTCCCATTTACCTGACAATTGTGACAACGTTTACACCAATGCTGGACATCCACATGCAGACTTGGCCAAACATACCCCGCAAGCAAAATATTCTTCACAGTTAATTCTTGGGAAAAATGACCACCACATGCCTCTTCATGCAAACCTTTTAGAATGGCTGGAATTTCCGCGATAGTTGGTACTCTTCTGCACACTTTATCCTTCCCTCTTTGATAGAGGGAGCCTTCTAGGAAGAGATACATGCTTGCCTTCTTCATGAGTCTCCTCTTCTGAGCTTTTGTGAAGTCTGGTGGAAACTCACCCTCCAAAATGTAGCCAATGATGGGAGCCAATGACTCCAATCCCTGGTACCTCAATTGCTTCACAGCAGCGGCCACCATGATGACCCGCACTTCTCTCTCAACACATGTAACTGCTTGTTGTGCAAGTAAATCGGCATCTTCATTTTGTTTCCTCGGAATATGATATAGTTGCACTTCTTCAAACTGATTAAACATCCTACGAATGGCATGAAATTTTGTCCTTAAACTTTCATTCTTGCATGCCCAAATGCCTAAAATCTGTTTAACAATGAGAAGTGCATCTCCCTTTACCATGAGACGTTTTATCCCTTGGCCAATGCACCTCTTCAAACCATGAAGTAGTGTGTCGTATTCTGCTTCATTGTTGCTAGTTGAACCTGGTCGATTGACCTTCTCTTTCATGACCACCTCTCCACTTGGGTTGAGCAACACTAGCCCTCCCCCTGCTTTCCCTGTGGCTCGTCGAAAAGCTCCATTAAAGAACAAGGTAAAAGCATTGGGAATACTTTTTGGTGGTGGCAATGGTAGGGTCTTTACTTGAGGCACCTTAATTTAGTGAGAATTCCTGCCAATTGTGCACGCACACTATCTTCTACCTTGAAAGAGTATTGGAACTCTTGCAACTCCATAATCCACTTTGAGATCCTAGTACTAAGATTCATTTGAGATGACACCCAAGGGAACAAATTTTCTGCAGTGAGAATTACAAAAGGTTTTGGTAGCAGGTAGGATCTAAACTTTCTCGCCGCAAACATGAGAGAAAGCATCATGAGTTCTGCTTCTGTGTAGTCTCTCTCCAAAGCATTCATGACACTACTAGCAAAGTAGATGGGTCGCATCCTTGTACTGTAGGGATCTTGTTGTAGCAAAACTGCACCAATTGTTTCTTTCCCAGCACTAGAGCTAACAAAGACCATGAAAATTCTACTTGTTGCGTCAACTTTTGCAAAGGATGAAGCAACTTCGAGGCTAAGTGAATGAAGCGTGACATATAATTCACCTTCTGAATGAAAGAGATGACCTCCTTAAGACTCTTCGGTGATGGGAGCTCAATAAGAGCCTTTGCCTTTGAAGGATCCACCTCAATGCCTTTATAGGAAACCTTGTGACCGAGCAAGATCACTTCATCCTCACCTATGTGGCACTTGTCGGGGTTGAGTTGACCTCCCATGTCTTAGAGCTTCTTTAAACCTTCTTCTACCCTTTGTAGATGCAATGATTTTGAGCTATAAATGCAGAAATCATCAATGAACACCCTAATTGACTTTCCAAAGAATGCTTGAAACACCATGTTCATGAAACGTTGGAATGTTGCAAGAGCATTTGTCAGACCAAATGGCATGACTCTAAAAGCATAACAACCCCAAGGAGTGATAAAGGTTGTTTTCAATTGATCTTCCAATGCGATACCTATTTGAAAGTAGCCTGAGTAGCCATCACACACAGTGTACTTCTCATGACCAGCTACCTCATTTAGTATCTCATCCTGAAATGGGAGGGGAAAGTGATCTCTTTTTGTTGCCTCATTGAGTGGACGGTAATCCACACACACCCTCCACTTTCCGTTTTTCTTAGGAGTGACAACAACGGGAGAGACCCACTCTGAATTCTCCACTGGATAAATGAAACCTGCTGCTAGAAGCTTTCTTACCTCCTTGAGTAGAGCCTGCTCCTTGATGACTCCTAGCCTTCGTAGCTTTTGAGCTTTAGGTTTGGCCTCTGTCTTTAGCTCAATCTTGTGTTGAACATCATCTACTCCACGCACGTCGGTGTAGTCTTTAGCAAAAAGCCTAGGAAACTTCCTTAGCACACATTTGAACTCCTCTCTTTCATCCTTTGTAAGTGTTGCTGATAGCATACCTTCCAGCATCCCTTCATCTTGAACACCTTCGTTCTCTTGAGGACCTACCTCCTCCAAGCCTTGACAAGAGGTCTCTTGGTTGCTTGGCTTAAACCTTACCCCCATGACTTCGATGGAAGACTCCTCTTCAGTAATGCTGCCGCTACTTTCTTCTTCTGAAGTGTTATCGGTCGAACCTTCTTCCGTCTCACTTTAAGATGATTCTTCATGGAGCTCCTCTTGGCGTTGCTCCTTCATGTCAAAGACAACCTTCTTATGATTGTCGTTCCTGCAAATTAGCTTTCCACTCTCCCGATCCTGCAAAGCTCGCATTTTCATTAGCCATGGTCTCCCTAGGATAAATGGGTAACCATTTCCTTTGGTAGACATGACATAGAAATCCACTGACTTCTTAATGCCAAAGGCCTCTACAAAGACATTTTTACAAATGCCTACACACCTAGCCTTGCTATTGTTTGCCATCTTGACTTTGATTTCAGGTGTCTCATGGATGTGCATGCCTAGTTTTTGCATGAGTCCCTCTGTCATGATGCAAATTTGTGCACCCCCATCCACTAGACTTTTCCTAACCAATATTCCTTTGATGTAACACTCTAGCACCGGTGTAATGTCCTCATTCATTTCAGCTTGTGAAATTTTTACAACAGGCACACTCTCTTTTACCTTTCTCCTAGTTCTAACTGCCCTTGTTAAATCCCTCCTAACTTGTGGACATAATGCAAGAAATTGAGGCCATGAAATATCAGGACCCTTACCTCTCATGTCTTCCAACAAGTTGTACGGAGCCATACCATGTCCAAGAGGGAAGTCTTGGAGGTTGATACGATGTCGAGTCCTCTTGGTTTCCTTTGCCTTCTTGCCTTGTCCATGGTCACTCTGTGATATGACTCCTTCTTTCTCTTTACCTTTCCCTCGGCCACGCTTAATGCCATTGGCTTCCATGTCCACCTCATTTAAATTTGTCACCTCTACCACATGCACGTTTGGGTCTGGCAAAGGTGGAACTCCTTCCACCCCTTGTGGCGGTGGTCTTGGTCCATTGGCCTTTGTAGAAGCCTTGGTTGTTGACCAGATCCTTCTCCTGCATTCATCACTGGGTAATTCAAGTTAGGTCTCACTGGCTCTCCACGGGGCCAAGGAAAATTATACATCCCATGTCCAGACTCTCCGCAATTCCAACATTGCAAGACTCTCCTAGTTCGTGGCTCTCTCTCTTCTGACTTCTTTGCTTGTCCCTTTGGACCTACAGCTTGTGCAAGGTGAATTGACAGGCTGCTTAAAGATTCATTTAACTTCTCAATCACTTCAGCCGTTACCTCAGGAAGCTCCCTAGATGTTGATGCTTGTGACTTACCTTTGGGTCTAAGACCTTCTATTGGAACCTCTCCCCTTAAGCACTTGAGTTTCCTATACTTCTCAGCAGCCCTAGTTTCAGATGCATCAAAAGTAGCAGGTGCACCCGCCTCAACTTTTACCTTAAGGTCAGGAAAGAGTCCGGCTATGAATCTCTCCTTCTTTAAAAATTCTGTACCACCACGAGGGTTAGCAACATTTCTTATCTATAGAGCCCAAAGACGTAGAAACTCTTGCTTGTACAAGTAGTAGTCATCTAAGTCTTTTTGCTTATGAGAAAAAATGTCTTGCCATAGTTTTTGAGTGTTTTGGGGATCAAAGAAGTATTTCTTAAAACGATTCAAAACTTCTGTGTAATTCCCCTTAACTTCCTCAGGCAAAGAGTCAAACCAAGTGCTAGCATCTTTCCTAAGGACCACCTCAAACATTTCTACACGTTCTTGATCAGTTACTATCCTCTTGATACGGCAAGACATCTTGAAATTCGCTAGAAATAATTCTGCATCCTCTCCAAGCTCTCCAAAGAAAAGAGGATATCCAGACATTTGGCGTTGGCTCTCCATTGAATTGATTTCAAAGTGACGCGTTTTTGTTTTTTCTTTCTTTAAAAGATTTACACAATAATATTTTCTAAATTGCAATCTATTCTACAACAAAATAAAAATATTCACATCAAATGACCTATGATAATCAATAAGAGGTAGAATGACAGGGTTTGGTGATGCGAGAATTTATCCTACTCTTTGGGCACCAAACATGAATACCATACGTTGTTGAAAATGGATTTTTCTACTAATTGCAATGTTTACTCTAATGTGTGGAGTGAAAAGAAAGGAAAAAACCTGTATTCCTGGGCCATTATCCATGGTCTATGCATGACCTAATTCTTAAAACAAAACAAAAATATAGACGTCCAAACTAAGGTCGTACCTAATGAGAGGCAAAATAAAAGGATTTACCGAAGTGTTTATCTCGGCTAACCTAAGAGGACCTAAAATCCTACGAATTACCCGTTGAAATTGCAACTTAGTACTAACAATTATGTGTATCTTTTGCCTTGCAATGGGAATGAAAGGATCATACAAACTCTCGTGATTCATGCAAACTACTTGACTATGCTAAAAGTTGATCCTACACAAAAACATACACGAGTTGTTTTCCTCCGTGGGGGCACCAATTTGAAGCGGTCCGGGGCGGGCAACAAGAAGAGCAACCTCTAGACACCCTTCAAGGCTCCCGTGCTACTCAATGGGGCTGGGGCACAACACAACACAAACCAAAACAACAAACCCCCAGCCAAATCCCAACTACACAAGGGGCACCACCTAGTTTAAGAGCGAACTAGGACGCAAAAGAGGAGAATCGTTAGAGCAACCCACAAACAAGCAAGGAATTTACACTAAACCTAACACCAATGGAACACTCTCACACACTAAAACACGAGAGAGAGAGAGAGAGAGAGAGAGAGAGAGAGAGAGAGAGAGAGAGAGAGAGAGAGAGAGAGAGAGATGGTGCTCGGGATTCTTTGAAGTGTATCGTTAATGATCAAGCAAACATAAATATATATATATGTAAGAAAGAGAGAGAAGGGGGAAGGGGGTGGTTGTTGCACTAATGCCTTCTTACAAATCTGTCATGACCAATCAAAGTGAGATTAGTATTTGTTCAACATAGCGTGAGTAAATTACACCACAACACATCACAAGAAAAAAACCACCCCAATCACTGTCTTAAGGCCAGGGAAGTCCTCTCCACCATGTCGCCCTCTTACAGCATGTGGGATTTATGGCTAAATTGATAACAATACCCGGAGACAAGCTATCAAGAACTTAAATAAAACACCAAGACACTTACACATCATTATTGTCCATGACTTTACGTTGGAAGGGAGACACGGTATCCATGCTTAGTCCAAATTCACCCTCCTGGATTCAGCAAATGTTGGGCTTACACTAGTAGGAGAAATGATTAGATTTCCTACTCTCAATTGAAGGATCACTCTCTCTTACAATGGCATAGAGTTCCCTTGCTAATCACCCCTAATACAACACATATATATGCCTAATGCCAATGAGATTCCACTCAAGAGCTCCTTCTCAAGAGGTTGAGCTTGGCTTCTCAAGCTATAGCATAGTGCTCTTTCTTCTCCCCCCCTTTTTGTGTTAGCTACACCCTCCTTTTATAGCAATTTGAAGGCTAGGGTTACTCCTCTAACCATGGTTGGGTTAGATTTTCAGCAATTTATTTAATTTCTTTTGCTTGGAATTATCAAGAAGTTGGTGGGGAAAGAGAGAGGAGAGAAATGGAGGTGATAGGACTTTGCATAGTGGGTTAGTGTTAGTAGAGTTAGTATTAATTTACAAATGGAATTGGATATTTACATTGGGAGTATCCATGTAGGATACAAATAAGGAAGAAAAACTCTTAAGAGGTAAGAAAAGGTGGATTTCTTACAAGGTTGATACTCCAAGTGTCTTGAGTAGGGCCAATTTTGACGCTTGTTGACGGTCCACTAGCTTTGACGGTACATTTTTTCTCCACTCTTGACCTTCCATGAGAGACTAGGTAATTGAAGCTGAGTAATCAACCACCATGATGCTGTCTTTTAAGAGAAGAGGCTGAATTTTGTGGTTTTTTTGATAGATATGGGTAATTTGGAGGAGGAAAAATGAGACTATGTGGTCAATTTTGGAATGGAATTGTGTGTGGGAGGTATGAGTTCACCATGGTTTCTCTTATTCTTCAAGGTTGAGGAGAAGGTGAGTAGGGTGCAGAGAGGAGTGGTGAGAGAGGTGGGGATGATGAGTGGAGAAGTGTGTGTGAAAGAGGAAAATGATAAAGTGGAAGAGAGAGTGTGGCTGCATAGCATGGGAAAACTGGGGTCCACTAAGAGAATCATAGCTCATAGCTCGTAGCTCAAAAAAATATAAAAACAGTTGAGGCAAAAGTTCAGCCCACGAGCTACAACTTTTGTTTATTATACCTTTTCGAATTCGGAGAGCAAGTGAACTTTAAAAATTCAGCAAAACCAACCATTTTTTTCCACTGCACAAGGTCCTTGTGGGGTCCTTCTTTGGATGATTCTTTTGAATACCTCCAAGAGTGAGCCCTCCATAGTGCATGTATGCATGCCACCTACCCTTGACCTTATTTGGTAGGTCTATAATTGAAGATATTGTTGAGATCATGATATAAGTGAATAGTACAACTAAGAAAATCAAATATTGAGGGGTCTAAAAAATATGTACATGTCAAATATAAATAATATAAGTGGAAAAAAAATATAAAGAGGTCAAAAGAAATCTCTCTCATTATGAGGCTACCATAAAAAGATAAATATTTTTGGTGTTCTAATTTTTAGAAAAAAAACAAAATAGATGTAGGAAGGGAAAAATCACAATAGTGAAAAAATATACACATAAATAAAACTAGTTTTTTTTGGATTTTTGTTGGGGTAGAGTTACACCAAATATAAGAGAAGCTTACATGAAAATATTTCTATATGGAATAAAGAGTATGAGAAATGGTAAGAAAAATTGTGGTAACGGTGAGGCAATGTACAGAGCATAAATAACACACACCTAGGTAAAAATATTTAAATAAATACCAAAATAATTATGATTTTTTTTTTATTTAGGCCCTATATACAAAGAAATATTTACATACACATGGGCCATAATATACTTATATTTTTTATTTTTTTGGCTCAACTAGCCCAATGCCTAGCTAATTGAGGGTTTTTTATTTCAGTAAGGAGATATGGGAAAAGTCCCCTAACTCACACGCACCTATATACAATGAAAGGGTGAGGGTAACCACAGTGTTTGAGTGATTTGATAGGGGGGGATAACTCACTATGGCAATCACAGAGAGCCAAAAAACGGCTATCAGTGGTAGTAATGTATGTGAATACATTAGGACCATTGGGGCATTTTTTCCCTCTTTAGGAGGTTTTTTCCCCCGAGCATTGTATATACGCCCATCACTCTAGGTCTGTCAATCTTTCCATTTCATACTAAGTAACACACTCTCTATTGTGTGCCTTGAGTTTCCTTCGTCTTCTCTGAGATGTGTGCATTTCTTTGCAACCCTAATTCCAACAATTGCTTTAATAACTTTTAGTCTACTTCAATTTTGTGGCTGTAGTATCACAAATATGGAGCTTTGTGGGCGCATGGGAGACACTTCAGAGTGCAACGGATCGATGAACAAAGGGTCACTTTCAATAGTGATGTTAGGGCAAGCTTCATCCAAGATAGTAGGAGTAGTGCCAGGGATGAGAACACAGAGACTAGCCAACTTGAATACTTGGCTACATCCAAGACATCTTGAAGATTAGCTTTAGAAAGTTTGGAAGAAGAAGGCTGTAGAACTAATAAACTATACAAAGGATTCTCTTCAAGGATCTAATTTGATTGCCAATTTCACCTTGAGGTGGCAGTAGAGGAGCTGAACTTTGATGTCAAGTTATTACTAGTGGCCCTAATGCAACTGTGCATAGAGACAAGAGTGAATTGATTCAAATGAACTCTAGGAGGGTGTGAACAGATGCGCGGGAAACATTCTTACTTTTGCAGCATTGTGAGAAAATTGTGTTCACACATGATCCACTATGGACAAAAAATGATGAGTATGATTTGTCTAAACCCTGCTTGCTCTATGTCGTTCAAGTTGCTCCACGGACAAAGCAAGTGTGTGAAGGATTGGACGTTGAGGTCGAAGAGGTGATTCATGAACAAAGTGCAGGACCGACGAAAACTTTAGGTTTAGATTTTGAGGTGGATGTCAGCAGTGAGGAACTGTCTGAACCTAGAGATGAGGTGTCAAATACTGAAGCTGGTACGGAGAGCGACAAAGAAGTAGAGTTCGATCACAAAGATGCAGAAGTACAGAATGAGATAGACATCTTTGGTGCATAAGATCTCATAGAAGATGATAGATTAACTAATGATTTTTGCTAGAAACTCTTTTGCAAAACTCTAAAATACACTTTAGATTCATTCATTTGTGTTACAACTTTGTTGATTTGTTAATTATATTGATTAAGCATTTCTTCTATAAACTAATGTATTTTGTGGGTGTTATTTGTGTATGATTATACATGGCTGACGACAATGAGCCATACTCTCCTAGTTTTAGTTTTCTTGTCACTCCGGCCGGCATGTCACCCGAGAAGATGTGTCATTTTTGTCTTAGTTCACACTAGAGCAGATTGTGATGGCACAGCACCTTTGGACAGCAGGTTCAACCCTACGCCGAGGACTAGTCTGAACTGTCTGTCCCTACACCGAGCGGCCCCACACCTCAATCGAGTGTGCCCCCTACATCGACAGGTGGTTCATCCTTGAGACGAGATAGGCGTCGTTCTGGAGGTGGTGGTTGTTATTGTAGAGATTCTACCAATGTGTCCACACCATTGAGAGATCATCCACCACTCTCTTCAGTAGATAGTTCACCGATTGGCACACCACATACACCTTGGGGATCACACGAGCATGATCCTAGCAAGTTGTACAAGAGGAAGGATGGGGCTATTGTAGTAGATAGGTGGTCAAAAAGGCCATGCGACAGAGGATTCGACAGCTTTGTACAATTTAATTTGTTAACTCTGTGATGGAGGTTTGGGATAATCTCGATCTTGAAAGAAATAATTACATCGTCGAGGCCATTCACAGAGAGTATAGGCCGGAAGAGGGATACAATCCAATCTCGAATCCTTGGATTTTGAGTGTAGCGAAGGCCACAATGTCACACCGTCAATCAGAGGTGAGAGATAGGTACAATGCTGTAAGTCCAAAGCCGGCATGGTTGGATGCAAAGGAGTGGGCGGGGATTGCACGAGAGACACAAGACAATCCTGAGAGATTTCAGTAGCAGAGAGATGCAGCCAAAGTACGTTTGGAGTCTGCTGGAGCGTCACACCTTGGGAGTGGAGGCTATGATATGCTTCAACATGAGTTTGTAAGTATTATATGTATGCTTTAAATGATTGAAAATATATATGTTATTTGAAGATTTATCTAATGGTTAAACCATAATTTTGTAAGAAATTGCTGTGAAACGCCCTTCGACATGCAGAGAGGAGAAGTATGGGTACAAGCATGGACTTGTGGCCCTTTTGACCTAGCTGTAGGAGGAGGGAGAGGACATCGACTAGGAGGCATTACCATGAGGGTCTTCTTGATACAGTTTTACCCAGTCATCTTTATACAGTTTTCTTGGTAAAGTCTTTTTTGTAGTTGTGGTCTTCTTGATGCAGCACTCGGTGATTGTTTGCATATGTACAGTTTTGTAGTGCTTATGTTTATGGTATGGAACATATGTTATGGTTAAGGCTTGGCAGTCAAGTTAAGGTTTTGCTATGATGATATGGCAATCATGTGATGGTTATGGTTATGATTATGATTATGGTTATGGTTATGGTTATGGTTATTGTTATGGTTATGGTTATGGTTGTGCAAGCATGGTATGGTTGTTATGGTTATGGTATGAAAAGCAAGTTATGGCAATGGTTATGGTATGGCAAACGGGTTATGTTTATGGTTTTGCAGTTTTCGACTCATGTTTTAATTATGGTTATAAAATATTTATGCCATTATGCCATGATCACGCTTTTGATTTTTTGGTTATGTTATTCTCACAATTTTTCTAATTGCCATACACTCGCTCTTTAGCGTCAGCTTGTAGGTGGAGCGCGGTTGCTTGTGCACTCTTCCTTTGGACAAAGAGGGCTATTTTCTTTTGCTGTAGTACATGAAGCATCAATTCCCAATCCTCTCTGCCGATAAAAAAAATACAGGTTCGGTCGTCGATACATAGTATGGCATAGGTGTCAGTATAACCTTCGGAAGAAGCGTTGGAATATCCTTTAGAATTACCAGTGCTTTTTTCATAGCAGATTCCAACGCTTATTTCATTGGCTGATTCCGACGCAAAGTATACCGATGCTTATACCAAAGACATGAAACCAACGTCTTTTTTGAGTTCTATTTCAACGCTTTTTAGTTTTAAAACTAACTTTACCTCGTTGGTATCTGTGCGAAGTTGTAGTGCATTAAGCTCAAGGCTAGGCCATCCATATAGTGAACACTCAAGAGTGGGATCACGAGAATGAATTCTCTTTGTATAAAAGGGCTTCTTATAAAGGCATGGACTTAAAACCTTTCTACAATGGGATAAAGTTGAGCCCTCTGGCTTATACAATTTAAGAAACCTAAATAAGACCAAGTCCGTATACAATGTAAATAGGAATTATTTTGCACATCCATAGCACATCCCTAGCTTAGTGCATAGTCTGTGCAGCATGTGTTAGTCAGTGCTAACAATCCCCCCCTCCTAATGTGGTGCACGTCATTGTGTGTCACTCAAGCGAAGCACGGTGAAATGGAGGAATGTTGAGCTGCAAAACAAAATACAAGTCATGAGTATCAAAGGCCTACAAAGATGAATAAAGCATGAAGTGCAATGAAAGATTACGCAAAGTGAATTTTTGCTTCTACAAGATGGATCCATCATAACCAAAAACTAAGCAACATAAAATAAAAAAACATATAAAGTATTATGAAGATTTCACCCACTAAATTTTTTAGATTTATGCATGTTACAAAAGCAATAAAGTATGACCCTAGGGTAATGCAAGTTCATAAACCTACTAGCCTAAAAATGATATGATCAATCTTAATAAAGAATCCAAGCCTATCATGTCTATGGCCACAAAGAAGCTCCTAATCTATTAGTACACTGTCACTTAGCTTTTTGAAGCTCATGAAACATTTGTTCTACCACCCCAAGGAAAGTCAAGCTACCACTCTTGGTTCCTCAAACCCTCAATGAGGTGTTCCAAAATTCTACTAGCTTACCTAGGTGACAACTAAGCCCTATCAACCCAGGGCATCCGTTTAGGGCCTTGACCAAACGAGTCAAGGTGGTTCTCCTCGCCTACCAAGTTCCAATAAGGCACTAAGCCTCACATAGAGACAAACATAACATAGAAATTTCATTTTCATGTGTCTTCTAGCATTTTAACTACTTTCTTGATTCATTTGTTTGTTTTTTTCATTTTTTATTTTTTCCATCATAAGAGTGCTTATGGCAAATGGACTAAGGGATTAAAAGCCTAATCATGGTGCTAGGTCATGTTAGATATGGGAGGAGTATTAAGTCAATTATTAGAGTCAAGACCAATTATCCATGATTATCACACATAAGACTAAATTTTTAATGAGTTTATTATTCACAAAGAAAAGTGTTAAAATTTCAGGTATGCCTAGCTTTTGAAAGCCATAACTTAGAAGAAAATCCATTTAATCCAAGCAAGCAAGAAGTGTAAAGATAAGCAAAAGAGAAATGTCATGGAAGAATTTCAACTATTTGTGCTCTTTTGAGCATCCTTGAGAAAGCATCCACTATGTATAGACGCCCCTTGATTCCTTTTATTTGCAAGCCAAGCTTCTTGAAGCTAAATGTTAACAAACACAAGCTACAGAAGCCATTTATTTTATAAATCCAAGAGAAGCATAGAAAAGATTTATTGAAATCCTAATGCTAGGGTCTCAAATACCCAGATAAACGAAAGTAAAAAAACCCTAGGGGAAAAAGTGCCTTTGAGCAAATGTATGCATACATATAAAAAATGAGAGAGATAATACTTATAAATAAGCACATTTTGCAAGTTTTACAATCTCTCATGGAGGAATATCAATCCTCGAGTGATTACTTCTGAGCGAACAAGAAAGCGAGAGAGCACATACAATGAGAAAGACTAGATCAAGGCCTCAATAGTTACTCTGTAGAGGATAGTGTAGCAAAGTAAATATGTTTCCTCTCAAATAGTCTCAAACAAAAGAACGATACTCTTACTTTAATGTGTTCATATGCACCTCAATACATAGTCACAAACACATATGCAGAATATGCTAGCAAGCATTAACACTAAATCCAAGAACCTCATTATCAAACTAACTCCAAAAACTTGTGCTTACTCTGATAAACAATTTAGGACACATCTCAAATCGACAATAGCCGACAACAAAATACCCTACAATGTAAAACTCTTACAACGTGAGACACTTAAAGTATTTCTATACATTTGGTTGTGCTCGACCCAAGGTTTGAAAGACCTCCATCTTGGTGAAGGGTGCTTGGAGCATGTCCTCATGGGCTTGAGAGTTCAAAACTAAAATTTGAAGAAACGCATAGTAGATATGCTTGCATGGCACATAAGGCAACCTCTTGAACCCTGTCTTTTGAAAGTCTTTGCAGGTACACCATGGAAAATTAGACAGCTTCATAGAATATGTAATTGCCTTTTCCCTTGATCCCTCTATGAAAAAACTAGAAAACTTGTGTGTCATTGCACACAGTGATAATCTCTTTAATTAATGCAATTGTAATGCAATTGCACAAATCAACTCTAATCTAAATTTTTTTTGTTAGCTTTGATCTTGCCCCTTCACAATCTTCCAGGTGTGCGTGTTGCTTGTATTGCAAGACCAAACATAACCCTTCATGACCCCGCAGGGTTTGTCCTAGATGCAATGTATTTGTTGTGACCCCCCAAAAACATCGTGCTACCACCCCATGCTTAGTATCATGTGAGCCAACACATTAGGAAAAGTTTGGACTAAAAAATGGGCCTTGTAAGAATTGTTGATGTGGCATAGCTTTCAAAATGTGGGGATCGGTAAATTTTTTTCAAATAAGATCCAAACTTGTCGGAGGTTGGATATTTAGAATCTACTCTTCAAATGCTATCTATTGATATATAGTATGCATGTATCGGACATTGCCTTCATGTAGATCTAGAAAAAGGTGATTTTAGATTACCGTAACAGTAACAAAACCTGGCTGATTGAAAAAAAATGGCATAACTTTCATAGAAGTCATCCAAACTTTTCGGACCTTGGCTCTTTAGAATCCATTTTTCAAGAACTTTCCAATGATAGGTCATATCATGGGGTTCTTAGCAATATTTAGAGGGGTCTACCGGGTTGCTTTATTTTGTACAACTTTGATGATGTGGCACTCTTAAAAGGCCCAAAAATGAGTTCAAAATTTTCCTTATGTATATGAATCATCCATAGATTCTATCAGTTCAATTTTGTAGAGTCCAAAAATATGTCATCTTATGTCCTGATTCAATTCTTCTAATCGTCCATACCATATTTTCAACCTTTACCGTCGACCAATATTCTATTTAATCCTATCTCCAAATGCATACCCCCTCCTCGCTTGTAGGATACACTCTTCAAATCAAAAGATGGCATATGGCCCTCATCAACCCTTACGAATCTCCCTTAAAAAAGGAGAGAGGAGGTGTGACCTACGATCTTAGAGTCTCGCCTAGGGGATCTGGAAACTATACTGGCTATAAGCGTTGTTAAGGAGCTTTCACACACCAAAAATTTCAGTGCTTCTAGAGCATACAGTGCCTGTAGCATGCACTATAGTCCCTGGAAGCATTTAGGCAATACTTATGTGTGCATCAAATGTGCAAACACCGAGCCAGAATAGGGGATGGGGTATGGTAGATCACATGACCTAATTTAGATCTTGCCTTGTTACTGAGCCGACCTTCCCACATGGAGTTGTAAGTTGAAGGTGATGAAAGGGTTTAGTAAATGCTAACTTATGGTGCCTTAGCTTATGGTGTGACGAGGCTCCTATTTTTTCCCACTCCCCCTACTACAATGGGTCCAAATCATATCTAATATAGTGTAAAAACCTTCAAATTTAGTCAATTTTAATTTAGTATTCCTCATATGTAGGTTTGTCAATTTTTTGGAAAGGAAAATTTACCAAACTACCCCTTTCATTTGTGGAAATTCCCAAAATACCCCTCGATTTCCAAGAATATTTAGAATACCCCCAATATTTTGTCATAAATTCCCAAAATGCCCTTCAAGTTTTCCAAAATCCCCAAAATACCCCAAAAGTTGTGAGATTAAATTTCTCCAAATATAATTTTTTTAAGATTTTCATAAGAAGACTGATTGTCTATCAATACAAGATGCTTAAACTAGAATTTAAGTCGGTTATGTAGGTTTTGGATATGAGTTGCTTCACTATTTTTCAACATAATTGCCTTTTTTTTCCCAGGTAATTTGTGACAAATTACATGCAAAGCACTCAAAAATAGATATCAATTGTAAAAAAGAATTAAGATTAGAAAATCTTGAACAATCCAACCAAAATACATACAAGGGTATTTTGGGAATTTTTGAAATATGAGGGGTATTTGGGAGTTTTCACAAATTAGAGGGGTATTTTGGTAATTTTCCCTTTTGGAAAAAAGTACGTTTTACATTGGACTTGTGACTGCACACCCGCGCTCGGTCATTGGTGCAGGGAGATTTTGGAGCCATCTAGCTCGTTGCAAACGTGGTAGCATTCTGCTTGCTTTCTTCTTGCTTGAAGACTTTACTAAAGATGAACTCTGGCACAACAACATTTCCAATCCAAAATAAAAAAAATCCTTAACCCGATAAGCACAAGGTCTTTAGGTGGGGGAGCTTCAATGAGCATGGTGAAAGATGCCTCCTCCATAGTTTCAGCTCCCGCAAGTTGAGACAGAGGCAACATGACTTGGAGATGGTTATGGCGAAGCTGCCCAAGAATGGGAGGCCAAGGCTTCACATTGTTTGCAAGATGGAGCGTTAATGGATGAGTTTAGATCTCTCTCTCTCTCTCTCTCTCTCTCTCTCTCTCTCTTCCTCACGTCTTTTCTTACCCCATATCCTGGCAAGAAGAAGAGCCCCTCCCAAGATGATTTGGTTTGCATCTTAAATTTTGTGGAGCTAGTAGTTTCATCCTCTAAATTTTCAATAAGTCAATTCTTCATTCTTTTAATTCAGCCTTATCAAGTGATGTTTGTGCAAGTCTTCACTTCTTCAACCATCTGCTGCAAGACCTGATCAACCAATCACACAGTTTGAAGGTGAACCTGCGTGAAAGGAGGCTCTTGTGTGATTTCTTCAATAATAATGAGTTTTGGAAGAAGAAAGCTGTAGAACTAATAAACTATGCAAAGCATTCTCTTCAAGGATCTAATTTGATCACCAATTTCACCTTGAGGTGGCAGTAGAGGAGGTGAACTTAAAGATCATTGCAGGAATGAATTGCTTGCTGATTGATCTTATGTGCATTGTGGACGAAGGAAAGGCCATTGGTTTTGAGCTTCCAGAGATAGAGACTTTGAGGATGTTAGTTTCTGCAACAGAATGGAGTATGAAATTTCTTACCATGATTCTAGGATGACAAAAAGCACAAGGAATACAGGAATGTCATGAGATTTATCTTTAGAATATAATCACAAAGTTGCCAAATACAACCCTCTGCAAGTCAAAGCGTGTTTTTACTTCGTTAGCATAGTGTGCAATTCCAAATCCCTGGCTTGTCGCTAGCCCATGTGGCTCCTCTTTAAAAAAAAAACCCACTGCTAAAAAGCTCTAAAAAAAACTACGCCGTCAAAAGCTACCAAGTGAATAAAATAAAAAAAGCATTCTGCGTTGCTCTCAACAACAATTTGATCTTCTCCACAAGCAGTTTGTAGGTTCCCAGAAGTAAGAATTTTGCAAGTTGCAGCCACAGCAATTCGATCTTCTCCATAAGTAGTTCGCAGGTTCCAATCTGAGATGTCGTTGGTTGGACTGCACTTATTGCAAGATATGCCCCACATGGGCAGGGTCACGAAGCTCTAGGCTGTTTTCATTGCTTGCAAAGCGAGGGCCTCTCTCCGGATGCGGTCACCTATGCTTGTGCCTTGAAGGCATGCGGTATTATTCAAGACGTTGATCTGGGTAAATTAAACAAAATCATTCTCCTCAAATGTAGTTTCTTGGACTGCACTTATAGGAGGATATGCCCAACAAAGGCGGGCCAACGAAGCTCTGGACTGTTTTCAATGCATGCAGCAAGATGACATTTCCCCCAATGCAATCACTTATGTCAATGTGCTCTATGCATGTAGCCACTCAGGTTTAGTCGATGAGGGCCAGATGCATTTTGATAACATGAGGGAAAACATGACATTGCACCAAACAAAGAACACTATACTTGCATGGTTGATCTTTTTGGACGTACAAGGCTCTTTGACAAAGCAATGAGAGTAATAACGATGATGCCATCGTCTAATCATCCTCCAGTTTGGGTCTCCCTTCTAGGTACTTTCCGATAATGGGGAAATGTCAATCTTGAAAAGTTTTCTTTTGAGCGTGTAGTCCAACTAGACCGACATTATGGGGTAGCATGTGTCTTAATGATTAATATTTATGCAGTTGCTGGGATGCAAGAGGAGGTAGAACATATTGAATGCATGAGAATAAAAAATGCAGCTTGGAATAATCCAGGATTTTCCTGCTAGGTTAATGCAAGTGGAAATGCTCAATAAATTTATTGTTGGGGATAGAAAGCATCCATAAAGGAGACAAATCAAGTGACGAGAATGCAATGCTTGCAAGTGCACGAAAAGGAGTGAGAGAGGAGAGTACACAGTAGTGGATGGAGCTGTTCAGCAACACATTCGACCCTTATTCTTTGATTGTGTGTATATAGATAGAATGAATATTAAGTTAAGGTTAGTGAGATGGGGGTTGGACATTCTAGCCTGGGGACAGGGGTTCCCCTCACACGCATTAGTTGCACAAAATTTGTCAGCTACATTGTCAGCATAGTGAGAAGTTGGCCAGGCTTGAGCAAAGATCAAGTAGTCCACAAGGAAAATCTTATGTGTCACAAACAACATTCGCGTTGATGGGGAGAAGGGTGGCCAGATGCACACTCCAACACCCACACCTGTCGCCATTTTGAACACTTCTCTTGAGGTATTCCTCGATCTGTGGGATGCCATAGAGCCCTGGGCTATTTCCAACAGATGCAAAGTGAGGGCACCTCTCCAAATGCAATCACCTACGCTTTTGTCTTGAAGGCATGTAACACTTCCTTGATGTCCGGAATTTCGTGTCTTCAAGTGCATCTCATTGCCCAACAGTGATAGGACCAGGGAGCTCTGGCTGGCTGGTTATTTTCAAGATGCAAAGTGAGGACATTCCTCGTGATGTAACCACCTATGCTTGCATCTTGAAAGCATGTGGCACTACGTAGGAGCAATGTACGTATGCAAAATCTGTTGTTCTTGGGAAAGCACCAAAGAGTGCTTGAGGAGCTTTCTATCCAGAATTTCGTCTCTTGGAACACACTGATTGCGGGATATGATTAACATAGAACGCTCAGCGCTGTTTTTAGCAAATGCAAATTGAGCATCTCTCTTCAGATGTGCAATCACCTATGCTTGCATCTTGAAGTCAAGTTGCAATTTTGAAGACGCTAGGATGGACAGAAGAACTCAGGATGATATTGTTAGTTAGGGGCTATTGAAAAAATATGTTATGGTTGGCATTGCCTTGGTCGACATGTATGCAATTACCTACACCCGTATATTTTCAGTCAAGGGATGTTGAAGAAAGAAGTCATGCTTGTATGATTTTCGACGATGATAGTAACAAGAAAAATCACAATTATATTGTTAGTCAGAGGCTCTCAAAAAAAGATGTCGTGCTTGACACTACCTTGGTTGATATGTGTGCCAAATGTGGTGCACTATAGGATATACCCAACATGGCTATGGCAATAACAAAGTAATCATATTTTTCACCAGATGCAAAAGAAAGGCGGTTTTTCATGGCTAAGATGTTTTCATGAGATATGCACAACATGGTTGTGGCAACGAAGCATTGAGATGTTTTTAGCAGACATTGAGATGCAATTAGGGGCTATTGTGGGGCTATTGAAGAAACATTTTGTGCTTGGAAATGTGGCAAGCTTGATGAGTCCAAAACACTACTTGACAACATGGACTATGGTGTTAGCAGGTTATGCACATGAAGGAGGAGATTGATTTGTTCTATGATGTTGTCAACTTTCCAAACTTCAGCTTGGAACTAATCAAAACAAGAGTACATATAGTGCAGATGGCAAAACTAATTTGGTTTGAACTCTTTACACCAGTTGATATGGATCGCCCATTGTTAATGTGCCTTTCACAATTGAGCACCATCCTTCCTGCTTCCACCAGATTTGGACGTATGAAGCGACGAGTGAATTTTGATAGGCTCTGAATTGACACAAGCTGAAATATACAAATTCCCGCTTCTTCCTAAAGTTCCTCCACCCAAATAGTGACAAGCCTATCTCCTTCGTCCTCCATTTTCGTCTCTTGCAACGGGTTAAGAGCAGGAGATTCCCAGCATCCTTGATGCAAGGTGCATCAACGGCAGACATTCAATTGCGTAGTGAGTAAGCATTATCATTTTTGCCATTTTTGACATTTTTGACACTGCGAACGCAATTAATGAACACACTGAGAATTGCACGCTGCCATGGGAATGACACGTTCCCTCGTATTATAAAAATTGGGGAGGACTGTGCAAACTCCCCCGTGCAAGAAAACTTGCATGTTGTGTGTTTTTTGAAACATAAAAATGGAACAACAAACAACTAATAACATTGACATCTTGTATGATTACGAACATTGAGCTTGACAAACCTCTAACCCTCCTCGTGCTTTTCTGCAAGGTAACCCTCTGAAGCACTACAATCGATATCTCATCTTTTGATGTACACCTCAGAACCACGGCAATCGGTAGCCTCTCTCTCTCTCTCTCTCTCTCTCTCTCTCTCTCTCTCTCTCTCTCTCTCTCTCTCTCTCTCTCTCTCATCCTTTCATAAAAGTTTTCACTTGAGAAGTATTGAAATGGCATATATAGTTTCCAATATTTTTCTCGAGAAAGATTTATAAGAGTTACGGCAACAAGGAGTGGATGCCTCACTGGCATCTAGAGGGGGCGTATGCATGTAACTATGAATTGCTATGAGGTACCTTGTGATTACCAAATACCGACAGTTGCCTTTTGATTTGAAAGAGCTTGCTAAGATATCAATATGGGTCAGAATGCATCCATGCAAACATCTTAAGAGCCAAGACAGTATCAATAGGAATTTTCTTTGTTGATTGTTTCACTTTGATTTGGGTCTGCAATGCAGTCCTGAAGAGTTAGTTTTGTTGGAACTTTGTGAAATAGAATCACTGGAATGTGGTAAAAAGAGGCTAGGATGCACAAGTTCTTGGAGAAGCTCCTCACAAGTTTAAGAGTGGTATAGAAGCTCTTATGAAATTGAAGGTAGATAATCCAAAATTCAATGACCAAGATTGTCCTCCATTTGTGATTGTGGACAAAAATGCATCTGTTGGTCCAATTTTTGATGGTGATGCAGTTGTAACCTTCAATTTTAGAGCAGACAAAATGATCATGTTGGGAAAAGCTCTCGAGTATGCAAACTTTGATAACTTTGATAGGGTGCGTGTGCCCAAAATTCAATATGCAGGTATGCTTCAATATGATGGTGAGTTGAAGCTCCTTAGAAAGTATGTGGTGAGCCCTCCCGAAATTGATTGGACATCAAGTGAATACTTCACAAAGAAAGGACTCTGAACCTTTGCATGCAGGTACAGTAGGAAGAGACCTAACGAATCAGATTTCTGTTGTTAATCCTCATGCCAAGGAAGGCTATATAGTATATTTAGAAATTAATCGTTTTGGGCGCTTGAGACAGTGAGACAGTGAAGTTGGACATGCTACATTCTTCTGGAATGGGAATCGGTCAGGCTTATTTGATAGCAAGCTGGAGACCTATGTGGAGATACAGAGTGACCAAGGTATCACTTTTAATGAAAAGCATGGCATGAAAGCCCTCCAAATTGGTGAGAGAGCCAGTGTTGCAATTGAAAATCCTGGCATGAAAGCCGTCCAAATTGGTGAGAGAGCCAGTGACACAATTGAAAAGCCTAGCATGAAAGCCCTCCAAATTGGTGAGAGAGCCAGTGATGCAATTTTAAGTGGCAAGTATGATCAGGTAGACTTCAATAACACTTACAAGTTCATGGTTAAGAATTTTCTTCTTGGTTGATGTGGAATCAGGCTATTTGTGCTTGTAGGTGCGGTTGAATCTTCCAAATGGGGACATGGTGGGTCATACAGGTGACATGAAGGCCACAATTGTGGGGTGTGAAGCTGCTGATAAGGCTGTTAAGGTGAGTTAAGTAGCTATTCTGGTTTCTCTCTTTCTTTATCACCCAAGTGGTAGCTTGGTATCTTGGTTTCCTCTTTGTAACATGTCTCAAGTCCTAGGCTGCATAGAGTTCTTTGGCACACAAAACTACATGTTCAAGAGCATAGTTCAAAATATTACAATATCCAAAAGATGGTACACTCCCAAGCTACATAGTTGATGTCCTAAGAGAGGCATACAAAAATAGTTGTTCTCAAATTGGATTAGAAACACCTCAAGGCAAGGCTTGAATAACATTGTAAATTTGAGAAATAAGTCTCACAGCATTGGCAATTTTTCTGACCATCTTGGCATCTATAACTCTAGTGTCAATTATCATTTGTTTGACTCTATTGTGCTGATTGTTGATATTGTAGAGTCGACACTTCTCGAGCTTCAACTTGTCTGCAAGTTCAAACCGGAAAAAAGAACTCTCATACATGGACTTTGGTAACCTTGATCAAAAAATCTGTTGCATCTCTCCCTCCAAAAGCTGATTTATGGAATTCCCTAAGACTAACCGCCTCCAAGAGGGAACAGAGCCCAAAGAGGGAATAAAGCCCAAAGCTTTGAACAGATGAGGAATGTCATCTTTTTGCCATTGACACCTAGGGCATTTGCCGTTTGACACACCGATACTCTCAGCTTTTTGACCTGTTCAAATGGCTTTTGATCTTTCCCTCTTAATACAAATTTTGATGTTTGTACTTGGGAAAAAAAAGAGCATAGTTCATACTAAACTTCAAGAATTGCAAACTTGATGGTTTGTAGTACTTCAAGGTAGACTTTTTATTGAGCATCATGAACACATTCATATTTGTGATGAATTAGATTGGAAAGAACTCACCTTCAAATTTTGAAACTGCTTCTCACATTTTCAGCCATGCCCTATACCTACATACATTCTGCTCCAGCCATAGCGTGGGCTCTCCACTGTGTCTCGTCACATAATCCTTGAGCATTGAGAGTCACTTATCCATATAGTTCATCACATGTATCTTTCGGTCCCATACATCATATTTGCCCACCCAAAACTATAATAAAAAATCACATGTACCTTTGGTCCTACAGGTCATATTTGTCCATCCAGGACGATAATAAAAAATATACATCTCTCTCTCTCTCTCCCCCCCGCCCCCCAAGTTTTTGTCTTCTAGAGGTTCTTGTTTTCTCTTACCCTTGGACTCTATGGCTAATGAAGCAATCTAGTTTGGAGCTCTACTACTCGAGATATTTAGTTCTCAATAGCCATCTATGCCAACATGAATTTCGAGTCCGGCCTGTTTGCTGGATGGTGATCATTGGAACTATGGCTCTCTTAATGAAGCAATGTCTCGCGATTGTGACGATCGTCATTTTTCTTTGGTGGTGCTCTCATCAATTAGGTGAACCACTGCGGCGATCGATGGATTGAAGCCTTAGTTGTGGAGGTTTTTTATAGTGCTTTGGGGAGTGAAATTCGACCTGATCATAATACTAGGGCCTTTGCGTGGGAATTCTTTGCCAAGTCGTAGGGTTTTTAAAAAAAAACAAAAAAAAGGTATTCTTTTTCTCATTCTGGTTGCCATCTGCAGAAAACGACCAGACCTGTGGAAAGGTGGCACCATTTGGTAGCCTGCATGAAGAAAGGTTACACAGGTGGAGAGTCCATGCAGGAGATGCCATCAAGGGTGTCTTGGCAATGGATACATGTCTCCCCCCATCCTTGGTGGCTTATCACATTGCGGGCTGATGTGACCCAACTCTCCACAATTATAACATGTGGGCGTCTGCCTCCAAAACCTACTATTACTTTGTCCAGCACCATTCCTAGGTCTTTCTTCACCTCCTGGCTGATTTGCAAACCGCCCTCGACCTCGATTACTTCCCACTTGACCTAGCATGTTTAGGCTGAGATTCTTCATCAGATCAACCACTTGCCTCATGTCTTGCCTTAGGCCATCATCTTGCACTGCTGTAGTGACCACTGCTGGCATAACCTGAGTAGTAACAGGAACCACTGGTTCATGATGAACCCCTGACATGCGCCCTTGTAAAGACTCTATAGGCTGAAATTCAGACCTCATTGGCAAAGACTCCACCCCTAACTGGCTCATTTTCGTCAGATTCCACTCTTTGTTCCTTGCTACCTCTAGTGCATCTTCATATGTCCTAGGCTTCTTTAGCTCTACTCTCCAACGTATATTCTCCCAAAGACCAGCCAAGAACCTGTCCTTCTTCATCATGTCAGGCGGGGGTACCTGTGGTGCTAAAGCCTTGCACATTCGCTCCCATGCCAATGAAAACTTACGTATGTATGCATCTACTGGCTCACCTTCCTTTTGCACCAAAGCCTGTACTTCTTGCCACACTTTGTCAGGGTCTTCTATCTTCACAAACTCCACTTCCAATCCATGCCTTAGATTGTCCCAACTCAATCTTATAGGTGGATCAGCCATACGCAACTCCTCTTCAAATGCTTTGGACCAAGCTCGTGCATCACTCTTCAAACAAATTTGGAGAAGGCGTAACATTTGCGTAGGGTCATGAATCTGGTTGCTAATGCAGGCAACCTCCATCTTTTCCAAAAATTCTTCCACATCTTCATCACTTCTTCCATGAAACTCGGGATAAGAGAAAGCCATGGCTACCCAAATTATGATGCTTTGAGAACCCCTTCGAACACACGTGCAAGAACCCAAAACTTTTCACTTCCCAATCCCCAGAAACTTCAATGGAGCTCAACTTTAGATAAGGACAAACACATGCACATCAAATGAGTTTTCATAGTTGATCATCGGAATGAGAACAGGCAAAGGACATTCCAGGATCTCTCTCAATCCTCTTGGCCCAAACATAAAGACTATGCGCTGCTGGAAAAAGATCTTCCTGGACACATGAACATTAATCTGAATTCTTTGAGTTAAATGAAAAGGAGTGAACTGAGGGCCATTTTGATCATCCATTAAAGCCAACCATGAAGCTCCCAAGAAGGCACGCCTGACTCAACCTCTGATTTTGCCAAAATTTCAGCAGCATAACAGCATAAATGGCTCAAAATACCAAAAAACCAGCCATCATAACTTGGGAAAATTTTGACAGAGTTTCCCCAGAAGTAGAGCAGTAGGAACCCAAAATATAGAATGTCTATGTATGCATAAACTGTCAACAATAGAACCCGAGCATCAAGTAGGACTCACTAGTACATAGCCTATGGCGAGGTCACAAAAAGGGTGCTCCAGCTACCTGTATCACCGAAAGGATCTCCACATTTGAGAATCCCCCAGCTCAATAAAAACCTCACGCTATCGACCCTCACACGAAAGCTAATGCAAATCGCGTATAGTCAAGTCTCAGAAATGACTATCTTCCAGACCAAGTCTCAGAAATGGCTGGGACTGCCAAATAAAACCATATATGGCTCCACAAAGGCGTACAATGGCAGTTTCCACAAGTAACGTACAATCCAGCAGACAATGCGCTCAAATAGGCGCCAAGTGATGCATGCCCACAACAACTGCAAGTGACACCACTGCTATATATCACTGTACTCCAGCTACCTGTACCTGTGTGAATCACTTGTACCTGTACCTGTCCCTGTAACCTGTAACCTGTAATCTGCAACCTGTAATCCCGAATCTCGAAGCTTGAAGCTCGAAGCAGAAGGTACTCGAAGAAGATCCTCCGTGGGGGCGCCAAAAGAATGTGAGCGGGATGAAAACACACACAGCGCCTCTATAACGACCCGTCACACACTCTTGGGAAGATACACACACACACTATGGGGCACCACTCGGCTTAGACAACACACCTGGCCGAGACAGGGAACACACCTCTGGAGTGAGAGGAGAGAGACTATCCACTTGCCCACTCCACATAGACACACACACACACACACACACCCAAAAAACTCAGCTCAAAAGAGGAGAATTTCTGATGTTTAGATACAATTGAGCTTGGGCCAACACCAATGGGGCAAATAGCTCACACACTATGGGTGAAAGAAGCCAGATACAATCACAAACTGGAGCAGAAACTTCGCTCATAGGAGGAACTTACACAGAAAAACAGCAGGAAAAGAGTGAGGAATTTGGCAAAATGGACAGCGCCATCGCGTCCGGAACGGCCCAAAACCCCAATCTACAATGTCAAAGTGCTCAAATCCGACCTCGGATGAGCAGTTTACGGCCAAAACAGGCTCCAAAATGGGCAAAAACACACCTGCGGCTGTTCCTCCTCTCTTCTCCACGTTTTTTTCTGGTCTTCTCTCTCTTTTTTCAGTTCCCACACTTAGCTTTATTAGTTGGGCACCCTTGGCCTTTTAGATGACCTCAAACGAACCCCGAACAGGCCAAAAACTGACCTCGCAGTGCATAGTTGTCACCTTTTTGCATCATTCGCACACCTGGCACTCAGCTTTTTTCCAATAATGCATCTCGCCACCACGTGAAGTGGCCCCAAAAAAAGTTCCTCATGATGACCTTTCTGCATAATTCTCACAAGCAAACACCCACGTTGTGTCCGTCCTCATCTGCGTGCAAATATTGACCTCGCTCGCCCTCCTGACGCCACTAGATGCCATCTGACGCACCTGCTGACCTCACGTCGTCGGCCCGCGGATAGCTTCCTCGAGAAGTTTTACGCGCTACCAACTCCTCCTTATTGTAGAAAAACACAATGGTACTAGTAACGATGAAAATCGATGCACTATGTACATGGTGTCCTACCTGTACACATGTGGGCCCCACGTAACCACCTGGCTCTGGAAAATGGGCAATACTTTATTTGATGCACCATGCATGGGTATGTACATATGCGCAATCCCTTGCTCCAAAAAACTCCTGACAACGGCTTCACAATACGAGTGCCAACCACCAAATTGGGGTATAATTTTTGGGCCATGATTAGCACTTCTCTGTTATGTGCCAGAGCTTTCTGCAAACCGCCTCGCTAAACATAGGCGACTCACGGCTAATAAATAGCAAAAGTACACAAAGTACTGTATTTAGCGAGAAGGCGTTAAATAAAGCAACGTCAAAGACGACTTGCGTGAGGAGGGCCGTCCTCAGTAACAAGCTAAATAAAGCATGCCAAAAGTTGCGTGAGGACGGCCACACAAAGATTTCCAACCATTGAGAAATTATCAGACGGTCTCCTAGTTTCATCCAGATTATCAGACGATCTCCTAGTTTTATCCTCTCACTATTAAAGGAAGAGACCATGCCTGCTCTTGCAGGTTTAACGCGACTCCATACAGATAACGTATGCTGCTAAATCTCAAGAATAGGTGTGCACGACATACTGTTGAATAGGGGCGCAATCTCAAAAATAGTGTCACACGTACTGTTTTTTTTGTTTTTGCTTTACGCAAAATACGCGGTCGGGCGCAACCAGTCTTTATTTAACATCGGGTTCAGGTGAGAGACGCCTGCGCACGTGTAAGTGAACGATAGCTAGAAGGTTAGATCCCGTGCACTCCATTCTCACCTTCAACTCTCACCTGCAACTTGCTAAGAGAGTATTGTGTGCACCAGACGAGCTTTCATACGAAATATGCCGCCACCGTCAGACATCTTGCAAACATAGATGTTTGCTTAAGAGGAGACATGGCGTAGCTTTTCTTTGATTCAACAATTCTTTCTTCGGGTGCCTATGCATGTCTGATATGGTGTAACCAGTCCTGATTCATCACGGGTTCGTGTATGAGAAACTAATAGGAGACGCGCATGCCTGGCCCGGTTGTAAGTGCAGGGCTAGGACATCCGACTTCAGCGAGAATATAGGTCCTAATTAAAAGTTGTATGCTCAAGAAAGTAAGCAATTAAAGGTAACAAAACGTAATCAAACCCTGCATACTAAAGGTATTAGCGCCGCCCTAAGGAAGACCATCACGAGAGATATCACAACAGAAATATCAACCACATAATTAAAAGTTGCAAGAACTTATCTTTTCTCTACTCCTTTGCCAGACGTTGAGTGCTTATCCTTACTACGCTCTGATACCATGTTGAACTAGAGCGAGAGAGTGTAGGTAGACGAGAGGAGAGAGAGACAACACCATCATATGCAAACCCCAAAGTGTGTATAGAGCACACACTGAGTACACATATATAGTGGGGACTCCTAGCTATATATATCATAAGTGTGGGCTCTCTATATAGCTCCAACAGTTCGTTGCAGCTGTTGTAATTAACTACATATAAAAAAAACCATTTTTTCATCCCTTGCCTCAGTGCAACATTAGCCTTGGCACTTTTTTTGCAGTCACCATCCGTCCCCTTCACCTAGCTGCTTGCCCTACCTCGCATGTCACTTGCCCCTTCTTTGCCTTTCCCATTTCATCACAAAGAGGAGTATCCGATGAGATTCCAATTTAATAAATTGTCTTAGAATCGTTAGCACATACTAGGTATAGTAAAATTAAGGGTAGTTTTCTTGTGAAAATATAAGCGTGGAAATAGACAAGGGCCCAAACAAAATGAAGCTTCAAACCTAGCATTGGACAATGGGCATTCCCCTCATCATCATGGACATGAAAAAATTGCCTTTATTTTTTTACAATTTTAATTGTTACTGATTGTTGTTGCGCTAAGTGTTGGTGTTGGCTAGCTGCCTGCTGCTTCGTACGCCCCCCCCCCCCCCCCAACGCTACCCGCTGCTCCCTCCCCGCTGCCCTTGTTGCCTGCCTGCCCGCCTCTGCTGCCCACTACCTACCCGCCCGCCCGCTGCCTGCCCCGCCGCCCCTGTCACCCCCTCTTGCTGCCGCCAACGCTCCCATTTGCCTCATCCCGCTGTCCCCCGCCCCCCCCCCCCTCGTCTGCTCGCCCACCTGGTTTCCACCCTGACAGCCCTGCAACTCGGCCCATTCACTTTCATTCTTGGGGCTTTCTGTGCCGGATTGCAACATCCTCCCAGCGTCATCTTCTTACGACACAGCAGTAGACATAGATGGAGGCTCCAGATTCGCCACAGAGGGACTCACCGGAAGCCCCCTCGCCCGACCCCGCTGAGCCAATCATTCGACTTGCTCTCTCGCCTATAGAGCAAGTGAGCATTGCCGTCGAGGTAGAGCGATTGCAGGCGACTTCGGTCATCTGCAAGATTCTTGGCACCCGACCTAGCAGAGCAGAGCTGCGAGACCTTCTCCAGGCCCACCTTCTCGTAGAGGTGGGAAAGATTTTGGATGTCCAGATTCTCAGAGGGGGCTACTATCAGATCGAGTTTGAGTTCTTCGAGATGGCGTCCAAGGTCATAGCTATGAGTCCACTAGCCATCCGAGCCTCACGTGCCCACTTTCGACAGTGGAGACATGGTTTTGACCCAGCTTCGGATGTTCTAGTAGAGGAGGTAGACATCCCCATCTCAGTCTGCTTTCCAGGTTTACGGAGGGAGTACCTACCACTTCTTTCCAGGATCGGTTCCACCATTCGGACTGTCCTGGAGACACCTCGCACGGCAGCATCAGTAGCTGCCAAGGCGGCTGGAATTCCCTCAAGTTTGAGTTTTGGTTAGAGATACCCACACACTCCCGAAGGTTATCCTTCTACCTCGGGTGAGTGGGGGTTGGTTTCGACAGAGTGTGGAGTACTCGGGCCTCCCGAACTAGTGCTTCATTTGCTGCTAGATGGGCCATCTAGCGAAGGCCTGTCCACAGAGGAGGCCGCGACCTACACCACAGCCTCAGCCCCAGCCTTCCAGGGCTGGCCCGCAGCCACCACAGCCAGTGGCACAGCATACAGATGCAGAGCCACCCTCCGAGCCTGGGGCTCCAGCGGAGGAGGGTTGGCAGCAGGCCCGTGGCCGCCGAGGCTAGGGGCCACAGCGATAGCCTGGCACTTAGAGTGGCCCTCAGGTGCCGACTCAGCAGCAGTGGGTTCCCATGGGGAACCGTTTTGGTCCTCTTGAGTAGAAGCAGATCCCTACACCAGCCTCCACCTCCGCTTCTCCCTCGACAGCCGCACCCCCCCAGAGTTCCCTCCCGCATCCTCCCCGCCTTCTGCTCGCATCACCTCTCCACCCCGCCCCTCTACCTCTGTCGGCCCATCCCGCCTCTCTTCTCCTCCTCTTGCCCCAGCTCCCTCTCCTCCTCCTGCTCCAGTTCCTCAGTCCGCTTAGGCGACTGGTCCCTCTCCGACGGCTAGGATATCTCTTGGTAGCGCTTTTGCCACGAGTCGCCTAGCACGAGAGGGTCAGCCCTTCTTGCAGCCCCCTCTGCAGATTCAGGATGAGCATTGACATCAGACGCCACTGGGACTTCTTCGACTACGGGTTCACTCGTTTTCTCGGCGACTCCACAGCAGACCATGAGGCATCCTGTTTCTGTTATCGAATTGATATTTATCCATTTGTTGCAGTTGTGATAGGTGGCAAAAGCATTAGCAGATAATGCATTATGCAGAAGGATATTATATTTTATGTATATTTGATTATTCAAGTGCTCTTTATGAGCTTTGGCCATTTATGACCGACCGGCCAGTTTGTACTCACAATTGACCATTTAAGAAATCTATAAAACAAATACGTGCAAGAGGAAAATGGTCACTCTTGCACGGCGGGAGATTGCACCGGCTAGTGTCCGTCTCATTCTCTTCTCCTCTCTTCTCTTCTCTCTCGTCGTGCCAGGCGTAGCACTCCTCTCTAGGAGGTGCGCATGCGCATGTTCTCTCTCTCTCTCTCTCTCTCTCTCTCTCTCTCTCTCTCTCTCTCTCTCTCTCTCTGTCTCTCTCGCTCGTTGTCTCTCTCTGTTCGTGTACAACGTTGATTATGTGCTATGCGAGGCGTCAGGTATGCTGATTCGTTCATTTATGATTAGCAGCATGTTGTCTCGGGTATTGTGCAGGGCAGCCACACATTCCCTTTGTAGCAGTGGTATCAGAGCGTAGGCTACGCTCCAAATATTAAAGATAATCAACAGCTAGGTACCTTGTTTCTTTTATGTTTGTAGAGTTTGTTATTTGCTTTCATTTGTAGTAATTAGTGTGATTGAACGAGACAGTTAGGGGTCTTTAGACTGAAAGAGAATCCCTTCTTTGTTGTCGTAATATCTTGATTAGCAATATAATTATGATAATTAAACATAATAACATATTAAAACTTAATCTTATGAGAATACTCATAAAAAGAAGAGCTCGAATGATTAAAGCTAAGTTATTTTTATTCTTTATTTCATGATATAGGAATGCATGCATGAGTATTTTGTGTGAAAAAAAAATTTGATGCTTGAAATGGAAACCTTAAATTACAAGTAGAATGAATACATAAAGATGAATTATTTATTAGTAGCAAGCATGGCAGGGCGATTAAGATTCTCGATCTTGCATCATGCGTATATTGAGGGAGTGTGTAATATACGAAGAAATTGCATAATAGGATTCTTGCATAATATGCACATTGATGGAGACATAACATAAGAGGCACTACAAGAGGTTGTGTGCTCTTGTGACGCTCTTAGCGACGGAAATACATTGGGTTTTTATAACCCCCGGCGTCGCTATAACCGTCGCTAAAAGCGTCGCTACGAGAGCATCGCTATCTGCGTCGCTATCTGCATCGCTATAGACGTCGCTATGAGCGTCTCTATATAGCGACGCTCATAGCGACGCCTATAGCGACGCAGATAGCGACGCTCTCACAGAAGAGTATAGCGACGCATATAGCGACGCTACAGAGCCATAAATAGCGACGCTTATAGCGACGCCTGAGAGAATATTTTTTTGGTGGCAGGGCATTGAATGCCCTGCCACCCATCAACCATATTGTACTTGATTCACTTTTTTAAAAAAGTGCAAAGATAAATAATAGACCCAAAATAGTCACCCACAAGACGCATTGTTTGCAAAATTGACAATTGTACACATCATAGACAAACTGAATTGATTGGAAAATGTAATAATGACAATTGTACAACATCATAGGCATAAAGAATTGATTGGCAAAAGGAATTGCGGTGACAAATGTAATAATATACATGGTTCAAAAAGACGTATAAAATCCGTCTCATGATACATAAGCTATGAGAAACCCTAAACTAATGCTATCTAGCTACGGCTAAACTGACGTCGTCTAATCAGACGTCTCATCGCGTCCAAGTGGCGTATCTGTCGGATTCTGCAAAAAAAGACAATAAGACAGTTTTCAGTAAATATAAACATATAACGACATTTATAAAACAATACAAAAAATAAAAAAGAGTAAACCATAATACTAACCATGCCGCCGCGAGAACTGAGAATGTCCATCAGGGCGTTTAAGCCCTTCCTGCCTGCGTACTCGCGCTCGTACGGTGTGGGATCACGTCCTGTCATCGACCACTGTCAAAACATACAAAGATTTCATTATGTTAGAACTAAAAAACTCATAAACCCTAAACTATCGAACATGCATAAAGAGCAATGTGAAAAGACTTACAAAATCGGCCTCAAATGATGCCCATCCACCGCTCCCCAAGTGGTGCGAGCTCCCTGCCTCTACTCGCGCTCTGGCTGCATCCTTTTGTTGCTTCCACTTGTCGGGATTCTCGCGCGCTGCTTTCTTCGCATTCTTCCAATCTTCTTTGGCCCGCCAATCTGGCCTATTCCACCCATTCTTGATTGCTTTTTGCACTTTGGAACGCTTGTGTTTGCAGTATTCGCGCATTCGAATCTTCATCAGGTCTTCATTGAAGCGCTGATCCCGTGTTGGAACGGGAAACTCATCATGAAGTATGCTGATGACTCTGTTTTTTAAATCACTTGGTACTTCACTCCATTTGTTTAGTATATAGTGTCTAAACAGCTGAGAGCAAAGACCACGCATACGCGAGATCACCTTCTTGCCGTCATCATCCATGATGATGCCGCCGCTGATGTCGACGGAGTAAGGCAAGCCCTCTGGCCGGTGACGCGTGAACCTGGGTGTCCCGGCAAGGGTCTCTAGCGGCGTGTCGATGGGGGTACGGACGTCAGGTGTCTCTATCGGCGTCTGGGCGCCGAAGCGAGGAGTGTCGAGTGGGGTGGCTCCTGGCGGAGTAGGTAGAGGTGTGTAGCTTCTAGGAACAGTCAGCCGTGCAAAACCTGGCGTAGACGGCGATGCTGTGGCTGGTGTGGGGGCGGGCAAAGAAGGGGAGGGTAAAGAGCCTCGTCGAACACGAGGCGGTGTGGAGGCATCGGTGGCAGAATCCCCACAACAACCGCCACCGCCACCACTAGAGCGCCGGTGTCTAGACGAGTGTGACGCTCGTCTCGTCGACGCCGAAGCTTCGGAGCGCGCCGAATGCTCCGAAAGAGAGAGAGATGCGGATGGTGTAGGAACGCGCGATGATGCGCCAGAGCGATGACGCTCCACGTACCACTGTCTCTGCTGCGGTGATAAAGAAGAAAGAAACTCCTCATCATCCATACCTGCATTAAACACACGAATATTTAAACTTAATATTGAATGAATAGAGTAGACAATGACGCAAAGACCATTAAATACAATGACGTAATGACGAATATAAATACAATGATGCAATGAATCGAGTGATAGAAGAGGCAAGTCGAAAACTCAGAATTTTCAATCAAAAGATGTGACCGCAAGTAGAAAAGAGAGTTACACACCATGGAAGCTACTTAGAGAGCTAGAGCTTTTACAGCACGGAGCAAAATTGTTCAAATACAATATTTGTGGCTTTAAGAGATCTCTCTCTCATCCTCGCATAACTCAGCATAACTTCCTATATCTATATAGAGCTCTCCGTTTAAATACATATCCTCTGTTTCATTTTGTAGCTCCTCTGCATGCACCCCATATAGAGTAGTAGCATCTTGATGCTCGTCTGGCACCACCGCAGCGGCTTCTGATTGAGCATCTTCTCTGATCTCCTCCATTGATGTCGTTGTGATTGGCACATGGTAGCCTTCATACGTCCTTGTACTACGAGGGGCTACCTCTATGACGTACCACCAGTTTGATGTAGACTTTGTAGGATGAAATACTACCTGCCAGAGCCACATAACTTACATGAGAGCTTTCAAGCACATAACTTGTAAAAGGGGGATGTTAACTATTTATATACTTACTTGTTCACAATGCTCGGGTAGTACGAAAGTGTCTCTTAGGTCAGTCCATTTCTTAGTAGAATCCACCTCAAGAAAACCAGACTCTCCTCTACGCACAGTAGCGTTTCGACCCTCCATGATTATCTTGAACCATTGCACGTCGAACAAGTCGACAAAAAATCCTCTGTAATCGATCCTCAAAATCTCTTGCAGCGTGCCGAAGTAAGTGAGTTCCGCCACCACGGGATCTGCATCAGAGGAACGTCGTCGACTAGACTGTTCAAATTTTGCCATGATTCCACAATCTTGAGTAAAACGCTTTTTGTCGATTCGTTCCACCCTAAAATGTCGACCTTTACACCATGCTGCTGTGTATGACTTATACTACAACGAACAAAGATTATGAGTGGCCGTTCAAACGTTTATAAATAAAGTCACTTGCTAGTCGTACATTGCAAACTTACCTTGGTCGCGCAACCCCGAGAGTACTCCCACTCTTCTTCAGTCACTTCGTCACCGCATTGTTGTGCGCTTTTCAATTGGTTGTGCAACCATCTTAAGCTCATGAAGGTTGGTAGGCTCTCCAGAACCGCTGGATAGTGCATCGGTGGTCGTCTTCCCCGTCTCCACTCGATTCGTGCCCTTTGTCGCTCTTGCTTTGCATCCTCATATTGTGAAATCCACTTTTGCATCACTGGATTGTGAAGCATGCAAAATCGGTTGATTTTAGCCTCTAGATCTTCCGTCATCTTCTTCTCAACACCGAGATTGCACATGACAATCCCAGATATGCGCTCATCATCTATGGTTCACCATAGCGTGTCCCGGGATTTATCAAATCCGTCTAGCCACTCTCCAATGTACACTAGGGACTCTGATACCAACCAACCTTCTGCCATGCTACCCTCCGGACGTGCCTTTTGACGCACATATCCCTTAAGCGTTTTCATGAAACGCTCTAAGAAGAACATCCATCTGGAATGAACTGTGCCAGCTATTTCCACCTCATCAACTATGTGAATAAGAAGATGCACCTGAATGGTTAGTATTGTAGTAGAAAAATGTTTCTCAAACATGCACACAAGCTCCGCAGCATTTAGTTTGGCGAATGGTATGGAGTCTACGTCGATCTCCTTTTGTGAGATCCATTGCACCAGCTTTGCAAGTTTGTAGATTGTGTTACGGATGTCGAGAGACAAACATCCCTCAATGGCAACCGGTAAAATAAACTGTAAAGTATGTGCAGCAATGATATTAAAGTCCACATTTTATGCAATGATATTAAAGTCCACTATGAACGTACCTGACACATTTTATGCCAATCGTGTGACTTCAAACCGGTAAGCTTTCCTTCTTTAGTAAAACACGTTCGGAGCGAGTGCATTACGCCAGTGGGGGTCCGCAAAGATCGAATGGCCTCTTTTACTTTGCGTTCTTGGGCTCCTGTGAAAATCCATGGTGCTTTAGGAAGTTTTATCGATCCATCAGACGCTGTTTGCGGCCAATATTGCTCCATACGATCCACATTTCTAAGGTCAACTCTGGCTCCCAAAGTATCTTTCTTGCCGGTCAAATGGTCCCATAGTAGATTACCCACATTCTTGAATATGTGCATTGGATCGAGCAAGTGATTGATCACGAGTCGGGGCCAGTATGGTAACTCGTACCATAGAGATAGTCTCTTCATCCCTGGAGGCAATCCATCATCGCACATCTCCTTCTGCTCTAACCATGCTTGTGCAGACATCCTTGGTGGCTCTCTTCCCAAAAAGCCGTCACGTAACACATGATTCTCCGGAAGATACGCTTGATGACCTTCGTAGATTTGCTTCTTCAGTGAGGGTGCCCTACGTGCATTCAGTCTAGGTCCACATGTGACACATGCTCTGTATCCGCTTGTTTGAAGCCCTGCATGTATACACATGATAATAGATCAACTATGGGAAAAACAAGATTTACAGTGTCTGAGAGAGGAGTGTCAATAGATCACCTGAGCATTCTGTTAGCCCGGGATAGTCATGCATGGTCCACATTAGAATACCTCTGATCAAAGCATTCCGTCGTCCTGTGTGTCGGCTCATATCCACCACCTCTATGCCAATCCACAATTGTTGTAGCTCTTCCAATAGTGGACGAAGATACACATCCATATTCCCCACTTTATATCGCCCTGGCACAATCAAGCTTAGCCATAGGTGCCCCTTCTTCGTAGTCAACCACGGGGGAATGTTGTAGTTGACGATGACAACGGGCCATACACTGTAAGATGTTGATCTTTGACCAAATGGATTTACGCCATCCATAGCCAGGCCTAAGCGCAAATTTCGAGCTTCCCTGGCAAAATCCAACCATGTTCCATCTATATGTTTCCAGGCTGCGCAATCTGCAGGAATTCGTAGCACACCATCCGAAGATTTATTCTCCTCATGCCATGATGCTAGGGCGGCCATGGACTTACATTCGAAGAAATGCTTGATGCGAGGAAGCAAAGGAAAATGTCGCAAAACCTTTTGTGGAATTTTTGTCCCGTGGAGATCTACTCGATATCTTTCGGAATCACATTTCGGACACTTCTCCATGTCTGTGTATTCCCCTCTGAAAAGAATGCAGTCATTAGGACAAGCGTGGATAGAATTGTAATCCATCCCCAAGTTTCGCAAAATCTTTCTTGCTTCATCTCGGGAATCTGACATCACATTGTCAGCTGGTAGAATGTGCTCTTTCAGCAATCTACACAACATAAAAATATGATACAGTCGTGTAAAAATCTATCAGATCATTATAGATTTAGAGTTCTATTAAAGTAAACTAATTGTAATAGATCACCTGAAAAGCGCTGTGACGCTAGTGTCACTCCATCCAAACTTTGCCTGCATGTTGAGAAGAACCAGGAGTGCTTTCAATCTAGACATACGTGCTCCATTATACAATGATGTATCGGCTTCACTTTTCATATCATCATAGATAAGCCTTTCTGAATCCATGATCGTCTCGATCATTTCATCAATCTCGGGCTCAAACATTGCCTCGTTGGGAATGTGCTCTGCATGATCATCCCTCGAGCTGTCAGAGGCTACATCTTGTGGCCTCACATATGCTGCTTGACCAAAGCGCCTGATATTGGGTTGCAAGATTGCTGCTTGTTGGCCAGCGTCAGAGTCCGACGAGTTATAATTGGCAACAACTCGATCTATAATAGATGGATCGAACTCGCCAAATTCGCGAACGTGCTGCAAAGAAACACGTCTTGTCCGTCGCACAGCATGCTTGCATTGATTACAAGGACATAAGACCCTCGTTGAGAGATAGGTGTTTCGGTTGGACGGTCCCACATCCTCGTCGCTACTCATAATGAGGATAAAAAACTTATAACCTGGACAACAAATTTAATATTCTATTGGCATTCTTCGTCTTATCTCTCTCTCTCTCTCTCTCTCTCTCTCTCTCTCTCTCTCTCTCTCTCTTTACCTCACATTCTCTAGTCATGTCCAATCCCCACACACCTCGGTCTAGAGGTGCACGGAGATCAGAACCACCGGGTTATAATCTCGTCTTTATTGGTCAATACCTATATTTGTGGGTACAAGAAATCTAGACACCCACGTCTACATGATACTGCATGTAGTGGACAAAATCCCTTTGCCTCTTCTCTAGCTGTAGCACTTCACTTCATCTTAACATCTTTTCACAGTAGATCTTTTCACTGTTCGTCTAACTCTAAACCCTAAACCGTAAGTAATTCTTGCGTGGACTCGATC
Source organism: Adiantum capillus-veneris (assembly GCF_014529385.1). Lineage (NCBI taxonomy): Eukaryota > Viridiplantae > Streptophyta > Polypodiopsida > Polypodiales > Pteridaceae > Adiantum > Adiantum capillus-veneris. The sequence continues at coordinate 137,856,208 of NC_140945.1, forward strand.
TAACGTAAATAAGCGTAAATCTAAATAAACGTAAATCTAACTAAAAATAAAGCTAAATCTAATTTAACGTAAGTCTAGTGACTAGAGGTTGTCTAGATGGTCATTGTGTCGGGGATGTAGTGACTCTTGCCGCCCTGAAGATCCACCTTCTTCCCTATCTTCTGAAGACATTTCACCAGTACTTTTGGATCGACGGAGCCCACCATGAGTGAAGGCAGCAATACCCTATATTCCATTGAGGGCTGTCTTCACCCGCTTCATGCAGGCATCGCAGTCTATGGAGACCCGCATCTAATCTAATATAACGTAAATCTAAATCTAGCTTAAATAAACGTAAATCTAGTTAAAAATAAACCTAAATCTAATTTAATGTAAGTCTACATATAACCTAATCTTTAACGTCTTTTAAGATAGTTTCCTACGACGTTATAACTCTCTTCTTCCTGTGTGTATGCGTGTGTGTGGATGTGTGTGCCAATAAAAAGAGATAAATGGTATAACCTTTCTATCACCCATGCCAAGTATGATAGATTGATTATGCCATTTCTCTCTTGAATAATAGGTCTTCAGTTCAACTCCTCGTCGGCTAGATCTTTAGGTCTTTTAATTTTAATTAGTTTCCTACGACGCTCCCTTAGTTTCTCTTTCTTTCTCTCTCAATGTGTGTGCGTTTTTTTGGATCGTATGCATGTTTTCTTTCTCTTTTCCTCTCTCAATGTGTGCGTTTTTTGTTTATGCATGTTCTCTCTCTCTTTTCCTCTCTCAATGCGTGCGTTTTTTGTTTATGCATGCTCTCTCTCTCTCTCTTTTTCTCTCTCAATGTGTGTGTGCATTCTTTGTTTATGTATGTGTGTGCGTTTTTGCACTCTCTCTCGCTCTCTCTCTCTCTCTCTCTCTCTCAAAAACACTATGTGTGTGTGTGTATGTGTGTGTGTGTGAGAGAGAGAGAGGGAGAGAGAAAGAGGGGAAGGGAACATGAGAATGAGGAGAGGGAAGGAGCATACCTGGCTCTCCTTCCTCTCCTCGTGTGTGTGTGTGTGTGTGTGTGTGTGTGTAAAAGAAAAAGAGAGAGAGAGAGAGAGAGAGAGAGTGAGGGAGAGCGTTACCTGCTCTTTGCTTGAGGGCGCCGAAAAACTCAGATCTGAGATCTGAGTTTTTGGGCGCGCTCGGTTATTTTTTTTACCCAGCTGGCGTCGCTATGAGCGTCGCTATAAGCGTCGCTATGAGCGTCGCAAATTTCTTTGTAAATTTGCGACGCTCATAGCGACGCTTATAGCGACGCTCATAGCGACGCCGGGAATTTTTTTTTTTGAGCGTCGCTGTGTGAGCGTCGCTAATATGAAGAGCCTCTTGTAGTGAGGTAAAAGAAAATAAAAAACAATAAAAAAATAAGATAATAAGATTGTATTTTAAATTTATTTCTTTTTGACAAGCTAGGATGAGGTTCATCTCCAATAAACATGCGTGAATTGAGACGAGTATTTTTACTTAGTGTGGGAACCCACTCAGAAAGATCTCCGCAATTATATATATGTATATGTATATGTGTATATATATATATGTATATATATATATATATATATATATATATATAAAACAATGGTGATCTCCCAACGATGGTTATCTCTCCAATTGATGATTTCTCAGTAGCACCTGCATGCCGTAGAGTCGGTGACCACCAAATTGGAGCATCATTTGATGGCAGACATTGTCCAGGCCGACTCGACGATTCTGTGGTGGCGGAGACAACCAGTAGTAGACCACATTAGCACGCCTGGCAGCCTACTCGATTCGCTATCCCCATCTGAATGTTACAAAATCGATGGACTCAAAGAGCCAACCAGTTTTCTCTCTCTCTCTCTCTCTCTCTCTCTCTCTCTCTCTCTCTCTCTCTCTCTCTCTCTCTCTCTCTCTCTCTCTCTCTCTCTCTCTTCTCGCTTTAGCCGCCAAAACTTTATTTCTCTCTTTGTCAACTGGCGACGGCCTACACTCAGCTCGCTCTCATCCCCACACGTCACCAACTGCCATGCAGAGTCGCCAGCCCCAATCAACCCCCTTCTAATCACACACACACACACACACACACGCAATCTTTCTCTATCTGACCTCCTGGCGGGCAGTACCCGTTTCTCTCTCTCTCTTACTTTCTCTATCTCTCACTCTCTGCCAGTCATCGCCACTGTCCGCCGCCAGAGAAATTGACACTCTCTCTTTCTCTGTTTCTGTTCAGCTGCCATCTCTCTCTCCTACGGTGACGAAATCTCCCTCATCTGTGGCTGACGGCGCAGGAGCTACAGCAACCACCCATTATTTATTTCTCTCTCTCTCTACACAGTAACTCAACCCAAGATCTCTCTCAACCACTTATCCGCCCACCCGCCTACGTCCATAGCTATAAACAATTTAAGGCTCGCATGAAACCACTGGAAAGAAAGTGATAAAGCTGCTTCCATATGATCTCAGCGTCTCGTCGCTCAACCACTTCGATCTATCTGCACTAACGTCGAGCAACCCTCCCCCCAGAACTGGCATCACAATCAGCTAGAGCCGCCAACAACATCTTACGAGGGGTGGTTACCCACCACATTTGCATGCATAGCCTGAACCCGTTCTTTCTGCGTGCACAAACCAATAACCTGCAAAGTCTTATATAGCTCGTCCTCCTCATCACCTCATGACTCCACTAGCACTAGATCAGGCCAAGGGATTCTCTCGCGTGCGCTGTGGCAAACCGCCACAGCAGATCATCTGTCTCTCTTCCTCCACTATGACTGCCTACAGTCCTGGATATTGCCGAAGCTCTATAGGAGCAACCCCGACCACGTCAGCCATCCTCAGCTTTTATTTTACTTCATTTTATTTTGTATCGAAACATTGTATAGTATCCATAAAATTCTATGAGTTCCCATCCCCCTTGTAAAGCCGGTTCATATAACATTTCATTTCCCTTCTTGGATGATATACAACAATACTTTCTCAGACGATGCCCAATGTAGAGCATTCTCGAGCATTGACGTTGATGCTAATGAAGATTTGTTTTTTTCCATTCTTTTATTGTACTTTGTTTTATTTTATACCTAGCCATTTTATTAGGATCCATAATGAATGTATCAATTTGTTCTCATAGGATTTTTGCTGACGGTTAATCTATTAACGACGTAGTTGTGTCCTTCGTACAAATATGTGCTTGTATCTTTGATCGTCAACTCGGTGTCCTGTTGTGGCATCTTTTAGGCGTGGTCGCATAAACTAATTTTTTTAATTTTAAAAAAAAAAAACACACAACACGATATTGAACTGTAGCAAACCATTATTACAATTTTGTCTAGGTAGCGATAAGCTCCTCATTACTGGTTTTTGGATGATGTAGTTTCCCTTCTTGCCACATGTAGTCAACAAGGAATACATTTAAATTTTCGCACTTCTTGGCCCAAAATAAGGCAAAGAATCGTCTGATATTGCTGATAGGTCCTTTTTTTGGCTTTATAAATAGTCTAAATTATCTACATACGTACAATTTGTAAACCTTGAAAAGGGGAGACCCTTGTCGCTTCAACCAAGTGAGATACCTCGTGCTTATTGTCCAAAACCACCCCATTTTATTGTTTAATTTCAACCAATGCAAGAAGTGCATGATCTTGGTGTTGTACTATTGGTATTCTTCTTAAGATCACTCTTAGCCTAGACTCTGGTTATGACTAGGCAGACTCTGGTCACTCTTAGCGGAGACTCTGGTTACGGCTAGGCAGACCCCTACCATTCGGAGTGAGTGTCACTTGTTAATGAATCTCAACCTTGCACCCCAATTCTAATCATCAACTTACCCTACCTTCATTTCACAAATGGACCATGTTTTCTCTCGGTTATCACACGTATATTGGAACTTTATCCACAATTTTACGATACAATTTTGTTAGTCATTGTGATATATTCATGTTGTATTTAGTGTTTTACAAACATTTGTTGCTGCCAGATATCAGAACTGCTGAATAATTTCATTTTCTTTTTAAGTCGATATTCCAGTTGATTATTACGAAATCTCTCCTCACACTACAATACTGATATTTTTTGTGCTTATTTTGTGAAACTTTGAAACTCTCACCCAGCAGATGGGCTGCGTATTCTAATAAGGCATCAAAATTTCTTTCTTTACTTACTTGGACGGGTGCAGAGATGATGTTTGCATTGACTCTACTTATGCGGCCGTACATTTCACTCGTACACTCATTCTTAACAATTTTAAAGATAAATTGGATCGTAGACCTTCTAATTTTCAGTATGGTATAACAAATGATGTTTACAAGCTCAAGATTTTAAGTAGTATGAGAGTTACATTGTTAAATACATGAGGTAAAGTAGTACAAGAGCCTCATGATCACCACACATACAGGTACGTACATTTTCATATGCAAAATATTCTGAGCTCCTCATATGAGATGGGGTGCTCTTGGATATCGAGCCACAGTTTGTAAGTGCTTTGTTAGTAGAACATATTCTAATTTAGTGTCTAAAAGGTGGTAAATGTTTTGTTTTTATGCCTTGCTTGATCCATTGGTCACAAGCACACAGATTCGCCGATTTAGGCAGTGTGTAAATACTCATCTTGGTGCAGATCCGTCGATTTAGGCAGCACATTGATAAATTATAGATCCATGATTTTTAAACAATATCAAATGTAGATTCGCCAATTTAGGCAGCATTAGTGCAGATTCATCGATCTAGGCAGCACGTCTTATTGGTGTAGATTCGTCGATTTAGGCAACATCGATCACAAAATCATGCTGCAGTGGCTAGCCACCACTGCAACTGTTATGATTTTGTTACCCGGGTACATAATGAAAGTGATTTGGATTTGGACTTATATTGTGGAATTGGAATTGGATTGGGATTCGATATCTGGTGATTATTATGGCAGTGTTTATGTGATGAGACTTGACATTATGAGATTGATGATGAGTGTGACCAATGATATCCTATTTCATCAGGGTATGACATATACTGCTTATTCTAGTGGTATGGGACACTAGAATAGGTAGTATGTGGATGATGGTAGGCATAGCAATGTTGTCTAATTTTATGGATTTTTTACTATTTGATACAGATTTCTAATCATTGTTTTTGACAAGTATTGTTTGCAAATTTTTATCTTCGCAACTGAGGACATTTGCTTTCCAACGAAGAGATATGTTATGGAATTGATATTTATCCATTTATTGCAGCTCAAAGGTGGCAAAAGAATTAGCAGATAATGGATTATGCAGAAGGATATTATATTTTATGTATATTTGATTATTCAAGTGCTCTTTATGAGCTTTGGCCATTTATGACCGACCGGTCAGTTTGTACTCACAATTGACCATTTAAGAAATCTATAAAACAAATACGTGCAAGAGGAAAATGGTCACTCTTGCACGGCGGGAGATTGCACCCAGTGTCCGTCTCATTCTCCTCTCCTCTCTTCTCTTCTCTCTCGTCGTGCCAAGCGTAGCACTCCGCTCTAGGAGGTGCGCATGCGCATGTTCTCTTTCTCTCTCTCGCTCGTTATCTCTCTCTGTTCGTGTACAACATTGATTATGTGCTATGTGAGACGTGAGTTATGATGATTCGTGCATTTATTATTAGCAGCATGTTGTCTCAGGTATTGTGCAAGGTAGCCACGCATTCCGTTTGTAGCAGTTTCAGGGTCCATGTTTTGTTCCTCGCCGCTAGGGGGACAGAGGCCTTGGACTCAGCAGTTGGTTTCTCTTTCCCCCTCTGTGGTAGGACCGAGACAGAGTGGTCCCTTGACTATGTGGTGGGATGGTTGCATACACAGGTTTTAGAGTTCTCTCACCACATGGGAGAACTTGGAGTTACAGATATGATGCAGACTTTGTGGCCATTGGCCAAGTTTGCGGTGATACCCCCAGACTCCGCAGGATGTAGGCACATTGTGGTGTACTTCTTTGCTGATACGCAGTGTTTGCCTTGCTATGTATACATTCATGAGGACTCCTCGACAGAGGAGGTTGCGCTGCGTACGGCTCGCTCTGCTTGGGCTTGGGCTAGGCACTCACTGCAGTCATGCCTATCTAGAGGCCGCTCGGATGCGGATTACTCCCCATCGAAGCCTGCCTCGAAGATAGCCCGTCTTGATGCTGCGGCAGCATCTGTTCTCTCTCGCTTCCCATGAGGATCGTCTCATGGAACGTGAAGGGACTAGGTGGGCCCCAGTTTTAGAGACAGCGGGGCCGATTGCATCAGGAGCTTCAGCGTTGCCTTGTGGGAGGAGAGATTGATCTCCTTATGCTTCAAGAGCACCATCTGTGTGACAGCCGCATTCGACGTTGTGGTCAGATTTTGCGTGGACGGTATGATACCTTTTGGTGAGCTGCTTTTGGACCTGGAGGTATCCAGGTAGGGGTATGTATGACTATTGTGGACTCATTGCAGCAGGCCATTGTAGGCAGAGGGATTATTGTGCCAGGCAGGGCTCAGTGGATTACTATGCAGGTTCAGGGTGGCGAGTGATCGTGTAGAGTTTTGGTCACATATTGTTGAGTCTTTGCTGTAGTCCGATCATTAGTGTATAGGAGGGGACTTCAACATGTTGGAGGACCCTTATGACAGGATTGGTGGCAGCCATGCTACTGTGCATGGAGTCGAGTTGGTTGCTTGGGAGAGGTTTTCTATGACTTTGAGGGTCTCGGATACATGGTAGCACTCAGGTTTTGTGAGGCCCCCAGACAGTCTTGCCTTCTCTAGATCGGACCGCAGAGTGGGAGGAGTGAATCTATCGCGGATAGATCGCTTCTAGACTAGTGACCACTTCTGTGACTTGGGGGGTTCAGTGGGAATCCTGGCAGGGACTTCCTTCTCGGACCATGCACCAGTGATCCTCATAGTGGCAGACAAGCACAGGAGTGGGAGCACGATGCTCCGCATCCCAGAGAGGGTCTTGTTGGACTTAGCACTCAGAGAGAGGGTAGAGGCTCTCTGGACAGAGGGTATGGACAGACAGGATTCACCTGTAGACAGAGTGGCCATAGGCCTAGCTCAGCTTAGCCACTTTTTTCTTCAGGAGTCTCTGGCTTGGCGGGCTGCAGCGAGAGAGGCGGAGCAGCATCTCAAACAGGGCATTGCTTCATTGCAGAGGATGCAGGAGCAGCATCCAGACAGTCCATGGTTGGAGGAGCAGCTACAGCAGGCTTGACAGGAGCTTGCTAGCATAGGGGAGAGGAGTCATGAGTTTTCCTTCCACCGACAAGCATCTCAGTGGACTCAGGTGGGTGACAGAGTGACTGGTGCTTTTTTTGAGACAGTGGGGCCTCGGCATTCGCATGCCAAGGTTAGTCAGTTGAGGAGGCCCGATGGGTCAGTTGCTTGTGAGCCCAAGGATATGCATGGAGTCGCTACTGACTTCTACCATGAGTTATCGTCAGTTAAGCCTCAGTCAGAGCGGCAGGATGCATGCAGAGAGCAGGTTTGGGCAGAGATGCCATGTCTTGTGATAGAGAAGATGCACCAAAGGCTAGAGATGCCACTTCAGCTTGAGGAGATGCACACAACTCTGAGGGCCCTTCCTCGTGGTAGCTGTCCTGGTGAGGATGGGTTGACTCCCAGCTTTTTCTTGGAGTACTGGGACCTGCTTGGCCCAGATCTTTGTAGTGATTTTCAATACATTTTGCACACAGGAGTGATGCCTGACAGCATGAGTGAGGGACTATTCTACCTCATTCCCAAGGAGGGTGGATCCTTGGATGAGATTCGTCAGTGGCGCCCCATCACCATCCTCAACTCAGCCTACAAAATTCTTACCAAGGCTCTGAGTTTGAGGATTCAGCCACTTCTAGAGAGCCTTATACATGGGACTCAGACACGTTTTGTCAAGGAACGCAGTATCCTTGACAACATCTTTACTTTCTGGGAGGCTTCTACCCTGGCACGGCTCCGTGGTGAGGACCTTGTGATTATTCTTCTCGATTTTGAGAAGGCCTACGACCGAGTTGACTGGGACTTTCTAGAGGGAACTCTTCGCAGGATGGGCTTCTCAGATGCTTGGATCAGAGGGGTTTCAGCTTTGTACAGACAAGCTCGCAGTCAGGTGCTTTTGGCAAGGGGGAGAGGTGTGCGCTTCATGCTCACATGCTGGGTCAGACAAGGCTGCCCTCTTGCCCCCTTTCTCTTTCTGTTCTATGCGGAGGCGATGATCAGATTTTTGGTGTCACAGCAGGTTGGTCTTCGGGGCTTAGCACTCCCTATTTGGGGAGAGGAGTTACTGGACGCTGAGTTTGCCGATGACTCAGCCTTGTACTTAGATGGCCAGGAGGCCAATCTTCACAGATGTGAGCAGGCTTTGGAGACCTTCTATTGTGCATCGGGCGCACTAATCAACTGGAGAAAGACAGTGGCTTTCTCAGTTGGTAGTGATCCTATGCCAGATTGGATGCCAGGAGAGGGTTTCAGGTGGATTCCCCTAGGGACTGCAGTTCGATACTTGGGTTGTCAGGTTGGTTTGTACTTGTCTCCCGAGAAGCAAATTGCTCCTCTTCTCCTGTCTATCAGGAGAAAGGTGTTACATTGGAGCTCAGCCCGGATGTCGCTGGCTGGTAGAGTAGTAGTTGCCAACCAGGTGGCTGTTGGAGACTATGTGGTACATCACCTCCTGCTAGATCTTATCGAGTTCTTGTATCAGCCAGGTAGAGAGGCTGATCAGGAACTTCCTTTGGTCAGGACGTGACACTCAGATGGCCCGAGCCAAGGTGACTTGGTCGGTCATCACGCTTCCTTGTTCTCAGGGAGGGCTTGGGATCATTGATCCAGCACAGGAGAGCACATCCCTTCTAGGGAATTTTATAGTCAGAGGACTTCTTCCAGGTGAGGAGACCTGGAAGGAGTTCTTGTTCCAGAGGCTTCGTGCTAGGGTGCTCAGTCAGGAGGCCCTTGGCAACCTTCGACCAGATGGATCTTTACAGAGATGCGCCGAGTTGGTTTGAGCAGGAGACTGGAGGACCGTTTTGCTGTGAGTTTGCTTCGTTCTTGGAAGCTCCTACGGCATGGCGTGGAGCAGCGATAGCCCATGTGCATGGAGGAGCGCCTATGGTAGCCCCTCGTTTGGAACCCCATGGTTAGCACTCAGAGAGGCCACTTGGTTGGTAGGCGACCTCATGTTTCCTGGGGTCCCATGGCACCAGGTCCAGTGCGCTCTCTAGGTGACTGGCTAGAGTTCATAGGTTTGTCAGAGGAGGTATAGGGTTTCCAGCTGCTGCAGGGCATGAGAGGGGAGCAGAGCATGTGTTAGGACATCTCAGAGTCAGTTCCAGCTGAGTGGCTCACGCCTCGCGAGCCAGTAGCACCCCTGTGGATGGGAGCCTTCACACGACTGGAGGTTCTCATTTCAGTTAGGGCCTGGTCAGAGACTGTCCCAGCCCTATTCTTCGAGCTTCAGGGTGGGGGATGACTACAGCGAGTTATAGTAGAGGCCCCACAGGTAGCAGAGTGCTATTTTTAGAGTATCGGAGTTGTGGGAATCTGTGGGAGGACTTGCGTCATAGACCCTGACCCAGCAGCTCTTGAGACTGGCCACTGGAGGCTTTGGGCTTGGGAGTGTTGTCCACTGGCATGAGTACAGTGTAATCCTGGTGAGTGGCTATGGAGGGACCCCTTCTCTTCTGTAGACCACCCAAGAGTCCCCTTATTTCAGTACACTGTTCGGCTTGGACGGCACATACTAGCAGCATAGACAGAGGCCCTCCCCGCTGTAGCATGTAATTGGCAGGAGAAGGGTCTCACCGTCAAGTTCTTGGCAGATTTTTTGGAGAGGTTGTGGGACTCAAGACATCCGAGGCGAGTCACCTTGTTTCAGTGGCTGGTCGCACACAGAGCCACAGCAGTAGGGAGCTGGCTAGTGCATAGTGGTCTCTCGGCCCACATGTGGAGCTTGTGACCATTTGGTGGGGAGAGTCAGCGTCACTGTCCCTTGGCCCATTAGGTGTGGCTACAAGTTCTTTGGCTGATGCCTGCTCTCTCCATGGCTTGACAGTACACTTGGGGGGCAGCGGCTTGGTCCATCCTCATAGGCCCAGCACTTCAGTTTGAGCTATCGTCCACCAGCAGGATGACAGTGATGCAGGGGGGATGTCCTACACTCTAGCCTGCTACTACATATATTACTCCACAGGAGTGGTGCAGTGAGAGAGAGGAGTGTTGTGAGATCATCAGTGGCCTGACACTTTGGTTCATCTGGCGGGCCCGCTGTTTCCGCATCTTTGAGGCTCTCCCTGTGCCACCAGCTGAGACTGTTCGTGACTTTTGGCTAGAGCTAATCCATACTCTTAGAGGATAGCTTGAGGGACTCCAGGGCAGCTCCGACCGCATGCGGGAGCACCGCGAGGCTTTCCTTTGACTTTGGTGCCCTGGGCCTTTCTACACCATAGTCCAGGGGGTGCTCAGATGGCACTACTGTCCACCTGTGTGGCTCTTCCCTCCTCCCATATCTTGATTTAGCCTCATTGTATATATGCTACTTTTTCATTGGGAGAGTCTCCCCATCATGCTTGTTGTAGCCCTATGGGCAGTTTTCATTAACTAATAGAAGGATCATTTTCTCGGGAAAATTTTTTTTGTTACTAATTGTTAATGTCTTTTAATTTGTCCGAGTCTCATAACTTGGTTCTATTGCGGGCCATGTTGGAAACCCCAAAAGAGGGAGGGGAACGGGTGTTCATCATCGATCATCAATGCCCATCTCTCCCTCACACGCACAAAGTCTCTCTCTCTCTCTCTCTCTCACACACACACACATACACACACACACACACACACACACACACTCACACACTCACACACACACCTGTGTGTCTTTTGCATCCCTAGGGCCTTTCTTTATCTTTCTTGTCAAATAATAACAATTGGAAGCAAGAAGCATGAACTTGTTATCACTTGTAGTTTCTAAGGCACACCAAAAGATTAAAAGAAGGAAGAGAGCAGAGTATTAGCAAAGATATTTGAAAGATGATGAGGGCCAAAACTCCTTATCACGTTCTGATATGTCTAAGTCTATTTAAATGAATAAATGTTTATTGACTATTATAAGGGAGCCTTATACGCTCAATGAAAATCTCCTACAAGTTGGTAGGGAAAGGTGGATCATGGATGAGGGGGGAGGGCTTTATGAGACTTGGAGGAACAACTGGATCTTGTAGCAGAGTGGATGTGTGGGTTGTGCAAAGAGAGAGAGAGAGAGAGAGAGAGAGAGATTGTGGGCACTGGGATACTAGTACATCCACAACGACAAAGAAGAGTCCTTTCTTGTAGTCCAGTATCCATCCACTCCCTCTCTCGGACTCTTAGACTCTTAGTCTCTTTATTCAATTGTCAAGTTTTGGCTATCGTTTACAAGTCATGAGTTACAACATTTCTCTAGAGACTCATAATATATGTGAATCTATGCACATTGCAATCTAAGACAGATCGTGCCTTGATTGAAGCTCACGATCAGCAAATTAAACATGTGGATATGAATACATTACCCACTAAGGGAGAGGCAATGGTAGTTTCCTAGTCTATATTCAATGTGGTACTATCATTTTCTTCTAAACTACTAGCAACAATGCAATCTTTTTGGGTACATCAATTTCATCTTTGACTAGCTAGGAAGGTACTGTAGTTGCATGTTGTAGTTGATTACTTTCTTAGACTCAATATTTTCCTCATGATGGTACTAACAATAATGAGGGATTGATATGTTGAATATCAAGCATGTGGTGGTGTTTTCATAGGCTATTCAATATAACATCAAGATACATCTTCCTTGCTTTCTAGCCTAGCCAACAATCAGAGAATGCAAGGGGTTGCCATTGCTTGTTGCACTACTCTAGGATAAGTTGGGAATGAATATTATTGAGGTTCCTTTGGAGCCTCATCTATAAAAAAAAATTCTTGCTAGAGTGGATTTTTATTGTAATGATGATATTTTAAAAAATATTGCAATGTTATCTAGATAGAGAAAATTTACTGTAACCATCAAGAGAAACATGCATAGACTCATCCATGGTTGTTTATTATGAGCATACCATTATTTTCTATTTAGAGAACAATCCATTTCATATGTGTGCCTTAAATCCCATGTGGGAAGCCTAATGAGTAGGTGGCTAGTATCATTTGTTTTGAGGCTGAGATTTGTATCACTTTACAAGGGAAATGATGTCCATCTTTTCACAAATTACATTGAAAATCGATTGGTTTATTTTAATTTAGTGTTCATTATATTTGTTGCTTTTCATGGTTTGTTCTCTTAACAGCTATTGCAAATGAAAACACACTACAATCTATACTTTTGTTCATTTGTACTCCAACATGTTATTTTTGCAAAAACATGTGCTTCTAGAATTGTTATGTTACTTGCATACATAAAATAGCGGGTCATTACATTCCATACAAAATCCGTATGAGGGGTAATGTCTCATTGCGAGAATGTCCGTATGTTGTCTGTATGTAGGGTGTAGGTTAGCATGTAAGATACCATACATAGGGGGGTTTCTCTAATTTTGATGCACGTAGGTGACATCCCCCCATTACTAATAGTGAATCCCCCAAGTTTTGTAGCCCTTTTGGCCTATAAACCTGTAAGGTTGCTACTTTCGAATTTCACACAAGTTCTATTAAATGCATTTGAATTTTTCAACCATCACTCATCATTTAAGATAATTGAGTTCACATTATGAACCGTAGGCTGAGAAAACATAGAATTTAAAATTTACGCTACAAAAATCTGACATGTTTAGCTATACAAAATAGTGACTACCTTATTGCAATACCTATTTATTGATTGTAGAATTTTCTCTTGATACTGTAAAGTTAGTCTAAGACTGTAAAGTTTAACTTGAGAATGTAAAGTAAATTATCATTAAGGAAATAAATAAAATAATTATAAAGTCAAAAAAAGATACACATGGACGACACATGAAGGCATATGGATGCACTTGGACTCACATAGGAGGGGACAAAGTGGGACACAGAGTCACATGGAAAGGAGAGGTTAGTCTTGACTAATCTTAATGAGGGGGCTTGTGTGGCCTTATATCTTGATAATGAGGACAAATTGGTCAAGATGAGGAGTACCAGAAGGGGACCAAAAATGCGGGTATGAATTTTAGGAGAAAAAAATTAAAAAAATTATTTTTTTTTGAAAAAAGTTGGACTTTCGTTTTTGGCTATAAATAGAGAATCCATTCTCACCCTTTAGACATAGAGATTGCCTCTATAACAATCACGAAGTGCTGTCACTTCTCTTCAAGAGAGAAGGCGTCCACAAACCACTAAGACAACAAAAACTCTAGTGGATTAGTAAGGTACGTATTAATTAAGAATTCAATTAGATTTAGAAATGGTGTGTGTATTCTCTCGTACTCTAATCTCTCTAATGGATTAGTAAGATTCAATAAGCTTTAGGAAGGATGTGTGTGTGTTATATCTTACTCGAATCTCTCTAGTGGATTACTAAGAACCAATTAGCTTTAGAAAGGATGTGTGTATGTTCTCTCGTACACTAATCTCTCTTATGGATTAATAAAGTCTAACTAGCTTTAGAAAAGGACGTGTGTGTGTTCTCTTTTACTCAAATTTCTCTAGTACATTAGTACGATTCAAATAGTTTTAGAAAGGATGTGTGTATGTTCTCTCCTACTCTACTCTGACAATCAAGACATGTGATCAAACATAAAAACAATCCAGTGCCAGACCATCACCCAACTAAAAGACGCTTTCACAGAGATAAATTGTCATAAAGGATATCCGTAAGGCCAAAGGCTACACCGACGGCATGGAAAGGTGCCCCACACCATCTACAAGCTTAGGTAATCAAGCTTAAGTGAGATCATTGTGTTAAGTCATCTCTAAGAGAAAAAATCAACTTCAGAGTCCAAAGTACGAAACAAGGAATTTCCAAGCTAAACTAATGAATTTCAAATTTGAACCAGAGCTGAACGGGCTTAGGGGACTTGCACAGATCTTCCCCATGGAAGCCAAAAATTTTCATCCCAGACATCATACACATACGATGTCTGGTGGGCCTTTTACACATGCAAATGGTAAATTTTCAACACCAGCCTCTTTATCATGTTCATTATAGCTCACAGACAAAGTTTCATACAAATTAGACCACATAAAGTCACCATTTGGTCAAAAACCGCCAAGTTGGAGTCCTCAAGAAAAATGTGGTCTTATCCATAGGAAGAATTCTCCAAACTCATGGAAACTTGACACAAGCATGCACATAACATGAAAATCCTACCTCAGTGCTCACATTTAAATTTCTCAAGAATAGAGATCATACGTGTATGATGTCTAGACGTGTTAGATTGAGAATTTGACAGCATTTTGATTATCCATAATTAATTATCATGTCATATATAGCCTCTACACCAAATTTGGGCATGATTGGGCATGTTTGGGTCATTATACATCTCATTTTTCAAATTCAAGTGCCACAAACATCTTTTATGGCATTAGGCACATGAGTACTTGTCCAAATTCAATTCTGAACACATCAAAGTGTTTCACACATCATGAGCAAGCTATACATCAAGTCTGAGCCAAAAAAGTCAACCTAGATATTATATGTGTATGGTGTCTAGACCCCTTAATTTGACATGTTGCAGTGTTCTTGAAATCTCCATTGTCTTTATCACATCTGTATTAACTTGCCAGCAAATTTTCATCATATTTAGATATCATTTGACCTATTTATACCCATATGGTAGAAATCTAAATGTACAAATCCCATTCTTGGCTTTTGACATCCATTACCAAGCTCAATTTCAATCTCGATGCTATAGGCACCATACACATGCTATGAACATCCTATCATATGAGTTTCAAGCTATTTGGATACAAAAGACATCATACGCATATGATGTCCCAAAGTGTCAAATTGGAAATGTGAAGTGGTTTTGACCTATCCAATGCTCTTATCATATGCTCATGAGTCCATGAGTCCATGCACCAAGCTTCAAGCCAATTGGACCTCATATACCCCAATTCTAGCCATTCTACCATTTTAGAGTTGAAAAAGAGATTACAAGCCAAAATCTTGCTCATTACATGTTCAAATCCAATTATACGCACATATATGTGATGTACATGCTATGAGCAATGCATATGTCAAATCTCACCTCATTCACATCTCATAGACATCATACATGTATGATGTCTCACAGCATAATTCAAGCACAAAATGCACTTTCGTCAACTTGCATAGCATCCTTAGGCCCTAATTAGCTTGCGATTCAATTTTGAAATCATTTCGATAGCTAGAAACTGATGAATTGCTAGAATTGGTAAAAGATGCTAACTTGTGGATTGGGAGTGCATGCAGGATCAATGGAAGCCGGTAAATCACCATAAATAAGAAAAAGATTGCCTTGAAAGATATCATTGCATCAACAGAGCCCTTCACAATTCTTAATGAAACATTGAAGCCAACAAAAGCACAGATGGATGAAACAACTGTAGAAGCGGAGGACATAAATGTGTACTGAGAGGGACCTTTTGAGATCCACAAGGGAATACATTGGATGTACCAATGATTCCAAGGAAATTCATTGAATATGCAAATAAACAAGGCATCAGCAATCACCTAGAAAGGGTGAATCTACATGGATAATTTAGATATGTGCCAGCAGGTGTTGATTTTCAAAGAGTCTATGAGCTAACCACTACAATCAACAAAGATGCAAAACATTAGAAAATTTCGGAGGTCATTTGGAGGGCCTTGTAAGAAATTGTATTTCTCTCTCTAGAAACTTTTTTTAAAATGCACTTGCACCTTGTGAGTACGTCCAAAAGAACAACCAGACACTTTAAAAAGTAGATTTATGTTCCCAATCGTCCTTGAAAACGGTCACTTTTTTATTTAATGTGAGCGTCTTTTTCAGGAGGCAGGTGCGGCGCATTCAAGGCAGCTTACGTCATCACTGAAAGTTGAAAAGTCACAAACTATCAAATAGTGATAGATTTTGAGGCTTTTAACACCACCAATGCGTCCGGAACGCCAAAATACCCTAAAAACAAATGTCTACTTGTCTCATTCCGACATCCGGAGAGGCAAAAAATGTCAAAAAACCCCAAAAAATTGGCTTTTTACTTAAGGCGCGTGAGGAGGCATTCTAAACTGCTAGAATGTCCCTCTGCGCGCCATTAGTACAAAGCTCCTTTTAGTGATTTTTGGAAAATTATCTATCAAGAAAGCCTACCCATGTTTCTCTATTGCACTTTTGCACCATGCTCTCTCTCTCTCTCTCTCTCTCTCTCTCTCTCTCTCTCTCTTTCTCCCTCTCCCTCTCCCTCTCCATCTCCTTTCTATAGCTTAGCATATTTAAAGAGATAGAGAGTGAGAGACTCCCATTACTAACGATGCGCGTGGAGCATGTTTTGACCTCAAAAAACACCTCCTCGCGCCGTTAGTATAAGGTAACAGAAAGACTCTCTCTCTCTCTCTTTCCCCTGCCTTACTTCCTCTCTCTATAACACTCACATATACACACATAAACACATACACTGGTGGATGCACAGTACTAAAGGCGCACATAGAGACATGCACACCGGTTGTGCCTCTCTACGCGTGCCTATAGTATAGAGAGAGAGAGAGAGAGAGAGAGAGGCTCTTTGTGTTTATGTGTGTGTGTGTGTGTGTGTGTATGTTATATTTGTGTGTCTGTGTGTTTGTGTGTGTGTGTGTGTGTGTGTGTGTGGGTTTGTGTGTGTGTATGTTATATTTGTGTCTCTGTGTGTTTGTGTGTTTGTATGTTATATTTGTGTGTGTGTCTGTGTGTGTGTGTGTGGGTTTGTGTGTGTGTATGTTATATTTGTGTCTCTGTGTGTGTGTGTCTGTGTGAGTGTGTGTGTCTGTGTGTGTGTGTGTATGTTATATTTGTGTCTCTGTGTGTGTGTGTCTGTGTGAGTGTGTGTGTCTGTGTGTGTGTGTGGGTTTGTGTGTGTGTATGTTATATTTGTGTCTGTGTGTGTGTGTGTATGTTATATTTGTGTCTCTGTGTGTTTGTGTGTATGTTATATTTGTCTGTGTGTGTGTGTGTGTGTGTGTGTGTGTGTGATCAAGATGCACTTTGTAGAATTGTAACAATGGGTGTGCGTGCTCACTCTTATAGACCCGAAATTATGATCTCTAAGGCTAAGATGATGAAGAAAACACCTATATGATAGATGGAGGCCTTTTTAGAGATTTTTTGACATTTTCCTCTCAAAAAGCTCTCTAAAAGAGTAAAAAAGGGGCTTTTTACTAACGGCGCGCGATGAGGCATTCCAAAATTTTGGAATGCCCCCTCCCGCACCGTTAGTAAAATGTTCTTTTAGGGGTTTTTGACATTCTTTGCCTGTCGGAGCTAGGCAATTGGACATTCATTTCTAGGATATTTGGGCGTTCCGGACGCATTGACAATATCAAAAGTTTCAAAATATTCCACCACTTCATAGTTTTGTAACTTTTTGAATTCTAGTGATGACGTAAGCCGTATCAAATGCACCGCATCTACCTTCTGAAAAAGGTGCTCGCATTAAATGAAAGAGAGTGATCGTCTTCAAGGACCACTAGATTATTAAATGAGGAGAGGGACACCTTTTATATTTTTGTTAATATCAATCTATTTTTCTACGTAACGTAGGCTCTTCTCTCATTGGAGGAGCTTATTTTCCTCTCTCTTCCAAAAGGCCCTCCAAAAGACCTCCGCAATCTCCTAATGGCATTCATCACTACACTTACATGGGAAAATAAAGAAGTGACAATTACACCTCAGCTCATTGCAGATTCTTTGGGATTACACAATGATGGCAGCTCAGTTAGAGAAAGAAGAGATGCAATGGAGGTGTACTCTCAGAAGAAAACCAACCCAAATTTTGACGACATGGTGGATCCAAGAGCCATCTGAATTTGCAAACTATACAACCAGTCCTATCATATTTGCAACAAGAGTCCACATAAGTACACTGCACTGCCTCATGCCATTGCCACCACCTTCACTTGGGCACTGAGAAGCAGTGTGCCAAAAGATGTGAATTATGCTCAATATATACATGAACATGTAGTGGGCTTGGGAATTGATAAGTTCAAATACATTGATGGAGCGAGATTATTAACCCAAATTGCATATGAATCTATTGGAGCAAGAGGACAATGGCCAGAACCACCAAATCAGAATGAGTGGCTAAGTCTTAAAAGATGCGGAAGATGAACCACTAGTGGCACCGC
The DNA here is from genome assembly GCF_014529385.1 of Adiantum capillus-veneris. Taxonomy (NCBI): domain Eukaryota; kingdom Viridiplantae; phylum Streptophyta; class Polypodiopsida; order Polypodiales; family Pteridaceae; genus Adiantum; species Adiantum capillus-veneris. The sequence goes on from NC_140945.1 coordinate 137,874,449, forward strand.
CCAGTCTCAACAAGGCTCTGAAGAAAGCTATAGACAATGCCATAACAAAAATTTGAAGAGCCGTTGAAGAAGAAAGGAAAGATGGTAATACCCAGGGAAGAGAAGCCAAAAGAGATCACAAGCCAAAAGGCGGCCCACATCAAGAGACTCATTGAGAAATTCAAGGCTGAACAAGCACTAAAGGTTGATTTTGAGGAGTATAAGGTGCTAGACCCTTAGAAAATGGGCAGTACTTCCTCTCGGCCCATAGAGGATCAATTTGATCATTATATTCGTGCAGATGAAGAGTCCAAGAGGGTGATAGACCATCAAAATATGGAGCCTTTCATGGTTGAGGAAGTTCATGATATTAAGAGGAAGCTTCAAGAGCAACCTAAAGCATAGGGAGAAGAGGAAAAAGAGTCCACTGAGGAGGGAGGAAGTACAACACCACAAGCATCTCCCCAAAAATACACTCAACAACCTCCAAGCCCAAAACCCTCAACATTCCAACAAAAGGATTTTCCAAAGAAGAAATCAAAGGCTAAGAGATGCACCTAAGACAATCTTGTCAAAGTTGGATATACATTAGAGGATGCTTCTGAGGCTGTGTATGACACCTCAATCCCACGATGGGCTGCAAACAAAGACAAAAAGTTCAAAGAGAAGCAACAAGGCTAGGAGAAGATGGAGGCCTCTAGAAAACCCGCCGCAAACTCCTCAGTGGGAGTGATACTAAGCATGGACCACCAAGTCCCCCTAGCTGGACTACTACCTAGGCTAGCTACAACAAGGGTGCTAGTAGCAAATGAAGAAGATGTGAGAGTTGCTCACCAAATTCTGGATAGAATCATAACAAGGTCCCTCACTATAGTTGAGGAAAACAACATGCTCAGGATGAGAGGGGAAAATTTAATAGGAGAGCATGACAACCTCACCTAACAATCTCAAAAAACTATTCAAAGAGAAAAAAGCATAGAGAGAGAGCAAGAAGCACAAAACAAGATCTTTAAAGAACCGGAAGCAAAAAAGGGATACCTTCACCCTCTATATGATTGAGGTATCTAAGGAGATTTCCAATCTACAAAGAGGAGAAAGAGAAGAAAAAAAATGAGTTGGAGTCGTCTCGCGATGAGATAATAGGGCTTAAGGTCAAATTAAAACTCCAAGAATTGACCATAAAAAGGCTAAGAGGGACCCCGAGGGATGCAAGAGCAAGTGCAAGAAGGCTATACAAGCCTTGGAAGCTCAGACAAAAAAGTCCACATTATTACAGAAGGCTCATTAGGAGCTGAAGAGAGACTCAAGGAATAGCAACAAGAGCTCCAAAAAAAGAGAACAACTAGCTGAAGCACCAGTTGGAAATGTTGCAAGATCTGTTGGTCAATAATGTAGAAGAGGCCACAAGAAGAGATGAGCTTGTACAACAATAATTAACAGACATGAGATAGGAAGTGGAGAGAGCACGGGGCCAAGCCACAAATCCGGGTCCAAGTTAATCAGAATTCAATTCCCAACAAGAGCCTATGGATATTCCAGACAACCTATATTGGTGGAGATACCTCCATAGATTCAAGAAGAAGGGCAGGAGCTGACGGCGGAGGAGGAGGCCCGTCTCCAAACTTTAATAGAGCAAGCCATTGAAGAGAGTGCTAGAGCAACCATATAATGGGAAGAGAGGATGCTACACTCTATGGGGGTGTTAAATATGGATACAAATGTAATCAAAGAAGAATGGATGCACACATCCCTCCATTACCCTTTGCTTAAGTATGAAGTTCTCACTGAAGAGAAGAATTTAGGCACCGCTCGTTGAGGGTGAAATAAAAGATCAAGCAGTCTCCAAGAGAATAGTAGACTCATAGCCAAAGTGAAGAAAAGGTTGGCTCACAAAGTACCCGGAATACCTAGTATGTCTGGTCGATGCTCCAAGGTTTGCCAGGGATAATGTCTCTTTTTCCCCAGTACAAGGATGCATACATGGAAGGACCACGCGAGGCTTTTGGAGAAGCATCTAGCCTTCTTGAATTATGCTAAGCTTACACCATCCAAAGAAGGATAGATAATAAGTGGGAGTTACATGGTGAAAACCCTAACAAGTGCCATTAAGCTCTTCACTGGCTCTCCTAGTTTGGCATGTGTGATGCTCATGAAGATCTACAAGAAATTTTTATCCTGCATTGAGGTGTCTGTGCTGCACAAAACCACAAACTCAAGTCTATTATCAACGGGTACCACTCTCCTCAAATTGTCTTATGACCTCTCCACTTAACCCTTTCCACAATTGCTACACTACTTCTACCAAAGATTGATGTTTTAGCCTAGCTTCCACATGCAAGCTTTTGAAGAGGCTTTCTACACAATTTTTGCACATACGATAGCAATATTTTTGGACCAATGGTGACCATTGGCAACATTAGATATTAATCATACTTGAAGATGATTAATCCACTAGGGTTATACTGAGCAAAGTAACGTATTAAATACCAGACAAAGACATGGACTAGTCATATCAAGGACGACATGGACATGGAGTGGGGGAGTGTTGGCTGGAGGAACATTGAGAAGGATCACCTCATTTTTGTAATCTAATTTTGATAGATCTCAGAGATTATTGTTGATGGGAATGTGCCTTTGAAGAGGAATTTATATAAGACAAAGTTTGTAACCCTAAGGGACTTTGCTGGAATTAATCAATCTTTGCATTTACTATGTGCCATGTCCGTGTGATTGAGAGAGAGAGAGAGAGAGAGAGAGAGAGAGAGAGAGAGAGAGAGAGAGAGAGAGAGAGAGAGAGAGAGGTCTTGTCTCTTCACAATGTGTACTACGGAGAAGCCATTGCAAAGTGAACACCACTAGCAAGTTAGAAATAGCAAGGGATACGCATCAATGCCAAGCTTGCAAGTTTTTGGTTCCATCACGAGGCAAGCTCCCACGAGCTTTTGAGTGAGTTATCTTGCAAACCATTTGTTTTGTGAGTTATTCATACCAGTAGTTTCACGTTGAGAAGAGCTACATATTAGGATCATGCATGTTGAGGATTGGTGACCTATCATAGACTACCTATCTTCATACGCATTTTTTGCAACAAGTGGTTATGGGTGGGATATGGGGTCACAATCCATAGGGTAGTGACACCTAGGTAAGTAGATGATTCCCTGTGAGTTTCGAGGTGATTCAAGGACTTCTGGTCTTGATTTTTTTGTAGATTGTATTGCAGTCCCAAGCACATAGGATGTGTGGATTTGATTTCCTCAAGCAATGAGTGTCTAAGAAGGTCGAGTATCTGTTTGAAAACCATCTATTTTCTTCCACGCGTCTATGGGTTGAGATACAACCTTGGCCAAAATTTTGGTATGTTGGTTTAGTTGTCGCTATGCTAGTGATGGTCAGAAATGACATGCCATATGGGGTGGCCTCTACAACACACATAGCCTGAACCTCCCAAAACATCATCTCATGATAGGAGTAATCCTATAGGTAGGAAGGGGTACCACCTAGCATAAGTGAGGCCAGGACGCAAACATACATGACCTAGGGTAGAAAAAGTGAGATGCCCTCTAGGTAACCAACATGAAATGATGGTATAACAGATGTCCACATGTAAAAAATTCCTAATCACTAGTCATTAGTGTGTGCATGATGGAGGTATGTGACAAGGTCGGAATAGGGCACACTGACTAATTGGAGAGGTCGCACATGATGGAGCACAAGTAGGGTGATATACAAGAGATGAAACATCCTGCGATTATGGGAAATCAAAATAGAGACTAGACTCCAAAGATCAAAACAACATTGCACCCTTTATTGGCGATGATGATACTTACAAGTGGTGGTCTTGACGATTACAATCCTGGCTCTTGGCATTAGGGATGCATGATGGAATGCGAGTGCCCTATGGTGAATGGCAAGGTTGTAGTTAGTGGGACGGTTAGTTGAGGGGAAACATCAAGATGGTGCAGCCACCGACGACCTCAATCACCAACATCGAGAGCGGGCCAAAGTAGCATGGCGTTGATGCTTTCAATCCAAGCGTGCTCATGTTGCTTGGTAGGAGAGTAGTGACTACTTCATGTGCATAGAGTGGTCGTGGTTAGTAGCTCAACCATGATGTGGTGGATCATGGGGAAAATGGTGATGTTGCCAATGCTAAAATGCTCAAGCTTGCAACCAAACATGATGGAATTAGCTCTCTAGCATGGGGTGCACTACGTGCTTACTGGTGCTTAAAATGTAGAGTGCATGGAGCTAGTGTGTTCCTCCTTCACTTGTGTGTCCTCTTGTGCTTAGCAGAGGCCTCTTTATACAGGCTTGAGAGGTGTTCCTTACCTAATGGTCCTTGCAAATATCCACTGGTCACTGTAGAAGGTCTAGATGCCTCTCTAGTTGAAGAGAGATAGAGAGAGAGAGAAGGTAGAGATAGAGAGAGGAAAGAGTGGGGTGGGGAGAGTTTTTTTACAATCCACTAGCCATGGCTAGGTTATTAGGGAAGAGTGGGGGTTTGGGACATTTACAAAGGGTTTTGTTGATGGTTCGAGTGGTCGGTGTGAGGTTTAGTGCTGCTGGAATCAGTTTTTGTTGAGAGAAGCCGAGATGTTATGTGTTACCTCCTTTCAGTGCTGGGCCAGGGCATGCCTTCGGTGCCACTTCTTGTTTTGGTGTTGGCGACGCGCGAGTTAGCCGCCTTCTTTTCTTTGGCATTGATGTCATATTTTTCTTTTCTTTTTTATTGTGAGTGCGTATATGCATGCGTGCGATGCGTGTGTGCATGTATGTGTATATGTGTTGTGTGCGTGTGTATCATATATGTAAGTATACCGAGATTTTTTGGGTCTGGAACCCTCGCCAATTCGGATTTGCACTTAATGTTACTGCACTACACCTAATTTCTATATATAAAAATCTTTTCTAATCTTAACTAATCAAAAATTAAGTGTGTAAACTACAAATTTGAAAGTTTAGAAATGCATTACTTTTATGCGTGACATTTCTAATCCAATTCTAACTTCAATTTCTATAGATCAGTTTTTAGTATTGTTCAAAATACTAATTTATCTAATTGATAATAAAATTGGTGAATGAGAATTTCATCATGCATAATAAGAGTGTGATAAGTATTCTTATGTATTAACTCTCAATTAACTATGCATAAGTTAATAGTTAGATGTACTAACTAGAGAGAGTAGGTATATTTAGAAAGATTAGAGTAAGAGAGAACACACACACATCTTTTCTAAAGCTAATTGAATCTTACTAATCCATTAGACAAACATTTAAATCAAATTTGCAAGTACTTTAACTCAAAAATGCATTGATCTATTGGTGGATGGAGGTCCGGCTCACCATGCAATTCGATTTCCAAATCCTGGGGGGCAAAATTATTTGTGTTGGATTCTTTTTTTGGCATTGCAAATGTTCTAGAACTTGCATTGACTTCTACTTCCATTGTATTTCCATGCAATCTAATTCCCAAATCTTGGGCTACTAAAATATTTTTATTGGATTCTTCTTCTTGCCTTGCACATGTTCTGGAACTTCCACTGTCTTCTTCCATTGGATTACTCTTTAAATTTATCTCCAATTGTTGTAGTGGTTGACCTTCAAAAACTTGTAGATTCTTGTCATCTTCTTCAAAAAAACTTTGGTTGACATGGAGATTGATAGAATCTTTCTCACTAGGGTCACTAGATCTATGGATCCAAAGCCATAGGGTACTTTATTTATGTGCCACCCTATGGCCCTAAGGACATACGTTGTCATAGGGCCCCAAGATGCCCTTTATGAGCACTAGTAAGAAATCATCTATGCTCCATGTGGGCACCCTATGGCACGAGGGCCACAAGCTCTACATTGACATCTAGTCCACCTTCTATCATAGTTCCATAGGGTGCCCTCTATTCAAATTAGTTATCATATGGACCTAGGGCCATAGGGTGCCAATGTATAAACTCAAGGGCTATAGGTTTATGTCTATTGTAATGAGAGATCATTTGACCCTAGATACATAGGGCTCAAGTGCTTTAGGTTTCCCTCATTTAAAAAGAGAGATCATATGGCCCTAGGGTGACAATACATAATCTCAAGTGCCATAAGTTCCCTTTGTTCCACTAAGAGATCCTATGACCCTAGGGCCATTGGGATACCATGGTGCCCATGTAGGTGCCTTTGAATGGATTAAATTCTCTTGGAGAGCTGTTAGATTGATATCCTATAATTCTTTGGACACGTGATGTTAATCATGGGTTTCTCTAACAGTTAGCAGAAGCCTATAAAAACCTTTTTCATGGTCTTATGGCTATATGGATATGATTTTTATAGAATAGAGAGAACTCTATAACCTCAACATTGTAGGGTAATGTTTTCTTGTAGCACACTATGACCCTAGGGCCATAAGCTGGTCTTTGCATGTACCATTGTATGGCTCTAGGTCCATAGGGAATTTATGAAGTACTTTATACATAAAGAGAAATAATATATAGCCTTTGGGATAAGTTATATACTTTAATGAGACAAATCCTTTTACTATTTGCTTAGCATTATGTAAATCCTAAAGACAAAGGTGCCCTCTATGTTTGTTAGAAACTTATTTCCCTAAGTCCATAGGATAGACAAGGTTCCTATCAAGAAAATAATGTAATATATTTGAAGAGTATCCAATGGACCCAAGGGTAATGGGTAGACTATGTGTCCTTCTAGAGCATCTATATTGACATCCTTGGATGTGGAATCATAGGGTACAAAAAATATTTCTTATAGGTATCAAATGAGAGGAAATTATAGTCGTAAGATTTTAGAATGATTTATATATGTGCCACCCTATAGCCATAGAGCTATAGGACCTATATGGTACCTTATAGAGAACTAGGATAAATATATAGCCTTTGGGCATAGGATATATTTTGGTGATCTCACCATAACCCATTGATCTTTTTACTCAACATAACAAAGATCATAGTGCCAAAGGGTTTTGCATCTATTTTAGCTAGACAACCCTATGGACTTATTGCCATAGGGTGGCAGAGGGAAATAGGGTGCCCTTTGTATGGTTTTATGACCATAGCATGATATGCTTTGATACAAGTTTGTTGATAATAGGTTTTAGAAGAAACCCGCATTTTAGCCTATGGCCTAGTGGACATAGGATGCTCTTTGTGGATATTTTTAAGACTCTATGAAAGCCAAAAATATGCCTTTTTATGGAACTAGGACCATAAAAAAGGGATTTTTTTAAGGTTATAAAAAGAGAGAAATATAGTCTTAATATCGTAGAATGATTTATATATGTACCACCTATAGTCCTATGGCTGTAGGGAATATATGGAATACCTGCTAGAGAAAATGAAACCAATCTATAGCCTTTGGACATAGGTTACATTTTGGTCATCTTGTCACAACCCTTTGATATTTCTACTCAACATAATGTAGATCATGGTGTCGAAGGGTTCCCTTTATGTTAGTTAGAGAACCCTATGGACTTATGGCCATAGGGTGGCAAAGGTACCCTATGCTTTAACATCTTAATGTATTATAAACAAGGAGTACTCAATGGCCTCAAGATCATTGGTGAACTAGTTGTATCTATAGGGGCTCTATATTGGGACCCTATGGACCAAGGGAGAAGGGTTCCCTTTGTATGGTTTGACCATAGCATGGTATGATTTTAACATAAGAGTATGTAGTGTTAGAGAGATCCTATTTATCTTGGCTTCTTAAGTGTCACTGCGACCATCACACAACACGTCCAAATATGCCAAAAACATGTGATGCATAAACTATGCCACCTTTATGGCATTGAAAAGAGAATCAACAATAACTTTGTAGGTGCTCATTTTGAATGCTAGATAGTTTTCTAAGTTTTAAATTTCATGGTTTTTTTAATTTTAAAGTCACATGATCACAAACAATTATTTCTATATTATGAAATTCAATAACACATAAACTTTTCTCAATGTTCCTAATAACCTTGTATGTAAATTTGGTTTTCTGACAAAATCTTCAAAAAAATAGAACGTTGGAATTTTTGAAAGAATTGAAAGGGTGGCATATCTTTGACATGTTAGGAAAACATGCACAAGAAACTAATCAAGGTCAAAAAATTCAAAAGAAAGTTTTTTGAAAGTGAAAAAACATCCACAATGTTCATTAATAGGTCTAAGATTTTAACCTCAATGTATTTGGTTCTCTTTGATTTAACACCTGAAAATACAATCCAATTTACAAACATAAACAATTTTCAGACATTATACGATCATTCTTTGCAAAAAACCTTAATACAATGTTCTGATTTCTACATGTCAAGCTAAGAAACTGTACTAGTCCTAGCTTCTCTCTATAAAAAAATTCAAGATATGAATTTCAATTCTCTGCATCATCTAGAAGAAAAACGAAATCATAGTTTGGACCAGAATATTCGCACTCTATATCTTTAAATAAAATATTGTTGCGATTGAAGAACTAGATCTTCACATAATGCAAGGACAAATGCTTCATAAAACATTTGCACTTTGATACTCAATGTCTACTATCTAAGAAAGTAATTGGCATTTACAACCAATGTTGAATATATGTTTAATCTAGTTATTTGCAATACAAAGATAATCTTTTCAAATCCTTACACCATCAATTCACAATAGAAGAACTTATTTCATTAACAATAGAATATTAAACCTTAATCACAATTTAAGCAATATAAGTCCCTAATGTATATGAATCCTATGATACCAAGGCAGTAAGTTTACATATCTTCTCCCATATATTCTTCCATAAGTTTGGTCTGGTTTTTGCACACTATGACCCTGAGATATTCAACGAGATAGTAAGGCCAAAGAACAATAATGTTTTTGAAACACTTAAAGAGTCTTTAGGTGACCTAGAATAACCAACCTTTGGCCTAAAGACCACAGGGTGTCATGTGATATTTATAAGATGTGTCCAAAGAGAGCTAAGTGATTTTCATCCATGGGGTGGTTTAAGTGCCCCTGTGGAGATTTTATGTCAGCACCCTATGGCCCTAAGGCCCTAAGGCCTTAGGGTATCCCAAATGCTATTGGATAACTTATGTTTCCTTCTAGAGATTTTATGTACACACCCTATGTTCCTAAGGCTGTAGAGTAGCCCAAATGCTTATGTTCCGTATAAGAGACTATATGTAATCACCCTATATCCGTAAGATTGTAGGGTAGCCCAAATGCTTCTAGGGGACTCTATGTTAACACCCTACGGACCTAAGGCTATAGAGTAGCCCAAATGTTTATATGCCCTTTTATAGACTCTATGTAATCACACTATGTTCATAAGGTTATAGGGTATCCCATTTGCTTTTGGGAGATCCTATGGCCCTAGGGCCATAGGGTACCATGTCTATAAAGATCTCTATGATCCTCAAGTCATAGCGTTGGTGCAGCTAAAGTTGGTCCAAGCTAGGAGATGGTCTATGCCAGGCAAAGGCAGCATGTCAGTGAAGTGCCGAAGGCTAGGGAAGGTACCAAAGCCCTAGGAAGCCCAAGGATAGCGGAGGTGTATGTTCCAAATGGTTTTTGAGGCCAAAGGTGTGCTGCAAAGAGCCAAGTAGATTGGTGGCCTACTGTGTGCGAGATGTGGGTTTTTTTTTGCTATAATTTAGTGATCAGTGTGCTGTAGAAGCCGGTCCAGACGGCTTGTCAAACGGAGCCCCGGTGTGCAAGATATTGCGGTTTAAAGTTGGAGTGTGTTGCAGATCCCCGACGGGCAGGGCAGCTGGGGATAGGTGGTCCAGGTCGATGTCAGTGTATAGGTGTATAGTGCTCGAGTTGTGGAGCATGCCTACATGGGGAAATGTGCCATCTGGAATCGTTTGGGCCTTGCCAAGGTTCTAGAGAATAGCATACATCATGCGGGTCAAGCAGAAGTTGACGGCTAGTGAATCAGAGCCCTGAGCATTGAGTTACAGTGTGGAGAGAAAACGGAGCATTGGGCGGTTGAATGATTGCAGATGCATTTCCCGTTTTTTGGCGGCCTCAGACGGCGGACTCAGTTAAGTCAAAGTGCGGGAAGGGTTGCATGGCACTGGACGTACATGGTAAAGTTTCGGCATGGCTTCACGGCAGGGGGTTCCAATTGAGGAGCATATTATAAAGGCTGGGAGAAGAAGGCCAGAAAAGAGGTTTTTTTTATATAAATATGTTTGGAGGCTTTTTTGGAGCTTATGGCCATGAGCCCTGGGAATTCCACGTGGCCGGGCGTATGAGCCCACATGCACAAGATGGAGGGACGGGCTTGCAGTATATAGGTTGGGGCGAGTAAGCCTCATTGGTATCACGAGGTGAAGGGGGAGCGTGAGCTCCTTGAGGTCGTGGCTATGGCGGAAAGCACCTTCAGCGCTGCGCAGGTGGAATTGGGCCAGTTTTGGCAGAGCAGGAAGGGGGCGCAGGTGGCACGCCTGCGCATTGTGTGGAGGCGGCGTCGGCGGTGGATGTGATGACATGGCAACCCCAGTGGGGGGATGGTCCCGCGAAAATTTTTTGAGGAGGAGGAGGAGGAGGGCAATAGCGACATCGCTATTGCCTCCCCCCCTCATGTAAGGGGAAAGTCCCACATCAGCAGAGCAAAGCAAGTGAGAGTGAGAGAGTGAGATAAAAGAGCTCGCCATGTGTCGAACAGAGGCCAAACATGCTAAAAATGGGTGCTCCCCCTCTATAAAGGAGTTTTTTAAATTATTTTGGGGGGATTTTTGTCACTTCGTGAGGCTTGGGAGCCACAGGGAAAAGAGCCAAGAATGGTTTTTGTCTACAGAGGGCCAAGAGGGAGCCTCCCCCTAGGTATTTTGTGAAGCCGAGTGCGGCTATAGTGTTTTTTGAGCAGGGAGTGAGTTCCCCCCATTGAAAACGGGTGTTTTTTGTCGTGATATTTCCTCCCCCCCCCCCTCCCTTTCTCCTGCTCAGTTCTGTTGCATGTGATGCCGGGTGTGTGATGGCGTGTGCGCCCCCCGATGAGTGTGTGTGCAGAGAGAGAGAGAGAGAGAGAGAGAGAGAGAGAGAGAGAGAGAGAGAGAGTGGTATGTGTGCAAGAGTAGGCGATGATTGCAGCCGTTTTGTGGGTGCGGGTTGATTTGTGGTCTATTTGAGTGCGTGTGCGCTGCGGTGCGTCAAGTTGTGTTTGATCAAGTGTGCGATAGTGCAAATTATGTGAGTCGAAGGTGCTCACTAAGTGGATTGGGGTGGTGTGAATGCCCTGAGCTATAGAGAGGTCCTTGTGTTTGTGCCGGGCGTGTTCCCCCATTCCCCCTCTCCATTTTCTGGTGCCCCCACTAAGGAGTATGCTGATGCTCCTAGTTAAAGTCGAAGCAGTGATTTTGGTGATACCAAAGGTGCGACCTTTGAAGAGAAAATGCTGCTAGTGATGACTTGGACGGGATTTCCCATTTTCACTGGGGTTGAAGATGCGAAAACTTGGCTTGAAGATTATGGATTGTTTGTGTTGGAAAGAGGTTTATCGAGAGAAGATGGTGCGGTACAGGTGTTCCCACTCCTGGTTAATGGTAAAGCAAAGCTATGGTTTGATAGCCTTGGTGGTGAAGAAAAGGTAGATTGCGAAGCCGTGGAGGCGGCTTTTTGAAGCAGATTCGTAGCGGATGTGCAGCTAGATGAAGTAAAGAGAAAGCTAAACAGTTTGAAGCAAAGCTTGGAGGGAGATTTTCAAGCGTTCGAGTGGCAGTTCGAAGCCCTTTGGGGAAAATTAATCAAGGTAACTGCTGCAGAAAATGCCAGTTTTTTGAAATTGTGTAAGTTCATGGATTGCCTACATAAGGAAGTGCGAGATCAGGTGGAGATAGATGGTCCAATGTCGTATGAAGCGGCGGTAGCTCTAGCAAGAGGGCGAACCAAAAAGATTTTGAAGAAGCATGAGGCTAGGCAGGGTTTGCCAAATGCTATGATTCCAAAGCAGTGCGAGACGGTGGTAGCCAAGCCAAAGGTAGTACAAAGAGGAGTGCAGGTGTGAGAAGAACCAAGGGTTCTTTAGCTACAAAGAGACAAGATGGTTCCTATGCCGAAGATGCCGGCTAGAGAGGTTCCAATTGTGGAGGATGTGCAGGTGGTTCCAGAGTGGAAAAAGGAAGTGTTGCCGAGTTCGAGTGAAGCTATAGAAGCTCCATTGGAATGTGGTAAAGAGCAAAGAGTGCGGTTTGCAGACGAGGTTGAAGCGGTGAAACTAGAGGAGATTCTTGAGCTTGAAACCGAAGAGGAGACTATATCGAATGACAGTAGCTCTATGGACGCAGATACGAGTTGGGAGACTGAGTCATCCCAATCCAGGTATGATGAATTCTACCTCTTTCATGTGAGTGGAGAGGCAGTGAATATGTGCAAGGAGAAGCATGAAGTGCAAGCCGAGGTGCTTAGTGGAGACCAAATGGAGCAGTCTAGGCCTACGTGTGGTGGAGAACATGTAAAACTGGTGTGTAGTGCCATGCTAATGGCCATGTCGATGAAGGTAGCAGTAGAATATGCCATGGTTGTGCAGTAGGTGCAAAATTTTTCCAAAAGGGAGAGAATGAGGAGGATGTGATAGAGAATGAGTTTCTCTCTTCCTTGACAAAGCTTGAGGATGCAGCAGTAGAAGATCTAGAAATTGCAACGGACAAGCAGGTGGTGCTTATTGACCTTGAAGGGCCAATTGACGAGGAGGAGCTCAACGAGGCTGGAATTGAGTTCCTGACAGGTGAGAAAGGCAAAGCAAAGTCCAGGTTAAAGGTGCTTCCTATGCAGTTGGTGCCCTCTATGAGAGGTGATGCGGATTCCAAGGCAATGTCCAAGCTTTCTAAGGAGGTCTATGAGTGGTGGTTGAAGGGAATGCTAATCAAGGTAGCTGTGCAGTGTGTTGTTGAGCAGGTACACGATCTGCTAAATGAAGATCTAGCTTTACATGGATGGGAGGGCGGGTCATATGTATTAGGTAGGTCGCGAGTGTTGATTGAGCAGGGTGGTGAACACGAAGGTTCTCTATATGGTGTTCTTGAAGTTGCTTTGTTGCAAGTGGACAGTTTGCCAAGGAGTTCCTGAGTGGTAGAAGTATGTTGATGGAAGTTTGGTTATGCAGCTGGGTGTGTGTCATGGTGTGCACTATGCAAAGCTGTTGCAGGTGGATGGAAGAGACCAATGCAAAGTCTTCAATCTAGGAGGGTGATAACATGTAAATCAAGGGGTTGGGCAACCCGCATGAGCAAAGAAAGCGGGTAGCACGTGATAGTTTTGTACATATGGTGGGTGTTTTGTAGTGTACAGAGAGTATGTTTTTGGTGTGCAGTTTTTTAGTGCAATAAGGCCATGTGTGGTTGAACATAAATGTTCAACGAGGGGGTGGGCAATGATGATGCAGCTAAAGCTGGTCCAAGCTAGGAGATGGTCTATGCGAGGCAAAGGCAGCATGTGAGTGCAATGCGGAAGGCTAGGGCAGGTACCAAAGCCCTAAGCAGCCCAAGGATACCGGAGGTGTATGTTCCAAATGGTTTTTTAGGCCAAAGGTGTGCTGCAAAGAGCCAAGTAGGTTGGTGGCCTACTGTGTCCAAGATGTGGGTTTTTTGTGCTATAATGTAGTGATCAGTGTGCTCTAGAAGCCAGTCCAGACGGCTTGTCAAATGGAGCCCCGGTGTGCAAGATATTACGGTTTAAAGTTGGAGTGTGTTGCAGATCCCCGACGGGCAGGGCTGCTGGGGTCAGGTGGTCCGCGTTGATGTCATTGTATAGGTGTATAGTGCTCAAGCTGTGGAGCATGCCTGTCTTCTCGGATTGAAAATTGGAGCTCTGGATGGCAAGTTATGGCCATTAGAAGATTTTTCGGGGGCCGGTTCCGAGCTCACTTGCCTGCAGGGGGAAATGTGCCATCTCGCGTCGTTTGAGCCTCGCCAAGGTTCTAGAGAATAGCATACATCATGCAGGTCAAGCCGAAGTTGACGGCTCGTGATTTAGAGCCCTGAGCATCGAGTTACAGTGTGGAGAAAAAACGGAGCATTGGGCGGTTGAATGCAGATGCATTTCCCATTTTTTGGCGGCCTCAGACAGCGGACTCTGTAAAGTCAAAGTGCGGGAAGGGTTGCATGGCACTAGACGTACATGGTAAAGTTCAAGCATGGCTTCACGGCACGGGGTTCCAATTGAGGAGCAGATTATAAAGGCTGGGAGAAGAAGACCAGAAAAGAGGTTTTTTTTATATAAATATGTTTGGAGGCTTTTTTGGAGCTTATGGCCATGAGCCCTGGGAATGCCACGTGGCCGGGCGTATGAGCCCACATGCACAAGACGGAGAGACGGGCTTGCAGTATATAGGCTCGGGCGAGTAAGCCTCATTGGTATCACGAGGTGAAGGGGGAGCGTGAGCTCCTTGAGGTCGTGGCTATGGAGGAAAGCGCCTTCGGCGCTGCGCAGGCGGAATTGGGCCAGTTTTGGCGGAGCGGGGAGACGGCGTAGGTGGCGCACCCGTGCATTGTGTGGAGGCGGCTTCGGCGGTGGATGTGATGACGTGGAAGCCCCAGTGGGGGGATGGTCCTACGGCAAAAGTTTGAGGAGGAGGAGGAGGGCAATAGCGACATCGCTATTGCCTCCCCCCCTCATGTAAGGGGAAAGTCCCACAGCAGTAGCAGAGCAAAGTGAGTGAGAGTGAGAGAGTGAGATAAAAGAGCTCTCCATGTGTCGGAAAGAGGCCAAACATGCTAAAAATGGGTGCTCCCCCTCTATAAAGGAGTTTTTTTAATCATTTTGGGGGTCTTTTTGTCTCCTCGTGAGGCTTGGGAGCCACAGGGAAAAGAGCCAAGAATGGCTTTTGTCTACAGAGGTCCGAGAGGGTGCCTCCCTCTAGGTATTTTGTGAAGCCGAGTACGGCTATAGTGTTTTTCTAGCAGGGAGTGAGTTCCTACCATTGAAAACGGGTGTTTCTTGTCGTGCTATTTCCTCCCCCCCCCCCCCCCCCCCCCCCCCCCCCCCCCCCCTCTCCCTTTTCGTGCTCTGTTCTGTTGCATGTGATGCCGGGTGTGTGATGGCGTGTGCGCCCCCCGATGAGTGTGTGTGCAAAGAGAGAGAGAGAGAGAGAGAGAGAGAGAGAGAGAGAGAGAGAGAGAGAGAGAGAGAGAGTGGTATGTGTGCAAGAGTAGGCAATGTATGCAGCCGTTTTGTGGGTGCGGGTTGATTGGTGGTCTATTTGAGTGCGTGTACGCTGCGGTGCATCAAGTTGTGTTTGATCCTGTGTGCGATAGTGCGAATTATGTGAGTTGAAGGTGCTCACTAAGTGGATTGGGGTGCTGTGAATGCCCTGAGCTATAGAGAGGCCCTTGTGTTTGTGCCGGGCGTGTTCCCCCATTCCCCCTCTCTAGCGTGTTCTTCCCAAACCTCATATGATAACTTAACTTTAAAGTATTACATAATATATCTTATGACCATATATATATGTAGAATTCTATTTTCCACAAAGTGTCCATATAATATCATACACTTAAGTCTATTTCACTTATTGTGAAAAAAGTCAAACTCACAAGTTCACATTTCTTCAAAGAAAATAAATTGAGAAAAATAACAAACCAAAACTTAATGTTTTTAACATCATGGTCGGATTTGAGATGGGACAAATAAAATAGAATGATAAAAATAATAATCTAATTGGTTAGTAATGTAATTTCATGGGTGGCTAGCTTAACCTGTTTCTTGTAGAATTTTTAGAATGGCATCAGCACTTGCATCCAATGGTTCTTCAATTTCTTCTTCGTCTGAATCCTTGACATTGACTTTCTCTGTGGTATCCACATCTGCCCATCTTCTAAGATCAAGGTCAACTTCCACTATGGAATAGCAAGGAGCTTCCAATTGCATCATTTGATCACTAGTACATGCAGCTGATATCACATTTCTCTCTTGTTGTAGTGCCTCTTTAGTCCCATAGCCTAATTAGAAGATGTCTATTACTTGATCATCTTTTTTGACACAAATGCATTTGATTGCACGATGCACAAAAAAATATTTGGCCGTGGTCACAGCATCATACTCATTGTTTGTTGATGTAGAGAGTATGCATTGGCTCCAACAGTGACTCTTTAATACTAGAATAGTTTGGTGTATTGCTCTCCTTGACTGAAGAATGCCCAAAACCCAAAAATTACTTCACAAAGATCACATGTTTGGGCGTTCTCTGATCCCATTAAGGAGCTCAAAGGTAGAACATGCATTTCATACCATTTAGCTTTTTCAGACATTGCCTTCTTTAGGGAAGCAGCATGCTGATACTTGACTAAGCCAGTAATTAAAAACTATGATGGTGGTTAATGTGCTACCCCACATACTCCATCAATTAATTTACCATATTGGGTAACACTCCAACCACTAGATGTAAGACTTTTGTGTGTTGTATCTATGAGACAAACACCAACTCAAATTGTAGAGCTATTATCAGTGCAGAGAAACTCGGTGCCTTCCAAATTCTTTCCAACACACTTGATTATCCATGGTAAACTGAATTGCAAACTAGAAGTTTCATTCCTTTGTGCAATGATTCACTCCATATATCCCCTAGTGATCTTAGGAATTGGCTCTTTCTCCTTTGCTTTTTGTACTAGGAGATTTAGCGATTCTGTACAGCTTGTAAAGAGAAACTTGTAGATCTCATCCGTAATGTTATAATGAGAATTACATTCATTCCATGAAGTAGCTGCTATTGTTGGTGGATATAGCTCTTTAAATTCCATCAACACTTGAGGTTCAAAAACCCTTACTTTGGGTTTGCACGTGCATTGAGGTTGAGCATGCCTGCTTGATGTGGTTGCTTCACTAAGCAGATCTTCTCTTCTATCAGCTCTCATTGTAGCAATTTGACATCATTATCTTCTAAACCATTTAGGCATCTAAATGTTGTTATGCTTGGTTGTCGCCCATGAGTAGTTGATGTTTGATGCTTCTCTAAGATGTTTATCCATTGATCATAGATTTAATCATTATACATGACCATGTGTGCTTCTTTGTTGGAAAATGATTTATGGCTCAGCGTGATGTTTGCCACATTTACAAAGGCCTTCAAAGTAAAGAAAAGAAATTTAACTTTACTTCAAGACACATTTGTAACAAAACAAGCATAGGAACATGGAACTTACATCCCAATGTGCTGGACTTGGATGACTGACAGGAACTCCTGCCTTGGGTTTTTTTGGACTAGAATATGCAAGCCAATGACTACGACCATGCTTCAAGGCATCCACATAAGGTTGGTGCTTCATTGCTGTCATTCTCTCCATGTTCTCCATTTTGGATATTCGTATAGCAACCTCCTCGGGAGTTTCTACCACTATCCTTGCAGTTCTAAACTTGTAGAACTCATTTCTCGAAGCATACTTAGTGTTGTTGTTATGCAAAAAATCTCTAGACGCTATGATGCAATGCTGACCACATAGAATCCAGTAGTGGTATGTTGATAGCTTGTCTCCATGCACTTCAGCTGTTTGTAAGGGAATTTTTGTAATTGGGTTATACTACATCAAGTCTGCTGCATTGGAGATTGACCCAGAGTGCTTACAAATTTCCTCAAGAGGTATTTCACATACATCTCTGACAATGGTCTGCATTTATAGCCATCGGGTGCAAGGTTGCATTGCTCAACTTGGATCAGTTGGGGGAATTTCACACCAAATTTAAAATAGTGTTTAATTCCAACGTATCCATCTAGCCCACTCTTAGAAGTTTTGGCAACTTCTTTATCAAGATCTTTTTCTTTGGGTTGTATAATAGATTCCAACATAGCTAAGGATACTAAATCCACCACCTCTCCCACCACTGAGGAGGTTTCAACTGCTAGGGTTGCAAGTCCAGTAGAATCTTCTGCTTCTTGAGTCTGTAAGGGTATAATTGAAAGATTTTGTTCGGCCACATTTCTACTTATTTCTCCAAGTGAGGAAGTCTGACTCTCCTTGAGAGTCTTAGCTTGACTTGCTTTACATGTGTCTTCATTCTTATGATTCTTATTCTTCTTTGTGTTGCTCAATTTACCTAAATATTGACTGACTTTCTTAAAGCCCTCAATATATAAGTCTATGAAGTTCTCAATTGGAGTGTCGTCTTGAAGCTCCACCCACCCTGCTTGTGCCATTGTCACTTCGTCATAATCAACCTTCACCAAGTTTTGAGCAAAGGCCACAGGCTCCAACAAGTAGGAGTCACCATTGAGTAGCTTTACTCCAAGGCATGGAGGCATTTCAAGATCTGAACAATATTTCTTAATATACTTAATAACACCACAATCTTTGAAGAGCAATTGCTCTTTATCTCGAAACAACAAGTGGAATTTCTCATCACTTCCACCATTTGGCAAGTGAAAGTATAGATACCAAGAACTTGATGTTGAGTATGTTGCATCAACTGAATTTGATATTCTCTTCTGAGACATTTTTTGTAAAAAGAATGACATATATTTAGACAAGATGGATATTAATACATCCATAAGGACCTAGGGCCATAAAGTCCCCTCTATGTTAAACCACGTTGTCCTAGGTCCAAAGGGTGCCAACAAAATGGCTCTACAAGTGTACCTAGGCCACCTTATGGTACTAGGATCACAAGTTCCCTTATGACATTAGAGGAACCTTGTGGCCCTAGGGCCATAGGGGTCCAAATTAGTATCCCTTGAATGACCTAAATTCATTTTTAGAGCCTCTACACCAACACCCTATGGCCCAAGGTCCATAGGGTGCCCTCTAATCGAATCCAAGTTCTTATGTCCATGGCGTCCATTTGGGTGCACTTGAGTGGTCAAAATGACTTTAGAGTTTCTACAATTGCCACAAGGTGCACTCTAATCTAATGAGAGTTTATGTATACATGGTTCCCATGTAGCTGTCATTGAGTGGCATAAATGTCCCTTTTTGACCTTGTACACCATCACATTGTAAACTACCTCACATTCTCTAGCCATGCTTGATCCCCACACACCTCGGTCTAGAGGTGCATAGAGGTCAGGATCACTGGGTTATAATCTTGTCTTTATTGGTCAATGCCTATTTTCATGGGTGTCACATAAGTGCACCCCCATGTCTACATGATAATGCATGTAGTTGGAAAAACCCCTTTGACTTCTGGTTTATTTCTAAGTTGTGACCTCTGTTGTAAGCTTGAACTACTTAATCTATAGTATTTGGACCCTAGGTCCATAGG
Source organism: Adiantum capillus-veneris (assembly GCF_014529385.1). Classification (NCBI taxonomy): domain Eukaryota; kingdom Viridiplantae; phylum Streptophyta; class Polypodiopsida; order Polypodiales; family Pteridaceae; genus Adiantum; species Adiantum capillus-veneris. The sequence goes on from NC_140945.1 coordinate 137,893,582, forward strand.
GTTCCCTCTAATCAAATCAAAGCTCATAAGTTCATGGTTCATTTTGGTGCTCTTGAGTGGCTTGAATACCCTTTAGAGATTCCACATTGGTATGTACCTAGGGCCACATTGTGCACTCCCATCTAATGAACCCCTTTGCCTTTGGGTTTCTTTTTAAGATGTGTCCTCTTTCGTAAGCCTAGACATACTAATCTATAGTCACTGGGTCCTAAGTACATAGGGTTCCCTCTAATCTAATTAAAGTTCCTAAGGCCACAAGGTGCTCTTTCTAATGGTGGCTAATAATCCTCTGGCCTTAAGGCCATAGGATACTCTTTGCATTAGCAAGAAAACCTATGGTCCTGAGGCCATAGGATGGTCTTTGTGATGTCTAGAAACACTAACCATCACAAAGAGCATCCAACGACTTATGGCCATAGAGTCTCTACCATCATAAAGAGATTTACATAGTCGTAAGGCCACGGGGTGCTATTTTTGCTAGATAGAAGAACTATGGCCACACGATGATTTTTTGTTAGCTAGAAATAGGTTTCTCTTTTTGTTAGCTAGAAACCCTATGACCCCAAGGTCAAAGGGTGCCCTAAGGCCATATGGTGCTCTTTTTCAGAGTTAGGAATTGTTGTGACCTAAATCCACAGGCTGCTATTGTGATGGCTGGTAAACCTATGGCCCTAAGGCCACATAGAGATCTTTGTTTAAGCTAGAAGCCCTATGGACCTAATGACACATGGTGCTCTTTGTGATGGCTAGAAACTCTGTGTCCCTAAGGCCACAGGGTTATCTTTTTGTAAGTTAGAAATCCTATGTCCCAAAGGTCACATGGTGCACTTTGTGATGGCTAGAAACGCTATGGCCTTAAGGCCACAAGGTGCTTTTTTTCCTAGCTAGAAACACTATGGCCATAAGACCACAAGAATCTCTTTGTGTTATCTAGAAACCCTATGGTTCTAACACCACCATAGGGTGATTTATTAATAGCTAAAAACCCTTTTGTCCTAAGGCCATAGGGTGCTCTTTGTGTAAACTAGAAACCTAATGGCCCTAATGCCATAGGGTGCTCTTTGTGATGGTTAGAGGCCCTATGGCCCTAGGGCCACACAGTCCTCTTTATGATGGCTAGAAACCCTAGCCATCACAAAGATCACCGTGTAGCCTTAGATCCATAGGATTTCTAGAGATCACAAAGAACACCATGTTGCCCTAAAAACCCTATGGCCGAGGTGATCTTTGTCATAGCTAATAACCCTATGTCCCTAAGTCCACAAGCGAACAAAGAGGTTACTGACCACCACAAAGAGCACCCTATGGCCTTAACAACAAAGGATGACTTGAGGCCATAAAGTGTTCTTTGTGGTTGTTAGTAACCTCTTTGTGCTATTATGGCCCTAGAGCCATAGGTTTCTAGCCATCACAAAGAAAACCCTATGGCCCAAAGGCCATATGGTGCTCTTTGTGACTTCTAGAAACCCTATGGCTCTAAGGCCACACAATGATCTTTGTGATGGCTAGTAACCTTATGGCCTAGGTCCATAGGGATATCTTTGTGTAAGCTAGAAACTCTATGGCCTTAAGGACATAGGGATCTCTTTGTGTAATCTAAAAACCCTATGGGCCACATTGTTCTCTTTTTGTTAGATACAAACAAATTATATGGATTAAGGCCACATGGTGGTCTATTTGTTATCTAGAAACACTATGGCACTAAGGCCAGAAGATGCTCTTTCTTTTAGCTAGAAACTGTATGATCCTAAGGCCAGAGGGTGCTCTTTATGTTAGCTAAAAACACTATGTACATAAAGACACATGGTGCTTTTTGTGCTACCTAGAAACCCTATAGCCCTGAATCCACAGGGTGTTGTTTGTGTAAGCTAGAAAACCTATAGCCATAAGGCCATAGGGTGCTCTTTGTGATAGTTAGAAACCACCCTAGGGTCCTAACACCACAGGGTCAATTGTTTAATACCTTAAAAGTATGTGGTCCTAAGGCTATAGGGTGCTCTTTGTGCAAGCCAAAAATCCTATGGCCCTAAGGCCATAGGGTGCTCTTTGTGATGGCTAGAGACCCTACGGTCCTAAGGCCACAAGGTCCTCTTTGTGAGCTAGAAACCCTAGCCATCACAAAGAGTAGCATGTGGTTTTAGATCCATAGGAATTCTAGCGATCACAAAGAACATGATATGTCCCTGCAAACCCTATGGCCCTAGAAACACTATGGCCCTAAGGCCATAGGGTTCTCTTTGTGATAGCTAGTAACCCTATGTCCCTGAGTCCACAAGAGCACAAATAGGTTACTAACCACAACAAAGAGCACCGTATGGCCTAAAAGCCAAAGGATGCCCTAAGGCCATCGGGTGCTCTTTGTGGTGGCTAGTAACTGATGCATGGTTTTTAGGACCCCTTCTGAAGAGCAATAAAGGCACAATCAATTGTTGGGGAGATGAGGATACTCTAGTCCAAGGGATCTCGAAAGAGAAGAAAAATCTACTTCACAAGCACCAAAGAGTAAAAAGTGCCATGGACAGAAGATACGTGGGAACGAGCTCTTATGCATCCCTACAACCTATATCTTACAGAATAGCCCATTCTAGGTGTGAATTTCTAGTGAAATTTACACGAGGATGTTTGTGTGGACTCACAGCACAGCATACTCCGTTTTCACTTTTTTACCGATAGTAAATATTTTTTACCATAGTAAATATTTTTTACCTACAGTAAATATTTTTTACCTACATGGTAAATACAAATCACTTTTTACCTACAGTAACTTTTTTAACCCATGGTAAATATTTTCTACTGCACCATAAGTATTTGGTAGGTAACAGTTCACTGTTACTAGAAGCAGTGATTGGGCATCAACAATGCAGTTACAGGAGGAGAAAAGGGGAAAATTTTATGGTAAAGGTGAGTCAACAGGGATAAAGACTTTTGAGTTGAAAAGAGACATGCTGATTTTTTCAAAGAACACATGTCAAAAGAAGCCATGGTTGAGGATTTTTTGAGAATTTGATATTCAGGAGGACCCAGCAGGTCCCCCCCTAACATGTGCAGAACCTCCAGTTTCAACAACCACCTTACCTACTCTTAAATGGTGGTCAAGGCCTTATCCCCATGTGTCACAATAAAAAAAATCAGCATTTACCCTCCCCTCTCACATCACTCTAGAGAATATCTTGATGGTGACATATCAAGTTACCTCAATCTGTTGACCACCCTAAGCAAAAAGTAACCCCAATCATGGGATTTAAGCATGTTTATCCCTAATCCTAAACCCTCTCAGAAACCTATATAAGGACTCAAAACCAACACTTCACCCAGTTCACCAAGCAATGAAGCTTTGACGACATTGCTCACAACGAGGAGCTATGGATGGAGCTCTACTCTTTCTCGCTCTCTCTCTCTCTCCCTCTAGTATGCTACATTACTAGCCCTAAAACCTAAATAAGGAGTCTTCTCTCATGCTCCATGGCCACCATCCTCGCCATCATTCTGTAAGGTATCGATGTGTTGCTAGTAGGATCATACCTACTTGCTGGGTTGATTGTTTTTGAAAAAGGATTATGCCATCCTTGGCTTCCTTCTCTATATCCTTGTTATGTATGATCAGATGCCGTTGTATTGTTAAGCTGATGTCTTGTGTATATATATGCTACATAAGGTCCCTAAGCTTTGTTTCTATGTGTTTTGCCATATGTTTTGATGCCATCATAATGTCAGAAGTCTCACTTGCCTATGTGCACTATGTGTGAGGTCCCTAAACCTCTTAATTTAGGGTGGTGCCCCTTTGTTTTGTTCTTTGCTTTTTTGCATGAGGCGTGGTTTGTGGAGTGTGCACGAGTACAGAGGCCACCCGATTGCACTGCTCTTTTTCCCGCCATCATTTTGGTGCCCCCACGGAGGAGGGCTACACAGACCTTCAGTCCACAAGCAATGAAGATGTGCAATCTACAACATGGACGAATGACGTGAGGAGTTTGCAAATTGGAGAACAGAAGAGGAGGAGGCTTTAGAGGCCTTAAAATCTTTCATCGAGGTCTTGTTACCAAGTTGCAGTGTCATTGAAATTCAAGAAGTAAGTTCTTCTACATGCCTTGTTCGTGATCGTCGCCAAAGAAGGAGAGTAAGAAGAAGAGCTTGATATACCTCTCCTCTCAACCTATGAGTGCTCCAGAAACCTCCAACGCACACGAGCTTGAAATATTCTACATCAACATACACGAAGGTATTGTGACACACATTAAGGGAAGAGAAAGCATCACCAGACCTCTCGTTCCTGAGGAGACGACTAAGAGGAGGAAGATCACCTCTACACCTAAGTGGCCCAAGGCTGCAGCGCATGCTCAAGCCTAAGGTAACATTTGTCTTAATCTCATTAATAAGGGATTACATGACCACTACAGGCAAGGAAAAGGCTAGTGAGCAACCAACTTCAACCTCCAACTTGCAACCACGACCCTCACCCCTAAATCCTCCTGAAGCAAAGAGGCGAAGGCTTGCCTACAAGATTGCCGCCCGTCTGCGAGTGCTCCCAGTGCACTTTGTGAATCCAGATACCACCAATCCCAAGCCAACCTCCTGTCCGCGTGAAGATCACTTTGGATATTGTCCAAAGTGCTTTGGAGACCGGGTGAAAAGCCTCCCTGCCCTACCTTTGCTGCTAATTTTCAAGAAGTTATCTCAATCTAAGGAAACTATCTTAGTTGATGATGTGTTGCACATTAATGGTGTCACTTTCATTCGTCATGCTGATTATGGTAATAGCATCCAATTGTTGCTTGCTAAAAGGCTCAGCATTGTACAAAGTGTTGCCATCACGCCTTACGTCTTCACAGATGCATCAGGAAGAGTCGAAGTGATCAGAGGTGCTGACCTTCTGTGGCTGATGAGGCTCATTGGTCCCAAGGTGGTGCAACTAAGCTAGGCTCTTGTGTGTAAGTATGGATGCCAATAATGAGAATGATGATCCGTGCATGTTTCCTTTCCATTTTGTGCGTCATATCCGTGTGAATATTTGTATTGATAGAAAAATCTTTTATCAGCAAAGAATAGCCCTATTGTTTGGAGCCGAGAGACTTGGGGAAATCTTGCGCTCTCCTCATCCTGTCATTCTACCCTTACTAGACTATTACCATTCCTTTGATGTGTCGATCTTCATCCTATTTTGAGCTAAGTTGTGCTAAAGATCCAAATTGTAATTACCATACTCTATTTTAAAATAAATTGGAGCTGTTTGTGTAATTATTTACTCTCTCACTTATGGCCTTCCCTAGTTTTTATGGTAAGCCTGGGGAGGTTGCTCCAGACTTTTTGGATAATTTGGAAATGGCCTTTCTGGTATCGGGAAGGGATGACGAAGCTACTAAGTTAAGGGACTTTCCTTTGGTCTTGAGGGAAGGTGCAAAGTTATGGTATCAAACTTTGGCACCTGAAGAAAGAAGAGACTGGGAGTCCTTAAAGATGGCCTTCATCGAAGAATTTCGCCGCCATGAGCCTCCAGAGGAGATATGGAGACATCTCTTAGAGCTACGCCAAACATCACCCAATGACTATAGAAGCTATGAAGGAAAGTTTTCCAACATGTGGGAGAAATGGTGTGCATCACTAGGTGAAGGAGAAAGGGCGCCAGAATGCCTAAAGAAGGACTGTTTTCTGGCAGGGCTTTACCCCATCCTTCGAGAAAAGTTAAAAGGTAAATTCCCAGATACCTGTGATAAAGCTATGAATTATGCAAGCGAGAAGGATAGGAAGTTAAAATTCCAAGCTCAACTACAAGGGGGAATGGAGCCTCCACCGCTAGCTCAACCTACGGCAAGGGTAGTAGCAAGGACATGAGCAACAGACCAAGAGTCCTCTCAACAAGAATTACTTCAACAAATCACCAATCAACTAGAGAGCCTGTCCATCAATCTGGTTCAAGGTGTATGGGCTCCCCAGCTAGGAAATGAATGAAATAGACAAGAAGGACAAAGGCAAGCACGTGAGTACATTTGCTACAACTGTGGAGAGGTAGGTCACGGCATGTATTATTGCCCCCATCCACGATGCTATCAAGGAAATGGTAATCAAAGACGGCCTCCTCGCCAGCAAGTCACTCCTCCTCGAGCTAGGCCACTAAATGGACAAAATGCACACGTGGCTCCACCAATCCAAATATTGAGACCCCCTCCTCCACCACCACAAGCACCAGCAGAGATCCCTCCACTACCATTGGGAGGGGAGGACAGGGCTGTCTCTGTCATAAGTCTTGACAATGGTAAGGATAAAGGGAAAGAAAAAATGGAGGAAGCTGTTGCCATGCCAATAAAGAGAGTTAGGAGACAAAGAACTGATGAAATGGAAGCTTCAGAGCCGGATAAAGGGAATGAGGGTTCCTCCCAAGTGATAGGAGACAAGAAAAGGAAGAGTAGGTCAAGGAGGCACATAGGAGTAGAAGACTTTCCACTTGGGGTAGGATCCATACCTTACGACCTGGTAGCAGATGTGAGTAAGCAAGGACCAAATATTTCATGGCAGCAACTCCTCCACCTTTCCCCAAAGATGCGTAGAACCTGGTCTAAGATGGTCAGCACCAGGAGGGCTAAGGCAAATTCAGTTGGGTCTATTAGTGCAAGAGGCATGAAGGATATCGTGCCAGTCATTGATGCAGAGATTAAGAGTCAGCGAGTCTCCAATGTGTACGTAGATGGTGGAGCCGAGATTTGTGTTATGACAGAGAAATTAATGCACAGGTTGGGTTTGGAAGTAAACGAGCAAACTTCCTTACAAGCTAAGATGGCAAATAATGTAAGGGTGGCTTGTGTGGGAAAGGTTAATGGAGTGAAGGTTTCAACTTTTGGTGTGGCAATCTCAATTGATGCTTATGTGATCCCAACTAAGGGGGAGGGCTATCCGCTAATCCTTGGAAGACCTTGGCTTATGGCTATGAAAGCTAGGCAAGATTGGGAGACAGGTTCCCTTGAGTTGCGACCAAATCATAAGGTAGGTGGCAAGCAACAAAAAATTGTGTATGACATGAAGCAGGGTAGACAACAAGACCTAGAGATGGAGACTTCTATGGATGAATGGAGCACAAGCAGCTGCTCTTCATCTGAGGATGAGTCATCTGAGGAGGATGCTAGCTCTTTGGAAGTCATGGGTATAATACTGCAAAACCCAGAAGGAGAAGGTGGTCAAGACTCTCTAAACAAGGAAGAAGCCACAGGCTTAGAGGAGATTCTAGCTAAGGAACTACTAGAAGAAGAGAGAGAACCCTATTTGCAGGTACTAAAGAAGCATGCTGGCCTCTTTATAACTGATTACGAGCACATTAAAGGAGTGACGATAACCCAACACCATATCCAATTAAAGGAAGGTGCCAAACCAGTGGTGCAAAGGCTAAGGAGATTAGGGCTAGTGCAACAAGATGCACTCTTAAAAGAAGTAAAAAGATTACTCAAGGCAGGATTTATCTACCCAGTGGAAGATTCTGAGTGGGTGTCTCCAGTTGTGGTAGCACCAAAGAAAAATGGGAAGTGGAGGGTATGTGTGGATTACAAGCCTCTAAACGTAGCCACAAAAAGGGACCATTTTCCTTTGCCTTTTCAAGATGAAATACTAAATGAAGTGGCTGGTCATGAAAGGTACACAGTGTGTGATGGGTACTCAGGCTACTTCTAAATCAGAATTGCAGATGAAGACCAAAGAAAGACTACCTTCATAACACCTTGGGGGTGTTTTGCTTATAGAGTTATGCCTTTTGGTTTAACTAATGCCCCAGCTACTTTCCAGAGGTTTATGAACTTGGTGTTTCAACCTTACTTTGGTAAGTCCATACCAGTCTTCATTGATGATTTTTGCATTTACAGCTCTAGGGAAGTACATCTGTCCAAGGTTGATGAAGGTTTCACCCGTCTGGCCCAATTGGGTGGGCAATTGAATAAAGACAAGTGCCACATAGGTGAGAGCAAGGTCACTCTACTAGGCCATGTTGTGTCTCAAGATGGTATTGAGGCTGACCCTGAAAAGGTAAAGACATTGTTAGCTTTACCTACTCCTTCAAACGTGAAGCAACTAGTCTCCTTCATTCAAAAGGTTCGCTACATGGGACGATTCATACATATCCTTTTTCAGGCAATCTATCCTTTGCAGCAGCTCACTAAACACACTACATTGACATGGAGTGAGGAGGGTGAAAGGTGCTTTCAAGAAGTTAAAACCATTTTGAGCTCATTGCCTGTCGTCCTACAGCCCACATGGGGTGAATTATTCTATGTAAATCCTAGTGTAGGTCCAGAAGCTCTAGGAGCTGTCTTGATGCAAAAAGACCCAAAGACATCTCTCATGAGACCAGTCTACTTCTCTAGTAGAGTGATGACAGCTGCTGAAAATGGTTTCAGCGCAACTGAGAAAATTGGTGCTAGCTCTTAAGTTTGCAGTGGAGAAGTTTCGGGCTTACTTACTTCCGAGACAATTTGTGGTGATCACAACTGAGGAGGTTTTTCCATATGCCCTACAACACATGGAATTGTCTCAAAGAATAGCAAAGTGGGTGGTGCAGCTTCAAGAGTTTGACTACACACTACAAGTAGAGGATTCCACCCGTGCTTGTTTGGCAGATGTCCTCACACAAAGGTGTTATGAGAAGGCCAAGAAAGAGGCACCTAGTAAGGTACCGCCTATCCCGGAGCCTGAAGTTCTACTGGGAGCACACAGTCTGTATTTTGATGGGGCTTACAAGAGGACCAAAGACAAAGCATCAACAAGAATAGTAATATTAGGTCCAGAGAAGGAGAAGATCTTTGCAAAAGGGTTTCATCTAAAAGAGGTTCATTCTAACAATGAGGCTGAGTACCATGCCCTTGTTTTAGGGTTGCAATGTTGTTTTTCTCAGGGCATCACAAAGCTAAATGTTTTTGGTGACTCCATGTTGATTGTTAAGCAAATGGTTGGTGTATGGGCCTGTAAAAATGATAAATTGTCTGTTAAGATGAGGGAAGCAAAGGCCTTGTTGAAGGGTTTTAAAGAAGTTCGAGTGCACTTTGTTCATAGAGATCAAAATCGAGAAGCAGATGCCTTAGCAGGTGAAGAACTACAAACTCTCATAGTAGGTGCTATCCTTGTGAAAAGTCCTTTATACCAGGGAAAGGAGGAGCTGCATGATTTACTTTACTTTCTTGAGCATTGTGAAGCACCCTCTGGTATGAGTAAAAGTGAACGTAGGTTGTTGGCAAAAAAGGCTACCAGCTATAGCTTAGTGAATGAGGACTTGTATTGTAGAGGGAAAGATGCTGTCTTAAGGAGAGTTCCTGCATCCCAAGAGATAAAGGATATTTTGTTTAGTTGTCATGAAGGTGTGTGTGGTGTCCACTTTGCACAAGAGATTACTAGCAGAAAGATTTTACAAGCAGGGTTCACGTGGCCAAGCCTCCATCGAGATGTACAACATTGGTGCCGCACATGTGAGGTTTGCCAAAAAGCTGGACCAAGGCGTCTTACCCATGAAAATCAGCATCCAATCAAAACCTATGGGCCATTTGAAAAATGGGGGATAGATGCAATAGGGCCACTACCTTGCACTCAATCAGGGAAGGAATACATCATTATGGGGGTGGAATACATGACCAGATGGGCAGAAGCTCGTCCCACAAAGCGCATCACAGCCAAGGACGTGAGTGATTTCATTTTTGAATGCCTTTGTTGCCGTTTTGGCACACCTTTGGAGATTCTCTCGGATAGGGGACCGGGATTTCAATCTGATTTAGTCGGGCAATTGATGAGCAAGTTAAAAATCAAGCGCAGGCACTCTACACCATACTACCCTCAGTGCAATGGTCTTGTGGAAAAGGTAAATGGTCTTATATGTAAAATCATCACTAAGCAAGTGCATTTACATCCTAAGGTATGGGACAAACACCTAGATGCAACACTTTGGGCCTACAAAACATCCTTTAAAACATCCTTGGGGTATACACCTTTTCACTTGGTTTACGGGCAAGAGGCACTATTGCCTATAGAAGTGGAGCTAGCGAGCCTCCGAGTTCTAAAAGCACATCAAGAGGATAGTCAAGAGAAGTAGGTGGAAGGAAGAATCATCGATTTGGAGAGGTTAGGGCTAGATCGAGAGTCAGCAGTGAAGTACTATGCAGCCCAGGCAGAGAAGAAACGAAAGAAGTTCAATCGCAACCTTGTCAAGAAAGGTATCAAGGAAGGTTCTTTAGTGCTCAGATACGACAATCGCTTTGATCGCAGGAAGGATGGTAAGTTCTTGCTTAAGTGGGAAGGCCCTTTTGTAGTGATACAGAGGTTCTCAAATGGTAGTTACCAACTAGGTGACCTAGATGGTAAGGTACATCAGACCCCGGTAAATGGTTGGCGATTGAAGGCCTACCAATGTCGTCTTTCACAGCCATATGCTGGTGAAACCAATGCTAAGGATGGTTCAGAGGAGAGCTCATCATATTCGAGCTCCAACTAAGGTAACAATCATGTACATAGTCATTTCAAAAAAAAAAAAAAAGGAAAAAAATAGAAGAAAAAAAGAGAATGCTACCAGTGAAAGTGGATATTGACAATGGATGGGGTATGGCTTTCAAGGGTCTAGGAGACCAGTTGTTAGTCATGGATGGATACAATTATTCATCAGAAAGGACTAAACAGGGTGCATCAGCCAAGAAAGCAGTAACATGCAAAATTCAATTGGTACCAAGTGGGTAAGTATTCAAGAGAACCCTATTGTAGCACAACCTACAGCTAGAGGCATCAAATACCTCTAGCTTAAGGGGGAGGGCTATATGATGCATGGTTTTTAGGACCCTTTCTAAAGATGCAATAAAGGCACAGTCAGTTGTTGGGGAGATGAGGATACTCTAGTCCAAGGGATCTCGAAAGAGAAGAAAAATCTACTTCATAAGCACCAAAGAGTAAAAAGTTCCATGGACAGAAGATACGTGGGAACGAGCTCTTATGCATGCCTACAACCTATATCTTACAGAATAGCCCATTCTAGGTGTGAATTTCTAGTGAAATTTACACGAGGATGTTCGTGTGGACTCACAGCACAGCATACTCCGTATTCACTTTTTTATCGACAGTAAATATTTTTTACCTACATGGTAAATACAAATCACTTTTTACCTACAGTAACTTTTTTAACCCCTGGTAAATATTTTTTAGTGCACCATAAGTATTTGGTAGGTAACAGTTCACTATTACTAGAAGCAGTGATTGGGAATCAACAATGCAGTTACAAGAGGAGAAAAGGGGAAAATCTTATGGTAAAGGTGAGTCAACAGGGATAAAGACTTTTGAGTTGAAAAGAGACATGCTGATTTTTTCAAAGGACAAATGTCAAAAGAAGCCATGGTTGAGGATTTTTTGAGAATTTGATATTCAGGAGGACCCAGCAGGTCCCCCCCTGACATGTGCAGAACCTCCAGTTTCAACAGCCACCTTACCTGCTCCTAAATGGTGGTCAAGGCCTTATCCCCATGTGTCACAATAAAAAAAATCAGCATTTACCCTCTCCTCTCACATCACTCTAGAGAATATCTTGATGGTGACATATCAGGTTACCTCAATCTGTTGACCACTCTAAGCAAAAAGTAACCCCAATCAGTGGATTTAAGCATGTTTATCCCTAATCCTAAACCCTCTCAGAAACCTATATAAGGAGGCCTTCTCTCACTCAAAACCAACACTTCACCCAGTTCACCAAGCAATGAAGCTATGACGACATTGCTCACAACGAGGAGCTATGGATGGAGCTCTACTCTTTCTCCCTCTCTCTCTCTCTCCCTCTAGTATGCTACATTACTAGCCCTAAAACCTAAATAAGGAGTCTTCTCTCATGCTCCATGGCCACCATCCTCGCCATCATTCTGTAAGGTATCGATGTGTTGCTAGTAGGATCATACCTACTTGCTGGGTTGATTGTTTTTGACAAGGGATTATGCCATCCTTGGATTGCTTCTCTATATCCTTGTTATGTATGATCAGATGCCGTTGTATTGTTAAGCTGATGTCTTGTGTATATATATGCTACATAAGGTCCCTAAGATTCGTTTCTATGTGTTTTGCCATATGTTTTGATGCCATCATAATGCCAAAAGTCTCACTTGCCCATGTGCACTATGTGTGAGGTCCCTAAACCTCTTAATTTAGGGTGGTGCCCCTTTGTTTTGTTCTTTTCTTGTTTGCATGAGGCGTGGTTTGTGGAGTGTGCACGAGTACAGAGGCCACCCGATTGCGCTGCTCTTTTTTCCGCCATCAGTAACCTTTTTTTTCTCTTGTGGCCTTAGAGCCATAGGTTTTCTAGCCGTCACAAAAAGAACGCTATGGATATAAGGACATAGGGTGCTCTTTGTGACTTCTAGAAACCCTATGGCCCTAAGGCCACACGATGCTCTTTGTGATAGCTAGTAACCCTATGGACCTAAGGCCATAGGGATGTCTTTGTGGAAGCTAGAAACCCTATGGCCTTAAGTCCATAGGGATCCCCTTGTGTAAGCTAAAAACCCTATGGGCCACATGGTGCTCTTTTTGTTAGATACAAACACTATGTACTAAGGCCACATGGTGGTCTATTTGTTAGATAGAAACCCTATGGCCCTAAGGCCACATGGTTCTCGTTTTGTCAGCTAGAAACTCTATGACCCTAAGGCCATAGGTTGCTCTTTTTGTTAGCTAGAAATACGATGTACATAAATACACATGGTGCTCTTTGTGTTAGCTAGAAACCCTATGGACCTAAAGCCACAGGGTGTTGTTTGTGTAAACTAGAAAACCGATGGCCATAAGGACACAGGGTGATATTTATGATGGCTAGAGACCCTATGGCCCTAAGGCAATAGGGTTCTCTTTATGATGTCTAGAGACCCTATGGCCCTAGGGCCACATGATCCTCTTTGTCATGACTAGAAACCCTAGCCATACGACTAGAAACCCTAAGGCAATAGGGTTCTCTTTATGATGGCTAGAAACCCTATGGCCCTAGGGCCACATGATCCTCTTTGTGATGGCTAGAGACCCTATGGCCCTAGGGTCACATGATCCTCTTTGTGATGACTAGAAACCGTAGCCATCACAAAGATCACCATGTGGCCTTAGTTCCGTAGGATTTCTAGAGATCACAAAGAACACCATATTGACCTAGAAACTCTATGGCCCTAAGGCCATAGGGTGCTCTTTGTGATAGCTAATAACCCTATGTCCCTACGTTCACAGGAGAACAAAGAGGTTTATAACCACCACAAAGAGAACCATATGGCCTTAGCGCCAAAGGATTCCCTAAGTCCATAGAGTGTTCTTTGTGGTCGTTAGTAACCTCATTGTTCTATTATGTCCTTAGAGCCATAGGTTTTCTTGCCATCACAAAGAGAACCCTATGGACCTAAGGCCATAGGGTGACCCTATGTCGCTAAGTTGACAAGAGAACAAAGAGGTTACTAACCACCACAAATAGCACCCTATGGCCTTAGCGCCAAAGGATTCCCTAAGGCCATAGAGTGTTCTTTGTGGTCGTTAGTAACCTCATTGTTCTATTATGTCCTTAGAGCCATAGGTTTTCTCGCCATCACAAAGAGAACCCTATGGACCTAAGGCCATAGGGTTCTCTTTGTGACTTCTAGAAAAGCTATGGCCTTAAGGCCACACAATGCTATTTGTGATGGCTAGTAACCCTATGGCCCTAGAGCCATATGGATCTCTTTGTGTAAGATAGAATCCCTATGGCCTTAAGGCCATAGGGATCTCTTTGTGTAAGCTAAAAACCCTATCGGTCACATGGTTCTCTTTTTTTTAGATACAAACACTATGGATTAAGACCACACGGTGGTCTTTTTGTTAGCTAGAAACCCTATGGCCCTAAGGCCACATGGTGCTCTTTGTTTTAGCTAGAAACTTTATGACCCTAAGGCCTCACGGTGCTCTTTTTGTTAGCTATAATTACTATGTACATAAATCCACATGGTGATCTTTGTGTTAGCTAGAAACCATATGGCCCTAAAGCCATAGGGCAGGGTGTTGTTTGTGTAATCTAGAACACCTATGGCCATAAGGCTAGAGGGTGCTCTTTGTGATAGCTAGAAACCACCCTATGGTCTTAACACCACAGGGTGAGTTTTTTTATACCTTCAAAATTATGTGGTCCTAAGGCTACATGGTGCTCTTTGTGTAAGACAGAAACCATATGGACCTAAGGCCATACGATGCTCTTTGTGATGGCTAGAGACCCTACGGACCTAAGGCGACCGGGTCCTCTTTTTGATGGCTAAAACCCCTAGCCATCACAAAGAGCACCGTGTGGACCTAGATCCATAGGATTTCTAGCAATCACAAAGAACATAATATGGACCTAGAAACCCTATGGCCCTAAGGCCATAGGCTGCTCTTTGTGATAGCTAGTAACCCAATGTCCCTAGGTCCACAAGATCACAAAGAGGTTACTAACCACCACAAAGATCACCCTATGGCCTAAAATCCAAAGCATGCCTTAAGGCCATAGGGTGATCTTTGTGGTGGCTAGTAGCCTCTTTGTGGTGGCTAGTAGCCTCTTTGTGCTCTTGTGGCCTTAGAGCCATAGGTTTTCTAGCCATCACAAAAAGAACCATATGGCCCTAAGGCCATAGGGTGCTCTTTCGGACTTCTAGAAACCCTATGGTCCTAAGGCGACACGATGCTCTTTGTGATAGTAACCCTATGGACCTAAGGCCGTAGGGATCTCTTTGTGTAAGCTAGAAACCCTATGGTCTTAAGGCCATAGGGATCCATTTGTTAGCTGTTATGTCAACATTTGGAGGTAAAGACCCCTTCAACTATGTGGCAAAGCAACAACTGTATGATATATGATAATGATTCCATTTTGTATATTGGATTGCATATTTACCACAATATTAACTTACACCTTTTAATAAGATCATAAATACATTGAGATTTTATAAAAAAAAGTTAACACTTGGATTTTTTCATGACTATTTTATCATGAAAACTTTTGATAATGTGTATTCATCCTTGAAAATTATATCAAAAAGTATATCACCTATATATATGGTATTTAAGATCACTAAAAGAACTTGAATTTTTTATTGAAATTACTAATATTAGAAATAATTCTATGTGCTTTTTTGACATCGGAAATCAAAATCCGTTTGTGAATGTACCTATGTACCTTGGCCACCCTATGTCCTTGGGCCATAAAATACAAACTTAGAGCATATAGTGTTTCTCACTACCATTAAGGACACCCCTTGGCAATTGGGTCATAAGCCAACTTAGAGCATGGAGGATTTCCTTCTAGCATAGAGGGCACCCTTCTGGCCTTGGGGCTGTAGGGTGCCAACATGAATAATAGAAGGCACATTATGGACTTGGGCCCATAGGGTGCCAACATAAAGGATATAGAGTTTATTTCTAGCATAGAGGGCACCTTGTGGCCCTAGGGCCATAGGGTGCCAACATAAAGCATATAGAGATTTTTGCTAGCATAAAGGGAACCTTGTGGCCCTAAGGCCATAGGGTGCCAACATTAAGCATACAAAATTTCTTGCTAACATGGAAGGCACCCTATGGCCTGTTAAGTATGGAGCCTAATTTACCCTTGTTATTTTCTATGATAAAAGCGCACATTTGTAAGGCCCCCATTATGAGGAGAATCCATCATGCGTGAAGGAAAATCACTCGTCGGAAACCAAAATTTTCACGGCCAAAAATCAGCGGCAACTTTAGGAAGCCCCCGAGACTTTTTATTTCCCTCGCCCGAATATTATGGCTGGACGGCGGCCGAAAAGTGGTCGAAAAACAACCGTCGTTTGGTCGGTGGTAGAAAGTCAATGGCCGGCGGTGGCCGGTGTCCGAATTCAAAAGCGTACTTGTCTTATCAAGGGCGGCCACACATGGGCAGATTGGAGGGTCCGATTTGGACTTATCTATACAAGGGCGACTACACATGGCTGCCTCTCATGAGAGAGGGCAGCCCTTTTGGCCTATAAAAGCAGGCCATTTCTACACACATTTCATAGTGTGTGAAGTTGATGCAACAAGGTGAGTCTGAGATGGTGAGAGTGAAGCAAATCGGGAACTCCATTAAGGGTATAATCCCTTTGTAAACTACTTCTTGTTTTGAAGTACTAAAGCCATTGAGTGGCTGCTTTCCCGTGGACGTAGCCCACATTGGGTGAACCACATATATCGTGTGTACTCTCTCTCTATCTACTCTATAATCTCGTGTATGTAAATTTGTCTCTGTCCATTAAGTAATCTACTCAATTATCTATTTAGCTACGTCTTATTTCCTAACAACTGGTATCAAAGCAAGGTTTGCTCGTAGCTAAATTATCTCAAGGAAAGGATTCCTTGAATTGAGTGGGAGTTTTGGCGGAGGAAGGGAAGCTCAAGATTGAGAAGTTCAACGGAAAAAACTACCAACATTCGAAGATGCAGATTGAAGACTATCTCTACCAGAAGGACCTCTATTTTCCACTATGCGGTCTTGCGAAGAAGCCCGCAACAATGGCAGCTGAAGCATGGATTTCCCTTGATTGAAAGACACTGGGAACAATCCGGTTAAGCTTGGCGTCAACGGTGACCTTCAATGTTTCAGAGATGAAGACCATGGAGAACTTGATGAAGTCACTTGACGACTTCTACGAGAAACCATCGGCATCCAATAAGTTATTTCTTATGAAGCGCTTGTTCAATGTAAAGATGGCAGAGAATGGTTCAGTTGCAGAATACCTAAATGAATTTAACACAAACATAAGTCAACTTCGATTGGTGAAAATCAATTTTGATGATGAAGTGCGAGCTCTCCTTATACTATCATCTCTACCGGATAGTTGGGACAACGTTGTGATGGCTGTAATTAATTCTATCTCCGGTACAAATACTCTTAAGTTTGATGTTGTTTTGGGTGTTCTCCTAAGCAAGGAAATGTGAAGGAGAAGTACAAGAGAATCATCAAGTGCTGCACTATCACTAGAAACAAGAGGAAGGCCTAAGGAAAGGTTCAAAAACCAAAAGGGTCGTGATCGCTCAAGGCGGAGCAAGTCACGCAGAAAGTCAGTTCTTGAATGTTGGAACTGCGGCAAGAAGGGCCACGTCAAGAAGGATTGTTGGTCCAAGAAGAAGAAGGAGACAGAGTCTAAAGACAACAAGCCAACATCGGAGGCTAATGTGGCAGGTAAAGTAGAGAAATATGCTCTAATTATCTCATTAGACAATGTGTCTAATTCGTGGATAGTAGATTCGAGGGATTCATTCCATGTGACACCACACAAGCAACATTTCCAAGACTACACCAAAGGTAATTTTGGGTATGTATACATGGGAGATGATGAATCTTGTGAGATTGTCGGCAAAGGTACAGTTTCTGTCAAAACTACTAACGAAAATGAATGGAAGCTTAAAGATGTTAGGCATGTTCCTTCTCTTCGCAAAAATTTGATCTCTACAGGACAATTGGACGATGAAGGCCACAACATTGCATTCGGAAACAAACGGTGGAGTAACGATCACGCGCCGATTCAATTCATGGTGACAACAGTATGTGTATGCGATTCGCATGTAAGATTCAAAATTGTTTCAAATTTTATTTTTGAGCGTTGATTCTTGTTAACTGTGGTTGTTTTGTGTTAAGAAGAATATGATTAGTGTTTTATGTGGCGTTTATTTATAATCAATCTAATCGTTGATTACGTTTTCTTGTTAATGACACCCTGAACTTCATCTCAATTTTTCTTGCTGTTCTGCTCAAAATTTGGAGAAACGGGAAAAGCTCTTCGATTTGAGTTCTAGGTTTGCGTCAATCGGAGTTCGCAGCAGAAAGTTATGTTGTTTTTACTACAATAGAGCTTGACGCAGCTTTCTTCGTCCTACTTCTTCGTGAAGCGTCCGTGATCGTTTTTCTTATTTTGGCGTTAACTTTTTCGAGAAGTTTTAGCTTTTTTCTATTCGTATTGTGGCCGTCAATCTTGCGTCTCACGCCACTCTATTTTGAGGACTCGTTTATTATTAACGTCTCCTTTGCCCTGTCTTTTTTGGGTGACGTCTCTCACATCTTTGGACGTTCCTTGAGCATCCTTCTTACGTTTATCGTTGACAGAACGCAGTACTCATATCTCTCTCATTCTCAATTGCGGCCTTCACCATATATGGTGTGTAGATTCTGCGATCTTATCTTATATGTCTTCTCGCAACAAGATATGGCTATGAATATTCTCGTCAACGGCTTTCCTTCTGGCCAACGTTCTGTTCCTCCTTTCCAAGGTCAAGGATTTCCAGGCTGGAAAGCAAAGATGTTGTTAATTCTTGAAGGCGATGAACTCTCCGATGTTGTTCTTGGAAATCGTGTTTGTCCGCCTCAGCCTGTTGATATGGATAATGATAACGTGCTTATCACTGAAGGACCTATATTGGAAGATTGGAATGTTGGCTCGTCAGTATATTCTTTTTGCTCTTATTGATTCCCTTTTGCTTGATATGTATGAACTGCCTACTTCCCATGACGTATGGAAGTACCTTATTGCAAACTTTCAGAAGAAATCTGTTACAGAAATACTTTATTTGAGAGGGTTGCTTAACAAGTTACAATATGAAGTTGGTACTGCCATGACGGGACATATTGAGTCTTTCAAATCTATTATTAATCAACTTGCTGCTGCCGGTGATCCTGTTCCACAAAAGCAACTGATTACACTTCTCCTTGATACGGTGAAGGACTCTTCTTATGATAACATTGTTACTATTCTCTCTAATAAAGATGGTCTTGATTTCGACCAAGCTTGCATGTCTTTAATTGAATACTCTCAACGTCAAGAACGTCGGAATGCTGGTCACGATACAGCTATGATTTCACAAGAGGAGACTGAGTCACAACAGATGGAACGTGCTTTTTATGCTCGAAGGCGTCCATTTCAACGAGGAAACCGCAGAGGTGGCCGTCGCGGTAATATTTTCTCTCGTCTCAAATTTCCTAATAAGCAATGTTCTTACTGCAACAGAAATGGCCATACTGAAGATGATTGTTGGGCACGCCAATATGATGAAGAACACAATATTACCACAAAACAACCACGTTTATCTAGAGACTCTTCTTCTTCTTCTTGTGAATATTGCGGACGATCTGATCATCCCACTCATATGTGCTATAAGCGTCGATTCGACACAGATCGGAATAGAGCATATGCTACTGAACATCGAAACAACATTGTACCAGAAACAAGCTGCGTCCTATGTTCAATTGCTCTAGACAGAATACTTCATGTACGTGATGGATCACTTTTTATTGTCGATTCTGGTGCTACAGGAAATATGACATATCAGTCTAAGTGGCTCCATAACTATCATCCACTGCCAGTTCAACGTGTTGTTTATCTTGCTGATGATACTACTTGTCAAGTAAAGGGTATTGGAGACTTATATCTTGGTACCTTATCTTCTTCCACTCGAATTTTGCGAGGAGTATTACATGTACCAGATCTTCAACGTAATCTTCTTTCAGTTGCTAGACTTGTTGATCTTGGTCTGTTTGTTGGATTTGATTATACCAAATGCCGAATTGAGAAAGATCGACAGACTATAGCCACTGCTCCTCGAAACGGTAATTTATTTGAACTCTCTCTCAACGATGCTGTAGCAAATATTGTCACTGCTCCAGGTGATCATGATTGCAAAGTATGGCATCACCGTTTTGTTCATGCTGATTTCTCAAAACTCCTTGATCTTCAACGTCGTGATCTTGTTCATGGCATGGATCTTAAAGCCCATCCCCATATGGGAATTTGTGAATTTTGTGCTCTTGGGAAACACAATCGTAAACCCTTTCCTCTTTCAAATACAACTCATTCTCATGACATCTTGGATCTTGTTCATACTGATATATGTGGACCTCTACCTTCTTCGAGATCACAATATCGCTACTTCATTACTTTCATTGATGATTTCTCAAGGTATACGACTGTATTTCTACTTAGACAAAAATCTGAAGCCTTATCTGTTTTCAAACAATTCCACAAGGCTGCGGAACTTCAAACTGGTCGTCGCCTTAAGAAGCTTCGTAGTGACAATGGAGGCGAATATGTTTCTCGAGAGTTTGTGAGTTATTGTGCTGACACTAGAATTCATCATGAACACACTATTCCATATTCGCCTCAACAGAATGGTGTTGCTGAACAAAAGAATCGCACTATTCTCAATGCTATAAGATGTATGCTGATTCATTCTGGCTTATCTCGTGTTTTCTGGGCTGAAGCTACTTTGACAGCAACATTTATTCAGAATCATCTTCCTACTACTGCACCCTCTGGTAAGATACCCATCACAGCATGGACAGGTGACATTCCTTCTGTATCTCATTTTCGAACCTTTGGATGTATTGCTTATATTCATGTTCCCAAAGAAACACGAACAAAGCTTGATGCTCCTGGTCTTAAAGTTATTTTTATTGGATATTCTGACACTTCCAAAGGCTACAAATTCTATGACCCTTACTCCAAGAAAGTAACTGTGAATCGTGATGCTACTTTTAACGAACAGCTTATGGGAGGCTCATGGTCCATGGATGATTCTGATGATACTAAATCATTGCTTCAGGCTTTTCCATTTCTTTCAGAAGATGAAACACTTCCTATAGAGCAACTTTCCTCCTCACAACCATCCATTCCAAATGTTGCCAATGATGATATTGATATTTTTGTTGATCTGCCTATTGATTTTGAACATGGCTCATGTCATGTTTATGATGACGATATTGCTGATAATGCTTTTTCTACTTCTGAAGATCCCGTTACTTATGATGAAGCTATCTCTTCACCACAAAAGGATCAATGGCAAGAGGCTATGGAAGCAGAGTACGATTCTCTTATCTCTAAAGGTACATGGATACTAACTGAATTACCTCCTAGTCGTACAGCTATTAAATGTAAGTGGGTGTATAAAACAAAAGTAAAAGCAGATGGATCTTTTGACAAGTTCAAGGCGCGTTTAGTTGCAAAAGGTTACTCCCAAGTAGATGGTGTTGATTATCAAGAGACTTTTCCACCAGTTGTTCGCATTACAAGTGTTCGAGTTTTATTGGCATTTGTTGTTCAACTTGATTTAGAAGCTCATCAAATGGATGTGCGAACTGCTTTTCTTAATGGTGACTTGGAAGAGGAAATTTATATGGAACAACCAGAAGGGTTTGTTATTCCAGGTAAAAAAGACCTTGTTGCTCAACTCCATAAGGCACTATATGGTCTCAAACAAGCTTCGCGAGCCTGGTATACAAAATTTGATCTTTTTCTCACCTCTAAAGGATTCATCTCTTGCTCGTCAGACCCCAACTTATACATAAAACGCCAAGGTAGCAGTTTTGTGATTCTTGCTCTTTATGTGGATGATACCATCCTTGTTTCCAATGATTTGGGATTTCTTCAGCAAGTGAAAAATTTATTGTCTTCTGCATTCGATATGGTGGATCTTGGAGAGATTCACTCTTGTCTTGGCATTCAAATCCAACGGAACCGTACAAAAGGTATTTTATTCCTTCGACAGTCAAAGTTTATTGCAGATACTATTCAAAAATTTGGTATGGAATCTGCACATTCAGCCAACACACCTTGTCTTGCGAGCTCTACGAAGAATACTTCTGACAATGGCGGTCAACTTGTCACAAATCAACCTTATGCTAACTTGATTGGATGTCTTCAGTTTGTTGGCATGAACACTCGTCCTGATATTCTGTTCGCTGCTAACTATCTTGGACAACATCTTGCATGTCCTTCTCTTAAGCATTGGTCTGCTGCAAAGCGTGTATTGAAATACTTGAAAGGCACTACAGATTTTGGTTTAGTCTATCGACGACAACTCACATCGGATTCTATGCAATCTCTTTCTCTTTTGGGCTACACAGATGCAGACTGGGCAAGCTCACATTTATCTATGCGATCTACTAGTGGAAATTGCTTCTTTATAAATGGTTGTCTTGTTTCTTGGACCAGCAAGAAACAACGTTGTGTTGCAGTTTCTACGACTGAGTCAGAATATGTTGCGGCATCACTTGCAGCTCGTGAGTTGATTTGGCTTCAACAAATGCTGGTTGATATTGGTCACTCTCCTCTTTCTAGCACACCCTTGCGGTGTGACAACCAAAGTGCTATTAGTCTTGCAAAAGACTATGTTCAACATAATAAGTCAAAGCACATTGTTGTCCATTATCATTATGTCAGGTATGAAGTACGCAAGGGAACCATTATGGTTGAACACCGTCCAAGTGACCAGATGATTGCAGACATTTTGACCAAAGGCCTCAATGAGTCACGTTTCATCCTCTTGCGCTCGGAGCTTGGAGTTGCTTCGGCCTCACTCTTTCTAGATTAGCTTCTTTTCTATTGTAATAGCTTTGTACATATGACATTGTAATCTTTTAGGTACCATGCACTATGCACACTCCACATTTGCACCTTGTGATATCTAAGTCACTTGAATATTTGTACATAGATGCACAATTCACTTTCACATCATCACCACTGGTTCATATTTCACATTGTATAGGGGCTTGGGTTTTTCCATTGAACTCCCCAAGGGTTTTTTTATCCAAAGCTAGAGACCTTTGTTTGAGTAGGGGTGTTGGAGCTATATATGGCTCACTCTACTGAAATTGGTCTCACCTATATATTTGTATCTTGTCCTCAATATGAATCAGTCTTTGGGAGCGTATATGGTGTGTCTCTTGTCTCGTCTCTCTCTCTTTCTCTCTACATCTCAACACCTATGGCCCAAGGGCAATAGAGTGACGACATATAGCATAGAGGGTATCTTAATAGCATAA
This sequence comes from Adiantum capillus-veneris, assembly GCF_014529385.1. NCBI lineage: Eukaryota > Viridiplantae > Streptophyta > Polypodiopsida > Polypodiales > Pteridaceae > Adiantum > Adiantum capillus-veneris. The sequence goes on from NC_140945.1 coordinate 137,916,359, forward strand.
GATGCACACCTTGTGGCCCTCGGGCCATAGGGTTCCAACATAGAGCATAGATGGGTTCTTATTAGTGCTCAGAGAGGGCATCTTGTGGCTCTATGACAACCTATGTCCTTAGGGCCATAGGGTGGCACATAAATAAAGTGTCATATGGCTTTGAAGCCATATATCTATTTATATGCTGAGGCCTGCTAACAATTCTAAACCTATGGACTTGAGGCCATTAAGAGACATATTTTGGATTATCTTAAAGTCATAGAGATATCTACAAATATCACCCTATGACTTGAAGGCCATAGGAAACTCATTAAAACGTTTTCAAGAAAATCATCCAATGCAAGAAGATAGTGCAATAAAAAATGAGACTTTTGTTCTAGAGCTTAAAGGCACGAATGTTTCTCCAAGTTTACTTCTAGATACCACTATCATGGACAAAGAACTAATGTAGCTAGATAAAGATTAGGAATCTCTAGAAAATGAAGAGCAAAAAAATAAAATTCTTGTAGATGTGTTGTCATTTAGGAAATTTGTTATTTGCAATTATTTTTTTCTAAGAGTGTGACAAAAAAGACTTATCAAAATTGTAGATACTTTGGAATCTAAAATTAGGTGTTCTTTAAACTTGCATTCCTTCAACAAGATATTGCTGTTGGCAAAGTTTTACTCGATATCGTTGGTATAGAGAATGCTCATTACATTGACCCTACTGAGAAAGATTTTATTAATCTCTGTGTCAACCAAAGAGTTTCTAAAGAAGATGACAAGAATCTACAAGTTTTTGAAGGTCAGCCACTACAAGTATTGGAGATAAATTTAAAGAGTAATCCAATGGGAGAAGATAGTGAAAGTTCCAGAACATGTGCAAGGCAAGAAGAAGAATCCAATAAAAATATTTGCATAGCCCAAGATTTGGGAATTGTATTTCATGGCAATACAATGGAAGTAGAAGGCAATGTAAGTTCCAAAACATGTGCAACGCCAAAAGGAGAATCTAGCACAAACATTGTAGTACCCCAGGATTTGGAAATCGAAGTGCATGGTGAGCCAGACCTTCCATCCACCATAAGACCAATGCTGACTATAATAGTGAGCTTGTGTGCATTGTTCCTAAGGAGATGCTGGCAAAAGTCCACGAAAATGAAGAGCTACAAGTTTGGACATGAGCATATTGTCCTTCAGCCAGGCTGCATTCAAGTTTTAAAGGCTCTACTTAGCAATTTCAATGTAGGGATATGGTCAGCTGCTAATGACATGCAATTTGTGGACATCATCAAGATTTTAGAAAAGTAAGGTAAAGAAAAATTTATATTCTTTATGATCTGGGTGAAAAGCTAATGTCAACCTTGCATAGAATCAAGGATCACTCGCTTAGATAATCCAAGAGTAGAAGCAGTTTTCAAACCGTTGGCTAGTGCATTATCAAAGTTTGGGATGATGCAAGAAGTTTTCTTCTTGTAGATGATCCACCATTAAAGGGATGCATGAATCCTGCATAGAACTGTATTTTTCCACCATCATTTAATGTTGATGATGAGGAGGATAATATCCTCCTTGGGAAGTTTCTACCATATATCAAATCTCTCAATCATGTCAATGACATTCGCAGAGTTACAGGGTCTCATTTATATGGACAAGCACCCATAGTTCAACATCATGATCTTTATAACCATATACACAAGGTTGTTGCAGAGTGGGAGGAGAGAAATCTAATTTTTTTGAGAAAAACCTACTCCACGGGTAGGCTACCATAAGTTTCTCGTCCTCTTCATGATGAGAAAGTTTCAACATCTAACACTAGAAGAATGTCCACTCGTAGTCAAGACATGAAACTTTCAGCACGTGATCGAGAAAAAGTAAGGGTCTTAAAGAATATCAAATCGTTATCCGAATTGAAAGGTACAAAAATAATTATTCTTGCCCAAAAATTGGGATACAAGGAGCTTGTGATCAAAGTACATGAAGCCAAGAATTATATAAAGCATCTAAAACTTCAGTATGATCTCAAATAGCCATACATTAAAAAATGATGGAGCAATGTTTTGTAGCATTTTATCATTTACAAGGATCTTTATGTACTCAGAGACTTTGTTAGAGTGCTTAGGGTTTCAAGATATATGAAGATGTAAATGATTAATATTTTTTAATTTGTCTTTCAATGCTATAAGTAACTTTTGATTTTTGTGTGCCAAATGCTCTTTTAGAAAAAAAAAAGTTTTATAGTTTTCTGCTTTGAAATTTGAGTTCATTGTGCCATCAAGGACAATCTACATGGTCATAAGGTTAAATCTTGCTCTATGAACTTAGAGGATTTTCACTTTATGGTCTCAACACCCTATGGCTCTAAGGCCATAGGGTCATAGGTTGGCATGCGTTCTTGCATAAGACTTACTAAGTGTAACCACAAATTATCACCCTATGTCCCTAAGGTCTTCAACACACTTAAGATCTCTATATTGACTTTTTTTAAATCATTTCAGGGCTTCTAAGAAAAAATGTTTTGCTATTAGATGATCACAAATAGAGAATCTCCCTCTCATATTACATCAAATATCACATTCAAACCAAGAGTATTGGTTTCATTATCTACTAGCATCTTTCAAACAGGATTTAAAAAATCTTATCTTGGATTTAGAGGGTGTGGTTTTTGCAACATTTGAGCTTTACTCAAGGCCAACCTTGACCAAGTATATGTGCATTGTAGAAGATAACAATGAGGTGTATGCAGTGCGTCAAGATGCAGAGTATTTCTTAAGATTTTGCTTCAATCTCTTTGAGGTTTGGATTTGGAGCTGCCATCGTTTACAAAAATCTCACCACATAATTAAGACCTGTTTTCCTACACAAAGTCACAAATTCAAGATGATTATGGATAGCAGGTGCTGCCAAATTTCAAATTTCACGATCAATTACAAAAGAGACTATCAAAAAAAATCTTTTGATCATATGGAAGCTATTTGATTATTTAAATGGGGGAAACACTATTATATTTGATGATAGTCCATACCGAGTGATGTGGAATATGCAAGGAACTTATATGATTTTCCCAAAGTTTTGGAACCAGCCTACTCAATTGATTCAAAGTTTTTTAAAAGTTGAAATTGTTCCATGCTTATGTGGATGGTTGTATGCTAAAGACAAGAGAGACTATACCATAAGAAAGTTTGTAATGTTCCATTCTGATACTGAGACTCACTATTTAATGCAATGCTATATGTGTGAAAGGATTCAAAATATCAAGAGGAGGCACCTTAAGTGTACTAGTTAAGTATTCTAAAGAGAATCCACCAAGTATTTGGCATTGTGTTTTTTTTCTTTTTTTTAACTTGATGGAAAGCTGTGGAATAGCTTGAAAAATCTACTTTAAACTACTTTGACATAATCAATGCATATGATTCTTACTATTCACCTCAAATGGTGTTTTTAAACACCTCCTTTTTTTGAAATACCATCTCTAGAACCTTTGAATGAAGTTTTAAAGCATGTACTTGATGTAAAAAATCTTCATGTTAAGATAGATTCTTTGGCACAAACTTATATTAAGAGTTTTTATATTTTATTTTTATGTTAAGTAGCAGATTCAAAGTTAGAATCATGATAGTTTAAATATGTAAGTGCCTCATTTAACTTTGTATAGTTGAATAAAATACCAAATGGAACTATAGGTGCAATAGATGACATCTGATGGTCTTAGGGCCATAAGATACGCTATATTATTATTTATGTTTTTTCAATTTTTTGAGAACATAGGGCATAGAGGGTTTTTCTCACTACCATAGATGATATCCTATGGCCTTGGGGCCACAAGGTCTCAATATTGAGCGTAGAGGATTTCGTACTAGCATAGAGGGTACCTTGTTGCCCTAGGTCCATAGGGTGCAAACATAGAGCATAGAGGATTTCTTGGCACATAGAGGGTACCTTGTTGCCCTAGGTCCATAGGGTGCAAACATAGAGCATAGAGGATTTCTTGGCACATAAATAATGTCCCATATGTCTTTGAAGCCATAGATCTCTTTATACATTGAGACCTTCTAACAATCCTAACCCTATGGCCTTGAGGTCATAAAAAGACATATTTTGGATCATCTTAAAGTCATAGATATATCTACAAAGAGCACTATATGGCCTTAAGTCCATAGGTGCAATAGATGGCATCTTATGTTCTAATAGCCATAGGATACTCTATATTATTGTTTAGACTTTTTAACAATGAAATATTAGTTTGAATGTTGTTTACATTATTGTGTATTTAAAACTTGATAGCACGCTACAAAACCATGACTAAGTATTTTCTTATACATGGATTATGGTCATCAAATTTATGACAAGAGAGTTTAATAACATTTGTCTTTACATATTATCTTTTTTAATTGTTGTAATCAATCTATATGTTGCTTAAAAATCATATCAATTGGTTTTTTTGACACCTCATTTTTTGAGAAGCTACTTCTAGAAGCATTTTTTGAAGTTTGAAAAGCATTGATGTCATACAAATCCTTTTTCAAAAACGTTATTGGAGGTTTATTTGTAAACTTTATAGTAGAGAATTTAAATTGATTCATACAATCATGATAGTTTATCTAAATTAAAGGCAACTAGGGCTTAGAAATCATTAAATAACACGATCCTAGCATACACGTTTAGAATTTGGGAACTAAGATTTTCTCAAATTATCTACAATGGTGTTTTATGACTGAATTGGGTGTTGGACACGACACTGCCAACACTATCTACACTAACAGTCAGAGTGCATTGGCAGTTGCGAGGAATCCAATTTTTCATGCTCGCAAAAAGCACATTTAGGTGCATTAACATTATGTCAGGGAGAGGCTCTCAGCAAGAGAGATCAGCTTGGCTTATGTGCCAGCACACGACAACCTTGCAGATCTTTTTATAAAGGCATTGCAGCTCAAATCTTTCTACAAAACTTTAGGCTTACTCTCCTTTGTGGATTGATCATGTCCTTATGGCATGGCACTTTCCTTTACTCATGTGCCAGCTCTCGTTCACCGCATCACTCTAGTGGGGATTTGGTACCATATACATGTGGTAGTGATGTTTTTGAACACACTAGGACCACTGGGGTATTTTCTCCCACTTTAGGAGGTTTTTTCCCCTGTGCATTGTATATACGCCCATCACTCTTGGGATATCTATCTTTCCATTGCACACTTAATAATATACTCTCTGTTGAGTGCCTTGAGCTTCTTTCCTCTTCTCCAAGCCTTGTGCGTTTCTCTGCAACCCTATTTCCAACACCGTGATCTTCAGAGACTCCTATATTTTCAACTTAAAACCTTACAAATACATCCATACACTCCACATATATCTCGAGAGTCAACTCGAACCACCAGATATCAAGAAAAAACTTCCCAATCAAGTCAAATTCAGTTTCAAAGAGATACAAGAAAGATTCAAGGTAGGATTCAAATTTTGCAAACAATAGGACATGTCGCTTCATTATCTTCAAAATTAGCAGCTATGTATGGAACATCTTGAGACCCCATTCAAGATCAATATGCCAAAAAATTGATTTGCCTCAAAGTCTCCATTCACAAAGTATTGAATCTGATTACTTCTTCATCAAACCGAAAAGCTTCAAGGGATAAAAATAACAAATTAGACTCTTCCTCATACATAAAAAACAATGGCCAACTTCCTTGCTCACATTTGCATCCAAAAACATAAAAAAGTCCACTGTTTGGCTGAGAAATACTCCAAACATTGATACCTCCCTGAAATTGATTCCTTTTGGGTCCATTGTCAAACTTCTCACAGTCCATTAGCACTCTAAAAATATCAATATTAGATTTCTCTTCTTCAAGTTGCATGATTTGACTTCCACGAAAAATTTTGTGATCTCCAATTTGAGAGATTTCCACCTCTAATCCATAAAACTTATCTACCAACTGGTTAAGAGAGTCAACTTGCTTCAACTTTCAGATTTTCTTCTTGAAATTTCTTTCAAGATATCTAAAGAGATAATTTGCAAATGGATCAAATCCTAAAAATATACTGCAGAGCACGACAACTTTGCTTGAGGAACCATGACAAGAAAATAATCCTTCTAAGAACCACAGCTAATCTCATTCAACATGAACACACAGAATCACTGAGAGATAATAAGATCATCCTCATCTCCTTCATCATCAAAAGCACATAGAAAATTTGAAGCATGCTCATGGAAAACTGCATCATTCTTACCAAGAACTTGCATGTGACTTGCATAATCATCAGTCAAAACCATCTCTTCAACTTATTGAACACCATTCCCAACATTGATATCCAGACCTTTACCACATAAAGAATACAAATCTTCAAGAATATTATCACGAAATTGAACTTCTTTGCAAACGTTTGCACATCCAACCTTTGTAATGATTGAATTTGGGCAAGAACCAACATCATAACAGTCATTCAAGATAACACCATCATGCAAAATATCATGCATAATAGCAAGATTTGAAGAAGACTCCATATTCTTGAATCAAGTAATTTGAAGATTCAAATCCAAAATCTCATCATCCAAAACCACTTCCTTGAAAGTATTATGACGTTCTTGACAATAAGAAACATACAAGTCAAATTCAGCACGAACTTGAGAATGCTCAATCCTCAACAATACCTTCTCTTCTTGAAGTTGATTGACCTTTGAAACCGCTTCATTTGTTGCCACCATACTTGAAAACCTTTCATTTTCCAACTCAACAAAAAGCTTTTGAATCATTTCATGCAATTCAGGGATCTGAATTATAGAAATATGCACTTTAGGGATCTGTGTCACTTGAACATCCATTTTAGGAAATTGCTTGATAAGAATCTCCAGCTCAATCAATTTCACCTCAATAAACTACATTATAGGAACTTGAAACTTTGATTCCTTTGGTTCACAACCTAAATATGGCATATGCCTGTCAAAAATCTAATTTTTGGCTTTCAACATCTCCCTATTGACTTCCCTAGCATCACAAACACCTTCTTGATTGTCCTTTGTAGGATAATCCTCTTCAAGACGCATAAAAAATTGAGCAACCACATTATTGACATCATCAACGTATAGTATGTCTTCATCTATCTTTATATGTTCCACTTCTTTGCACTGTAATCTGATATCTCCCTAAATTTCAACCTCTTCAAGATTGATGTCCAATATTGGTATATGGGTTTGTATTGGATATTGGTGGATTATTTCGCTCAATCCCACTTGCATTACCTTCTTCTCAATCACCAATTCTTCTTTTTGGTAACTTTCATTCTCTTCTTGCAAAGAGGTGAGTCTCTTTGATGTGAGGTTTGGGGATAGTTGGCAATCCTCTTGGCTCTCTTGTCTCTTGAGTTGCTCCTAACTTCCTCCTTCATCTTTTGGACTTCATCTCCCTTGCTTTGAGCAATATGTCCTTCTTCAACCACTCCTTTTCTTCAATAATCTGTATATCTACAACTTTGATCCCATACTCATCAAGAACATCAAAATCAAGTTGAAAAGCTTTAGGTGCGAAAAAATGAAATACAGGCTTTGAAAATTTAGGTTTTGAAATTGTAGGTGCCTGCAAAGCTATTAATGACGGAAAATTAACAACTTGAGTTTATTTCAAAGAGGTTGTTGAAAGCACCATTGACAATCATCCTCATTGCTTGCATCGTCCACAAAATCATCGTCATACTCCTCAATTACATTCTCAACTGCTACTTGTAACATCCGTTCCATCGTGCACTAGAGCATGACTTCTTTATCTTGCCGTTACAACATTTGTGCCATTCACATGCTTCATCAAGAAAATCGAAGAATTCCCCCAAGTCCTCTTTAGACTCAACAAATTCCTCATAACTTAATGCATCCTGGAAAGATTTGAAGATGCGATAGAGGCTCTTGCATAATTTTGGCATGCAGTACTTTACACATACCTCTTTCTTCTGACAAAGTGTATACATATAAGGACATTTCTTGATGGAATGTCCATGCTTTTGACAAATAAAACATTGCTTCCTCTTCTTCTTCTTTGCCATTAAGTAGACATTAAAGAAATAGAGACAAATAATATCACCATAGTCCAAGAATCAATATGACACTGCATAAAACTTAAATTTCTTGCAAATTGTCAGAAAATTGTCTGAATCTGCCTAAAATTGCCTGATTTTTCTACAAATTGTCAAGAAAACACCCTGCATTGCTTAAAAATGTCGTCAGGTTGCAAAAATGACCCTCAAAACAGTAGGAAAACACCCTAATTGTTGAAAAATGCTTGATTTTTTAAAACGCCTTGAAAACCAAAAATGTACTGGATAGAACTAGGGTTTCCACTCCCTAATTTGCCACTTCTGACAAAAACCAGCAAAGGATGGCCATGTTTTGAGTCCCATTGCCCATAGACAAGGAAAAACCTCCAATATGACATAATTAAGGAAACAAAATAGAGTTCAAGGAAGATGCAAGTTGCTAAAAGATGAGAAAACACAGAAATAGACCATTACACACAAAAAAAGTCCTTCTTCTTCTTCATTCATCGACAATACCCCCAACTACAACCACCAAAGGCTCCTTTCAAATCCCCATGAATAGTTATGTCCATTTCCAACTTCAGGACCTGATTACTTATCGCAATTACTACAAACATTGGAGTGAAGAAAATACCAAATCTACTTTGGAGTTAACATTTGGTCTTCCACAAATTGAAGTTCTACTATGGTAATGTGTGCCTGCTTTAGGTATTTGGTTTTCTACTCAGGATTAATACACAAAAGAAATATTCCATCTCGATTTCTTTTGTATAGCCTTCCAGCTAGTAATTGATACATAGCTGATTGTCCAATTAATCCTGGTGTAATAGGAAGTGATATTTGAGAATCCACTTGAGCTATATTCATCAATGAAACCATATTTCTGACCAACGGGGTATCATTTCTACAGAGATCAGATATGTATCTGGTAGATCATCATCTACCCCTTTTGATAGTTCTCTTTAAATAATCCTTGATAAATGATCTGCTCTTTGACGTGTGGTGCCCTTTTTTACAACTACACTGAAATCAAATTCCAAAAGAATGATGAACCATCTCACTATTCTCCGTGTGTTCAATGGCTTGTTAACCGATTACAATAAAGCTTGGTGGTTCACAAAGAACACAAATTTGATGGCTAATACGTAATGTCTATACTTTTTAATGGCATAGATCATCCTAATCCTTCTCTTTTTGTGGTTATATAGTTCTTCTCTGCCACATTCAAATGTCTACTAAATAAGAAATGGGAAAATCAATTTTTTTGTCTCCTTGTTGAGCTAATATACACCCAATGGCAAAATTGGAAGCGTCAATATGTATATGGAATATCTTATTCCAATCTAGTGTTTTCAATATTGGGGTTGTAGCGAGAGCTTGTTTAAGATTCATGAAGGATTCTTCACACTCATCAGTCCATACAAAGAGTGTTATCAGGCCATACATGGGTTTTGTGATTATAGCATACATATAAATGAATCTTTTATAATATCCACAATGTCTCATGAAAGCCTGAACCCTTTTGACTATTGTCGGTCTAGACAATTTAGTGATAACATGAATTTTATTCATATCGTTCACTATGTCATTTTTTGACACTATATATATGTCCAAGAATGTTTCCTTGTCTACCCATAAATGTGCACTTTTTAGGATTTAATAAAATCCTATAAAGTCTAGATCTTTCAAAGACACTTTTGAGATGTTCCAAATGATCATCCAGGATCGATGAATGTACACATAAATCATCCCTATATACTTCCAAGAAATTCCTAACATATGATTTGAAATCATGGCTCATCCACATGGTGGCAGGAGCATTAGTCAGCCCAAAAGGCATAACCCTATAGGCAAAAATACCCCATTCAGTTGCAAAGGAATTTTTATGCTGATCTTTTGGATCAACCAAAAGTTGATTGTACCCTGAAAAGCCGTCTAAAAAGCTGTGAGCTTCTTTTCTTGCAACTCTTTCTAAAACATGCTTAGTGATTGGAAGAGGGTAGCTATCTCTATGGTAACTGTATTCACTTTTTTGAGATTGACACATACTCTTAATTTTCCATTTTTCTTGGGTACCACCACAATTAGAGACATCCAATCTGTGTGTTCAATTTCATACATGAATTTGGCTTCCTTGAGCTTCTCTATCTCTTCTTTGAACTTTTTGACAAATGTTTCATTATAAGTATATGGCCATTGTCTACTTGGTTTTGCATCATCTCTCATATGTATGGTATGTTGACAATTTTTTTGATCAACACCCTTGAGATCTTTATAATACCAAGAAAAAATATCTCAGTATTCTTTTAGTAAGCTTAGCAAAAGCTCTTCTTCTTGTTTAGTCAAGTCGCTCGTAATGTAGGCAGGTTTGGGCTCTTCTCTTGGTTTGGTTAAATCTATTTTCTTTGCATTTTTCAGATACTTCATATGACTCCCCCTACTTTCTTTGTTTCCTTACATGTTGTTTCACTATGATCTTTTGACCTTGGAGAGTATATTTCTTATAATAAGAACGAACACTCATTACATCTTTACTCTCTTCCTCGGTTGTTTCCATTTCACTGGTATACACCTACTTTAGAGTTTTCTTCAACTCTTGATTTTTTTTTTCGTTCAACCCGTTTCATGGATGATTCATCATCCTGGTGCTTAGGTTTTGATTGAGTTCCTTTCGAATTTTCCTTGATGTTTGTGATATTCCTTGTTGTTGTCTGAAGGATATCTACCCGTGATTTTGTCTAACACGGTCATGTGCATCTATCTACATCAAAAATTGTGTTCTGCTAGAGGATAATGGCATAAGTCTAGATTTTAAGTTTTTTCTTTCTCTTTCTCTTTTATATCATTTGGTTTGGTTTGGAAAGTCAAAAAAATTAAAAGCCTTCTTGTGTTTTGGTTTGGAAAGTCAAAAAACTTTTCCTCTCCTCCTTTTAGGAGTAGTTGGGCTCTCACATGTTCTTTTTTTGATCCAAAATCAACAAATGTAGTTGAATGTTCTTCAAACTCATCGGTAGCATCATAATAGAGGTCTGAAAAGACCTATTGATCTTTGAGTAAGCCTTGGGTTCGTGAACTTCATCTTCAATTTGAAGGGTTGAGATCATTTGTATGGGAAATATGTCATAAGCATCCTTATTGCAAAATTGAGTAGGCATAGACATATTCACACACACATCCATTGTTGCCAAAATTTGAGTCCATTCAAATGGCTCAAACACATGCTCCGGAAAGGGTTGAGGTATATATGCTTCCTCTATGCAATCCCTTTCTAAGATACATTCTTCTCATTTTAAACTCCCATTTTTTGAGGCTTCACATATCCAAATAGGTGTGTCTTTGTTTAACCAAAATGGAAGTTTTGATTCAGTTGAAGAGACTAAATCAAATTCTTGAATAGGTGTTTTCATTACATCTCTATAAGTGTGATCTTTCAAATTAATTTATTCCACTTGCTTCAAGTACAGGTAATTGTTTCCCCAATCTTGAATTAGTTGTCCTTGCCACATGAATGGCCTTCCCAATATGATTTCATAATTAAGCTTCTTTCCAAAGTCCACTATCGCAAAAGTATGTTGATGATCAATTCCACAAGAGCTAATTATTAATTTTTCAAGAAATCCTAGGGGTTTTTCTATGTGTCCATCCGCCATTTGAATTTCATTCAAGTTTGTCTAAGGGCTGGTCTTTCCCTTGATTCCCATATTGCTTTTGTGGCTATGGCTATGTCAACACCATCGTCCAGTATTGCCATGGATTCTACATCATATAATCACCGGAAGGGTTGTGTTTCCTTCTTCCCTCTCCTAGTATTCTCCAACTTTGTTCATAGGGACAAATCTAATCTCCTTGTTCTCCAATTCATGTTTCAATTTACCCAATTTTTTTGCAATTTGTTATCCCCACCTTCTCTAGAGTTTTATGTGGATCATTCCATAAATATGGTCTAATTTTTAGCAGTTTTCCCAAGGTATGAGTACATTGAATGGGCGTTGACATGATTGAATGGATGTTCTCTATCTCTACGGTCTGTTCCTCTCTTTTTATCTAAGTGGTTTTGTACACTATGGACTCATCTTCATTGTCTCCTAAGTAAGAGGGTAGTTTTTTTAGAGTTAATGGTTTAGACATTCATGATGATTAAGAACAGCAATCCCCATACCAGGATTGTATATCCACGTCCATATCAGGAGGTAAATTATCTAACCAGACTTCCTCTATAGCAGTTGATTTCAAAGTTATGCTCCCATCATTAATCTCTCTTAATGTTTTCCATAAATGTCATTGCAAGTCCTCCTCCACAAACGGAATTACATCTAAATCATCTTCACTCTCGGGCACTATGAGTTTTGGTTCTTTAGTTTCCTAGTGGGGTTCTACCACACTTTGGATTTCTCTTTTTTTTTTGTTTCTACCACAAGCTCCTCGGATTTTTCTATTCTCTCAAGCTTGGGTTTTTGTTTTTCCAGCAATTCTTGAGTAATTCTTATTAAATTTTGATAAGCTTCAAGCTTAGCTGGTTCCATATATGGAGAAGGATAGTTTTTCCATTTGTTTTTCATATTTTGGTCTGCTTGAAGTCCCTCTTGGAAAGCTTCCAAGGCTACATTGATTGGCTCAAAATTTTGTCTACCAAAAATGATTCTCCATATTTTATTGTGGTTTCCTTGATTTCACTCCCAGATTCTTTCACTTTTTCCTAGAATCGTTTTTTGACTTTATTCACAATTTCCTTCTTTTGTTTTTGTTTTCTCATCCCATATCTTTGATGTCTTCTTTTCTTGGTCTTTTGCGAGGAATTTTTAGTATTCACTAATTCATCACAAGAATTATGTTTCTTTTTCTTAGCTTGGGGTCTAGTGATACCTTGACTGGAACAATAGGTTCGCTTTCCAAAGAGCTACTAGGGTGAAAGCATGACTGGGTGGTACACTTTTATGGGTTGATTACTAGTTTTGAATAGTTGCACTATTAGATGTGGCACGCGTTGCAAATTAATTCTAAATTTGGCGCCAAACAAATTTTTAGATTCTCCTCTTCAAGAGCTATCCAATGATATATCACACGCCTTGGGTTCTTCTATCTTTGTCAAATATATTACAGCTATCAATTTTCCAAATAGTGATGTCCCGGACACAACTTTGGTCTCCACCCAATCATGCTTTCACCCACTAGGTATCACTTCACCACTGCTTTTTCCTTATTTAACGAATTTTTTGGACAATCTTCAGGGAAGTGTCCACCCTTGTTGCAACATTGTGTACAAAAAGCTTCAGCTGGCTTAATGTTCTTGTCAAGTTCTCGGCATTCATTTTTCAATGATCATCTGCACCACAATTATGGAAGCTTCTAGTCTTTGGCTTAATCATGGGTCTTACCATTGGAGGTCTAACACCTTAATTAGCTACAAAGTACATCGGTGTAAGCTTTGGTTTAGCATAATTCACAGCCTCTTCCATTGATGGTGGATGTGAATTATACCACTCTCTTTCTACCATTAAGGTAGATGGATTGGGCTCAACATAAGGTGTAACAGGCACTAGTGCTTGTTCATCTATGACTTCTTCTGAATTCATGTACTTTAGAGAAACTGCATTATGTCCAGGAAATGGAGGTTGTTGACCCAACATTGGTTGTGGTATTTCCATATCCATCAATGGTCTTTTTGTTGGGGCCATATTAGGTTGATATTTGTACATGGGTTGTCCTTGTGGTGTCATATGCACATATTGAATATTCTCATCATACTTTGGTCGGTAATAGCACTCATTGGTCTCATGGTTTTTACATCTATCCTCAATAGCACACCATTTTTGTGGCCTAATTGGTTATCCCTATTGAGGTATCCCTTGCTTAGGTCCTCTCATAGGAGTTTTTTGCATATTATTCATACTTTTGAGCATGTCGTTTATGGATCTAAGTGGTGCTGCAACAGATATTCCCACTTGTGTTGGTTTGTGGATGATGTTTTTCTCACTCTGAGTATCCTTAGGGACATCCTCTTTATTGAAAATATCACAATTGTCTCCCAAATCAATAGCATCTAATACACACTCTTGTAGGCTTATATGCTTCTTTCTATATAGTATAGCATGAAGTTATTTGTTTAGAAATCCTTCTTTAAAAAAATGACACTAATCTTTCTTCTGCTAGTATTTCTAATTCTGGGCATCTTGCAATATATTGTTTCATCCTACTTGCTAATATTGCTTTATCCTTTGAATTCTAAAGTTGGTGGACCTTCTTTTGGGTCATATATGAAATTATCGTATTCACTTCTAACCCCCATTTGTCTATCACATAAAAATTTTCAACTTTTACATACTGAGTCCTGTTTTTATCCATATACATTTTTCCTTGTTTGTTTGCCCTTATTTCCTCTTCAAAATCTATGTCATGGTCATCACTGCAAATGGCATACTCTTCATTAGGATCCAAGTAAACCTGAGCTCCATGGACATTAGTCTTATAAAAGGTGAGTATGGGCTTATATCACATTGCTGTTCCGGTTCTTGACTAAGTCAATTAAAGACATTTCAAATGTTGAATTGGAATAAGTGTCTGGGACTTTTTTAAAGATAGTACCCAATTGATCACCTTGATTCACACTCTCACTACAACATAAACCAAAGTTATCGACACCCTATATATCGACGCCCGTGCCTTTCCACATCCATATCGACGTTCTTACACTCCGTCGATATGTGCGTCGATAACTGCCTCGATATGCCCGTGGATATTAGCATAGAAAGGTAAAGTTTTCCACGTGTATATCGACACAGTTATCGACACACATATCGACGGACATATTGACGCTAAGAATTTGGGGAAAAAAAGCCGAACCCGCACGAAGGGGCCATTTTCCCCCTCAGCACGCACGTTCTCAGATCTTGGCCAAAACCTGTGCAGCAGGTATTATGGCACTCTCCCCCCCCCCCCCCCCCCCCCCCCCCCCCCCCAACCCCTCTCTCTCCACATCGTCTGTGTGTGTGTGTGTGTGTAGGAAAGAGATAGATAGAGAGAGAGAGAGAGAGAGAGAGAGAGAGAGAGAGAGAGAGAGAGAACGGTGTGTGTGTGTGTGTGTAGGAAAGAGAGAGAGAGAGAGAGAGAGAGAGTGGTGTGTGTGTGTGTGTGTAGGAAAAAGAGAGAGAGAGAGAGAGAGAGCGGTGTGTGTGTGTTTGTGTGTGTGTAGGAAAGAGAGAGAGAGAGAGAGAGTGAGAGAGTGAGAGCGGTGTGTGTGTGTGTGTGCGTAGGAAAGAGAGAGAGAGAGAGAGATAGATAGAGAAGTGTGTGTGTGTGTGTAGGAAAGAGAGAGAGAGAGAGAGAGAGAGAGAGAGAGAGAGAAAGAGAGGAGTGTGTGTGTATGTAGGAAAGTAAAGAGAGAGAGGGAGAGAGAAAGAGAGAAGTGTGTGTGCGTGTAGGAAATTAAAGAGAGAGATAGAGAGAGAAAAATGTGCGTAGGAAATTAAAACTAGAGAGAGAGAGAGAGAGAGAGAGAGAGAGAGAGAGAGAGAGAGAGAGAAGAGAGAGAGAGAGAGAGAGAGAGAGAGAGAGAGAGAGAGAGAGAGAATTATGGTTTGCGTAAAAAATTAAAATTAAAGAAAGAAATGAAATGAAATGTTATATTAACTCTTCAAAAGGCCAAAGTGACTAGAAAGTTACCATGTGGTAGACTGATACAAAGTCAGAATAACAAGATGACAAAATGACAAAATAAAATATTATGGAATCCTACACTGTTGGGTGTGGACTAAGCAGCTAAAACAGCTAGCTGGGACAGGTAGATCATAGGAGATCCAACATATGTCTTGCTGGCGGACCTCATCAATCTCCTCCATGGTCAGTAATCTGACCGAGCCTTGTGCATGGCGAGCCAAAGTGATTTGCTTCATCTGATGCAGCCTATGACTTCATTTGACCAGCTCCAAATACATTCGAAGCTCAACTCTTACCTTTACACATGAAAGTCCTCTAGGGAGCAACAATAGCGCCGTCGTTGCTCTTAGAGACAAGCTTCCTCCTCAAAAAAGGTTGGGCGCGGGCATACACCAAGCCGCAGGTCAAACGGATAGAAGAAACGCCCAAAATACAAGACGTTTTTGAAGTCCAGTTGAGTTTTTCTATGGAAAAACGCAAACGGACTTCATAAACCACTTCTACGTCGTAGGTCAAATCCGGTTGCATTTTTCTATGGAAAAACGTAAACGCACTTCAAAAATGGCTTCTATGCCTACCAAAAGCATACGTAGTCCATTAGGTAGTCTTAAGGAAAAGTCTTAAGGCAATGTCAAGAGTGTGTATGGCAAGTCGTAGGTCAAACAGACAGAAGAAACGTCAAATACACAAGCCGTAGGTCAAATCCGATTGCATTTTTCTACGAAAAAACGCTGACGTTCTTTAGAAACTGATTCTATGCCTACCGAAACCATCCGTAGTCCATTAGGTAGTCTTTAAGCAATGTCAAGAGCACGTATGGCAAGACGTAGGTCAAACGGATAGAAGAAACATTGTCAGGAGTTTTTTGGAGCAAGGGATTGCGCATATGTACATACACATGTATGGTGTATGGAATAAAGGATTGCCCAATTTTCATAGCCAGGTGGTTACGTGGGGCCCACATGTGTACAAGTAGGACAGCATGTACATAGTGCATCGATTTTCACTATCACCAGTACCAGTATGTTTTTTCTACAATAATGAGGAGTTTATAGCGCGTAAAACTTCTCGAGGAAGCTATCCGCGGGCCGAAGACATGAGGTAAGCAGGTGCGTCAGATGGCATCTAGTGGTGTCAAGAGGGCGAACGGGGTCAATATTTGCACGTGGATGAATACGGACACAAAGTGGTGTTTTCTTGTGAGAGTTATGCAGAAAGGTCATCATTAGGACCACTTTTTGGGGCCACTTCACGTGGTTGCGAGACGCATTATTGAAAAGAAATGAGTGCCAGGTGTGCGCATGGATGCAGCAGGGTGACAACTATGCACTGCAAGGTCAGTTTTTGGCCTGTTCGGGATCTGTTTGAGGTCATCTAAAAGGCCAAGGGTGCCCAACTAATAAATCTAAGTGTGTGAACTGAAAAAATAGAGAGAAGACCAGAAAAAACGTGGAGAAGAGAGGAGGAACAGCCGCATGTGTGTTTTTGGGGTTTTTGGAACCTGTTTTGGCCGTAAACTGCTCATCCGAGGTCGGATTTGAGCACTTTGACATTGTAGACTGGGGTTTTGGGCCATTTCGGATGCGATGGCGCTGTCCATTTTTCCAAATTCCTCACTCTTTTTCTGATGTTTTTTGTGTAAGTTTCTCCTATGAGCGAAGTTTCTGCTCTAGTTTGTGATTGTATCTGGCTTATTTTACCCATATTGTGTGAGCTGTTTGCCCCATTGGTGTTGGCCCAAGCTCATTAGTATCTAATTATCAGAAGTGCTCCTCTTTTGAGCTGAGTTTTTTGGATGGGTGTGTGTGTGTCTTTGTGTGGAGTGGGCAAGTCGATAGTCTCTCTCCTCTCACTCCAGAGGTGTGTTCCCTGTCTCGGCCAGGTGGTTGTGTAAGCCGAGTGGTGCCCCATAGTGTGTGTGTGTGTATCTTCTTAAGAGTGTGTGTCGGGTCGTTATAGAGGCACTGTGTGTGTTTTCATCCCGCTCACATTCTTTTGGCGTCCCCACTGAGGATCTTCTTCGAGTACCTTCTGCTTCGACCTTCAATCGTCGAGATTCGGGGCTACAGGTTACAGGGACAGGTACAGGTACAGGTACAGGTGATTCACACAGGTACAGGTAGCTGGAGTACAGTGATATACTAGCATTGGTGTCACTTGCAGTTGTTGTGGGTATGCATCACTTGGCGCCTGTTTGAGCGTATTTTCTGTTGGATTGTACGTTACTTGTGGAAACTGCCATGGTACGCCTCTATGGGGCCATATATGATTTTATTTGGCCGTCCCAGCCATTTCTGAGACTTGGTCTGGAAGGTAGTCATTTCTGAGACTTGACTATACGCAATTTGCATTAGCCTTCGTGCGAGGGTCGATAGCGTGAGGTTTTATTGAGCCGGGGGATTCTCAAATGTGGAGATCCTTTTGGTGATAGAGGTAGCTGGAGCACCCTTTTCGTGACCTCGTCATAGGCTATGTACTAGTGAGTCCTATTTGATGCTCGGGTTCTATTGTTGACAGTTTATGCATACATATACGGTCTATATTTTGGGTTCACACTGCTCTACTTCTGGGGAAACTCTGTCAAATTTTTCCAAGTTATGATGGCTGGTATTTTGGTCTTTTAAGGCATTTATGCTGTTATGCTGCTGAAATTCTGGCAAAATCAGAGGATAAGTCAAATGTGCTTTCTTGGGAGCTTCATGGTTGGCTTTAATGGATGATCAAAATGGCCCTCAATTCACTCCATTTCATTTAACTCAAAGAATCCAGACAAATGTTCATGTGTCCAGGAAGATTTTTTTCCAGCAGCGCATAGTCTTTATGTTCGGGCCAAGAAGATTACGAGAGATCTTGGAATGTCCTTTGCCTATTGTAATTCCGATGATCAACTATGAAAACTCATTTGATGTGCATGTGTTTGTCCTTATCTAAAGTTGATCTCCATTGAAGTGTGTGGGAATTGAGTCAGTAAAAGTTTTGGGTTCTTGCACGTGTGTTCAAAGGGCTTCTCAAAGCATTGTAACTTGGGTAGCCACGGCTTTCTCGTATATGGAGTTTCATGGAAGAACTGATGAAGATGTGGAAGATTTTTTGGAAAAGATGGAGGTTGCCTGCATTAGCAACCAGATTCATGACCCTGCGCAGATGTTACGTCTTCTCCAAATTTGTTTGAAGAGTGATTCACAAGTCTGGTCCAAAACATTTGAAGAGGAGTTGCGTACAGCGGATCCGCCTGTAAGATTGATGTGGGACAATCTAAGGCATGGGTTGGAAGTGGAGTTTGTGAAGATAGAAGATCCTGACAAAGTGTGGCAAGAAGTACAAGGTTTGGTGCAAAAGGAAGGTGAGCCAGTAGATGCGTACATACGTAAGTTTTCATTGGCATGGGAGCGGATGTGCAAGGCCTTAGCACCACAAGTACCCCCGCCTGACATGATGAAGAAGGACAGGTTCTTGGCTGGTCTTTGGGAGAATATACGTTGGAGAGTGGAGCTAAAGAAGCCTAGTACATATGAAGATGCACTAGTGGTAGCAAGAAACAAAGAGTGGAAGTTGAGGAAAATGAGCCAGTTAGGGGTGGAGTCTTTGCCCATGAGGTCTGAATTTCAACCTATAGAGTCTTTACAAGGTCGCATGTTAGGGGTTCATCATGAACCAGTGGTTCCTGTTACTACTCAGGTTATGCCAGCAATGGTCACTACATCGGTGCAAGATGATGGGCTAAGGCAAGACATGAGGCAAGTGGTAGATTTGATGAATAATCTCAGTCTAAACATGCTAGGTCAAGTGGAAAATAATCGAGGTCGAGGGAGGTTTGCAAGTCAGCCAGGAGGTGAAGAAAGGCCTAGGAATGGTGTTGGACAAAGCAATGGTAGGTTTTGGAGGCAGACGCCCACATGTTATAATTGCGGAGAGTTGGGCCACATTAGCCCACAATGTGATAAGCCACCAAGGATGGGGGGAGACATGTATCCATTGCCAAGACAAGTGCTAACTAGGTCAAATGATTATGGCATCGAAATTAAGGGAGATGAAGGAACTAGTGGATTAACCCAGGAGGAAAAGGGAAAGACAAAAGTGCTAAGTGTAGTCACCTTGGAGAAGGCATCAAAGCTAGAGGATACATTAGTGATGCCTATTGGGAAAAGGACCACAGAGGATAAGGAAGGAAGAAGTGCCCCAGTTCCTAGTAAGAAGAAAGGAAAGAGCCATGAAGGCGAGGATGTCAAGGCTAAGAGGAAAAGGAGAGCTCATCGAAAGTTTCATGTTTCAGATTTTCCACTAGGGGATGGGCAATTAAGCTATGACTTGAAGGAGGATCTGACGAGCAGGAAGGCAGATGTTACTTTCGGGCAGCTTATAGAGATGGTCCCTAAGCTAAAGCGACAGTGGAAGAGGATGGTTAACCCAATGGAGAAAGAGCCAGAGAGAGATTCAGTAAAGGTGTTGGCAATGGATGAGCTACCAGACATTTGTCCAATAGTAGATGTGTGGCATAAAAGGAAACATTTGGGACAAGGTTATGTGGATGGCGGAGCCCAAATATGCATCATAACACACTCATGCGTTGAGAAGATGGATCTCACAATGGCTGGGGTATCAGGTTTTTGGATCAGATTGGCAAACCATCAAAAAGTAAAATGCTTGGGTGTTGTAAAGATCTTAGAAGTGGAGGCATATGATGCAAAGGCAGTGGTTGATTTTCATGTGATGCCAGCAAGGTTGGGAGCATATCCTATTATATTGGGCAGACCATGGTTACGTGCAGTGGGAGCTGTTCAAGATTAGCGACATGGTACGATTAGCCTCTATGGAAAGACAGGTACCAGAAAGCTTTATAATATGGACAAAAGGAAATGGTTAGAGGAGATTTATGAAGATGAGGATGAGTCTAGTGATGAAGACTCTTCCACGGTGACAGATGAGGACAGTGATAGCACTACCAGCAGTGATGAGGATGCTGATGTTGCATTTCTTTTGATGGACAAAGAAATCCAAGAGTTTGGTTTATTTGCATTTGCAAATGAGGTTGAAGATGAAAGTGAAGGGCTGATGCAAACCAAGGTTGAGTTGTCAAAGAAGCAGGAATTAATGACACAAAGGATCAGTGGAGACCTCTCAGCTATGGAGAAGGATATATATTTGCACATGCTGGTGAGTGGCATAAAATGGTAACCATCTTTTTGCAACATTTCTCAGCCTACTCAACGTCCTCTTCCTCATATGTGTATATATTTTTCTACGCTATTAAGTTATCTAGAGTAAATTCCCCCTCTTCGTTTAACCTTTGTGACGACACATACATTGTACTCTTCCCCAAAATGTCACCTTAGTCATATATTTATATTACCACCCTTTTCTTTTTGCTTTGTAAATAAAAGTAAGCATACAATAACCAACTATCTACCCCCAAACTTTCTTGCCTCTTGTGAATTAGTAGTAGAAAAATAATATATCCATCTTCCATCCCATATAGATAAATTACCATGGAAATCAGCTCTCCACTTGTCTTTACCAAAGATTATGGTCCATCTCTACAAGTCTTCTATGCCCCCTACATAGGTGGCCCAATATCTCTTAAGAATATACATATAGGTTTTCTCCTTTAAAAAAGACTTCAATTGTATATTCTTTTCACAAGCAAATAATATTGGGCCCTCCTCTATTTGTTTAAGCATCATAGCCTTTTGAAAAAGCATGATTCCCCTTGGATGCATACAAGCAAAGGGCCCATACAAGAAGACTTGGAAGCAAAAGGTTCCCTAGCCTAGTGTGGACCTCCCAAACCGAATTCCTTGGTGCATGGGCGTGAAGAATGGTCCAAATTCATATCAAACATGTTGAGAAGGTCAAATTTTCCTTTTGAAGCATGTCATTCCGAACTACAAGTAAAAAGTTATGGTCAAAATAGTGTAAATCTGTCAGATTCGCAGCAAAAGGGAACTATAAATCAAGTAAATCAAGAGGGTCAGGTCTTATTTTTCCCCTACTCATCTTCTAGAAGAGCAATGAATGTTCAAGGTCACTTGCATGTGATGGCACCAACCTAAAGATGCTTTCTAAATGCCAAGACAGACAAGCTGAGATACCCCGCAGGAGCCACCCGTAGGGCCTCATGGTGGGCCCACCTACATTATCCACCCCTATGGAGCCTTCACGGTCTAAAATGATATTTTTGGTGAATAAATAGTCCCTTTTATGTCGAATATTCAATGAGTGGTCAAAGGACACTTAATTAGGTCTAATCACTTACTCTAATTAAGTGTAGCATAATCCCACTCCTACACAACTATAAATAGCCCCCCTTGGAAAGACTCAAGGACACACCTATATTTTCAACTTCATGTTGTTTCTTGATCAATAGTAGAGAAAACCCCAACTCTCCCTCTTTCACATCCTCCCTCCTAACCCTCCTCTTTGGAGGAAGTGCAACTCTATTCTCCACTCTTTCCATTCTACAATCTCTTACTCCATCAACCCAATAAATCATTTGTAGCACCTCAATAACTTGTAAATACATCATGATCTCTCTCATAGTTATGTTAATGATCATGAAATCATCTTCAAAACTTTCAAGTGTCGCAATTCGTGATGGTTAGCCAGTGTCTGTCCTCCCCTTAAAAGGCGTGCGAGAAATCAAGTAAGTGTTCTATTCTCAAATATTTACCATTGGTTTGTTTCTCCACACTTATTCAATTGGTCTAAAGAAATTTCTCACTCCAACTCTCTTTTGCTTCATTACATATGCATGTGGCTACCTCTCATGGTGATTTTATTTGTGTCACAGCATTGCATAGATGGAGATGAGCTCTCTATGCAAAGTGTGTTAGTTTGATGTAAGTGATTCTCTTGTGTGTTTGAGAGGCAAGTCTTGTGCGCATGATTTTTTTGATGAGTGCTTGAGAGAGGAAGAGTTTGGATGTAATATGGGTATTCTTATGGGGAGAAGGTGAATGCTATTCCACAAATTACATATTTCATTTTGATGCACGGGATTGGGTTGCATAATCGTTGATGGTGTTCAAGTGTCCAAAGTGTATATAGAGTAAGAGGATTTTCAAAGTGTGTTGCTTGAGTGGGTGAGTGCAAGTGTTATTTTGATTGGTTTCCTTCTCCACTCCCAAAAGAAGGTGGTGCCCCAAGTAGTGTGCGTACCTCTTTACGAACATTTTGTGAGGGTAGGCCCATTGGTTTGGGTTTAGAGGCCCCATTTCAAAAAGCTCGCCCTCATAAAGTGGTGCCCCCACTGAGGAACATATTTCCAAGTTACCTTCAAAACTTTTAGTGATGAACAATGGAGTTCGTATCTATCCATTTCATTTTGCACAACACATTAGAGTAAATGTTCACATAGATAGAAAAGTCTTTTTCCAGCAACGCATTGTTTTTATGTTTGGTGCAGAAAGACTTAGAGAAATACTGGCATCACCCAATCCAATTATACTTCCAATCATCAATTATGAAACTTCTTTTGATGTTCACGTTTTCATTTTGTTTTAAAGGCAGGAACAAGGAGTGGTGAAGGGGTGCTCAAAGGCCATATGAAGGAACGAGGTCTTCAAACCAACAACGAGGAGTAGCACATGAATCACAATCAAAACAATGAACCTTTTAGGCCTATTGCTTGGCAATCCATTCATATAATCATTGCAACTAAGTTTAGGTTTCAATCTATCATAAGGAGGATATTTGGATCCACTCGCCTCAATGAAATCAATGCTTCAATTAATCCATTTATTCTACCTATGATAAAGTACGAATTAACAATGGATGTGTACATCTTCATTTTAATGTAATCAGATTTATAGTGTCAATAATCTTGTGCGGCCCGTAAGAGAAAATTTTCTTTTAAAAAAAGAGATTTCAAAAAGTCTAAACAAAATGTCAAGTTCTTTTCCCACGTTCTATGCAAGAAGTGGGGAAGATGCGCAAGAGTTTCTTGACAACTTGGAGATGGCACATCTCATATCCGGGAGAGATGAAGAGGAAGTAAAGCTACGAGCCTTCCCGTTGGTTCTAAAAGCAGAAGCTAAAGCATGGTATGAGACTTTGCAACCCCAAATCAAGTCCAACTGGGAGAGACTGCGAGGAAGCTTCCTCTCCAAGTTCGGGCAAGGTGATACTTCTGAAGGACTATGGAAATGTCTTATTGGACATAAGCAGGTATCATTGAATACTATCCCTCTTATGAAGCAACCTTTGTCAATCTATGGGGTAGGTGGGAGGCTACATTAGAAAATCATGGTGGTGCACCTAACTTTCTAAAAAAAGAGAGATTCATGGCTGGCTTGTATCCACTTTTAAAGGCTAAAGTAGAGCTAAAATTCCCATCCACCTTTGAAGAAGCACGTGAGGTAGCCATCATCAAGTTTAGAAAACTACACTTCCAAGCACATAGAGCAAGGGGTTTGAATGAAGTGAGTGAGAGGGAGTCTTCACAAACCATGGAAGCACCAATTAGGGCCCCTCTTGCACAATCTTCACAAATAGGAGATAACTCTCAACAAGAGGTTTTACAACGGCTAACTCAATAGCTTGAGAACCTCACTCTGAATCTAGTACAGGGTCTACCTCAACAATGACAACCAAGAGAAGGGAATCGCAATCAACGAAGACAAGATCAAGATTTGCGATGTTGGAATTGAAATGAAATGGGCCATGGCATGTACAATTGTCCACATCCAAGGCGACTTCCGGGAGACATATATCCCCCCAGACCGCCTCCTCTCACTATGCAGCAAGAACTAGCTCAAGGTCCACAAATCCTTCGTCGACCACCACCACCACCAGCAAATATACCTCCCGTCCCACATGAGGAGGAAGAAAGAGGAGTCAACATCATCAAGCTAGAAGAGGTAATAGATGAGCATACTCTAAACTTTGATGTTATGCCGACAGAAAAACGCACAAGAGCACATGATAAGGATGAAGACATGAGAAGTGAAGGAACAATTCAGTCAGAAGGGACAAGAAGAAGAAGTCAAATATGGAAGAAGCTGAAAGCAGTAGGAAGAAAAGATCAAGGCGAAGGGAAATTGGTATCAACGACTTCCAATTGGAAAAGGAGCTAGAGCCCTACAACATCCTGGAGGATTTACAAACCTAAAAGCCAAACATTTCATGGCCTCAACTTCTACACCTATCAGCCAAAGTAAGAAGGCAATGGCCAAAGTTGGTAAGTACAAGAATTCCAAAAAAGAAAGCAAATCTTTCCATTAAGGTTGTGGCCTCAAAGCTACAAAAAGATGTGGAACCCATTGTGGATGCTTACATAAGGGGTAAAAAGGTGTCTAATGTATATGTTGATGGTGGAGCTCAAATGTGTGTGATCACGGAAAAATCAATGAACAGGTTAGGGCTTGAAATTACAAAGTCCTCTAATTGTCAAGCTAGGCTAGCCAACAACTCAAGTGTGAAGTGTTTGGGGATCATTGAAAATGTAAAAGTCTTTGTATGTAACATAGATGCACGAGTGGATATGTATGTCATGCCAGCTAAGGGGGAGGGCTATCCCATCATCCTAGGGAGGCCTTGGCTCATTGCTGTGAATGCAGATCAAAAATGGGGAAGTGGTCGTTTGATTCTTAAGAAGGGTCAACCAGTGGTGTATGATTGGCGAGAAGGAAAGCAACTAGATATCAACTATGAAACCATGGCAGATGAAGAGACCGAGGAGGAGAGTCCTTACTCAAGTGATGAGGAAGCATCAACCAGTGCATCAACCAGTGAAGAGGAGTCTTCTTTCGAGGTAATGGGAATTGTATTCAACGCCAGCACCCAAGATGTTTATGTAGAAGAAAAGCCAACAGACAATCACACACGAGGGGATGAAAGATGCCACCACCTTGAAGAAGGATTTGAGAAGATGCTTGCAAAAGATCTTACGCGTGAGGAGAAGAGGTCCTACGTCAATATGTTAAGGAGGTATCCGAATTTGTTTATCACTGACTACTCACAAATAAGAGGTGTAGATGTAATAGAGCATCGAATTGAATTGAAACCAGGGACCAAACCCATGGCTCAAAAGTTATGGCGAATAGGATCTATGCAACAAAAGGCTCTCCTACAAGAAGTGAATCGACTCTTGAAGGCTGGCTTCATCTATCTAGTATCCAACTCCGAATGGGTATCACCTATTGTAGTCACTCCCAAGAAGAATGGTAAATGGAGGGTCTGCGTGGATTACAAACCCCTCAACACTGCGACAAAGAGGGACCATTTCCCTCTCCCTTTCCAAGATGAAATTTTGAATGAAGTAGCAAGTCACGAATGCTGCACTGTGTGTGATGGGTATTCAAGATATTTTCAAATTAGAATAGCAGAAGAGGACCAACCAAAAACCACCTTCATCACACCTTGGGGATGTTCTGCATTCAGAGTAATGCCTTTTGGGCTCACCAATGCTCCTAGCACCTTCATGAGATTCACAATATTTGTATTTCAGCCATTCTTTGGAAAATCTATAAGAGTCTTTATGGATGATTTCTGTATTTATAGTTGTAGATCACTTCAGTGCCAAAAGGTTGAAGAGGGGCTTAAGAGGCTCCATCAATTTAGGGGACAACTCAACCCAGAGAAGTGTCATATCGGTGAATCGCAGGTGGTTTTGCTAGGCCATGTGGTTTCTTCACAAGGAATTCAAGTGCACCAACAACAACTAAGGAGCTAATGACCTTCAACCACAAAGTGAGGTACATGTCTCGCTTCATCCATCTCCTAGCAGAAGCCATCACCCCTTTGCATAGGTTGGCAAGCCAATCTACATTTGAATGGGGGAGGGAACATGCAAAATGTTTTGAGGAAGTGAAGGGCATTCTTAGCTCTCTCCCAATCCTAATGCCACCAGATCCAAAGGAGACCTACTATGTCACTCCAAGTGTAGGTTTCGAAGCAATTGGTGTTGTTTTGATGCAAAAAGATCCTAAAACATCATACATGAGTCCGATCTATTTTGCAAGCAAGGTGATGACTCCAGCCGAGAAGGGATACACTGAAATGGAGAAAGTGGTCTTTGCAATCTTGTTTGTGGTAAGGAAGTTTCGATCGTATCTTCTCCCTGTGCCATTTGTTTTTCTCACCTTAGAGCACAATCTACCATATGTAGTACAACACACAAGCCTCTCATCTAGAATAGCAAAGTGGGTGCTTGAACTCCAAGAATTTGAATACACTTTCCTTGTATAAGATAGCACAAGAGCAGGACTTGCAGACATTCTCACCTACAAAGTGAGAGAAAGGGAAGGATCATGACTACAAAGAGAGGAAGGCTCAAAACAGTTCAAAGTGAAGGAGATTGATAATGCCCATACTTTATGCTTTGACGGAGCTTATCAACGCCAACAAGACAAAGCAGCAAGGGGGATCATCATTTTAAACCCACAAAAGGAGGTAATGTCTAGAAAAGGTATCACTCTACCCAATGTTCACTCTAACAATGGGGCTGAGTATGCTGCTCTAACCCTTGGGTTAGAAGAATGCAAAGAATTAGGCATACAAAGACTTATTCTAAAAGGTGATTCTTTGCTAGTGGTCAGGCAAATCCAAGGGACTTGGAGGTGCAAGAATCGTACATTGTTTGAGTGTCTTAGTAGTGTAAGAGCTTTGATGAAGGGTTTTAAAGCAACACAGGTACAACACATTGTGAGAACTCATAACAAGGAAGCAGACTTACTCGCAAATGAAAAGCTTCAATGGGCGGTAGGAGGTGTGAAACTATATGAACCCAAATATCAAGTTCAAGAGGAGCTAAAAGATATTATCTTCTTTCTACAAGCAGGTGAGTGTCCCAAACACTTAGACAAGGTGCAAAGACATAGACTAGTTAAGAAGGCCACACCTTACCAGTTGATCGGGGATGATTTATATCACAAAGGGAAAGATTTGGTCTTGAAGAGAGTACCAGGTGTGCAAGAGATAGAGAAAATTCTTCTTTCATGTCATGATAATGTCTGTGGTGGTCACTTTTCTCAAGATATTACAAGTAGGAAGATTTTACAAGCAGGGTTTATTTGGCCGAGCTTACATCGTGATGTCCAATAGTGGTGTAAGGCATGTAAGCCATGCCAAATTGCTGGGGATAGACGACTAACATATGAGCCTCGAGTCCCAATAATATCTTATAGCCCTTTTGAAAAGTGGCGTGTGGATGCAATAGGTCCCCTACCTTGTACTTCTACAGGGAAGGTTTTCATCATCATGGGTGTTGACTACATGACACGATGGGCGGAAGCAACAAGCACAACCCGAATCACAGCTGAAGAGGTATCAAAGTTTATTTTTGTTCATATTTGTAGTAGATTTGGAACACCCCTAGAAATCTTATCAGATCGAGGCCCGGGTTTTAGGGCTGACCTTCTGAATGATCTCTTGAGGAGGTTAAAAGTGAAACACTTGCATTCCACACCCTACTATCCTCAATGCAATGGATTGGTGGAAAAAGTGAATGGAATGATATGTAAGATCATTTCTAAGCAGGTTGTGGACCGGCCTAATGATTGGGATCGCCATTTGACGGCTGCTCTTTGGGCGTATAGGACATCTTTCAAGGTATCTACCCAATTCACCCCTTTTCATCTAGTTTATGGACAGGAGGCACTTCTCCCCATTGAGGTAGAGCTCTCAAGCTTGCGCGTTCTTGCAAGAGTGAAAAAAAAACCAAAAGAGGTTCTACATGAAAGGATCGTAGATCTCCAACGACTTGAGCTAGATAGAGAAGAGTCCATTGATCACTACATCACCAAAGCGACAAGCCAAAGGGATAAAATCAACAAGAAGCTCCAGGGGAAAGGATTGAAGGAAGGTATGTTGGTTCTTCGCTATGATAACAGACTTGATACTCGACTTGACAAAAAGTTTTTGCAAAGATGGGAGGGACCTTTCATGATAAAAACAAAGTTTGGGAATGGTAGTTACAGATTAGCAGATTTATCAGAAAAACTCCACAAGACCAGAGTCAATGGATGGAGATTAAAGCCCTACTTTCAACGTATCAATACGTTGATAGGCAGTCATCTGCCTACATCGTCTAAGCTCCAAATTGGCATGGCTCCCTTTGGCTTGGCAAATGCTCCACCTATTTTTAAAGCTTTGATGTGCAAAGAAGAACCAGCCTTGGAATCTGAACATACCCAAGGCAACCCTCCCATCTCCGATTTATGGAATTGAGGTAATGAAAAGCAGGTCTAATGGAGTAAAAGAGCGCATGACACTCCTCCTATTGAAAAAAAAAAATTTAGAAAAGGAAAAATGACAAAAAAAAAGAGAAAAAAAGAAAGAAAAAAAAGCAACACCGTCCTCCTAAAGATATGAATATCTTTAGGCTTGGGGGAGGGCTAATATGAGTGGCATAAAATGGTAACCATCTTTTTGCAACATTTCTCAGCCTACTCAACGTCCTCTTCCTCATATGTGTATATATTTTTCTACGCTATTAAGTTATCTAGAGTAAATTCCCCCTCTTCATTTAACCTTTGTGGCGACACATACATTGTACTCTTCCCAAAAATGTCACCTTAGTCATATATTTATATTACCACCATTTTCTTTTTGCTTTGTAAATAAAAGTAAGCATACAATAACCAACTATCTACCCCCAAACTTTCTTACCTCTTGTGAATTAGTAGTAGAAAAATAATATATCCATCTTCCATCCCATATAGATAAATTACCATGGAAATCAGCTCTCCACTTGTCTTTACCAAAGATTATGGTCCATCTCTACAAGTCTTCTATGCCCCCTACATAGGTGGCCCAATATCTCTTAAGAATATACATATAGGTTTTCTCCTTTCAAAAAGACTCCAATTGTATATTCTTTTTACAAGAAAATAATATTGGGTCCTCCTCTATTTGTTTAAGCATCATAGCCTTTTGAAAAAGCATGATTCCCCTTGGATGCATACAAGCAAAGGGCCCATACAAGAAGACTTGGAAGCAAAAGGTTTCCTAGCCTAGTGTGGACCTTCCAAACCGAATTCCTTGGTGCATGGGCATGAAGAATAGTCCAAATTCATATCAAACATGTTGAGAAGGTCAAATTTGCCTTTTGAAGCATGTCATTCCGAACCACAGGTAAAAAGTTATGGTCAAAATAGTGTAAATCTGTCAGATTCGCAGCAAAAAGGAAGTGTAAATCAAGTAAATCAAGAGGGTCAGGTCTTATTTTTACCCTACTCATCCTCTAGAAGATCAATGAGTGTTCAAGGTCACTTGCATGTGATGGGACCAACCTAAAGATGCTTTCTAAATGCCAAGAAAGACAAGTTGAGATACCCCGCAGGAGCCACCCGTAGGGCCTCATGGTGGGGCCTACCTACATTATCCACCCCTATGGAGCCTTCACGGTCTAAAATGATATTTTTGGTGAATAAATAGTCCCTTTTATGTCCAATATTCAATGAGTGGTCAAAGGACACTTAATTAGGTCTAATCACTTACTCTAATTAAGTGTAGCATAATCCCACTCCTACACAACTATAAATAGCCCCCCTTGGAAAGACTCAAGGACACACCTATATTTTCAACTTCATGTTGTTTCTTGATCAATAGTAGAGAAAACCCCAACTCTCCCTCTTTCACATCCTCCCTCCTAACCCTCCTCTTTGAAGGAAGTGCAACTCTATTCTCCACTCTTTCCATTCTACAATCTCTTACTCCATCCACCCAATAAATCATTTGTAGCACCTCAATAACTTGTAAATACATCATGATCTCTCTCATAGTTATGTTAATGATCATGAAATCATCTTCAAAACTTTCAGGTGTCGCAATTCGTGATGGTTAGCCAGCATCTATCCTCCCCTTAAAAGGTGTGCGAGAAATCAAGTAAGTGTTCTATTCTCAATTTACCATTGGTTTGTTTCTCCACACTTATTCAATTGGTCTAAAGAAATTTCTCACTCCAACTCTCTTTTGCTTCATTACATATGCATGTGGCTACCTCTCATGGTGATTTTATTTGTGTCACAGCATTGCATAGATGGAGATGAGCTCTCTATGCAAAGTGTGTTAGTTTGATGTAAGTGATTCTCTTGTGTGTTTGAGAGGCAAGTCTTGTGCGCATGATTTTTTGATGAGTGCTTGAGAGAGGAAGAGTTTGGATGTTTTATGGGTATTCTTATGGGGAGAAGGTGAATGCTATTCCACAAATTTCATATTTCATTTTGATGCACGGCATTGGGTTGCATAATCGTTGATGGTGTTCAAGTGTCCAAAGTGTATATAGAGTAAGGGGGTTTTCAAAGTGTGTTGCTTGAGTGGGTGAGTTGAAGTGTTATTTTGATTGGTTTCCTTCTCCACTCCCAAAAGAAGGTGGTGCCCCAAGTAGTGTGCGTACCTCTTTACGAACATTTTGTGAGGGTAGGCCCATTGGTTTAGGTTTAGAGGCCCCATTTCAAAAAGCTCGCCCTCACTGGCTAGTTTTCTTGATTTGTTCATTACTTCATATGAAGAGATCAGAGGGTTCAAGGGTGAAGAGATGCATATAGAGCTGAAAGAAGGTGCTAAGCCAGTGCGAAAAAGGCTAAGAAGGATGGTTCAAGAGCAAATGTAAGCCTTGCGAGAAGAGGTGGACAAGTTGTTGAAGGTAGGGTTCATAGTCCCTGTGGAGACCACAGAATGGGTGAGTCCAGTTGTAGTCAGTTCAAAGAAGGATGGGAAGTGGAGAATTTGTGTAGATTTTAAACCCTTAAACGCATCCACTAAGAAGAACCCATATCCTCTTCCATTCATCGATCAGATCTTGGATTCAGTGGCAGGTTATGAGAGGTATACTGTGTGTGATGGTTTTTCAGGCTATTTTCAATTGAAGATTGCTCTTAAAGACCGCACAAAGACCACTTTTATTATGCCATGGGGCTGCTATTGCTACACAGTATTGCCATTTGGGTTGTCAAATGGACCTTCCTTCTATCAAGAGAGAGCAAATTGGGTGTTGGAACCATTCATTGGTAGTTGTGTTAAAGCTTTTATGGATGACTTCTGTGTTTATAGCAGTAGGGCTGAACACCATGAGAAGCTGCAGATGGTATTGGCTCGATATGATGAATGTGGAGGACAACTAAATCCAAAGAAATGCCATCTAGCACAGCCAAGGGTGAAGTTATTGGGCCATATGGTGTCAGAAAATGGCATTGAGGCTGATCTAGATAAGGTTAAGTCTATTATTCTTCTTCCATCACCTACGAGTACGAAGCAATTGGCAACTTTTATACACAAACTGAAGTACATGGCACGGTTTATTCCATTGTCTTCGCAGCTTCTTTATCCATTACAGCAAGTGGCAAATCATGATCCATTGCAGTGGGATGACAAGTGTGAAGAAGTGTTTCAAGAGGTGAAAGAGGTGTTAGGGGGGTTGTTAGCCATGTAGGCTCCTGATTGGGAGAAAGTGTTTTATGTAAATCCATCAGTGGGGGATGATACCTTTGGATCCATGCTATTGCAAAAGGGGAAGGGAAGCCATTATATGAGGCCAGTGTATTGTGCAAGCCGAGTGAAGTTGGTAGCGGAGAGAAAGTTCTCGGAAGTAGAGCTAGTCATGGCTAGTGTAATATTTGCTTGTCGACGATTTCGTCATTACTTGCTACCACGGCCTTTTGTTTTCTTGACGAGTTATTCCTTTTTTCCACAGTTAATTAATGGTACTAACATGTCAAATGTGGTGAAGAAATGGGTAATTGAGCTGCAGGAGTTTGAGTTCTCTTTTCTAGTGGAAGATAGTACAAGGGCCACCCTAGCTGATTTGTTGACCTACAAGGAGAATCCCCTTATTGTTAAGGAAGAGGTGGTGAGAAAGGTAGTTGAAGAAGTGCCACAGATCAGCAATGCACATGTGTTGTTCTTTGATGGTTCATACAGAAAGAGCCATGATGCAGCTTCAGGGGCTATAGCACTTTATGACCCAGAGGGGAAGCTAGTATGCAAGAGAGGGTTCAAATTGGATGCTCATAGTAACAATGGGGCTGAATATGCTACTCTGGAAGCCGGATTACACATTTGTTTGAAGCATGGGGTTCGAAGGTTGAGCATAAAAGGTGATGCCTTGTTAGTAGTGAAGCAAGTTCTGGGTCTGTGGAAGAGCAAGAACACCTCATTGAAGGAAATGTGCTTCACAATTAAAGGCCTGTTAAAAAAGTTCGAAGCATGGATCATCAGACACATTGAACGTGCTCTAAATGGAGAGGCACATGAAGCAGCTCAAGGCATGATTGGGGAGCTATTTGTGTTGAGGACCACTTTACCTCTTTATCATGGCCGAGAAAGTTTGGCTCAAGAAGAGGAGT
This sequence comes from Adiantum capillus-veneris, assembly GCF_014529385.1. Classification (NCBI taxonomy): domain Eukaryota; kingdom Viridiplantae; phylum Streptophyta; class Polypodiopsida; order Polypodiales; family Pteridaceae; genus Adiantum; species Adiantum capillus-veneris. The sequence goes on from NC_140945.1 coordinate 137,949,286, forward strand.
TTTTGCTAACAGGAATCATTCCAAAGGAGATTCAAAAGTCTAAGAAGTATGGTTTTGTGCGTAGAGCATACAGGTACAAATTGATTGGTGATGTCTTATAGATGAAAGGGGCTGATCTCGTGTTGAGACGTGTACCTTGGCGGGAGGAGCTTTACAGAGTGTTGGAAGACAATCATGATGGCGCATGTGGTGGCCATTTTGCTCTAAAGATCACCTTGCATAAGATTTTGCAAGAGGGGTATGTATGGCCTAGTTTGCACAAGGATGTTCACCATTGGTGTAGGTCTTGCAATAGGTGTCAAGCATTTGGGAAGAGAGTGTTGAAGCCAGAGCTACGAAAAACCATTATGGCATTTGATGTGTTTGAAAAGTGGGGGATTGATGCAATAGGCCCGTTACCTATCACAAGCAGGGGCAAAAGCTATATCTTGGCGGCAGTGGACTATCTCTCTAGATGGGCAGAGGCTATAGCAGTAAAACAAATCACTGCAAAGGATGTGGCAAAATTTGTGTATGATGAGATATGTTGCAAGTTTGGGGTGCCATTAGAGCTACTTTCAGATAAGGGGTAGGGATTTAGAGCTAAACTGCTAGACTTCTTATGCACAAAGATGAAGATTAGGCACCAGCATACCACTCCTTATTACCCGCACTGTAATGGCTTAAATGAAAGATTCAATGGTGAGTTGGTACAAATTCTTTCTAAAGTGACAGAGCACCAAGGAAAGAATTGGGATTTGGAATTTCCTAGTGCATTATGGGCTTATCGTACTTCGGTGAAGACAGGTACAGGGTTTACTCCATTTCATTTGGTGTATGGAAAGGAAGCACTATTGCCTGTGGAGGTAGAGTTGCCTGCGGTCAAGATGTTAGAGAAGCTGCTTGGGCCACCTAGTGATGCATTCAAAGAGAGGCTCTTGCAGTTACAAGAGGTCCAGTTGGATAGGATGAGCGCATTGGAGCATTATGGGCAGATGCAGGATAAGACTTTGGCAAAGATAAATGAAAAGGTCAAAAGTAAGGGTATCAAGAAACATGACTTGGTTTTGCGCTACAACAGTAAGCTGGACAACACCTTCCAAAAGAAGTTTCAAATTAAGTGGAAAGGCCCTTTCAAGGTAGTGGAGTGTTTTCCAAATGGCACATATCAGCTCCCTAACCTAGATGGTGTTCTACATAAGTCAAGGGTAAATGGATTGCGTCTTAAATTGTATCATGCTAGATTGATGATGGTGGAGCAAGATGAGCTGTCTGTGGATCAAGCAGTGTTGGTGAGGGATGAGGAGACCTGTGATGCGGCGAGTCTCATATCTCTCTTTGCTGCTGCTGATCATGAATGATCTAGCACGCTAGGGGATGGGCAAATTATGTCAGGAGTTTTTTGGAGCAAGGGATTGCGCATATGTACATACACATGCATGGTGCATCAAATAAAGGATTGCCCAATTTTCATAGCCAAGTGGTTACGTGGGGCCCACATGTGTACAGGTAGGACAGCATGTACATAGTGCATCGATTTTCACTATCACCAGTACCAGTATGTTTTTTCTATGATAATGAGGAGTTTATAGCGCGTAAAACTTCTCGAGGAAGCTACCCGCGGGCTGACGACATGAGGTAAGCAGGTGCGTCAGATGGCATCTACTGGCGTCAGGAGGGCGAACGGGGTCAATATTTGCACGTGGATGAATACGGACACAAAGTGGTGTTTTCTTGTGAGAGTTATGCAGAAAGGTCATCATTAGGACCACTTTTTGGGGGCACTTCACGTGGTTGCGAGACGCATTATTGAAAAGAAATGAGTGACAGGTGTGCGCATGGATGCAGTAGGCTGACAACTATGCACTGGGAGGTCAGTTTTTGGCCTGTTCAGGGTCTGTTTGAGGTCATCTAAAAGGCCAAGGGTGCCCAACTAATAAATCTAAGTGTGTGAACTGAAAAAACAGAGAGAAGACCAGAAAAAACGTGGAGAAGAGAGGAGGAACAGCCGCAGGTGTGTTTTTGGGGTTTTTGGAACCTGTTTTGGCCGTAAACTGCTCATCCGAGGTCGGACTTGAGCACTTTGACATTGTAGATTGGGGTTTTGGGCCGTTCTGGACACGATGGCGCTGTCCATTTTGCCAAATTCCTCACTCTTTTTCTGATGTTGTTTTGTGTAAGTTTCTCCTATGAGCGAAGTTTATGCTCTAGTTTGTGATTGTATCTGGCTTATTTTACCCATATTGTGTGAGCTGTTTGCCCCATTGGTGTTGGCCCAAGCTCATTTGTATCTAATTATCAGAAGTTCTCCTCTTTTGAGCTAAGTTTTTTGGGTGTGTGTGTGTGTGTGTGTGTGTCTGTGTGGAGTGGGGAAGTGGATAGTCTCTCTCCTCTCACTCCAAAGGTGTGTTCCCTGTCTCGGCCATGTGGTTGTGTAAGCCGAGTGGTGCCCCATAGTGTGTGTGTGTGTGTGTATCTTCCCAAGAGTGTGTGTCGGGTCGTTATAGAGGTGCTGTGTGTGTTTTCATCCCGCTCACAACGCCAAATACACAAGCCGTAGGTCAAATCCGATTGCAGTTTTCTACTGAAAAATGCAAACGGACTTCGGAAACTGATTCTACGCCTACCGAAACCATCCGTATTCCATTAAGTAGTCTTAAGGCAATGTCAAGACCGTGTATGGCAAGTCGTAGGTTAAACGAACAGAAGAAACGTCAAATACACAAGCCGTAGGTCAAATCCGATTGCATTTTTTCTACAGAAAAACGCAAACGGACTTCGGAAATGGCTTCTATGCCTACTGAAACCATCCGTAGATGATTAGGTAGTCTTTAGGCAATATCAATAGTGCGTATGGCAAGCTGTAGGTCAAACGGATAGAAGAAACGCCATATACACAGACCGTAGGTAAAATCCGGTTGCGTTTTTCTAGGGAAAAACGCAAACGGACTTCGGAAATGGCTTCTATGCCTACCAAAACCATCCTTAGTTTATTAAGTAGTCTTAAAGCAATGCCAAGAGCATGTATGGCAAGCCGTAGGTCAATGGATTTGAATTAACCCCAAATACACAAGCCGTAAGTCAAATCCGGTTGCGTTTTTCTACAGAAAAACGCAAACGGATTTTGGAAATGACTTCTATGCCTATTGAAACCATCCGTAGTCCATTAGCAATGTCAATAGCACGTATGGCAAGCCGTAGGTCAAACTAATAGAAGAAACACCAAATACACAAGCCGTAGGTCAAATCCGATTGCATTTTTGTACGAAAAAATGCAGACGGACTTCGAAAACTGATTCTACGCCTACGGAAACCATCCATAGTTCATTAAAAAGTATTAAGGCAATGTCAAGACCGTGTATGGCAAGCCGTAGGTCAAACGGATAGAAGAAACGCCAAATACACAAGCCGTAGGTCAAATCTAGTTGTGTTTTTCTACGGAAAAACGCAAACGGACTTTGGAAATGGCTTCTATGCCTACCGAAACCATTCATATTTCATTAAGTAGTCTTAAAGAAATGTCAAGAGCGTGTATGGCAAGCCGTAGGTCAATGGGTTTGAAACGCCAAATACACAAGCCGTAGGTCAATGGGTTTGAAACACCAAATACACAAGCCGTAGGTCAAATCCGATTGCGTTTTTCTACGAAAAAATGCGAACGGACTTCGGAAATGGCTTCTATGCCTACCAAAACCATTCGTAGTTCGTGAAGTAGTCTTAAAGCAATGTCAAGAGCATGTATGGCAAGCTGTAGGTCAATGGGTTTGAATTAACGCCAAATACACAAGTTGTAGGTCAAATCCGGTTGCGTTTTTCTACGAAAAAACGCAAACAGATTTCGGAAATGACTTCTATGCCTACTGAAACCATCCGTAGTCCATTAGGTAGTCTTAAAGAAATGTCAAGAGCGTGTATGGAAAGCCCTAGGTCAAACGGATAGAAGAAACGCCAAACACACAAGCCGTAGGTCAAATCCGATTGCGTTTTTCTACGAAAAAACACAGACGAACTTTGAAAACTGATTCTATGCTTACCGAAACCATCCGTAGTCCATTAAGTAGTCTTAAGCCAATTTCAAGACCGTGTATGGCAAGCCGTAGGTTAAACAGAAGGAAGAAACGTCAAATACACAAGCCGTAGGTCAAATCCAGTTGCGTTTTTCTACGAAAAAACGCAAACGGACTTCAGAAATGGCTTCTATGCCTACTGTATATTTATATATAGAGCAAGCGAGAGAGAGAAAGAGAGTGATATCTATATATATATATATATATATATATATATATATATATATATATATAGAGAGAGAGAGAGAGAGAGAGAGAGAGAGAGAGAGAGAGAGAGAAGTGGAGAGCGAGACACAGAGAGAGATAGGGAAATAGGAAAATAGAGAGAGAAAGAGAGATAGCGAGAGCGAGATCGAGAGAGAGAGAAAGGTAGATAGCCGTTGGATGTTGAAGAAACTATGGAACTAAAAGAGGCAAAGGGATCTTACCCACTACATGCATTGCCATGTACACCTGGGAGTGCACGTATGTGTCTACCATATAGGATTTGACCAATAAAGACGAGATTTTGACTCGGTGGTCCTGATCTCCATACACCTCTGGACCGAGGTGTACGAAGATTGGGCAAGACTAGAGAATACGAGGTAGTTTACATTGTGAGGAGTATATATATTAAAACAACTTCTATAATCATTGTAGATGGAAACGTCATCAACTAACATGGATGAAAATATTGCATGCTCGTGCACGTTCTGCAAGTATCAAATCCTGCACAAGCGTAGGATATGTAATGAGCATGTGCACAAGTACGGAGAGTTTGCTAAAGAAACCGTACAGAATCTACGATACGACTCCTACGGAACGGGCATTGATTTTCGCGACATAGCACCTACATCTGAGAGAGAGAGAGAGAAAAAGGATTATGCGTGAAGGTCCGAACAATATAGAGCCAAGGATGGAAGCAGAAAAGGACTTACAGACAGAAGACGACGGCATGGAGGAGAGGCTGGATGCCTTCTTCTACACAAGAGAGGAGAACGCTAACAAAGCAGCACCAGAAGCCATGCGCCTATCTCCTAAAGACATGTTGAGGAAGTTGACACGTCAACCAATTTATGAAGGCGCCAAAATATCGACGCTTCGTACTTATCTGGGATTTTTGAATCTTCAGTCAGTGTATGGTTGGTCAGATGCAAGCGTCACTGCCTTGTTTAGGTACGTAATTTACAAAAGAGATTTTCCAATTGCAACGGTGACGTGCTTGGAGAGCTTTTTAATTTAATGTGGCTTAAACAGGTTGTTGCGGGAGCAACTTCTCCCGGCTGGCAATGAAATGCCCCCCTCTAGGCCAGACGCAACGCAACTATTGACCTCAGTTGGCTTGGACTACAACAAGATTCATGCATGTCCAAATGATTGCATTCTTTTTCGCAATGAATTTGTAGATTGTCTGTCGTGTCCTAAGTGCGGAGCAATGCGCTACAAACAAGATGCAGTTGGCGAGACAGTGCCGGCTAAAGTGTTGCGGCATTTCCCTATTATTCCTAAGATAAAAAGCATGTTTCGTTGTGGTTCCATCGCAAAGTTGATGCGGTGGCATTCTACGAATATATCCACTGACGCAACATTTAAGGTGCCTGCTGATTCAAAGGCCTGGAGGCACATTGAACATACATGGCCACATTTTAAGAGTGAACCACGCAATTTTCGTTTGGGAATGGCAATGGATGGAGTCAATCCATTTGGCTTGAGAAGCTCGTCATGGAGCACTTGGCCTGTGTGCCTTATCAATTACAACCTCCCTCCGTGGCTTGCCATCAAGAAGGGTCATTTGATATTAAGCTTGATTGTACCTGGTAAGTTCAAGGCAAAAAACATGGATGTTTATCTAGATCCACTAGTTGACGAGCTCCAAGAGTTATGGCATGGGATCGACATAGCAAATGTGGTTGAACCAGTAGGACAATAGCATGCAAGGATCCATGGACTTCTTATGTGGACTATGTGTGATGGGCGAGGATACGAAGAAGCTTATGGTAATGGTTCTTGATTTACAAAATTCTCGCTATTCGTAAGCACTTTGCCTTGGCCTGATTCATGCTTTAATATATGCAGGGCTAACAACTTTGGGATACAATGCATGTCCAATTTGCGGGCAGTCTTTGGATGTGCGCTATTCTGCCTCTCTTCGAAAGAAAATTTATCAAGGCCACCACTGTTATCTTCTAAATGGCCATCACTTGCGCGAAGTCAGCTTGGTCGCATCGAATTTTGTCCTATGCATGTACAAGAGTGGCGTCGCCGATGGGAGAAACATGAGGGGCAACCTGTTCCAGGAATGAAACGTTTTTCCATTCTCCATACGTTGCCGTACTGGGGTGATCTACTAATTAACCATTTGCTGGATCCAATCCATATATTCAAGAATGTGGGAGAGCTCCTCTGGAAGACAATCATGGGAATGAAAGACAATCGAGCTTCATGAGATGATTTGCAGTAAGTTGGAAAGATGCCAGTGCTGTGGCCTTTCACCAATGCAGCTGGCCAAACAAAACTTCCAAGAGCGCCATGGGTATTGCTAAAAAACGAAGAGCGACAAGTTAAAAGGGTGATTTCAGATTTCAAGACGCCAATAGGATATATGCGATGTCTCAAGACAGCATTCACCCGTGACGATCAACTGTCAGGACTGAAATCGCACGACTGGCATAAGTTCTTGCAATTCATTCTTCCAATTGCGATCAAGGGGTGTTTAATGGAGGAAGTGCGGACCTACATATACAAGATCTCAAGGCTAGTGCAGTGGATCTCTTCCAAGGAGATACGGGAGGAATCTATTGCAGTCGCAAGGGATAACTCCATTGAGGCAGTTTGCATGATTGAGAAGTATCTACCCACGAGCTACCTAACTATCCAAATTCACTTGCTCGGCCATGTAGTATATGAGGTTGCAGTGACAGGTACAGTCCACAGCCGTTGGATGTTCTTTCTAGAGCGGTTCATAAAAACACTTAAGTATTTTGTTTGCCAAAAAGTGCGTCTAGAGGGGAGCATGACAGAAGGATGGCTGGTGCAAGAGTCTCTTGTATTGACGACCGAATTTCTATCTGTTTCTGACCCAGAAATGCCTCGACTGTGGAGCAATGAGGAGGATGCAAGACTGGTGGGACAGGAGCCGCAAGAGCAAGGGGTGCCGAAGAAAATGAATGACGCCATGCGAGAAAAGATCATGAAGTTCTATATACTAAATTCAATGCCAATGCAAAAATGGCTTGAAAGGTACAAAGAAGAGAAAGAGAGACGCAATAGGGAGCGACAGGATTTTAGGCGAAGCCGAACGACTAGAGGTTTACCCTTGCCAGACTATCTCGCTCCTCTACCTGAATTCCCTACAATGGCATGGTTGGACAAGACAATGAGAGAAGCTCGACAGATCAGAGAATCCATATCTCTAGAAGAGGAAGAGCTGGCTATTGGATATGACTGAAAGTATCATACATACATGGCATTGTGGTCGCATGGAAATCATTTCAGAACACAATAAATTGACAACAGAAGAAACACGTTTGACAGTGGGGTAATGGTTAGTTTCATGAAAAAGAGCACGGCCAGTGCCAGAGACACGAATGAGAGCACTAGAAACCTAGATTACTGTGGTCTGGTGTCAGATATCCTGAAAGTAAGCTTCAGGCAGTTTGAGATGTTTTTGTTGGATGTGAAGTGGTTCAAGGTGATTACTTCTGGTTGCAATGCAACGGTACGCAGAGATGGAAACAAACTTGTGCAAATAGATCCTACAAAGGTTTGGACAGATGCAAGCGACACATTTGCTCTCCCCGAACATTGCGAGAAAGTGGTCTTTGTACCGGACCGTCGAGAGAGACAATGGTGGTTTGTGGTTCAGGTTGCTTCAAGAAATAAACAAGTATTTGAAGGGCAAGATCTCATGGAGGAAAGTCAGTCAGACAACGTCCATACTACTGTGACATTAGATGAGATGGACGAAGGTATGGCAGAGGAAACTGAGAGATATACGAGGGATGACGCAGATGAGCCAGAATTGACACTTGTAGATGAAGATGTAATGGATGAAGACAATCTGCCAGAACGAGTTGGGACACAGTTATGTTTGCAATTAGAGATAGACGATGATACGGTGCAAGATCTTATCGATGATGCCTCACTCGTTGAGGCCTAGGCTTGTAAGTGTTTGTGTGAAGACGTTGATTTAAAATTAAGCTTAAAGTTAATTTAAACAATTGTGTTTTGACGCATTATTTTACTTTCTTTGTGCAAGACTTTAGTATGGCAGACCAGCTTCCAGATCCCGCTTCTATGAGTGCAGAGGCATTCATGGGCTTCAATACATGGATGGAAGAGGCTTCTCAGTACTGGGTAGCCAGAGGCACGGGTACTACACCTCCGGGCTTCACACCCGAGGGTCCGACGCCTAGGGGGGGGACACCTATGGGGGGGGGGGACGCCTATGGGTGCGACGCCTGCTTCTCCCATCACGGCCGCTTCGTCCCCTAGGGGTGGGACAGAGGCGGGTACATCCTCATCTCCGCAGCACTGGCGCACTCGCCGATCTCGGCGATCGTCAGGTGGAGGTGGTGGTTGCTGTGGAGGAGGGTCCACAGATGCTTCGACCCCTCCTCGCTTATGACCCCCGTCCTACCCAGGCACACCTCTCGACACACCTCTTGGCACACCTCGAACACCTTGGGGGGCACATGATCCTAGTGCCTCCAAGATCTATATTGTACGGGCAGATGGTTCTGTTAACATGGATAGAATCGGAAGTGAGATGAGACAGCGGATTCGCCAGCTCGCAGAGCTACAATTTTCGACCACCGTTCTAACGTCTTGGGGTGAGCAGGAAAAGGACAAAGTCACTTACATAGTGGAGACCATCCTGAGAGAGTACCAGCATGCTCCGGGTTCTGACGTTTTTCCGAGGAGGTGGATCAAGGGTGTTGCACGGGACACCGTGAAACATCGACGAGATGCAGCTCGAAAGGCTTTCAGGACCGGCTCGCCGAAGCCTTCGGGCATCCCACATGAGACGTGGCTGCAGATCAGGGAGGATGAGCGGACAGCGGCCACGCGGTTCAAACAGCAGCATGAGGCCGCGCAGATACGACAGATGACCGGGGGGACATCTCATCTTGACAATGGAGGCTTCGACACCTTTCGCTATGAGTTTGTGAGTTTCTAATCCAATCTTAACTATGGCATTTTTTAAAACGCGATAAATCATGTATTCTTATTACTTTGATTTTTGTATAAACACAGAATCTTGCGATGCATCGAGCCCCGACACGTCAGGAGGAGTCAGATGGATATCGCAGAGGTATCTTTGAAGTATTGAATGATCTTGATGCTTCAAGAGAGCCTATGGGAGGCGTTACAGTCTCTCTGTTCGCTTGAGGTGAGACGTTAATATGTGTGAGTTGATTTAATTAAGTAAGTATATGTGAAGTAATATCAATACTAATTTTGTGAGTTGTCTTATGTGCAGGTTGTGATGCCTAGTCATCAATGGACCAGATTTCATATATATGCTTTGTGAGACACAGACACGCTTCTGTGTCTCCTTTTGTATAGACATATATATATGGTTATGATTATTGTTCAGACAATTATTTTTTTCCTTATGGTTATGGTTATTGTCATTGTCATTGTATAGACATGGTTATTTCTCCTATTCTTGTATAGACATAGTTATGGTTCAGGTTTTGTTTATGGTTATGTTTAACTTTCTGGTTATTCTTATGGTTATTGTTAATTTTGTTTCTGGTTATGATAAAAGTGGTTATGGTTTTAAGTTATGGTTATGGTTTGTTATGGTTATGCTTTTAAGTTATGGTTATGGTTCGTTATGTTCATTGGCCTTAAATCTCATGTGAGATCCTACATGGATAGCATGTAGGAGGCGTATACATGATTTTTTTTTTTGAAAAGTTTATGTAAAAACGAAGGGAACTCTGCCGAAATTTCTGCGGGAGCTCGGTTGATTTTGGTGTTGCTCGCTTTCTTGGGCAGAGGGTAGGAAGTATGGCTGTGGTGGCTGTGTCCATCTTTTCACTGGGCACATGTCATGCTACCTCCCCTCTGTCCAAGATTTTTTTTTTGGTTATGGTCATCGATATCCGCGTCGCTATCTGCGTCTATATCAGTGTCTATATAAGCGTCATTATCTGCGTCACCAATAAACCCTTTCCACGAGTATATCGACGCTCTTTGCGACAGTTTCACAGGGACGCATATAGCGACATTAAGCATCGCTACATACGTCGATAACACATTTTTTGTTGTAGTGTCTCTTCGGTGGTCCTATACTAGTAAATCAGGGCATACTTGGAAAGACCGCTGGTAGGGTATCCACGATCTAAGGTTTATATAGACTTGTTAAGCCCTGGATAGAGTATTTACTGGTGACTTGAATTCAACTCCTATCAAGCTCTTAACTCTCTGCTTGCAACGTGGTTCTTGTGTCAATTTTAACCAAGTTAGTTCTTTTCTCTCAAAGACAATAAATTTTTTGCTAACTATTGTGATTGGTGTGTGTTTATCACTTCAATCTGCGTTAAGTGAGTCAGCAAATGAGATTTCCAAATTTTACCCTTGCAAAGAGCTAAATGACTAATCTACAACCTAGAAACTGAGTTAACATGTACTAATTTGGATCCAATGGAACCCAAACTTGACCAGTGACCTTGTATTATGTTGCTCTAACAATATACAAGCTCAAAAGTCCAAAACCTTGTCTTTGTGGCTTGAAGTAAATAATTGAGATTATTTACTTTTCTCAATTTTTACAGTTTTTAAGCTTGTTTCTCCATATAGACACCTTGTTGTAGTCTCTAGGCAAGTTTCACTTAATTTGAAAAAGATTTGTCCAAGTTACCAACTATTTAGTGTCCGTAGACTCAGTTTTCAAGAATCTGGCTTAAGTCTCGCTCTTGTAATCCAAATTTCACCAAATTTGATATGAGTAGTCTACTTGATATGCTTGACCTTGCAATATATTTAGTTTTGAAAAAAATCTCAAATCTTGGGCAAATGTAAATAATCGTGATTATTTACTTCAAGGGTTTTTTAGCATTTTTTTACCAAGGTGATGATACAAACAAGTAAAGCAACTCAACTTAAGCTCCCTAGCAAATTCTCACCAAGTTTGAATAAACCCTATTGAATCTATCAACAGTTTTGTGTCGGCAGACTGTCTTTACAAAACTAGACACAATTTTCACTTTAAAGATCTAAATATTCTTACCAAATTCAATTTGAATGTTTAATACAACATGATGAAACTTGTGGTATGTTTGGTTGAGCAAAAATGTTTGAAAATTTGACAAAGGTAAATAATCTCAATTATTTACTTCTACCAAATTTTAGCTTATTTTTTATCGTCTATGTATAAACACATGTTGAACACTTTTAAACTAAGCCTCTGAATCAAGTTTCACAAATTTTAAACAAGATTTATCAAGTCAAACTCAGTTTCTCGACAACGAGTACATATTTCAATTTTTATCAAGTTTTTTGTCTGTTTTGTGATCCAAACTCTATGAGCCTTTACAAAAGATGTTTTTAATCATCCATAAAGTCTCTGGTATCAACCTTGATCAATTTTGAACCAAATGTAAATAATCGCAATTATTTACCTTTGGCGTAAAATGAACAATTTTTGTAATTTTTTCAATGGTTATTCTTTTTGTGACATGTTTTAAGCCTCTAAGTCAAGTCAAAACTTATTTTGGCCTTACTTATTGAGAAAATGTAAATAATCCGAGTTTTTGCCAACTCTTGAAAATTTATCTCAAATACATCCTCTTAGTCTCTTGGAAAGCAATAGACAACTCGCATCTAGCTACACTCAATTGACCTAAGTCATCAAAAGCTAGTCGCTACAACATCAAACGACATCCGAATGCGATGAAACTTCTAGGACAAGTATATAAGACCTAAGCACACTTGGTTATGGTCATATCGCACTTTCAATGAAGTGAACAAAAATGTGATTATTAACCATAGTGAGATTTTGACCTAGTCATTTCTAACCCTGAATGCATCTAAATGCTTAGCAATGATGCCCCAATACCCCACCTATACTTACTTTGTCATTTACTAGCTTAAATTCCTACTTATGATGATGAAATTAGGTCGCGGGTGGAGACGTCAAATGCTACGATTTATCATGATATGTTTATGTCAATGCGTAGAGCTCTTACCTGTGGTTACAACACAATAAACGGCATTGCAATGTCACAACCAACAAGGGAGATAGAAGCATGATAAAGAGAGAAGAGAGCACCATGAGCTCACTTTATGCATTTCTTATCCAAAAATTTAATAATAACTCTATAAAATTGGCTTTTATACCTTAGACAAGGTTTCTTAGGTCAAAAACTAATGATCTGGAAGCTCTAACTAAGGATAAATTGATACAATCTGGAAGCTTATAGCTCCGATTAAAATTGATACAAGAATCATGTTGTAGACAAGGAATTGATAGCTCGACGGAAGTTGCACTCAAATCAAGTGAAAGAAGTTGACAACAAGTCAATCCGACGATAAGTACTCTATCCAGGGCTTTACAAGTCTATATGAACCTTAGATCTGGTCATATACTTGCTAATCAAGTCATATTTGGAGAGACCGCTAGTAGAGTATCCACCGAAGAAAGTGTGAATCAAGGCAATCCCTTGCACACTATCCTTGAAAAATTTTCAGACAGTTTTTTAGATTCAACATCTGAAATGTCTTCCTATTCGAATCATTCAAAAACTAGAACGATAGTGCGCTATAAGCATATACTCTCTTTTTATGAGACTAATCCCCATGGAGCTATGGTTTACGTGGATCCTAACAAAGAGTATGCTATTCGCATTGATGACCATAATATTGAGTTTGAAGAGGAAATCAAGAAAAACAAACAAGGAAAAATGTATATGGATAGAAATGGAACTGAGTGTTTACGAGTTGAAAACCCAAACATGATAGACAAATGAGGGTTATAAGTAAACACCATAATTGTAGATATGGCAGCTAAAGAAGGACCACCAACTTTGAAATTTGAGGAATACGATCAAGCTGATCTGAAGCCTTTGAAACGTCTTAGTACGGATAGCCCTAGAATCGGAGTCTATTGTTGAGAGGATAGAAACGTCAAAGATCTTCTAAGGACTTTGCATGCGAAATCAGGACAACTAACACCCATGAAGATCATCTATATCTTCAAGATCAAAGATAAGAGATCAGCAGATCTACCAACCTACTTGTTTAGGGATTTTTATAACAACAATTTTTTTATGATGACTCCTGAGGAGGTGGAACAAACCAAATACCAAGGGTAGTCCATAAAGGATTGGATATTGGACCAAGGAGCAGAAACTATTCCAAGAGAAGAACACCGTGAGAGATCTTCTGAGAGTAATGTTAGGAAACCATTTATACCACCACTAAGAGGGAAGGATTAGGAATGATCTATGCCATAGAAGAGTATAGACATTACATATTACCAAACAAATTTGTATTCTTTGTGGACCACCAAGCCTTATTGTACTTGGTCAACAAGCCATGCAAAACAGGAAGAGTAGTGAGATGGTTCATCATTCTATTAAAATTTGATTTCACTGTAGTTGTAAAAAAGGGCACCACTCATCATAGAGCAGATCATTTGTCTAGGATTGTTTCAAGGGAACCACCCAAAGGAGTAGACGATGATCTATCAGATGCATATCTGTTCTCCGTGAAAAATGATACTTCAATTTAAAATATGGTATCATTGATGAACCTGGCTCAAGTGGGTTCACAAATACCACTTCCTATTACAATGGGATGAATTGAGCAATCGACTATGTATCAATTACTAGTTGGAAAATTATACAAAAGAAATCGGGATGGAATATTGCTTTTATGCATTAATCCTACGGAGAAATCCCAATACCTAAGTCAAGCACATATTACTATAGAAGAACTTCACTTTCCTGAAAACCAAACTATGCAATGGATCTTGAGACTTGGAGTATTTTGGCCAACTATGAGGAGTGATTTTCATTCTTTTGTGAAAGACTGTCATCAATGTCAAAAACAAACGCCCATACCGAATGTAACATTGTTCTAAATGTCACATGTTCCTAAATGGAGTAACTCTCTAGTTACTTCGTTATCGAGTGAACATTTCCTGAGGATAAGAGTAACTGTCAAAGAGAAATTGAAACTAAAGCAAGAGACTATACTCTTATTGAAAACCAATTGTATTGGAGAGGTAAGGATAAACACTTGTGTATTTGTGCAAATTAAGACGAATACATTCCCATTATAGAACAAGCACATGCTAGATTAGGTGGAGGTCACTTTTTTGGTGAGACCATCGCAAGAGAAATCTTAATGGTAGGCATATGGTGGCCAACACTCTTTGCAGATGCCAAAGAATATGTTCGAAGGTGTGATGCTTGTCAATGAGAAAAAATACCAACCCATGTAGATAGCATGCCCTTAAGACCAATGATGGGGGCTAGAGCGTTCGCAAAATGGGGTATAGATTTTGTTGGCCCAATATAGCCACCTGCTTATAGAACCCAAGCTCAATATATCATTGTAGCTATGAACTATTTGACCAAGTGGGCCGAGGCTAAAGAAACTCAAAAGAATGATGCCAAAACCACCACCGCATTGTTATATGAGTATGTGTTCTGGATTTCCAATAGAAATAGTCAGCGATAGGGGGACTCATTTCCTCAATGAGGTAATCAAGTATCTCCTTAATGAATTTATGGTCATCCATAACAAATCAGATCCTTATCACCCACAGGCAAATGGACAAGCTGAGCATACAAATAAAATTATTAGCTTGGTATTGACTAAAGTGGTTAGTTCAGGGAAGACGGATTGGGAAATGAATCTCCATGCAGCTCTATGGGCTTATCTAGTTTCATTCAAAACAGCTTTAAATGCTACACCCTTTAACCTTGTTTATGGTCTTGATGCCATATCGCCAATAGGATTTCTATTGCCGAAACTAAGGATAGCTAAAGATTTTGAGTGGATTGGACATGAATTGTCAGAGACTTGAAAATTTAGAAAAGCTAGATGAGCAAAGGCTAACTGTTGAAGCTCACATCTATACAAAAAAGTGAAAACAAAAACAATTTTTTGATTCCCATCTAATTACAAAAATCTTCAAAAAAGGGGATTTAGTTTTAATTTATTCCCTTAAGCAACACATTCCCAAGTTTAAGAAAAAGGGAAACAAACCGTTTATCATTGAAGATGTATCTCCAAGTGGAGAAATTAAAGTTGTCCACACTAGTGAACAAATGGCTAATTTGATTAGCGGATGTCGAGTAAAGAAGTACAATTTTCCACTAACCAATGAATTGCTAGAAAGGATGCATGCAGCTAAGCAAAGAAAGATAAAACAATAGCAGGTTATTGATGAAACCCAAGAAGAAGCTCGACTTTGAGTACTCAAAAGGAAAGCTTCTCTCAAGAATCAACAAATACATATTCCCATCAACACTCTAGAAATAGATGACCTACAATGGGAATTGTAGAAAGATGTCGTGTCAACAGATGATGAATGGCTAGATGGAATGGACCTTCGCATCAAAGTACAACTGAACAATCATAGCACAAATGCATTGGTCGGCATTGGTGCTCAAGTAAATGTTGTCAGTTATTCCACATACAAGAAAGAAACAAATCAGTCTGTGACAATAGGAATAGCGACTATCAAAGGATACAACAAGAACCCAGCACCAACATTGAGAGTAGTCAACTTAAATGTGATAGTACATGGATGTTCATGTCCTCGTCAGTTTTTATGGTTACCAAATGAGCACATAAATGAGACAATAATTCTTAGAATCTCATGGATGTAGACATACAAGGCAGTACCAGATTGGGATACAAATCATCTCAAGCTATCACCTAAAGGCGGACAACTCGTTGTGCCAATTGCACCAAGAAAAGAGGAATGGAAAAAACATTTACCAGCAGAGCAAACCATGAAGCAATCAATCTTATCCATCATATTGACAAGTAAATTCTCTAAGTAGCATGCAAGGAGTCAAGCAAATTTGGGTACCAAACGCACGGATTAAGGACAAGCCAATTCAAATCTGAGTGCCCAAAACATCATCGACAGTACCAAGGATGGTTCCACAGTTCAAAACACAAAGAAGAGCATCTCCAAGCAAGGAACCTAACACATAATGGATTTGAAAGAATAAAGAGCATTTACCTTCTCCGCAAACTGTAAAACCAATCAAGCAATGGAGAGTTAAGTCTGAGAAGACACGACCACACCATTCTGACCAAGACAAACCACGATATCAATGGTGGATAAAAGCTCGCCAACAATCACTATTGATACCAAAAGCTCAATAAATGATCATGCCAAAGCATCCTGACAGTACAATCAAGCAAAGAGCACACAAGCTACAAGATTTGCGCTTTGGAAGAAAGCATCAGAAAACCTCGACATCAGAAACCCTTGAGTAAATTACTCAAGATCCAACTCTTGCACAACATAATGGTTTGCACTGCATTGATATTCAAAGCATGGTAGATTCAACCAAGGCTATGCATAGACACGATTGTTCAACCCATGCACACAGTCATCCCGGAGTACGCTATCTAAGAGGGTTGGGTGGAAGGGAACTAAGTAATTAGGGGTAATGTTTAAAGAGAGAGGAAAAAGTTTGATGTTAACGTGTGATTTTTTGCATAATTCCCTTATAAATAATCAACAGGGGAAATTTAAATGATAATATCTCCCCGATGAGTGTACATATTGTATATACTATCAAAAAATCATCAAAAAATAGTCCTTTTTGGTCATTTTTTAATCATTTTTCTTGATATTCAGACTTAAAAATAGAGAAATCAAACAAAAAACAATGAAGCTGTGTTTTTCAATGGATTTCCTTAATTATTGGATTTTCACTTTGCTTTTTGAGCATTTTTGTTGTTTGCTTTGATTTTTCAATAAACAGGTCAACAATTAATAATAAATAGCAAATGAGCTCAGATGGAAAAATTGAAGACATGCTGATGATCAGAAGGACAAGGCAGACAGGCACAAAAAATTTCAATCAAATTGACAAACGAAAGCAGGAAGCCTAAATTAGGTGGCCAAACCGACTTTTGCAGAATGAGCTACAAGAATCCGATTGGGGAAATTTTTTAGTCTAACATAAATTTCACGGCCTAGTAGGATTAACAGGGGAATTTGGGGAAAAATGGTTCGGGAGGTCCGAGTATAGATACCCATGGTAGGCTAAAATCCCCTCATTTCCACTTGTTGCCTTTGGAGAGAGAGCTTTTCGACCTTCTTCATGCGCATTTTTTGGAGTCCACAGTCGCCTGTTTACAGTGCTGTCTCACACGAGACATGAGGGATACGTTCTATACTTATCAATGATCCATTCTGTACGGCCGGTAGTTAGTCTAAACCCTAAGAAAAAACCCTAGAATCTGAGCAGTGTACGAAGACCTAAGATCAAAAACTGACCATAGCGGCCTATCAGCTCAACCAAATCAGACAAAACTTGAACTGTAGCATGCCCCTACATGATAGAACACTTCTATATCATTCGGCAAGGGCAGAGGGGGTTCCCAAGTAGAAAGGCTAGGTTTTTGGTAGATGCCAGAATTGGATTCTGACTCCACAGACAGCTTATATATGGGGTATATATACAATGTATATGGTTGGTTTCATAAAATCAATCAAGCCAAGCCCTCGAAAAGCAGAAAACAGCTCAAAGGCTATAAAGTGTCAAATTTGACATACAAGGTCAAATTGACTCCAAATGGGCCAAAATTGGATGAGTTGCTTCAAGACTATGCAGCGGACAAGCCCATAGCCTCAAAAGTGACTAACCAACTCTACGGCCCATGTAGTCACAAAAATTGATGATTTCAAAGTCAACAAAGTACAAAGTGATGTCGGCAACACAAAACTTTACGAAATTCAATTTAGGACTTGTCTTAGGTGTATAGAATATGTTTAGGTCAAAATTCTCAAGTTTTACAAGAAAAAGTTGACTGTTGTAAATAATCGCGATTATTTACTTCTGTAATATTTTGGCTTGAAAATGATACCATCACTTCACCTATCACTTGTTACACCTATTACATGTCACTTTTCAAGTATGAGCCCAAATGGTCAATGATAACTTGGAAAACTACCAAAAAACGCAAAGAAGTCCTTTCAAACCAAATTCTGATACACACAGTCTATATCATGCTTAGAACCAAGTTGCTTCAAAGAATGTCCATTTTGATGAAAAAGATAATAATCGTGATTATTTACTTTTTGGCCAAGATGGGGGGAAATTACAACTTCGACTTCATGGGGCCAAGGCACATAATGTCCTAAGCCCATTAACCAAGTTTGAACAAATTTGGAGCTCAAAATCTCAAAATTCCTTTATATCTACTGTTTCAGAGACGAAAAACTAAAATCTGACACCATTCTCACCCCATGCACTCAAATGAGCCCATATTTCACTCAGAGTATCTATTTGACATATATTCCAAGCCCATGATTCCAAAATTGTAAAAAGTTGAAAAAATTTATTAGTTGGTGTAAATAATCATGATTATTTTCTTTTGTTGCAAAATTTTGCTAAGACTTCATGATTTTGATCTTTACATGTTTTTATGCATTTATGCATGTTGAAAAATTTACTTGAAGGAAATTGGAATCAATTTGTCAACAATTCAAACTAAAGGACATTTCATAGTAGAATCTGCCAAATTTTCTAACTTTGGCACTCTATGCACTTAACAGGAGCAATGCAAGCTACGGAGAAGGCCAAGAAGAGGGTATCTCAAAAGGAGAAGTTGCAAGAGCTGCCACCATACCAACTGGACCCTAGCTCATTAAAGATAGCCAAAGCAACCTATCTATTGAAAGAGAAACTTGAGAAGAACAACACAACGATTGTCACAGGTAGATTCAAAAGTGAAGAAGGACATTAGGTAGAACTACAACTTTTGCCAAAAGAGGTCTACGATGTTGTCGCAAAGCCAAAAACAAAAGAAGCTAACAAAAGGCTTGGACTCAGAGAGTTTTACAACCAAGAGCCATGTGGTGTAGATTTTTAGAAAGCTTATGAGCTCATGCCCACAATCAAGGAAGATGGAATAGCCCATATTACTGACCAGCAAGGCCACAAGGTAGAAGTGGTAATTATGAAAGAGATAGTGGCCAAAGCTCTCAAATTTCCGACAGAAGGGATGACCATGAGAGCTAGAGACAGAAAGACAACAGGTACCTTCACCAAGGAAACCGCTATGAAAACCTTTGTTGATCTTATCCAAAAAACACCATTTTAGATGAAATGGGAAAATCCCACAACTTTGGGACTAATTTCAACGCCTATGGATTCCTATTTCCCATTAAATTTGGAAAATTTTCATTTAATTTGGGAATGTGACAAAGAGATAGATTCTCAAGAAAATGGTGGTGTTGAGAAACACCTTTTAAAAATTTTATTTTTATGTGGGTGTTTCAAAACACTTCTTAAAAGAGATAGATTCTCAAGAAAATAGTGGTGTTGAGAAACACCTTTTAAAATTTTTATTTTTATGTGGGTGTTTCAAAACACTTCATAAAAGAGATAGATTCCCAAGAAAATGGTGGTGTTGAGAAACACCTTTTAGAATTTTTATTTTTATGTGGGTGTTTAAAAATACTTCATAAAATCATACATAAGTTGGGGAAATAAAACAATGAGCAAGATATGAAATGCTATTCAATTTCTCCTATTAAGCTAGCCTTTGCCTTCTCCATGACATTTGATAAGATCTTGATTGTTTCCGCAATTCTCCCACCACTTGGAGTCCATGACCATACAATTGTATCAACACACTCCCAGCGCTTTGGGTCAGCAAGATTGTAGCACCAACTCTTTTTCCAACAATCCTCATACTGTTCTTGGATTGTGGGATTTCGTTTTTGATGTTTTGGTGCCCAATACTAAATCAGAACTTTCTTGTAGTTAGGAGATGATTTGTCTACATCAACGTTTGACTCTGCCACTCCTAGCCATATCGGATATTCAGGATCTGCGAGTCTCACAAGAACAAGATCCCCTTTTCTTACATCAATTTGAGGCCTAAAGGCCTCTTGTGGCCTTGCACTTTGAGGACCAACATAGTGATCATTCAATTCTTCATATCCTTGAAACTCATCTTTGTCTTCCTCTATCTCTTGCATTCTATGACTCCCTATAGTCTTTGGCCAAAATGTTGTATATTCACCAATGTGTTTATTGGTTGGTTGTTCAAGCTCATTGATTATGTTTTGCCAATAAGTGATAACAGGCTCCATGTATTTTGTGGAGTCATGGTCCTTTCCCTTTAATAGAGAACATCTTTTCCAAAATTCAAGATATGACTTAATCCCTTGAATAACAAGCGGACTATCTCCAAAATAGTCTGCTATAGGTACCACATCTGGACAGCCTGTTGGTAATTTTGGTTTTCCTTGGTCATCTTTTTTCCACAACTCAATTCCCGACTCCTTTGGCATCCAATCGGGTGATTTGGGATGAATTTTGTACTGCATTACTAGGGCTTCACCTTGCATATAGAAATGAAATTGAAGTGGCTTAGAGTGTCTGACTAGAGCATCTTGTCCGTCACACATGTATCCTTGCACAAAGGATTTAAAGTCGGGAACTTGTGTCATCAAAAATGGTGCTGGAGCTGAGCTTTCACATTTTTGAAAATGTTCCATCAGACGTGGAAAATTGAATGTCATTCCTGTTCGCAATCTTTCTGAGAACCTACTAAACATTGCATCTATGTCCTCATGTGTATGACCCACCATTAAGAATCCCAAATGTACGATTTTGAAAACTCCTTTTTCTACTAACAAGGATAAGTATGCAAACAAATATCGATTTTTATTCTCTCCTGCACAATTATGTAGCTATAGCAAAAGATTCTCAGGCAATTTTTGAAATACAGGAGTGGATATGGTATCCACAACACATTGAGAGGAAGTTGATTGTATGTGTACAATCTCTTCATTACATCCTTGGATGGCCAATGGTGGTGTCATTGTTGATGCATTCCTCTCACGCTCTTGCTTCATTTTGTTTTGGAGGTCTAGAGCTCTCCTTGAGTTCAATGCATTGAATAACGTGACATTGCTGCGTGGCATACCGTCATGGCATAAATCTCCTTGTCCATGGTTTTCTGTTCTTTCCAGATTCTGTAAGCATAATGCAAGGGAACCAATTGTAGCATTGGGATCTGAAGGCCATAGACCATTAAGTGAGAAGTGACCATACATTCCATGACCATGTCCATGTGTTATCATACCTGTTACTGATACTTGCAATTGATATGCATTTGCATAATCTTTTGAGTTCACACGCTGTCGTGTTGTGACACGTACGTAGTGGGGACGCATGCTACAAGATCTATCTTGTAACTTTTTAGATACATAATTATCTTTCCTATAATGTACATATGCATATTTAAGTATAATAATAAGGCTTCTATCTCATCCTATTATTTTTCTCAAGGGTAACCTATCCTTACTTTACCATCAGAAAATACTATAGGAAAAGCATCAATAGCTCCTCCTCTTTAACTTGGGGCAAAAAGCATTGATTCTTTATTTCTACTATCTCATTATCATCTCACACCCTAGCTAGATCCTATATCTATGGTAAACTCCAATATATATATTCTATGTATTTTTTATACTTTTCTTATATTTCTTTTTAAATAGCTACTAGGAGGGAATCAAATCCTAGTGGGACACTAGGTGGCATGATTTCAAAGATACACTTATTTTAATGCATTATTGCAAGCATGACTACAAAACTTTGTCAAGGAGCAATGTCATGCTTTCATATGGCAAGAGGTGTCCTTTGGAATTAAATGAAAGTCTAGGCTAAGGGGTCCACGGGAAGACTTTTGCTGCTAAAAATGAACCCTGTTTTGATGAAATTTTTTACACAAGGTTCCAATCCGAATTGGAAAATGATTTTAAAATGAAAATCATAGCTAATGAGCTGAAGTTTTTTCCCATATTTTTACTTTTTTATTTGGAGCCACGGTTGAGGAGATATGATCAAAATACTGGACCCCAGTCTGCCCACATCATGCGGGGACAGCTCATTTCCAACTTTTCCAATTCCTATTCACACTGGCTCCTCTCTTCTTGTGTAAACCCTTGGGGGTTCCCTTCACCTATAAAAGGGGACCTCTTCTTCCTTGAAAAGGAACTCAAGCATTCAAGCCATTGGTGAGAGTAATTCTTGAGGGAGTGAGTAGTAATGCCTAATTGTACTTAGCCCCATTAACATAAGCCTAAGCCTACACTTTCTCCTAGAGGAAGACTAGCCATCCTTGCATGCTATCCTTGGAAGATCAACTCTAATCAAATAAGGGTGTGGACTTGGCGTATCAATCAAAGTTGAATTCTCCCCTCTTCTTCTCTCTCCATCAATAATGGTGCCGAAGGGTTTGTCAAGTAAGATGTGTTCTACATTGATGTTTTCTTGATTTCTTGTTGTTTTCATTTTCATCTCTAATCCAATATATATATATATATATATATATATATATATGTATCTAATCTCATCTCCTTAACCAAACCTATCTCTCTCACTCTTAGTAATTTATCCTCTCTAAAAATTTTAGGTTCTCCTTGCTACAGGTATATCTCTCCCCGTAGTATCCTTATTGCCTACGGGCAAGAATAGGGCTTGGGAGGGAAACTTCTTATCTCTTCACTTCTCTCATATCTACATTTTTCTCATATCTAAATTTCTCACATACTATCCTAGATGAATAACCCACATGATGATCATTTATATCGCTTTCACTCTGTACGATCTATTAGAATTAACGTATGGATTAGCCGTAAAATACACTTTCAACAACGTATAGTGTTTCTCTTCGGCCCTGAAAGGCTCAATGAAATACTTCTATCACCGGATCCCATCATACTACATCTCATAGACTATAAATTTTCTTTTGACGTAAGCGTAGTTATCTTGCTATGAACCAAGAGGATTTGTACACACATTTAATCCCAATCACTAGACAAAATATATATATTATGGTAAGCACAAAACTACAATTCCAAAGAACAATTCGTAGCCTATTTGGTCAGTCAAGATTGAATGCCATTAACTCATGTATTAACCCTTTTATATTACCCATGATACGATATGACCATAGCCTTGATGTTTTCATCTTTGTGTTGTTTTGACACTCTCTTTTGTGTTCTTTCTTTGTGTGTGTGAGTGCAAGAGAGAAAGAGTGTCTCTTATTTGATTGCACTTCTTTCCAAACCCTATTCTTCATGGCATCTATGGTTTAACTCCTTCATATATTTTTTGTTGAGTTCTCTCACAAACTCTCACAGCCATAAGCCCGGTGCTTTCCTGGCAAGACCGCAAATTTCTCGACAACGCAACCTAGGTATTGCTATCTTTTTTTGATCCATTTTATCATGTATAATGCATAAATACTTATCCTTTTCCAACTGGGAGAACTTACGCCAGGTGTAGTATACATTCCTACAACTTTGTTGTTGCAACATGTGAATTCGACGTTCATCCTTCAAACGTGCAATCATCTCGTCATCCTTTGTTGACTCTAGTTGAGACTTTATCCGACTACACACAACACATTTGGAGAACTCACTTGTTTTTGACAATGTCACATCACCAAACTGTGTATTCCAAATCCTATTGAATGTCGTGCTAGACATTGGCTTGAGACTAATACTGTCAAGTGTTTTATTGACATCATGTAAAATGTCTACTTGCTTGTACGTGTTTGGTATTGCAAGCAAAGTTTCCCTAGTACCATCTTCCATGGTTCTACTCTTATGTGGCATTCTCTCCGAGTTTTCATCAACAAAAGAGCGCATCAATGCCCTTCCCATTTCTGTATGGTCTCTTCCTTTTCTCATGACACCATCATTACCATGCACTGAGCGTCTAACCCCATTCTCAAAATGTTCACGGTAACGATAAAATGAAGTCTTTGGAATGCCATAAATTTCGTACCAAGCTCTACTGCAAACCTCACTGCCATTAAAAGAAAACACATAGCATGTCTTTGTAGTTGTTTTATTCTCATGCCATGCAGTCAACATTGTATCATACACATAGTTTGTTCTATTTTGCAAACTTTGTCCCCAAAATTCATTGCGCATAGCCATGACCTTATCTCGATTGGCATATTGACAACACCTTTTGGAACAACAATCTATGGTTGAAACAAGCTGGACAGATGCTAGAGATGCTTGATTGGATCTCTTAGAAGCTTTCACTGACATTTTTGGCTTCCTATTTACAAAGCAATATTTCCGCTTTTTTGAAATAGGCTCTACCAAATAAGCTGATTCAATGCATATATCTTGTAACGCATGCATAGCATGTAGATCCTCATAGCATAACAATTCTTTTCCATCCAAAGTTGTCACTCTCTTGATAGGCCAACAAACTAGATCAATGCTGCATACACTAGCTTCTGCAGAAATAGTAGCCTCATCTACATAGGATGTTTCGATACCAATACCAATGTTATCTTCACCTAGCTCACCAAAGTTTACAAAGCCAAACGGTTCGATACCAATACCAATGTTATCTTCACCTAGCTCACCAAAGTTTACAAAGTCAAACGGGCACACGTACATGAGAACCCCTTCGGCTACTACATGTGTTTTGCTTTCATCCCAAAGTTGAACCCTCTTATCCTTCCAAACCTCTCTATAGCTCATTCCATTACATTGTGCATCCAATGCTCCTTCTGCTTTGTCAACCTCATGCATAGAATCCCCTTTGTATTGCATCTCATTTATATGCTGCAACAACCCACTACTCCATTTCACAATACTATGAAAAGCATCTCCCACTGTCAATGCATCCATTGTTGGAAAAGGGATGAGTGCATTCTTTTCAAAACACAAATCAACTGACACCGATACATTGCCTTCCCCAATAAGCATTCCAGAACAATATGCACTTTGATTTATTTCAAATACAGTCCCAATGGCAACCTTTTGTGTCGCTACAAACATGCACACTCTATCACCATGATTGAAATTAGCCATACCTGCAAGAAGATTGCAAGAATAATTGTTAAACAAACCGCTTGCAGAGTATATTGATTTACGTAGCATAAAGCATAACAAGTATGTATGTGGGTGTTTCATGAGAAGCACCCTGTGGTCTGAAGGTCATAGGGTTCCCTCTATGCTACTAAGAATTTCTTTGTGCTCTATGCTCTATCGTCTATGCTCTGTGATCTATATTGACTTCCTATGGCCCCTAGACCACAAGGCGCCCTCATTGTTTCCAAAAAACCCTCATTGTTTTGCTATGGCCCCAGGGCCATAGCTCTCTATGCCGGTATAAATCATATTTGCTCTATATTAGCTCCCTAGGGCGTGAAGGCCATAGGGTTGTCCTCAAGATCACGGAGTTTCATGTCAAGTATATATACATCCTATGGCCTTAGGGCCATAGGGAGTTTCATGTCAAGTATATATACATCCTATGGCACCCCATGACCCTAGGGCCATAAGATCTCCAAATGAAACATACAACAATGTATGGCCCTTGAGCTTATACATTGCAACCCCATGACCCTAGGGCCATAGGATCGGCATATGAAACATATGACAATGTATGGCCCTTGAGATTATACATTGCAACCCCATGACCCTCGGGCTATAGGATTTCCAAATGGAACATAGGGAAACGTATGGCCCTTGAGCTTATACATTGACACCCTATGGCCCTAGGGCCACAAGACTTAAAAACATACAAAAAGACAACCTATGGCCCTAAGCCCAAGGGTGTGAGCATTGACACCCTATGTCTCTAGGGCCACAAGACTTCAAAACATACAAAAAGACAACCTATGTCCCTAAGCCCAAGGGTGTGAGCATTGACACCCTATGGCCCTAGGGCCACAAGACTTCAAAACATACAAAAAGACAACCTATGGCCATGATGTCAAAGGTGGCCAAGATATCAATGCAGCCCCGTGGCCCTAGGGCCATAGGATCTCTATATGCAACATGTGGCACCCTATGGGCCTTGACCTTATACATTGCAACACCATGACCCTAGGGCCATAGGATTTCCAAATGGAACATAGGCAATGTATGGCCCTTGAGCTTATACATTGCCACCCTATGGCCCTAGGGCCACAAGATCTCACAACATACAATAAGAGAACCTAAGGCCCCTAAGCTCAAGGGTGTGGGTTCAAGGGTGGCCAAGATATCAATGCAGCCCCATGGCCCTAGGGCCATAGGATCTCTATATGGGACATGTGGCACCCCATGACCCTAGGGCCATAGGATTTCCAAATGGAACATAGGCAATGTATGGCCCTTGAGCTTATACATTGCCACCCCATTACCCTAGGGCCATAGGATTTCCGAATGGAACATAGGCAATGTATGGCCATTGAGCTTATACATTGCCACCCCATGGCCCTAGGGCAGTAGAATCTCCATATGGGACATGTGGCACCCTATGGCCCTTGAGCTTACATATTGCCACCCCATGTCCCTAGGGCAATAAGATCTCCAACTACAAAGTAGGGCAACGTATGGATCTTGAGCTTATACATTGCCATGGACCTAGGGCCATAGGATCTCCAACTTGAACATAGGGCTATGTATTGGAGCTTATCTATTGTCGCTCCTAAACCCTAGGGCCATAGGATTTCCAAATGGAATATAGGCCAACTTATGGCTCTTGAGCTTATACATTGCCACCCTATGGCTCTAGATCCACAAGCTTTCACATTGCCACCGTAGGGCCACAAGGATCTCACAAGATAGAAGAAGAAAACCCTAGGACATAGGATTTTCAAATGGAACTGAGTGCACGCTTTGATCCTTGACCTCCAACATTGCCGTCCTATGGTGTGAGCCCAGGGGTGGCTGAGGTGTCTTCATAACAATTTCGGCCATTCAAGGGATATCCGCAAGTGGCATAAATAAAAATAATAATTAAAAATTAATTTAAAAATAATTTTTTTAAAAATTACGCTATGACAAACTTTGTCATAATGGGTTTTCAAATACACTTATTGATATCGGACAAACAATAGCGCACAATTTTCGGGATAATTTTTTTAAAATTTAGCTATTTTTAGTGTAGTTTTTACTATGCAGATTTTGATTCTGAAGTCAAATTTTGCTTCATGGGTGTCGTTCCACTCGTACTACAAAGATATGGACATTGACAAAGCCTTGCACCGACTCTTTTTTTTTCCATACTCTTTTTTTTTTTTTAAAGCTCTTTTAATTTTGGAGCCGACGAGCTACGTCTCATTTTCGCACAAAGCTTAGAAACTCTAGTAATCTCGACTGCAAACCCATGAGAACAACCCCTACATTCAAAATTCAAATTTTGAATTTCTAACCTAACCTAACTAACCTTTTCTCTCTCTTTCTCTCTCTCGTTTCTTGCTCGAAACCTACACAGAAACCTGCACACACAGAGCTTGTCTTTCTCTATCTCTCTCTCCCTCTCTCCCTACGCATACAGTTCTATGCCATCGTTGCGACGCGCACAGAGATCTACGCGAAGCCATCGCCACAACCTTCAACAGAAGGACTGTTGTCGCGACCTCCCAAACACAGATCTGTTACCATCATCGTCGCGGCCTCAACACACCTAAGTTACTGCTTGCTACTGCTGCAGCCGGTTTTCATCAAACACAGATTTACTCAGAGGTAACCTGTAGAAACCCTAATATTTTTTCTTAATTCGGTTTTAAATATTCTTAATCTAATTACGTTTTAGCTAAGTTGTGAATCACCTCTCTCTAGAACAATAAACAAAAATCATTAATTACATCTCTAAAACTCTAAAATTGTAGACTGTAGAACTATAAAACAGAAAAATCTCTAATTAGAGATCTAAAACTGTAATACAAAATACTCTAATTAGAGACCTAAAAATATAAAACAGAAGATACTAATTAGGGACCTTAATTTGAAAAACCAAAAACTCTTATTAGGGACCTAAATCTGTAAAACAGAAAACTCCTCATAAGTGACCTAATGCTGTAAAATTGTAAAACTCTAACTGCAAACATCTCTAATTACAACAAAAAATTATAAACCTGCAAATGCAAAAGACAACAACTACAGAAAATGCTGAAACTATGGATACCTGTAATTGGGTTGTGGGGAGTTGGGCACACGTTGTAAGAGGACGAGTAGAGCACGCTGTTGTATGAGGATGGACTAGGGTCCAGTTGCAGGAGGATGGGAAACAAAAAGAGGCAAGAAGGTGGGAAAGAAAGTGTACACTATATGTGCTTGTAAGATATGGTGTAATATAGTTTCTTTAAATTCATTTGTAGTCACTAAAATAAAAATAGACATTGAATCTTTAGAAGGGCAGACAGGGTGTGGCTACATAGGGTTTCACCTCATACTAAAGAGTAACACATTGCCCTAAGGCACCCTATAACCATAAGGCCATAGGGTGGTCTCACATCAAACTATAGGGTGACCAATGTCCCATCTGGCCATAGGGTGCCAATGTAGAATCTCAAGGGTCATAGCGTTCCCTATGTTCCTATTGAACATCCTGCTATTGGCTCTGAGAACCTTTCATATCACACAAGGTTTTTTAATCATACAACAAAGGTTGTTCAAAGATGAGAGCAGACAAAGACAGACGTTACACAATCTACATGTTGTATAATCGGATAAATGGTACATGAATGTACCATTATCTAAGGGGGGGGCTAATGATAGCCGTTTTTCGGCTTTCCATAATTGCCATAGTAAGCTACCTCACCCTATCAAATCACTCAAACATTTTGGTTATCCCTACCATTTCACTGTACATAGGCGTGTGTGAGTTAGGGACTTTCTCCATATTTTCTTAAAAAACCCTCAATTAGCTAGTCATTGGGCTAGTTGAGCCAAAAAAATAAAAAAATAAAAAAATAAGTATATTATGGCCCATTTGTGTGTAAATATTTCATTGTATATAGGGCCTAAATAAAAGGATTTTTCATAATTATTTTGGTATTTATTTAAATATTTCTACCTATGGTGTGTTATTTATGCTATGTACATTGACTCACCATTACCATATTTATTCTTACCATTTTGTATACTTTTTATTCTATATAAAAATAATTTCATGCAAGCTTCTCTTATTTTTGGTGTAACTCCATCCCAACAAAAATCCAAAAAAACTAGTTCATTTATGTGTATATTTTTTCACTATTGTCAGTTTTCCTTCCTACATCTATTCTGTATTACTCTCATAAATTAGAACACAAAAAATATTCATCTTTTTATGGTAGACTTGTAATGAGAGAGATTTATTTTGACCCCTTTATATTTTTTCCACCTATATTATTTATATTTGACATGTACATATTTTTTTAGACCCCTAAATATTTGATTTTCTTAGTTGTACTATTCACTTATATCGTGATCTCAATGATATTTTCAATTATAGACCTACCAAATAAGGTCAAGGGTATGTGGCATGCATGCATGCACCATGGGGAGCTCACTCTTGGAGGTATTCAAAAGAATCATCCAAAGAAGGACCTCACAAGGACCTTGTGAAGTGGAAAACATAGTCGGTTTTGCTGAATTTTTAAAGATCACATGCTCCCCGAATTTGGAAAGGTGATACAAACAAAAGTTATAGCTCGTGAGTTGAACTTTCACCTCAAATTTTTCCATATTTTTTTGAGCTACGAACTGTGAGCTATGATTTTTTTGATGGACCCCAGTTTGCCCATGCTATGCAGCCACACTCCTTCCACTTTATAATTTTTCTCTTTCACACACACTCCTCCCTCTCCTTCCCACTTCCAAACCTGAAACTCCCATGTCCTAATTCACCTTATTCACCATTTCCACATCTCTCATACCTCCATAGCCTTCATCCTCCATTTCTACACCCTATGTGTCCCCCTTTCTCTCTACATATATGTCCATATTACCATACTCTCTTCAGCTTTGTAAAGAACTTCAAAAAATCAGCAAAAATCCAAAGATAACCTCTGCAAATGAAGGCTTTTATCATGAATTTTCCAAGGTTTGAAATAACATAGCTTCATCGACACGCGCTACTTCGCCATGCTGATCGCTTCTTCTTCCGGTGCTGTAAAGATGTGAATATCAAAGCTTCAACCTCTCTTTACAAGCTCATCCCTTCTCTAACTTTTCTCATCATATATCTCACCATTTGGTGAATGATTTTGTAAATATTTTTTAGTGATAATTACTAACTACTAACCACTAACCTTATTGTAAAATGCACCCTCTACTAGAGTAGGCACTCCCAAATTATTCACTCCATCCTCTCTCCTTTCATCCTCAATAATTCTCTTCCCTTGACCCCACATCCATGTGACTCAGAGGACAAGAGAGACCCACCCTCATTAAAAAAAATAAAAATATGCATAATCTTTTATTCCTTCAAATAAACTTGATTAGGTCTAATCCAAATCGGGGCTTCTAAAACCTATAAATAGAGCCCTTCTCTCCCTTGTAAATCATCACCTGATTACACTACACCACACCATTCTCAACACATAACACACCACTCTCCAAGCCTAGTTGTGTAGAGTGTGTGCATTGTGAGTGCTCTATTCCATCACTACACATAGGTGCATGGAGAAGCTTGAAGTTAGTTATTCCATCTAGAGGAGTGGAGTGATACTATACTCTGCAATCACACTTGTAGCCTACTCTTGTCCATAAATAAGATTCATAGTTTTGGGTGCAATTGTATGCTGTAACTACGACTCTTCTCTCCAAATTGACTTGATAAGTTGGCTCATCAGGTGGTTGAAGGTATATTGTCCTTGAAGTTTGTTGTGCCATTTCATGCTTGGTGGTTTGAGGGCTTGTTGAATTGTTTGCCTAAAAGGTAAATTGTAAGAGGGTGCTCGGTGAGAGGGCTCCCGTGACCCTAAGACAATTTGTGTATTGGCAACAAGGTCAAGTTTTGTGTTGTCTCTCTATTTCTCATCAAGCTTTGTGTGCATCTAGTCTTTAAGGCTAAGACTGAGTTGATCAAGTTGATATGTGCTCTTTACCTCTCTCTAGCGTGGTGAATGTTTGTTTTTGGTGTGTGTGCCTATCTTGCATTCCCCTCTCTTTGTGCGTTTGAGTACAAGGAGATATCACGTGCGTCCTAGTTCGCATCTACAACTAGGTGGTGCCCCTTTTCTTGTTTGGTTTCTGGCTGTGGGTTGTTGTTGTCTCTTATTGTGCTTGCCCCAGCCCCAATTGAGCAGCATCGGAGCCTCGAAGGGTGTTTAGAGGCCGCTCTTCTTGTTGCCCGCCCCGGACCACCTTAAATTGGTGCCCCCACTGAGGATTGACTTTGTGCTTAGTGTTGTTGTATTGCATGAATGCTTGAATTTTAGCATAATCAAGAAGATTATATGAATCATGAAAACTTGTATGACCGATTTTAATTTCAATGCAACAAAAATTGATCTAGAATATGGTTTGGATTAGCATAACATAAGAAAGGAAAAAAACATTTTCACATGAGAATCTAGAATTCATGTTGAAAGACCTTTCAAAACTTTGTGTAGTTAGTTGATGTCATGAGAGAAAGTGATTGTTTGGAACTAATCTTTGTGTGGTTCTAGCATTGAGAGACTATGACACGCTATACCTTTGATGATATCCCAATCTTCTTCGGAAATCTAGAAGAAGATGTTGATGATTTTCTTGCTGATTTTAGAATGGTTTGTCATATCCTTCGTAAAAGGGATGACATTGAAAAAGGGGATTTTATATTGCTATGCCTTAGAGGCAATGCTGAGCAATGGTTTTGGAGTATGTCTTCTCAAATTGAAGATGGATATACACAAATTTCCAAAGCTTTGGAGACTAGATTCTCTAAATTTCCAACAACAGAGACAGCATGGTCTTCATTAGGGAGACTTCAACAACATGGTGAATACTACTATGCTTATGAGGATATTTTTTCTCGTCAATGGAAAAGATGTGGATTTAGTTCTACATTTCCAGATTATGTAAAAATGGATCAATTTATTTCGGGTTTGTCTCCTTTCCTAAAGACTAAGGTTACTTGTAGTGGACCCTCTACCTTTGAAGAAGCGGTCACTATTTCCCGAAGGAAGTTTCACAAGTACTTCTACATCAAAAATGGTTTCCATCATGCTGGAAGAACCAACCATCATGAAAGTGTTTCTATCAAGGAGTCATCTCCTTTGCCATACTTGTCTCCTTCTACTCCAACAAATGTTGAAGAAGTTACTTACATGCCAACTGATTATTCAAGTGCTAAAGTGTGTGGCCAAGATTCAAATGTGGAATCTCTTTCTTCTACCTTTATCACAAGCATGCAAAAATCGACACAAGATATCTCAAATGGCATTGATGATTCAATAATGGATACATCCAAGCTTTTGGCGGGGGATCAATTTCTAGTCCGAGCAGACGAAGCTTTTGTGCAACATGACTCTATGGAGAATGAAGACCTTGAAGGTAACCTTGATCTTATGGAATGTGCTAAGAGTGTATCTTGTCTAAAAAAAGAGAGTGAAGAAGAAGATGAAATCATAGGTGGGGAGATCATAGACCACATTGATCATAAAGAGATGATTGTGTACATGGAATGCCAACTCCAAAACAAAGTAGAAGAGTGTGAGTTGAATCCATGTGAGGATAATCTTCAAGAAGTGTTTGAGGATGTTGAAAAGCATTGGTATGACCCATGTATATTAAGCATGGAGGAACCTATCATGAAAGAAGCCAAAGTTTTCACAAAATCAAACAGTAATCCGTCAACCTTTGGGGTGGTACAATGTGAGGAGTTACAAGCTTGCCAAAGGGGGGGCTTAGAAGGGGATGAAGAACATGGGAGAGTAGTAAAAAAGAAAATCATAAAAGAAAACTGTCTGAAGGGTATCATTCTCTCCAATGGTGTTTTAGTGGGTGGCTCTTCATTCATGGGACAATCTCTTAGCAAGAAAATCCAAACTTTTGAATCCCCAATCATCTTTACATTGGGTTTCACCTCTTCAAAGTCAAATTCTCCTCTCTTCACATATACCTTTCATCAAGAGCACCATACCTTCTTAAGTGGAAGAGGACATGAATACTTGGTGATGAACAGATGTTTCCAAACCTTCTACATTTGGTTCTTTGGTGTATGGAGGTCACACATTGTGATGCTTCTGGTCTTCATCATAGATGAAAAACTTGTTGATTGCTACATGTGGATATTTCATCAATCAGTACCAAAATCTATTCTCTTCCAATGTGTTGGAAGCAATAGAAACCTTCGTCTATTATCTACTTATGTGGTAAACTATTTGCAATATCTTCCAATAGTAGTTGGAAGCATGGATCAAGCTTTCCTAAATCATGAAGGTGATAGAACTTTTGACTTGATGAGTCTACCCAGGTTGAATGAATTTTATGAGCTACAGTTCAGGAATTTTCTCATACAAGCTCTTGAAGATCGTAGCAGATATATCAACTTTACACAGGAGGAAGAGCAACCAATCTTTTATATCACATTCATAGTGATAGATGCAATGATGAACAACAATAAATTCTACAAGTTTCTTCAACCGAAATCAGTAAGTGATTCCATACCATACATATCTCTTTGGGAAAGATATTTCAAGATCTTTGATCCTGGGGGGTGCTTATGGGAACTTTCTCAATGGAGGAGGTTTACTCTGTCACTTCATTACATCCTGCTATTGGCTCTAAGAACCTTTCATATCACACAAGGTTTTTTAATCATACAACAAAGGTTCTACAAAGATGAGAGCAGACAAAGACAAACGTTACACAATCTACATGTTGTATGGTCGGATAAATGGTACATGAATGTACCATTATCTAAGGGGGGGGGGCTAATGATAGCCGTTTTTCGGCTTTCCATGATTGCCATAGTAAGCTACCTCACCCTATCAAATCACTCAAACATTTTGGTTATCCCTACCATTTCATTGTACATAGGCGTGTGTGAGTTAGGGACTTTCTCCATATTTTCTTAAAAAACCCTCAATTAGCTAGTCACTGGGCTAGTTGAGCCAAAAAAATAAAAAAAATAAAACATAATTATATTATGGCCCATTTGTGTGTAAATATTTCATTGTATATAGGGCCTAAATAAAAGGATTTTTCATAATTATTTTGGTATTTATTTAAATATTTCTACCTATGGTGTGTTATTTATGCTATGTACATTGACTCACCATTACTATATTTTTTCTTACCATTTTTCATACTCTTTATTCCATATAAAAATAATTTCATGCAAGCTTCTCTTATTTTTGGTGTAACTCCATCCCAACAAAAATCCAAAAAAACTAGTTTATTTATGTGTATATTTCTTCACTATTGTCATTTTTCCTTCCTACATCTATTCTCTATTACTCTCATAAATTAGACCACAAAAAATATTCATCTTTTTATGGTAGAATTATAATGAGAGAGATTTATTTTGACCCCTTTATATTTTTTCCACCTATATTATTTATATTTGACATGTACATATTTTTTTAGACCCCTAAATATTTGATTTTCTTAGTTGTACTATTCACTTATATCATGATCTCAACAATATTTTCAATTATAGACCTACCAAATAAGGTCAAGGGTATGTGGCATGCATGCATGCACCATGGGGAGCTCACTCTTGGAGGTATTCAAAAGAATCATCCAAAGAAGGACCTCACAAGGACCTTATGCAGTGGAAAAAACAGTCGGTTTTGTTGAATTTTTAAAGATCACATGCTCCCCGAATTTGGAAAGGTGACACAAACAAACATTGTAGCTCGTGAGCTGAACTTTCACCTCAAAGTTTTTCATATTTTTTTGAGCTACGAGTTGTGAGCTATGATTTTATTGGTGGACCCCATACAGGGAACCCTATGGCCTTCAGCCCAGAAGGTCTCCTCAATGGCATAGAGAGAATCCTATGGCCCTGGGTCCATGGGTTGCCAAAAAACCCTCATGAAGGGTTTCTTCAAAACATATAGGATGTGTATAACATAGAGAGTTACTTACTAGCATAGGGGGGACCCTATGGCCTTCAGGCCATAGGGTGCCAATATAGAGCATAGATCGGTTCTTACTAACATAGAGAGACCAAATAGTGCTTTATACATGGGGCCATAGGATGTCAATATAGAGCATAGAGCATAGAGCACAGAGAGCTTCTTACTAGCATACAAGGAACCCTATGGACTTCAGGCCACAGGGTGTCAACGTAGAGAAAACAGAGGTTCTCACTAGCATAGAGGGGAACCTATGGCCTTCAGCCCACAAAGTCTCCAGGATATAGAGAAAATAGTGTTTTTACTAGCATAGAGAGAACCCTATGGCCCTGGGTCCATAGGTTGCCAAAAAACCATCATAAAGGGTTTCTTTAAAACATAGAGGGCACCTTGTGCCCTTGGGGTCATAGTATGTGTAGAGCATAGAGAGGTTCTTACTAACATACAGGGGACCCTATGGCCTTAATATAGAGAATATAGAGAATAGATCGGTTCTTACTACCACAGAGCGGACTCTATGGTCTTCAATCCAAAGGGTGCCAATATAGAACAAAGATCGGTTCTTACTAGCATAGAGAGACCAAATAGTGCTTTATACCTGGGGCTATAGGGTACCAAAACAATGAGGGTTGTTCAATGTCATAGAGAGCACCCTATGACCCTGGGTCCATAGGTTGCCAAAAAACCCTCCTGAAGGGTTTCTTCAAAACATAGAGGGCAACTTGTGGCCTTGGGGTCATCAGATGTGTAGAGAGTAGAGAGGTTCTTACTAGCATACAGGGGACATATATCGGTTCTTACTAGCAAAGATCGGACCCTATGGCCTTCAAGCCAAAGGGTGCCAATATAGAGCATGGAGAGACTCTTACTAGAATATAGGAGACCATATGGCTTTCAAGTCACATGGTGCCAATATAGAGCAAATAGTGTTTTTGCTAGCATAAAGAATATCCTGACCTAGGGGGATTGGTTGTCAAAAATCCATCATAGAAGGGTTCCTATGGCCTTCAGTCCACAAGGTCTTCTCAATATAGAGCGAATAATATTTTTCATTGGCATACAGAGCACACTTCAGGCCCTTGAGGCCAACCCTATGGCCTTCAGGACTTAGGGAGCTACTATAGAGCATGGTGCTTTATATCGGCATAGAGAGATATGGCCCTAGGGCCATAGCAAAACAATGAGGTGTTTTTGGAAACGATGAGGGCACCTTATGGTCTTGGGGCCATAGGAAGTCAATATAGATCATAGAGCATAGACGATAGAGCATAGAGCACAAAGAGATTCTTAGTAGCATAGAGGGAACCCTATGACCTTCAGGCCACAGGGTGCCATTATAGAGTAAACAGAGGTTCTTACTAGCATAGAGGGGACCATATGGACTTCATCCCACAAGGTCTCCTCAATATAGAGCAAATAGTGGTTTTTACTTACATGGAGAGCACCATATGTCCCTAGGGTCATAGGTTACCAGAAAACCCTCATGAAGTGTTTCTTTAAAACATTGTGGCCACTTTGTGGCCTTGGGGCCATAGGATGCCAATGTAGAGCATAGAGAGGTTCTTACTAGCATGCAGGGGACCCTATGGCCTTCAGGCCACAGATTGCCATATGGTGTTGGTGTAAAGGCTCTAAAGGGGTATTTAGGCCATTCAAGGGATACTTCTTTGAGGGTCCTCTAATGTCATAAGGGAACATGTGATCACACTACCATAGAGTGGCCTAGGTACACTTGTAGAACCATTTTGTTGGCACCCTTTGGACCTAGGACCACATGGTTTAACATAGAGATGACTCTATGGCCCTAGGTCCATATGGATGTAACAATATCCATCTTGTCTAAATATATATCATTTTTTTTCCAAAAAATGTCTTAAAAGAAAAAGTCAAAGTCAGTTGATGCAACAGGCTCAACACCAAGTTCTTAGTATCCAGATTTTCACTTACCAAATGGTGGAAGTGATGAGAAAGTCCACTTGTTCTTTCAAGATAAAGAGAAATTGCCCTTCAAGGACTGTGGTATTGTCAAGGAGATAAAGAAAGATTGTTCAGATCTTGAAATGTCTCCATGCCTTGGAGTAAAACTACTCAATGGTGACTCCTACTTGTTGGAGCGTGTGGCCTTTGCTCAAAAAGTGGTGAAGGTTGATTATGAAGGAGTGACAATGACAAAAGCAGGGTGGGTGGAGCTTCAAGATGACACTCCAAGTGAGAACTTTATAGACTTATATATTGACGGCTTTAAGAAAGTCAATCAATATTTAGGTAAATTGAGCAGCACAAAGAAGAATAAGAAGCGAAAGAATGAAGACACAGGTACAGCAAATCAATTTAAGACGCTCAAGGAGAGTCAGACTCCCTCACTTGGAGAAAATAGTGGAAATGTGGCCGAAGAAAATCTTTCCGTTATACCCTTACAGACTCAAGAATTAGGAGATTCTAGTGGACTTGCAACCCTAACAGTTGGAGATTCTAGTATGATCATTTTTTTTTGGGTGTAAGTTCTTCTATTGTGAATTGATGGTGTAAGCGTTTGAAATAATTATCTTTGCATTGCAACTAACTAGATTTAACATATATTCAACATTTTTTGTAAATGCCAATTATTTTCTTAGATAGTAAAAATCGAGTATAAATGGTTATTGAAGCATTTGTCCTTTGGATTATGTGAAGATCTAGTTCTTTGATTGTAACAATATTTTATTCAAAGATATAAAGTGCGAGTATTTTGTTCCAAACTATGATTTTGTTTCTCTTCTAGATGATGCAAAGAATTGGAATTTATATCTTGAATTTTTTTCAATAGAGAGAAGCTAGGACTAGTAGAAATTTTTAGCTTGTCATGTAGCAATCGGAGCATTGTATCAAGGTTTATTGCAAAGAAATGATTGTATAATGTATAACCATTGTTTAAGTTTGTAAATTGGAAGTAGAAGGCAATGCAAGTTCCAAAACATGTGCAATGCCATAAGGAGAATCCAGCACAAATACTTTTGCCCCTTAGGAATGTAGCAATCGGAACATTGTATCAAGGTTTATTGCAAAGAAATGATTTTATAATGTATAACCATTGTTTATGTTTGTAAATTGGAAGTAGAAGGAAATGCAAGTTCCAAAACATGTGCAATTCCATAAGGACAATCCAGCACAAATAATGATCCAACAACAAATGTATGATGTATGATAATGATTCAATTTTGTATATCGTGTTGCATATTTATCGCATTTTTTAGCTTACACATTTTGCTAGCATAGAGGACACCCTATGGCCCTAGGACCATAGGATGCCATCATATCCCATGTACAATATCTCTTTTACCATAGAGGACATCTTATGGATCTAGGGTCATAAGACGCCAACATAGTGCATAAATGGCTTCTTATAAGTATACACGTAAACACAGTGCATAGAGGGAATTTTCCTAGCATAAAGACCGCCCTATGGCCTTGGGACCTAGGGTGCCAACATAGAGCATAGAGGGATTTTTATAGCACCTTGTTTCCCTTGGGACGCCATAGTTCCATAAAGTGGTTTTTGTATATATAGTAGAGAATTCTCACACACATGATACCTTGTTCACTATCTAGCCCTTGGACCATATGATAGTAGCATAGAGGACACCCTATAGCCCTAAGGTTTCCTTCTATCCCTAGGGCCATACACTGCCAACATATAGTATACATGGTTTCTTCATAGAGCAAACCTTTTAGTCCTACACTAAAGAGTGGAAACCTAGACCATATAATGTATCCTACTAGCATAGAAGGCACCCTATGACCCTGAGGCCAAAGAGTACCAATTTAGGGCATAAAGGGTCTCTTCCTAAGTTGAGGGTAACCTTGTGGCCCTAGGGAGCACCCTATGGCCCCACAGCCATAGGGTGTCAACATAGTCAAATGGAGTGTAAACTTAGAGCATAGAGGGTTTCTTACTATCATGGAGGACACCCTGTGTCCTTGGTGCCATAGGGTGTAAACATATAGCATGGAGGGTTTCTTTTCAGCATAGAGAGCACCCTATGGGATCCCTATGGACTTGGGGCCATATGATTCCAACAAAGAGCATAAACGGTTTTTTGATAGCATAGAGGATAGCTTATTTCCCTGGGGCCATATGATACAAAAATAAAAGAGTCTTAAGAAGGGAACCTAGGCCACTAAATCACCATGGGGCCATAAGGTGGTCTTTGTGGGGAATGCTCCTAAAGGGTTCCTTGGCTATCCTATGGACTTTGGGCCATAGGCTATGGGCCATAGGCTACCAACATGGAGTTTAGATGGTTTCTTACTAACATAGAGCTCACCTTGTGGCCTACAGTCTTTAGATTCTAATATAGAGTTTCATTGGTTTTATACTAGGCGTAAGGGGCACCCTATGGCCTTGGAGCCATAGAGTGTCAATGTAGAGCGCAGAGGTTTCCTTTCTAGCATAGAGGGCACCATGTGGCCTAGGAGCCATTTGATGCACCCTATGGCCCGAGGGCTGTAGGTTGCCAATGTAGACAAGGTTTCTTAGTAGCATTATAAAGGGTACCTTGTGGCCCTCAAATCTCCATAGGGTGCCAACATAGAGCGTAGAGGGTTTTTCTTACTAGCATAGAGGACATCCTATGGCCTTGGGGCCATAGGGTTTCAATATTGAGCATAGAATATTTCTTACTAGCATAGAGGACATCCTATGGCCTTGGGGCCATAGGGTTTCAATATTGAGCATAGAATATTTCTTACTAGCATAGAGGCTACCTTGTCGCCCTAGGTCCATAGGGTGCAAACATAGAAAATAGAGGATTTCTTACTATCATACAGGGTACCTTGTGGCCCTAGGTCCATAGGGTGCAAACATAGAGCATAGAGGATTTGTTACTAGCACATAGGGCACCCTTTGGACCAAAGGCCATAGAGTGAAAACATGTAGCATAAAGGGTTTCTTACTACCATAAGAGGAAGACCTTGTGGCCCTCGGGTCATAGGGTGCCAACATAAAGCATATATGTTTTCTTACTAGTGCTCATAGAGAGCATCTTGTGGCCCTATGCCAACCCATGGCCTTAGGGCCATAGGGTGACACATAAATAAAGTACCATATGGCTTTGAATCCATACATCTATTTATATGTTGATACCTCCCAACAATCCTAACCCTATGGTCTTGAGGCCATAAGCAGACATATTTTGGATTATCTTAAAGTCATAGAGATATCTACAAACAGAACCGTATGGCCTGAAGGCCATAGGAAACTTAGTCAAGGAAATCATCCAATGCAAGAAGATCATGGCAATAGAAAATGAGACTTCTGCTCTAGAGCTTAAAGGCATAAATGTTTCTCCAAGTATACTTCTAGGCGCCACCATCATGGACAAAGAACTAATGTAGCTAGAAAAAGATTAGGAATCTCTAGACAATAAGGAGCATAAAAATAAATTCATTGTAGATGTGTTGTTAGTTAGTAAATTTGCTATTTGCGATTAGTTTTTTCTAAGAGTGTGACAAAAAAGAGTTATCAAAATGTAGATACTTTGGAATCTAAAATTAGGTGTTCTTTAAACTTGCAGTCCTTCAACAAGATATTGCGGCTGACAAAGTTTTACTCGAGATTGTTGGTATAGAGGATGCTAATGCCATTGACCCTACTGAGAAAGATTCTATCAATCTCCATGTCAACCAAAGAGTTTCTGATGAAGATGACAAGAATCTACAAGTCTTTGAAGGTCAACTGCTACAACGACTGGACATAAATTTAAAGAGTAATCCAATGGAAGAAGACAGTGAAAGTTCCAGAACATGTGCAAGGGAAGAAGAAGAATCTAATGAAAATATTCTAGTAGCCCAAGAGTTGGGAATTGGATTGCATGACACCACAATGGAAGTAGAAGGTTTTTTTTTTCTTTGTTTTTCTGAAAAGCTCTTTCAATTTTGGAGTATTAACTTACACATTTTGCTAGCATAGAGGACACCCTACGGCCCTAGGACCATAGGATGCCATCATATCCCATGTACAATTTCTCTTTTACCATAGAGGACATCCTATGGATCTAGAGTCATAGCATGCCAACATAGTGCATAAATGGCTTCTTATAAGTGTACACGTAAACATAGTGCATAGAGGGAATTTTACTAGCATAAATATTGCCCTATGGCCTTGGGGCCATAGCGTGCCAACATAAAGCATAGAGGGCTTTTTATTAGCACCTTGTTACCCTTGGGACACACATGATACCTTGGTCACTATCTCGCCCTTGGACCATATGATAGTAGCATAGAGGACACCCTACAGCCCTAGTGTTTCCTTCTATCCCTAGGGCCATACACTGCCAACATATAGTATACATGGTTTCTTCATAGAACAAACCTTTTAGCCCTACGCAATTGAGTGGAAACCTAGACCATATAATGTATCCTACTAGCATAGAAGGCACCCTATGACCTTGATGCCAAAGAGTACCAATTTAGGGCATAAAGGGTCTCTTCCTAGGTTGAAGGGCACCTTGTGGCGCTAGGGAGCACCCTATAGCCCCACGGCCATAGGGTGTCAACATAGTCAAATGGGGTGTAAACTTAGAGCATAGAGGGTTTCTTACTATCATGGAGGACACCCTGTGTCCTTGGTGCCATAGGGTGTAAACATATAGCATGGAGGGTTTCTTTTCAGCATAGAGAGCACCCTATGGGATCCCTATGGACTTGGGGCCATATGATTCCAACAAAGAGCATAAACGGTTTTTTGATAGCATAGAGGATAGCTTATTTCCCTGGGGCCATATGATACAAAAATAAAAGAGTCTTAAGAAGGTCACCTACGCCACTAAATCACCATGGTGCCATAAGGTGGTCTTTGTGGGGAATTCTCCTAAAGGGTTCCTTGGCTATCCTATGGCCTTTGGCTACCAACATAGAGTTTAGATGGTTTCTTACTAACATAGAGCTCACCTTGTGGCCTACGGTCTTTAGATGCTAATATAGAGTTTCAATGGTTTCATACTAGGCGTAAGGAGCACCCTATGGCCTTGGGGCCATAGAGTGTCAATGTAGAGCGCAGAGATTTCCTTTCTAGCATAGAGTGCACCATGTGGCCTAGGATCCATTTGATGCACCCTATGGCCCGAGGGGTATAGGTTTCCAATGTAGACCGTAGAGGTTTTCTTTCTAGCATAGAGGGAACCTTGTGGCCTAGGGGCTATTTGGTGCTCCCCTAGAGCATACAAGGTTTCTTAGTAGCATTATAAAGGGTACCTTGTGGCCCTCAAGTCTCCATAGGGTGCCAACATATTGCGTAGAGGGTTGTTCTTACTAGAAGAGAGGACATCCTATGGCCTTGGGGCCATAGGGTTTCAATATTGACCATAGAGGATTTCTTACTAGCCTAGAGGCTACCTTGTGGCCCTAGGTCCATAGGGTGCAAACATAGAGAATAGAGAATTTCTTACTATCATACAGGGTACCTTGTGGCTCTAGGTCCATAGGGTGCAAACATAGAGCATAGAGGATTTGTTACTAGCACATAGGGCACCCTATGTCCCAAATGCCATAGAGTGATAACCTGTAGCATAAAGGGTTTCTTACTAGCAAAAAAGGCAGACCTTGTGGCCCTCGGGTATAGGGTGCCAACATAAAGCATATATGGTTTCTTACTAGTGCTCATAGAGGGCATCTTGTGGCCCTATGACAACCCATGGCCTTAGGGCCATAGGGTGACACAAAATAAAGTGCCATATGGATTTGAAGCCATATATC
Organism: Adiantum capillus-veneris; assembly: GCF_014529385.1. Classification (NCBI taxonomy): domain Eukaryota; kingdom Viridiplantae; phylum Streptophyta; class Polypodiopsida; order Polypodiales; family Pteridaceae; genus Adiantum; species Adiantum capillus-veneris. Next base: position 137,992,068 of record NC_140945.1, read on the forward strand.
TATTTATATGTTGAGACCTCCCAACAATCCTAACCCTATGGCCTTGAGGCCATAAGCAGACATATTTTGGATTATCCTAAAGTCATAGAGATATCTACAAAGAGAACCGTATGGCTTGAAGGCCATAAGAAACTTAGTCAAGGAAATCATCCAATGCAAGAAGATCATGGAAATAGAAAATGAGACTTATGCTCTGGAGCTTAAAGGCATGAATGTTTCTCCAAGTATACTTCTAGGCGCCACCATCATGGACAAAGAACCAATGTAGCTTGATAAAGATTAGGAATCTCTAGACAATAAGGAGCATAAAAATAAATTCATTGTAGATGTGTTGTCACTTAGTAAATTTTCTATTTGCGATTAGTTTTTTCTAAGAGTGTGACAAAAAAGAGTTATCAAAATGTAGATACTTTGGAATCTAAAATTAGGTGTTCTTTAAACTTGCAGTCCTTCAACAAGATATTGCGGCTGACAAAGTTTTACTCGAGATTGTTGGTATAGAGGATGCTAATACCATTGACCCCACTGAGAAAGATTCTATCAGTCTCCATGTCAACCAAAGAGTTTCTGACGAAGATGACACGAATCTACAAGTCTTTGAAGGTCAACTGCTACAATGACTGGAGCTAAATTTAAAGAGTAATCCAATGGAAGAAGACAGTGAAAGTTCCAGAACATGTGCAAGGGAAGAAGAAGAATCCAATGAAAATATTCTAGTAGCCCAAGAGTTGGGAATTGGATTGCATGATACCACAATGGAAGTAGAAGGCAATGGAAGTTCCAGAACATGTGCAACGCCAGAAGGAGAATCCAACACAAATATTTTAGCACCAAATCGAAGTGCATGGTGAGTCAGACGTTCCATCCACCAACAAACCAATGCTGACTATAATAGTGAGCTTGTGTGGATTGTTCCTGAGGAGATGCTGGCAAAAGTCCAAGAAAATGAAGAGCTTAAAGTTTGGACATGAGCATATTATTCTTCGTCCAGGATGCATTCAGTTTTTAAAGGCTCTATTTAGCAATTTCAATGTAGGGATATGGTCAGCTGCTAATGACATGCATGTTGTGGACATCATCAAGATTTTAGAAAAGGAAGCTAAAGAAAAATTTCCATTCTTTATGATCTGGGGGCAAAGCCAATGTCAACCATGCGTAGAATCAAGGATCACTCGCTTAGATAATCCAAGAGTAGAAGCACTTTTCAAACTGCTGGCTATTGCATCATCAAAATTTGGGCTTGATGCAAGAAGATTGCTTCTTGTAGATGATGAACCATTAAAGGGATGTGTGAATCCTGCATTGAATTGTATTTTTCCACCATCATTTAATGTTGATGATGAGGAGGATAATATCCTCCTTGGGGAGCTGCTACCGTATATCAAAGCTCTCAATCATGTTAATGACATTTGCACAGTTATAGGGTCTCATTTATATGGACAAGCACCCATTGCTCAAGGTCATGAGCTTTATAACCGTATACACAAGGTTGTTGCAGAGTGGGAGGAGAAAAATCTAATTTTTCTAGGAAAAACCTACTCCACGGGAAGACTACCATAAGTTTCTCGTCCTCTTCACGATGAGAAAGTTACAACATCTAGCACTAGTGGAATGTCCACTCGAAGTCAAGACAAGAAACTTTCAGCACGTGATCGAGAAAAAGTAAGGGTCTTAAAGAATATCAAATCATTATCAGCCTTGAATGGTACAGAAGCAATCATGCTTGCCCAAAAATTGGGATACAAGGAGCCTGTGATCAAAGTACATGAAGCCAGGAATTATATAAAGCATCTAAAAATTCATTATGATCTCAAATAGCCCTATATCAAGAAATGATGGAGCAATGTTTTGTAACATTTTGTCATTTACAAAGATCTTGATGTACTCAGAGACTTTTTTAGAGTGCTTAGGGTTTCAAGATATATGAAGATGTAAATGATTAATAGTTTTTTAAATTGTCTTTCAATACTATAAGTAACTTCTGAGTTTCAGGTGCCAAATGCTCTTTTTTTTAAAAGCTTTTATAGTTGTTTTCTTTGAAATTTGAGTTCACTGGGCCATCAAGGACAATCTACATGCTCATAAGGTCAAATCGCACCCTATATGTCCTTGGGGGAATTTCACTTTATGGTCTCAACATCCTATGAATCTAAGGCCATAGGGTCATAGTTTGGCATGTGTTCTTGCATAGGACTTACTAAGTGTAACCACAAATTAGCACCCTATGTCCCTAAGGTCTTCAACGCACTTAAGATCTCTATATTAACTTTTTTTTTTAATCATTTCAGGGCTTCTAAGAAAAAATGTTTTGCTATTAGATTATCACAAAATAGAGGAGCTCCCTTTCATATTACATCAAATATCACATTCAAACCAAGAGCAATGGTTTCATTATCTACCAACATCTTTCAAACAGGACAAAAGAACTCTTATCTTGGATCTAGAGGGTGTGCTTCTTGAAACATTTGAGCTTCAATCAAGGCCAACTTGGACCAAGTACATGTGCATTGTAGAAGATAACAATGAGGTGTATGCGGTGCGTCCAGATGCAGAGTATTTCTTAAGATTTTGCTTTGAGTTCTGAGGTTTGGATTTAGAGCTACCATTGTTTACAAAAAGATCAACACATAATCAAGACCTGTTTTCCTCCACAAAGTCACAAATTCAAGATGATTATGGATAACCGGTGATGCCAAAATTCAAATTTCATGATCGGTTACAAAAGAGCCTATCACAACAATCTTTCGACCATATGGAAGCTATTTGATTATTTAGATGGGGGCAACACTATAATATTTGATGATAGTCCATATCGAGTGATGTGGAATATGCAAGGAACTTATATGATTTTTCCAAATTTTTGGAACCAACCTACTCAATTGCTTCAAAGTTTTTTAAAAGATGAAATTTTTCCATGGTTATGTGGATGTTTGTATGCTAAAGACAAGAGTGACTATACCATAAGAAATTTTGTAATGTTCCATCCTAATCCCCAGACTCACTATGTAATGCAATGTTATATGTCTCAAAGGACTCAAAATCTCAAGAGAAGGAGGCCATTTTAAGTGTACTAGTTAAGTATTCTAAATAGCATCTACCAAGTATTTGGCAATGTGTACTTTTCAAAATTTAAACTTGATGGAATGTTGTGGGACATCTTGAAACATCTTTAAGCTGTTTTTTTAATGAAGTGCATCCTATTGTCAGGAGACTTCTCTCATTCAAGTTCTTTGGTTTCATTGTTTGATGCTTCTATAGTATTGTTAACTTTTTCTTCTTATTAATTGTCTTTATTAAGTGATCCAAACAATCAAAATTTCTTGAAATTTGGTAGTGTTACAAAACGGTGTTTTTTGAACACCCTCAATCTTGGAGATATCATACTCTTTCTAGTTAGTCTTTTATTGTATATGCAATGAAGACCATCATTTTTATGAAACTATCAAGTTGGTGGTAATCTTTATGTTTATACTTTATACTATTTTGACATAATCAATGTATACAATGCGAATTATTCACATCAAATGGTGTTTTTAAACACCTCCTTTTTTTGAGACACCATCTCTAAAACCTTTGAGTGAAGTTTTAAAGCATGTACTTGATGTAAAAAATCTTCATCTTAACATTGGTTCTTTGGCACAAACTTATATTAGGAGTTTTTATATTGTAGTTTTATGTTAAGAAATAATTTCAAAGTTAGAATTATGATAGTTTATCTAAGTAAGTGTCTCATCTAACTTTGTATAGTTAAATAAAATACCGAATGGAATTATAGGTGCAATAGATAACATCTTATGGTCTTAGGGCCATAGGATACTCTATAGTATTGTTTATATGTTTTAATTGTTTGTGAACATAGATAATAGAGGGTTTTTTTCACTACCATAGAGGATATCCTATGGCTTTGGGGCCACATGGTCTCAATATTGAGCGTAGAGGATTTCTTACTAGCATAGAGGGTACCTTGTGGCACTAGGTCCATAGGGTGCAAACACAGAGTATAGAGGATTTCTTACTAGCACAGAGGGCACCCTATGGTCTAAGGCCATATGGTGACAACATATAGAATAAAGGGTTTCTAACTAGCATACGAGGCACACCTTGTGTGCCTGGGGACATAGTGTGCCAACATAGAGCATAGAAGGGTTTCTTATTGGCATAAACAACATCTTGTGTCCCTAAGACAACCTACATCCTTAGGGACATAGGGTGGCACATAAATAAAGTCCCTTATGGCTTTGAAGGACTAGACCTCTTTGTACGTTGGGACCAGCTAACAATCCTAACCTTATGGCCTTGAGGTCATAAAGAGACATATTAAAGTCATAGACATGTCTACAAAGAGCACCATATGGCCTTAAGGCCATAGGTGCAATAGATGGCATCTCATGGTCTTATAGCCATAGGATACCATATAGTATTGTTTTGACTTTTTAAGTGTGAAATATTAGTTTGAATGTTGTTTAAATTATCGTGTATTTAAAACTTGATAGCAGGCTACAAAACCATGACCAAGTATTTTGTTATACATGGATTAAGGTCACCAAATTATGACAAGAGTGTTTAATAGTATTTGCCTTTACATATTATCTTTTTTAATTGCTGTAATCAATCTATATGCTGCTTTAAAATCATATCAATTGGTTTTTTTGACACCTCATTTTTTGAGAAGCTACTTCTAGAAGCATTTGTTGAATTTTGAAAAGCGCTGATGTCATACAAATCCTCTTTCCAAAAACTATATTGGACGTTTATTCTTAAATTTTATAGTAGAGAAATTAAAATAGACTCATACAATCATTATAATTTATCTAAATTAAAGACAACTAGAGCTTAGAAATCATTAAATAACACAATCCTAGCATACACATTTAGAATTTGGGAAACGGGATTTTCCCAAATTATCTAAAATGGTGTTAAAAGCAAGTGGAAGAACCAACACGGTTATATCATCAACACTTCCACTTTCTAGCAAAGAGACCGCCAAGGTACACGACACCCAATCATGCAGCTGCAACTACATTTACACAAGTGTAAAAGTCGACAACCAGGAAACCCATAGATCACGCACAGTATGTGATATCCACGCTAAAGGGTACAAAGAAAGAGGGCAAGATAACCTATCTAGAGCACCTAAAGTACTCACAAGAATAGCATACCATTATCAGCATGGCATACAATTTTCCACTTTCCTCAAATCAAAACACATGGATAGTGTCAGCAAAGCCATCTCCAAGAACCACAAGGTCGACAAAAAGAGTTTACAAATCTGATGAGGAGTCTAAAGAAAGCTCTAAAATTGAGGAGAAGAGAGTCAGACAAGAGGAGATAAAGAAAAAGGCAGTGGTCACACATCAAGAAAAGTCCCAACAAAAAAAGGCAAGATTTCAAAGGGAAAAAGAAACCAGCAAAAGAAGCCACCAAGCTGCAGGTGAGGACCCTAGAAAGTGGGTACAAAAAGAGATAAAGGGGCCAAGAACAAAGAACCCTACACGAAAAGAAGCAAAAGACCCAAAAGATTTTTTGGAAAGAATGTACCACAAGCGGAAGCACTAAAGCTAAAAGAAGCCCAAGAAGCTGAGAGAAAAGCTAGAGAAGATGCATCCGAGCAAGAAAAACAAGTTGAAGCGACACAACAAGGTGAGACCCAGGAAGAACAAAGTGATATGTCTCCCAGACCATCGTCACCTGCTACGGAACAACACGACCACCCCATTCCAAGCCCTCCACCATCACCAATAGTTAGATCCACTGAGAGTGAGCAAACTAAAAGAAAAATAGCCTACATAGGAAGAAGCAACAAAAATTTTTCAACAGGCAACAACTACTTCCGTGAAAGCTAAAGCAAAAGAACCAGAACCGCAAAGAGAAGAAAGTCCTGAACCAAAGGACGTAACAATTTCTGAGTAACCAAAGCACAAGAAATAGAGGAAACCCTGTCTACCACCACCTAGCAGGAAACAACCGAAGCAACCACACAACCAAAAGAGAGGTAAAAGCCCCACTGCAACCAGTAATAGCCACAATCCCACCCAAGGAGCCACACAAAGAGACTGTTAAATCATTTAGGCACCTCACAAAAACTGAAGACTGGCAGACAAATGATAAGGTAATTGTCCAAGTTTATGAATATGCAAAGAAAATGCAGGAAATTACATAAAAATTGCGATCAACAACACTCACCTGCAGTGCTAAAGCTAGAGAATTGGAAATGGTGATAGATACGAGAGTTAGAGGACATATTAAATGTCATCACCGATCTGCAAAAACAGGTCCAAGAGTTGCAAGCTGAAGCTGAACAACACCACCTATCCAGAGAGCAGCAAAACAAAATGGAAGAGCTAGTCAAACTTCTCATGAAGTTAACAAACACTTGCAACACCAAAGATGGACAGCTGATAGAAGTTACCAACAAACTCTTAACTACAACTCTATCAGTTCAAAAGATCCAAGTAAAACTATACATAGCAAATGATTCATTGCAATATTCAGAGCAGAGGATCAATAATTAGGAAACCTTCTTGCAACAAATAAGAGAAAATCATGCAAATGTCTCGATCAAAGGTACAGACGAAGTGTATAAAGCACTGGAGAAAAAGAATAAATATTTCGAGCTAGAGCTAGATCTAGAGCAGTCACAATGTAGAGACCTTACATTAATGCGGATACAAAGAGAAGAAGAACTGCTCAAGGAGATAGCATAGCTGAAGAGAGTAAACCAGCTACTGCGAGATGGCCAACAAGATACACAGGAAGAATCAGGTACATTAGAACAACCTCACATTTATATTCCCTCAGTATCTTTCATTGAGATGGAAACACATCTGACAGAAGGGCTAAGTGAAGAGGAAGAATTAGATGCTGATCAAGTGCCAATGGTCGAACTGTCAAAAGCTGAAGAAGATGCACTTAAGGAGAAGGTTGCTCAGGAGACGTATGAGTAGTGGAAAGCAACAATGGATTGGGAGTTGAGAATTCTTCTTTCTATCAATGTTACTCAACTTAGGTCCAACCAAATCAATGCACAATGGCATCAAAAATCACTCCCATATCTCTTGATCAAGGTCGAGCTGCTACATGTCAAGGAATGACTATATAAATACATGCAAGCAGAAGGCACAGATAAACTCCACCCCAAATGGAAAAAAAGTTGGCTGAACAAGAATCCTAGATACTTGATTTTGTTCACAAGAGCACCTACGACACTTCAAAAAGACCCAACTTTCTGTCTTGTACCAAGAGTAAGGACGTGGCAACAACATGGGGCAATGGCAAAGCAATGCCCTACATGGCTGAATTATTCAAGATTGCTAGCTCCAGAGAAGGGAACACCGACATAAGAATACATGGTGAAAACCATAACAACAGGTGCCATGGCATTCTTCAAAATTCTCCGTGATCTTTCATGTGCTATGCTCTACAAAATTTGCCGAATGCTGCTCGCATGCATTGAGATCTTTTATGAGACAGAGCAAGCAAGAGCACCGTGGATGTCCTTCCTCAAGGACAATAAGGGTTTATGCTATGACCTCAATGGCCAACCTTCAGAAGAAGTCCTTTATGGCTTCTACGCCCGTTGCATATTCTTGCCATCTCATAATATATCGGCATTTGAGGAAGCATTCTACACAGGGTTTTTCACTTGGCGAATGAATATTTTTGGGCCAGTGATCAACAACTTGACTTCCAAATTCGTAGGCTACACCGTCGTCAAGCTATAGAACATAGTCACTATGCAATTTTTGCAGGTTCCATGCACTTAAAGACTGCCTCGCCAGTCATGAACCCGAAGATTATTTCAGCCCATAAAGCTATGTCAAGGGACGACACGAGCGAAAAGGGGGAGAATGTTAGCAGCAAGCTAGCTCGAATACCATTTTTTGAAGCTCTCATTGTAATGAGTCGGGAGTATTGTAACTCTTATTTTCTACATAAACTTTTTAATTGATGAGCCGGGGCTACAAGCTTCCAGATTGTATTAACCTGTCTTTACCTATCCTTAGTTAGAGCTCCCAGATTATTATTTTTGACCACCAAAAACCTTGGAATAGGTATAAAAGCCATTTTTTGTAAGTTATTATTAAGTTTTGGATAATGAAATACATAGCGTGAGCTAACGACACTCACTTCTCTCTTTCTCGCGCTTCCTACTCCCTCCCCGGTTGTCACATTGCAGTCGCGTCTATTGCATTGCAACTGTAGGCCACACATTGACGTAAGAATTTCACAGTATCTCATAGGTTTTGGCATCGCTGACCAGCGGCCTAATTTTATCATAAGTAGGAATTGACACTTCAAAATAAAAAACTAAGTATAGGCGGGGTATTGGGGCATCATTGCTAAGCATTCTGGGTCGAAAATGACTAGGTCAAAAATCCACTACTGTTAATAATCACAATTTTTTCACTTGACCTATGTGGGATTTGAGACCCTAATCATGTGTGCTTGGGTCTTATAAACATGTCCTAGAAGTTTCGTTACGTTTGGATGTCATTTGATGTTGTAATGGATGTGATTTGTTTGCCGATGAGCGATTAGCTTTTGGTGATTTCAGTCACTTGAGTGTAGCTTGAGTTAGATGCGAGTTGTTTGTTGTTTTCCAAGATATTGAAAACCTCTTGTAGACTCTATGCACTAGTTGAGTCAGCTTCGTCCCATGGATTGACAATTTAATCGTGGTTCTCGCTACGTCTGCAATAAGATAGGAGTTAGATAAGACACCCGTCCTGCACATGCCTAGCCAACGACGGCACTGTCATTGTTAAGGAAGGAAAGGGGGTTATTTTTAGGGGGAGTCTTTTAGATAGTAGGGGAAGGCATGAAGCAAAAGGAAAACAAACGATATGGAAGGGCAAGGGAAATGGCATGCAAGGGGAGGTAACGAGCAAGGGCATGACCTAGAAGGGCTTGACAAGGAAAAGGAGGTAAAAGAGGAGAAGGAGGAGCTCTCTCTCTGGGGAGGGGAGGCACATATCTCTCGAGCTTGCAATGGATAAGAAAGGGAGGTCTCTCTCTCTCTCTCTCTCTCTCTCTCTCTCTCTCTCTCTCTCTCTCTCTCTCTCTCTCTCTCTCTCTCTCTCTCTCTCTCTCTCTCTCTCTCTCTCTCTCTCTCTCTCTCTCTCTCTCTCTCTCTCTCTCTCTCTCTCTCTCGCACGCGCGTGACATTGGTAGAATTGCTCCCTTAGAACCTGGGAGAGAGGAGCCATAGAGGTGGGTTTAGTAGGAGGAGGAGGGAGAGGTGTAGAAAGTAGGGGTGGTGGAATAAGGAGGAGACCAAGAATATCTCTCTATCTCTATCTCTCTTTGGATTCTTTGAAAAGAAGAGGTTATGAAAAAGGCATTAAGGCTTAAAGGCAAAGGAGAAGAGAAACCCACTTGAAAAGCATAACTTAGAGAAGTTGAGAAGCAATGGGGAAAATGCATGCAAGGAAATGTCATTTGTAGGAAAGGGAGCAGAAGAAAATCAACCGAGTAGAGGACAAAAGGGTATATTTTGAAAATTGAAAAGTAGAGGAGTTGTGCTTATAGGGTGGTCTTTTTGCCTGACGAACACAAGTTGCTTCCATCGGTTTGAGGATTTTTGGTTAGGGTTTGCAAATCAAAATTCATATCGAAAATGGCATATGCAACTAGTTTGTAATAGGGTTATCATAGAGCAAAAATTGGAAGCATTTCTTGATAGCCAGTACCAATAGCTTGTTTGAGTTTGTTTTTTAGCCATTAATTTTGTTTCTATCTATGATATTCTTCCGCAATTTATCTCTAAGTGTCACTATTTAGTATTACCAACACTAAACTCACTCCTAACTACACTCGCTCCCCTTGATTTGCACCTCCTCTATACCACCATGAAACATAGAAGGCATAATCACGTCGATGTCATCAAGTCGAGTATCTCCAAGTTTTCTTCTCTTTAAGCATAATGATAATAGGTTTGACATCTTCATTGTCTATCAAAAATAGTTTCTCAAGGCAAATCAAGTGAGATCATCATGATGTTCGACATCTTCATTCTGTATCATAGGTTCGACATCTTCATTATCTATCAAAAATAGCTTCTCAAGGCAAATCAAGTGAGATCATCATCATGATTCTTCTTAACAAAATGACCATTTCAATCTTGCTTAAGTGTTAAATCTCTTGCACTATAGACGCTCTCTTTCTCGATCAAAATCCCCATTCTCTTGGCCAAAAAAAAACTCCAACAATTGGTTGTGTCTCTACTTGGAATTGATCTAGACGTTCATCTTTTAAGTTTGGTTGTGTGTCTGGTATTGGTTTCACAAGGATTTCTTCTAATCTGGCATAATATAATTTAGTCTTGGCCCCATTGTAAACCATTGGCAACAATAGTCTTGAGAAGTCTCTCAGTCTTATTGTGCCATTAGAAAATACCCAAGCCACTTCATAAGGTCTAGACCAAGCCATGGCATTCATTAATTTTTTATTTGCGACCATTTGAACATGAAGATATTTCCTATATACATTCTTTTTAAATGGCATGCATAATAATTTCTTTTGCTCTGGCGTCATGTTTGCACTGGACAATAAAAACAACAGATCAAATACAGTTTCATGGGTGCACCAACACTCTCACACTAGTTCAAAAAAACCATAACAATGACTTTAAGACTTTCAAAAATTGTGTAAGATTTTATTAATACGGATTGATAACCGTTTTTACTTTAAAATGCTATGTTTAATTGTGAAAAATGCATTAAAAACAATTAATTTTTAAGAAAACCATCCAATTTGAACAATACAGATTAAAAACCCAAAACATTTCAAAGTATTGCGATAGACCATAAGACACGAGTTCATATTTTTCACTTGACAATAAAAAATAACATATCAATTACAATTTCACGGGTCCACCAACACTCTCACACTAGCTAAGACAAACATTTTCACTTTAAAATGCTATGGTTAATCGTGTAAAATGCATTAAAAGCAAGTAACTCTTAAGAAAACAATCTAGATCGAACACTACAAGTTAAAAACCCAAAATATTGTGATAGACCATAAGACGTGAGTTTATATTTTACACTTCAAAAAAAAATGTTGCAATAAAAGACATGTGCATCGTAATGTACATATTTACAATCTTGCTCATTTTAAAATATTAATAGTGTATAGTTTCATGAAAAAATCATTGTTATGAGTGGATGCACACAACTAGAATGAAAATTTGATGTAGTTTTGACAAACCACTCGTAGATAGAATAAAATGTCTTACATTTAAAAAGATTAAATAGAATGTCTCACATGCAAAATGTGTGCATATAACTTTTTAAATTGAAAGTATATTAGCTATTTGTAGACATAGAGAAATAGCAAAGTATGAATTTTAGTGAAACAATAGCATTTGGTTTTGCAAAGATGTTATTCGTTAGTGTAGACACTATAGAGGATGTATAAAAGTGATATCATAAATGCTATAATTTTTATGACTTTTGTACATGTAGCATTTTAAAATAGCAAAAGGATGTTTGATGAATAAAACTTTCTTTTGAATATAATTAGATAGTATATAATCTCACAAGAAGACTTAAAAAAAAACAATTATAGACAATTTAGACATTTGTATATGAAAAACTCTTTACGATCGTGTTACCGACCAAGTATTTCATATACTTAAATGTTAAAAGATGAACTATACACGCACATACAAATTATACGGCATTCATATGGTAGGGCTAACAACCTAAATGCCACATTTATGCAAAAACAAATGCTTCTAGCAAACAAACTATATAGCTGTGCTATCGATCCAGTGTTTCCTGAATCTAAAGAGCAATAATGGTTTGCATACGAGCATCATATGGCCGGGTTACTAGCCGATGCCCATATGTTTTTTTGAAAAGGGGGAGGAAAGTTTACTCACCATATTAAGGATACTAATATTGCCATGTTACCAATGTAGTACCCAAACAATGAGCCAATATTTACCACATGGACACCATATTTCTTGTGTAACCGAGGTGATGCCCCTGTGGTAAGCATTGCTCCATATAATAGCTTATGCACACACTCACATTGTGTGGTAAGGTATCTTATGACTACCATGTAATACGACAAAAGACACGCTACCACACAACGCACGCACACACACACACAACACACACACACTTGAGTCATGTGGTTAGGTACTCTATTGCTACCATGCACTGCAAGGTAGAGCAGGCTCCCACATGACCCCCTCTATTCCTCTCTCCTCTCGACGTACCTACTACAAAGGAGGTCGTCAAAATCTAACTATCTCTCTCTCTCTCTCTCTCTCTCTCTCTCTCTCTCTCTCTCTCTCTCTCTCTCTCTCTCAAAATAGCACCCATAGCGGGCCCGCTCTAGTCCCTCTATATATTTAGTTGTGGTCCCGCCGGGATTTTATGTTTAGTTGGTGTTTTAGGGCATAACTACTCCCCTCTTCATGCTTGCAAGCACGACACACACAACATACTTATCATCCGATGACACAAATAACCCGTAGGTGCACGTAGGCAATCTCGTTAGCTTGTCAGGCTAAGACCAATCTACACATACGCACTTTCATGATGCATCAATCACTAACCCTGGTAGAATGCAACCCACTCTATCCCTAAACGCTCACAACACCGTTTACACCTCCAATGAACTCGGAATCGCATCAAACTTACTAGGCACCATCCTCTCCATAGGATATACTTACCTATAAGTCTAATCTCACCAGATTTGAACCCTAGTTATCTCGATTACAGTTGCGATAGACTCACAGGTCATAATCCAAAAGTGGACGAAACCTAAGTCTATGAATATCTATGTGTAGCTAATCTCTTTCTCTTTCCATAGAGCACTTGATTGTTGAAAACAGACACTGTTTGTAATACTTACAAGCAAAACAAGTTCGATGAAGGATCGATCGCGAACAACTCAAAAATATGAATGCGTGGCATGGGCGTGTAGCTTTCGGAGAGACTACAACGATGATGTGGTCACGTCCTGAATCCGATGAGGGAGAAACGCGTAGCGAAGAGGATAAGACACACTCACTCTCTCTCTCTCTTAGACTCGTATGACATAGGATTAATAATCAAAAATGTTATCTTTAAAATGGTTCTAAGGTGACTTTTATACTTGAGTCACCTTAGCTCAAAAATGTACATGGGTTCTCTTCCTCATAATTACAAAGTGGAAATAAATATGGGTCCAGACTGACTGATTAATCTTTACATAACCCAGACAAGTGGATCAAAATGATAAGACGTCTTTGACATAAAAATGGGAATTTGATAGGCTTTACAAGATGGGCTCATTACAACAGTTGGACAAATGGGGCTCCAACACTCCCCCCCTCCTAATTCATGTCTACCATGATATGATCGTCTTTGTCTTCAATGTCTTTGTCATCCTTCTTGGTTGATTTGATGTAGAAATGCATCATATCGCATAAACTCGCTTGCCATTAATGGGCCAAAATTTTTGGACTTGTACATGAAGAAGCTTGTGTAAAATGCTTCTTCAAAGGTTTGAAGATGGTAGCTAGGCAGAAACATTAGCAATCTAAAATAGGCATACAATACTCGCTCTGTAGGTGGCCCACTTAGATCGTATGACAGCTCTGAGATGCTTCCTACGGTATTCATGTACTCTGAAGTCCAGCTTTCTGAGAAGACTGTGAGACAGGCCAAAAAGGTTCGAGCTATTTTACATAGCATCTTGCAGGATAGGTCGGGAGAGCCTCAAAATTTTGCGATGGCGCCCTAAAGGGTTTTCACCATGTAAGAACCGGATATTCTCTCTCCCTCTGCAGGCCCTGGAGCGCTGTTTTCTTTCCAACTCCAGCTCTCTCTTCAGTGCAGCCACTTCTTCTTGTGGGTGGACTATCGGTGTTGTTGGTAGCGACGTTTTTTGTTTCTTAGCTCGTTCTATTTCCCTTGCTTGTATATCTGTTACTGCTCTCAAATCTTTGACTTCAATTTGTAAGTCGTCGATGACGACTTGAAAACTTTTGACTGTCTCCAGTGCATCTTGCTTTTCTTTTTCCAACCTTTGGATGTGTTCATCTCTGTCACTGACATCTTCAAGGAATACGTTGATTGTATCTTCACAAATGGCATTGAAATCTTCAGACTCCTGTAAATTGTCCTTGAGGAGATTTACCGTGCTTTTGAGCCCCAAGATCTCAGCATCTCTGATGTTGATCAGTTTTAGAGTGTCATCTCTTTGCTCCTGCAGTCTCATAATTTCTTGATGGGTTTTTTCTAACTTCGTTTTGTTGAACTTGTTCTGATCAGCTAACCATTGACTGTGCAGTCTTGTTCGGTTTAGTAGTGTCTCCATTAACTCTAAATCTTCATCTATAGTAGCTTCCACCTCAATTTCTTGAGAGGAGGAATGTAAGGTCTCTGACCCCGATCAAAAAGAGCACCCTTGCACCATGAATTGAATATAATGGAATAAGTTACTATTTTTAGCAGTTTTTCAAATTCTATCAGTGCCATGATGTTTAGAATGTTTTAAAGCCTCGAAATGTGAACTAAAATAGTTTTTGTAAAAAATTTCCAAAAATAGTAAGTTTGTGGTCACCCGAACCGTCCAGTTTTGATCGTCTCGAAAACTGCACCCGTATCCCAAATTTGAAAAAAATGCATTTTCGGACCCCAAGGGCTGCTAAATATGGTAGGTACTCGGTCTAGTACGTCTTAGTTCGAGCTCTGTATAGAAATTTACGGCGTCAAAATCCGACTCGTATGACCCGTTTTAGCCTAAAACCAATTTTTCATAAAATTATCCGAGGAAGTACCGGGGGCCCGGGGATGTGTGGGAACAGGTTCCTGGCCACTCCATACCAGCTTTAGCAGCTAGGGGCGCCCTCTTGCCTTGTGGGAGTCCTGGGACAGCTGCCAAGCCAATAACTAAGTCTCAGAGTCAGTTAAACTAGCCAACCTAACACTTGGTGAGTACGGAACTAGACTTGCCATGCTTAACTGGAGAAGCTCCCAGATGCATTTAGCAACCCAGGTCGATTTTCAGCATGTAGGAGCCTATTTAAAGACCTGCACACACACACACACACACACACCTACACACACCAGGAAGGTGCTGCCGGTTCACACACCTGTTGAAGGAGAAGCAATGAGGAAGGTGTTGCCGAATTCTCATCTCAAGAAGCTCGATTAGATCAGAAAATCGAGAAGATTATCAGCCCTTAATCACGGTAACCATGGTTTAATTAATGCTATCTGTAAATTCCTTTCTCTACCATCTAAATTCCTCGTCTATTATGCTTATTCCTAGTCGTAATTCTCTATAATTACTCTCTAAATTCTCTTTAACCATATTCTATTATGTAATCATCATTCCATAGCTGAATTATCAGCCATTCATCATTCTCGATTAATGATTAGTGCATGCTTAACAAAATTTTCTCTCTCTAGGTAGCATAGTGATTAATCGATAAGCCGGTAATTGTGTAGATTGATAAAAATCACTTTTTTATTAACAATGTATCTAAATTAGATCTATTCTCTTATGCATTAAGATGTAATTAAGGAATAATTAATCCGTCGTTAAGTCTCTAAGAGGTTACTTTTCTCACACCTATGCATGCGGTGAATCTGCACCATCTAATTGCTAGGAAAGAGATTAATCATACTTAATTCATCTCTCTGGTAATTACATTAGTAAAATCCTATTATTGTTAATCATGTAAGCCGGGTAATTATCTTTAGAGCCAGTTCCCATAGGATTATGTGTCGTCCTTAATGATTGCTATATGAAAAATCTAGATCTCTCATATAGGAGGGATTAATTAATGTCGCTAATCTATTTATCGGATTGTTATGACGCTTGCGAACCTTAGCTTTTTCTCCAAGCTAATTATTTAAAGTAGTGAGAAATGGCTCTGGTGAAGAGAACTCGCTTCGATGGTGCCCACGACCGCGAGGCAGGAACAAGAAATGACAATGGAAAGGCAAAAGCTCCCATGGAGGAACAAATACTGGCCATCTCACGGGCCATTGACGAAGAAATGGAAGAGGTAGGTCATAAATTCATTCAACCTGTTTAATTTAACATTGCACACGTTTAGTTAGGAATGAATATATCCCCAATCATATTGGTGAAATCCGACGGAAACCTCGGCATTGAATTCATTGCACATTAAGTTCTAAAGTAGGAAGGAAATGATTGATGTGTATGCTGGTTGCAATAGGAAAGAATGTCTGCTAGGGAAAATTTAGCTCGACATGTTCATTTTATTTCCAATGTTGAATCAGTCCTGACCCCCCTACTGATCACAGGGGGTAGAGTTCCTCGTTAAGGGCTCTTGAATCCACGACTTGCTCTTTATGGGGTGGATACCCACGACTTGCTTTCTATGCTGTGGGAACCCACGTCTTGCTTTCTATTCGGTGGGAGTGTCCATGACGTGCTTTCTATGAGGTGGACATACCTAGTTGTATGGGCAGCTAGGCGACAACGGGAGGAGTGAACTCTCGCTGGAGGGGGGATGTTGTACCTCCAGAACATTGAAATTTTAATGAATAAGTTTGAGTAGAATTTTTACTAGAATACTGTGTTGGTGTTGTTTGCAATACTGGTTGAAAGGCTGTCTTAACGAACAATGTGATTCGGAATTAAACAAGGAATCTTTATGTTGAACAACCTTTGTGGTAGTAATTAGATCACACAAGGAAGTGTGAGTGTGGGGGTGGAAAGTGGGGGCTTGGCTCAGGTTGCCAATGCCTACGAGACGGGTGGTCCCGATTGGTCGGGATCTCTTTGTCCCCATAGTGTTTAATTCGATATTAGTAATACTCATTGCCCCTAGAGTGGTGAAATCTCGAGAGTACGTGCCTCTGAAACATGGGGAAAAAGGCACTCGGGGTTCCTCTCCTCTTGGAAGGTGGGTCTTAGGATCGATAGATAGTTTAAGTACGCTTCCCCTGCGAGGTGGAGCTAGATCTCCTCGCTAGTAGGCTCGAACTCGACTCAGTTTGTGATGAGAGATCATCCGCTAGTCGAACCCTGAACCAGTTTATTTGCTTCCACAATAGATCTAGTGGTCATTAGGTTCACCATCGAATTTGATGGTTGATATGGCGGGGTGGGGACCTCACACCTGGTATCAGAGCCTAGGTTAGGCTGGGAAATAAAGTTGTATTGTTTGAATATTTTAATAAGGAACTGAAAGTATATAGGTAGTTGATCCTAATGTTTTGCATTGGTGTTGCAGGAAGACCCCGTGCTCGAATATCGGAAGTTCCAAGTGTTTGAGCTTATTTATGAGCAAGTTCGAAGATCCCCAGCTTACCAGTTCAGGCGAGATGTCATGGAGATACTGATGAAGGCTTATACGCCACACTCCACTCGCAATAATAGGGGATGGGAACTTGATTGGACATTTCCAGGAGGGGTTTACTACATCAACGCTCAGAAGCTAGGATGCCTGGCTACCGACTTGAAGAAGATACGTTGGGGAGAAGAGTTGAGGGTATTAGAGATATTCTACTTGGTGCCTACACGATTGGACCAGACTGTTTCAATCAACTCCAATCAAACCATCAACGACTGGCTCTTGGAAAAGGTCCCCAATGTGATCTCAGCGAACCGAGTCAAAACCTTTGGATTACTGAAAGCGGAACTCCGGCTTGATATCTTAGTTTATTATCCACTCAAGAATGAGTATAGAAACTATTACACGAATGAAGTAGTGCATCATGTCAATACCATCTCCTAGGCGTATTTTATACGCAATCCATAAAGCCATGTAATAAGTTGATCATCAGTTATCCTAAACCTTGAGGGGTTTCAATTGTAATAAATTTTCATCAATAAAGTGCTTTTTGTCTCTGAATCTCTGTCTCTTGATAAAGTAGAATCTTGAATTTTATTTAAAGTCTCGTGTCTATTTTGAAATCCAAGTAATGTATCGAGAATTCGTATAATCCATGTAGGTACCGCCTGTTGCTCTGTACTCGGTAGCGCAAGAGAAAAAGCTCCTCCTTAAGCAAGCCCAACCTCTGATCTTTAAGGGTGAGGGGACAAATGTGGAGAGAGATGCGGAAGTATGGATGGAAGCCATGGACGATTACTTTGAAGCTCCGAGGACCCAACTCGTAAATCAGACCATGCTTGCGATGTTCCTCTTGACTGGCGATGCCAAGATATGGTGGAAGCAACATTGCAGGGACATGGATATTAAGGGATCTTCCCAGTCCTAGGAAGACATCAAAGCTGCAATAATGGGGCAATATTTACCGCCTGCCTATAGAACCTTGAGGATGAATGAATTCTTTTCACTTCGGCAACTGAATTCATATGTCGAATAATATTATGCAAAGTTTGTCACTCTTCGGAGATATGCTCCTAAGATGACCTTGGAACAACAGGTGGCGAGGTTCTGCCAAGGACTAATCGATCCCTTGAATACTCGGTTGGAAGCTCTCAGGCCGACAACCACTTGCCCCCAGAACTTTCAGGCGACCAACGCCAATGCCATACCCTTGAATACCCGTGGGCATGGCCAAGCTAATGGAAGAGGAGGACGAGGAAGGATGAACAGAGGGCGAGGGCATGGAGATACCGCCAGAGTAAATGCCGCAGTGGTACAACCAACTGTGGGTGACGAAGCAGTGGAGAGAGCAACCCTACATGCTGCAATTGACAATCCCAATGGTTGTGAGCAATACGCAGTCATTCATACACCAGGATCTCTCAGAGGTGAACAAGTTAACTTCCTTATAGATAGTGGTAGTACTCTTTCATTTCTTTCGTCCAGATGCATGAGGAAGCTTAAGTTAGATAAGTACCCAACAAGCAAGCTAGTTGTAGAGTTAGCAAAGGGCAAGGAAGTAGTATCTCAACATTCTGGAGGAAAAATCGACTTTGATTTAGGGGGACACCCAACTTCTGCCCAATTTCGAACCCTAGCCTTAGGATTCTTTGACGGGATACTAGGGATGGACTGGCTAAAGCAAAATAGGGCCCACATACATTGTGCACAAGGGAATTTTACCTTTACAGATTACTTGGGTAATGAAGCCTTAATCCAGGGGGAAATTAGGAGACCTAGGGCTACTCTAGTTAAGGCTAGCAGACTTTTGAAGGGACTAAGGAAGGGTCAGCATATTTATGCGGTTAAGCTCAACAAAGTGGACCGATTAGATACCTCACTTCGACCAAACTGGTTGAGGGAATATGATGATGTGTTCCCAGAAGACCGTACGAATCTTCCACCACACAGAGAGGTAGATCATGAGATTGAGACTATCCCTGGATGTGAACCTATCTCAAAAAGACCTTATAAGATGTCACTTCCAGAGGCCATCGAACTCAAGGAACAACTTAGACAACTCATTGAGCAAGGATTCATTCTACCCAGTACTTCTCCTTGGGGTGCTCCAGTTCTTTTTCAGAAGAAGAAGGATGGAACCTTAAGGCTATGCATAGACTATCGTGGACTGAATCAGGTAACTGTCAAGAACAAGTATCCAATTCCAAGGATTGACGAACTCTTGGACAGGCTCCACGGCACCAAAATGTTTACTAAAATTGATCTAAGGTCAGGATATTACCAAATCAGGATCAAGGAATCAAATATTCCAAAGACAGCTTTCAATACTAGGTATGGGCACTACGAGTTCACAGTAATGTCTTTTGGTCTAACAAATGCTCCTGCAAGCTTCAATCGACTTATGCAGGATATTTTCAGACCTTGCCTGGATGATTTTGTCTTGGTTTTCTTTGATGACATTCTGATCTATTCTAAGAATGAGGCAGACCACGAAGAACATGTTCGCAAAGTACTTGATATTCTTCGGGAACACCAACTTTACGCTAAAGAGAGCAAGTGCACTTTTTGCTCACCAAAGGTCAGATATCTTGGATTTGTCATATCAGCTGAGGGAATTTCAGTAGACCCAGACAAAGTCAAGGATATCGTTGATTGGCCTCAACCATCCACTGTCAGCGAAGTAAGAGGATTTCTCAGAATAACGGGATGGTACAGGATTTTTGTCAAGGATTATGCATGTATTGCTGCACCTTTGACGGAACTCCTGAAGAAAGGAATGAGGATGGAATGGAAGACCGAGCAGGAGTTTAGCTTTTCTAAACTAAAAGAGTTCTTGGTCTCAGCTCCTATTTTAAAACTTCCATATTTCAGCAAGGAATTTGAAGTAGCGACCGACGCTAGCAAATTTTCTCTAGGCGGAGTTCTTACTCAAGAAGGAAGACCAGTGGCGTATACGTCACGAAAGCTGAGAGATCATGAGAAGAATTATCCTACTCATGATTTGTAACTTTTAGCAGTTATTCATGCGCTGAAGTTATGGAGACATTATCTTCTTGGGCGCAAGTTTCAGCTGGTTACAGACCACAAGAGCTTAAAGTGGATTTTTACTCAACCTACTCTCAATATGCGACAACGACGATGGATAGAGCTATTACAGGAATATGACCTTGACATAAGGTATAGACTAGGGAAGGTAAATGCATTTGCAGATGGTCTTAGCCAAAAATCCTTTCTCGGAGCTATCTCTATTCCAAATAACCCTATCTGGGATAGAATCAAAGAAGCATCTCTAGTAGATCCAGAGTACCAGCGTATAGTATCACTAGTTGAGCAGAATAAGATGCCTGAAGCTAAAGATTACTCTCTTATGGAAGGATGTCTTTACTACAGACATAGACTCTGTGTACCCAGAGATCTAGCCTTAAAGAAGGCCATTTTGTATGAAGCACACCATAGCCCTACACCCGGACATCCAAGCTATGCTAAGACTCTTCATGCTATTAGAATGAGTTATTTTTGGACTGGAATGAAAGGAGACATACTTCGCTATGTGAGGCAATGTCTTTCTTGTCAGCGGATAAAGGCCGAAAGGATCAAGTTACCAAGGCAACTTCAATCTCTTGACATACCCTAGATGAAATGGGAATGCATTAGTATGGATTTTGTTACAGGATTACCTTCTACAGGAGGTTATGATTCTGTTTTCGTGGTTGTTGATATGCTCACAAAAGTGGCTCATCTAATACCCGTAAAGACAACCTTTACCGCTTCAGATGTTAGTCGGGTATTCATCAAGGAGATTTGTAGGTTACATGGTCTGCCCAAGCGTATCGTCAGTGATAGAGATGCCAAGTTCACATCAAAATTTTGGACTTCTCTTTTCCAATCTATTGGGTCACAATTAGCTTTCAGTACAGCGTAGCATCCCCAGACAGATGGGCAAACTGAAAGAGTTAATCAAGTCATCGAGGACATTCTCAGAGCCTATTGTTCGCAAGAACCAAAGAAGTGGTTACAATATCTACCTTTGGTGGAGTATGCTTACAACTCTTCCGAACACAGAATCATTGGAATGTCACCTTTCAAAGCTCTTTATGGACAGGACTGTTTAGCACCACTGAACTGCTCAGATTCAACCATCAGGGTAGAAGCATCTAGGAAGATGTTAGAAGATATGGAAGCACAAACTAGAGCTATTCGCCAGGACATTCAGGCCGCTCAGGATAGATAGAAGCACTATGCAGATAAGAACCGTTCGGAAAGAACTTTCAAAGAAGGGGATAAGGTTTTTCTGCGAGTCCGACCAAAGAAAAGCAATTTATCTCTAGGCAGATATAAGAAGCTTAGCCCAAGGTATTGTGGACCATTCGAGATCATTAAAGTTGTAAGTGACCAAGCCTACAAGCTAAAGTTACCTGCAAACTTGAAGGTTCATGATGTGTTCCACGTCAGCTTACTCAAACCCTATATTCCTAACCCTGATCAATTCTTGGACTCAAATCAAATAGTCATGCCAGCACAAGGAGTACTCGAGCTCCAACCTGACTACGTATTGAAAACAAGGGAAAGGAAGTTACGCAACAGAACTATCACGGAGCATCTGGTAAAGTGGAAGGATTACCCTGAAGAAGATGCAACTTGGGAGGACGAACCAACGCTCATAAAAGATTACCCAAACACATTCTTGAAATGAGGACATCTCAAATTTTTCACGTTGGGGAGGTTGTAAGGTCTCTGACCCCGATCAAAAAGAGCACCCTTGCACCATGAATTGAATATAATGGAATAAGTTACTATTTTTAGCAGTTTTTCAAATTCTGTCAGTGCCATGATGTTTAGAATGTTTTAAAGCTTCAAAATGTGAACTAAAATAATTTTTGGTAAAAAAATCCAAAAATAGTAAGTTTTTGGTCACCCGAACCGTCCAATTTTGATCGTCTCGAAAAACTGCACCCGTACCCCAAATTTGAAAAAAATGCATTTTCGGACCCCAAGGGCTGCTAAATATGGCAGGTACTCGGTCTAGTACATCTTAGTTCGAGCTCCGTATAGAAATTTACGGCGTCAAAATCCGACTCGTATGACCCGTTTTAGCCTAAAACCAATTTTTCATAAAATTGTCTGGGGAGGTACCGGGGGCCCGAGGCTGTGTGGGAACAGGTTCCAGGCCACTCCAGACCAGCTTTAGCAGCTAGGGGGCACCCTCTTGCCTTGTGGGAGTCCTGGGAAAGTTGCCAAGCCAGTAACTAAGTCTCAGAGTCAGTTAAACTAGCCAACCTAACACTTGGTGAGTACGGAACTAGACTTGCCATGCTTAACTGGAGAAGCTCCCAGATGCATTTAGCAACCCAGGTCGATTTTCAGCCTGTAGGAGCCTATTTAAAGACCTGCACACACACACACACACACACACACACACACACACACACTTATGCTCATACACACACACACACACACCTACACACACTGGGAAGGTGTTGCCGGTTCACACACTTGTTGAAGCAGAAGTAAGGAGGAAGGTGCTGCCGAATTCTCATCTCAAGAAGCTCGATTAGATCAGAAAATCGAGAAGATTATCAGCCCTTAATCATGGTAACCACGGTTTAATTAATGCTATCTGTAAATTCCTTTCTCTACCATCTAAATTCCTCGTCTATTATGCTTATTCCTAGTCCTAATTCTCTATATTTACTCTCTAAATTCTCTTTAACCATATTCTATTATGTAATCATCATTCCATAGCTGAATTATCAGCCATTCATCATTCTCGATTGATGATTAGTGCATGATTAACAAAATTTTCTCTCTCTAGGTAGCATAGTGATTAATCGATAAGCCGGTAACTGTGTAGATTGATAAAAATCACTTTTTTATTAACAATGTAGCTAAATTAGATCCATTCTCTTATGAATTAAGATGTAATTAAGGAATAATTAATCCGTCGTTAAGTCTCTAAGAGTTGACTTTTCTCACACCTATGCATGCGGTGAATCTGCACCATCTAATTGCTAGGAAAGAGATTAATCATACTTAATTCATCTCTCTGGTAATTCCATTAGTGAAATCCTATTATTCTTAATCATGTAAGCCAGGTAATTATCTTTAGAGCCAGTTCCCATAGGATTATGTGTCGTCCTTAATGATTGCTATATGAAAAATCTAGACCTCTCATATAGGAGGGATTAATTAATGTCGCTAATCTATTTATCGGATTGTTATGACGCTTGTGAACCTTAGCTTTTTCTCCAAGCTAATTATTTAAAGTATTGAGAAATGGCTCCGGTTAAGAGAACTCGCTTCGGTGGTGCCCACGACCGAGAGACAGGAATAAGGAATGTCAATGGAAAGGGAAAAGCTCCCATGGAGGAACAAATACCGGCCATCTCAGTGGCCATCGACGAAGAAATAAGAGATGTAGGTCATAAATTCATTCAAGCTGTTTAATTTAACATTGCACACGTTTAGTTAGAAATGAATATATCCCCAAACATGTTGGAGAAATCCGACGGAAACCTCGGCATTGAATTCATTGTACATTAAGTTCTAAAGTAGGAAGGAAATGATTGATGGGTATGCTGGTTGCAATAAGAAAGAATGTCTGCTAGGGAAAATTTAGCTCAACATGTTCATTTTATTTCCAATGTTGAATCAGTCCTGACCCCCCTACTGATCACAGGGGGCAGAGTTCCTCGTTAAGAGCTCTTGAATCCACGACTTGCTCTTTATGCGGTGGATACCCACGACTTTCTTTCTATGTGGTGGGAACCCACGTCTTGCTTTCTATGCGGTGGGAGTGTCCATGACGTGCTTTCTATGCGGTGGACATACCTAGTTGTATAGGTAGCTAGGCGACAACGGAAGGAGTGAACTCTCGCTGGAGGGGGGATGTTGTACCTCCAGAACATTGGCATTTTAATGAATAAGTTTGAGTATAATTTTTACTAGAATACTGTGTTGGTGTTGTTTGCAATACTGGTTGAAAGGCTGTCTTAACGAACAATGTGATTCGGAATTAAACAAGGAATCTTTATGTTGAACAACCTTTGTGGTAGTAATTAGATCACACAAGGAAGTGTGAGTGTGGGGGTGGAAAGTGGGGGCTTGGCTCAGGTTGCCAATGCCTACGAGACGGGTGGTCCCGATTGGTCGAGAACTCTTTGTCCCCATAGTGTTTAATTCGATATTAGTAATACTCATTGCCCCTAGTGTGGTGAAATCTCGAGAGTACATGCCTCTGAAACATGGAGAAAAAGTCACTCGGGGTTCCTCTCCTCTTGGAAGGTGGGTCTTAGGATCGCTAGATAGTTTAAGTACGCTTCCCCTACGAGGTGGAGCTAGATCTCCTTGCTAGTAGGCTCGAACTCGACTCACTTTGTGATGAGAGATCGTCCGCTAGTCGAACCCTGAACCATTTTGTTTGCTTCCGCAATAGATCTAGTGGCCATCAGGTTCACCATCAAATCCGCTGGTTGATACGGCGGGGTAGGGACTTCACAGGGAAGCTTTATCTTTTGTCTGATCCACCTCCTTTTGCTTGCCTTTATCAATTTGTGATATGGTTCCAGTGTTTGGGTGACCATCTGTTCTTTCTTCTTCTTCTTCTTCACTGGGTGGTGTATGAACTCTCTCATCACGATGTGAGCTTTCCGAATGCGAAGGAGAGTCAGCAGGTGGGGTGTATTGCCTCTCACTTGTCTCTGGCCTTGGAGATGGAGGTGATGTTTCCTGATCTCATGAAGTTGGCCTCAGCTGATCTCTCAAAGTTTGGAGATCCTTCTCTTCTAGTAGCAATTCTGGTTCGTCCCTAGCATTTCTTTCTTGGATGTACCTCTCGAACCAGTCCAACTCAAAAGCTGGGTTGTTTTTATTCTTCATTCTCAGTTTGTAAGTGCTACTAGAAGGTTTCCAAGTGGCGCCTACATCGCCTCGTAGAGATCTCTCGAGAACAAATCCTTCTAGCATTCTTTCCATTTTTGCTACCTTCTGCAACCTGGTGTTGTTTTCCATTTTCGCTTTCCACTTCTTTAGTCGGACATCTTCCTCTTCAGTTCTTCTTTCTTCTTCCATCTTTTCTTGTGTACTTCTCGTTATTATTTCCAGCCTGCGTCCTCCAATGGTGTTAATAGAGGCCGGTACTTTCCTTTGTGATCGGTCTTCGATATTCTCTCTTAATACCAGCCAGTCGTTCTGATGAGGAGCAGATGGCAACTGATTTGCCACGCCTATGGCCTGGTATATTACTTTGGTTAGGACTTCTCCTACTGCAATGTAATTTGGTATGTCCTGCCATAGCTTTGTCACTTCTTCAAACAGATATGATGCGTGATCTATATAGAACTCATGTGTCATTCCCATAGCCCATGTCAGTGTTGTTGAGATGCTCCCGTGTGGTGTAGTGTATCTTGGCGGTCTTTTGCTGTAGCTCAACAAACACTGACTGTAGATCTGTGTCAATTCTCTTACTTCCGGGTTTGCTATGAGTTTGAAAGAAGGCAGTTTGGACTTTCACAAGTAGACTATGAGGTTTTTCCTTCTTTCTCTCATGTTGGCTCCTTGATCAAACAATTTCAATGCCTCCTTGATGATCTCCTTGGTGATCTGTGTTGGGGTATAGGCGTCTGTGCCTTGCCCGGCCGCCCAGAGTCTGGGCACCCACTGACTTGTATACCTTATACATAGCATAAGTGTATAGGGAGCTGCTCACTCTTTGAGTCTCCCCACCCATATCTGTGTGTGTGTCTCCTTCTCTCTTGCTCACTCTCCGTCTGTGGTGCTCCCCGATCCCCTTCAACTGGTATCAGAGAGTAGGTGCGGAGGGAGCGCGCGTGTGCACATTCATGACGACAGCGGAGAGCCAGTTTCATCCCGAAATCGCGTTCATGCGCGCGCACTTTCAAGAGTGGGGTTTCGACTTCGACATCGGCAAATTCAGCTTTCTGAGAGCGTTTCCACCAGGTGTCCTATCGGTTTACCCCCCTTTCGAAGACATTCGAGCCATCAAAAACATCATTTGAGCTACGGTTGAGGAGCTGCATTTTTCAGCCCTCTTTTGACAGTTTATGTTATGTTTTTGGGTCGAAACGGAGGTTTTTTGGCATAGCTTTCACACCCGGACTCGGATACATGTGATCCAAGAGTCTACCTTGGGGTTTTGGCACAATTCGGACGCGCTCGTCATATCAGAATTTTAAAATTCTGAACGCTGAATTTTTTGCAGCAGCAGTTGTTTATTGTGTGTCGATGATTCCACACATGGTTTGCTATCAGATGTGAGAGTGATATTTGCTGCAAGTTTCCTCACAGGTGGGAGGATACGATGTATGCCGTATGTGGTTTGATGCTCAGGGAGACTAATGTGATTGCATTTTGAGCTCGGCAATGTATGCCTCGAGCATGCTTTTTGGCAGTCACAGGTAGAGCGGATATTTGTGTACTAGATTTGCAGGTGTTTGCAATGATGTATGCAAAGTGTGGAGATTGGTGCATGCATTTGGAGTGTGGTTTGATGTGCTTTGGTTGCTCATGGTTTTGAGCGTGCAGTCAGTTTGGTTACTGATTTTGTGGCCATTTTACTGATGAAACTCTGGCAAAAGTTTCCCAAGAGTTTTATGCGCATCATTTATGCGATCTAGGTAGAGATTGCGGATTGCACTCAGCATTTGCATGCGGTGTTCTCTAGAGGTGGGAGATTTGTGCGTGTGTATGCATCAATACCGCACAGTGTGGGCTTGGTGATTAGCTCACGGTTTGACAGGCGTACAGTTATCTTGACACACTCACAAGAGTGAATGTTGTGATGAGTTCCATCTTCTTGGATAGTTTCAATTAGGTGTTGTACCCTCTTGAAATCTATCCCTACTGGTGGTAGTGATACAAAGTTCCACAAGCCAACTTTTTTGAGCCATGACCTTTGCGGTGATCTTTTCAGGTAATTTTCTGCCTCCTTGGGGATCATCACTGTATCCACTAAATTTCTTTTTTCATCCACATATGAACCTTGATAGATCTGAAAGGCTGCTGCCTGTTGCACGTATGCAGGTATCCAGGTGGCCACTCGCTTTAGTGAATTGATAGAAGTGCATAGGGTATTGCACCTTCCGTTGCCAGGTTTTTGCCTTTTCTTTTTCCCGGAGAAGCATCCATGGATCCTGTATTCGCAAATAACAGTTAATGTACAAACATAGTACTTCTCTTCTAAATTGATTACCACTTAATCATGCATCTAGATGAGCCTTTTTAATCCCGAGATCAGTTAAGGTAAAATGTTAGCAGATAGACAAGCTCTTCCATTGTGCGACTCTGACGGCTTCAAATTAATGTTGTTGGTGAAGGAGAACAAGTCCAAATGCCTTGAAATTTTGTGTGGTGTATGTTCAAAGGGTATGTAAGGTCACCCTATAGTCCCAAATTGAAAATCAGTTCATTTGCAGTTTCTGCTCAGTCTATCGCGATAGACTGGCCATCTTTTGACAAAGGTCCTATTTTGCAGTTGTGACTCCACCAGTAGGTTTCTCATGCCTTGCACATGATCTGATCCCATTTTCACCTCAAATGAATGTCAAGTGATCCCTTTTTGGATCAACTCCCATTTTTCTAGATTCCTTCCAAGGAGATGTTGGTCTATCTCCTTCATTTTGTGTTGTTTTGGGCTCAAACTTAGTGGGTAGTCCTCTTGCATCCTGTTGAAGCCAACTGTTAATTCCAAATTTTGATAAGATGTCCTAGTATCTTTCTGCTTAGTCTATCACGATAGACTGACTTAGTGTCATTTTGTCATTTTTTGGCTCTGTGATCCTCTGTCTGCCTTCTCCTAGTTGATGTAAGGTGGCCTGACCTCTCACATGTGAATTTTAACTGTCTGCCCTTGAGATGTCCTGTTCTGACTCTGAATTGTTGTCATGTCTTTCTCGGCTTGCCATATGAGTCCATCCTGTCACCAAATTTGGTGTAGTGCCTCCATGTGCTTCCCCAAGTCTATCTTGTGAAAATTTTGAAAAGTCTTTCCCCCAAAGATTGTAGTAGCAAGTCTATCGCGATACACTAGGTTACTTGGCCAAAAGAGATCCATTTTGCACTTTGATTTGATAATGGTGGTCAATATTCCTTGCTAGCACCCCTCATGAAGTCAAAATCAAAATTTTACTTCTCTAATTTTAATAGCAGGTCTATCGCAATAGACTGAGTACTTAGTCATTTTACAAGTTTTTTGATGTTAGTTGACCACAATGGTGTTAGTAGGCTCTCCTAGACACACACATCAAGTTTTAATCAATTTAGAAGAGTGTACTCCCTTTTTGCAGCACTGAGCTGGTCCTGGAGTCGAAGTAGACCACTTAGGTGATGGTCGTTGTTCCTTTTGGTCATTATATGACTCCAGCTGTCTTTTATTTCCTTTTGACCTTCCGTCAAAGCAGTCAGTTGTTGTTTTGGTGTTTACATCACCAAGAACGACCATTTGCACATCTTTCTGGCCTATTGCTGGCATTTGCCCTAGTGGAAGAGCTTTTTCTTGAGTGGACACATTCCATCTCGTAGTTGACCTCTTTTGGATGTACCTTGTTAAATTTGGTGTCATTTTGTCACTTGGTCGGCCCGTTAGAGTATCGTGACGCTTTGTGCAGTTTCCGTCAGATAGGGACTTTAGGCTCCGTTTTGACGAACTTTTTCATGGTCTAACCATTTAGTCAGTTTGTCGAGGTTATTGGCTTGCTGCCTATGAGTTTCGGCTCATTTCCGATCACCTTGGTTCTGGTGCCCTTTTGCAGGTCCTATGAAATTAGGGTTTTCTGGGCATCTTCCTTCACGCTTCCCGAGGTCATAGGCTTGATCCCTAAGCTATAGGCATTGTGCCTTTCAATTTTGGTTCCATTTGGTGGCCTCTAGGTCTCCCTAACAACCAGTCTACCGTATGTGTGCACAGGTTGTGATTGTGATGCTGGCGAGGTTTTGCGACTAACTGAAGTAAACAACACTTAGAGTCAGTGTTGCCGAGCATACCTCTCATATCTGATGTCGATCTGGTGACCGTGCACGATGGATGAGCTCCTGGAAGTCTCAACTGTTGTAGGGAGCTCTCTCTCTCTCATAATGGAAATGACTCAAATGAGAGATTTCTAGCCTAGCCTCTCTATATGTAATCGAGACTCCAACACAAAATTTTCCCATCTTTTACCTGTGGCCATAACTTTTTGCGTGATGCGGTTTAGGCTCGCAAATTTCCTGATTTGGACCTCGGTTGCTCCAGTTCTACAATTTTTGTAGATTTCTCCTGGTGGAGGTCCCTTCATGACGGTGGTCATTTTGCCCTGTCACCTTTGCAGTCCCTATTTTTTATGTGTCTTCTTTACCTTGCTTTGATCAGGCATCTCTTCTTTTGTGTTTCCATCTGGATTACGGATTTTTTTCTATAATTTTTGCTAGAAAATGGCTAAAATAAAGCAAATAAATCCCAAAATAACCCGAAAATAGCAATTCTAACCTATAAAAATACCAATGAAAAGAAAAACACTTTGTAGCTCACTTTTCTCTCGTCTATGTACATTCTCACTCATAATCGTCAACCTTGGCCTATTTTTTGCTATTTTTTGATATTTTTTGGCCAGATTTGACTTTCTTAATAGTATATACAGATCCGTAGGGGCTCATGTATGATGATTTGGTCCCCAATTCTGATTAATTACGAGGGCATATTCTTTTTCCCAAAATCACACAATAAAACGCAAAAATGGTTGAAAAATTGATCACAAACATTGCCCTCTAATATATGACATGAGTCCGCATTTGGAATGCCTCGCCCCCTCCTAGTTGGAGTCCTCCCGGACGACAGGGTATCGTCGAGGGTATGTGTTGTGCATGGGTGTGAACTCGTGCTAATGCAGGCCTTGTAATATAGCCCTATATGCATGTGCAGTCAATGCATGTAGAAAGAATTTATGCGGTGTAAGAGGAAGGTATAAGCGATTCGCTTATTCGCATTTGTCGTTGAGGTTTCCTGTGGTAGCTTGAGTTGGCTGGCAGATTTTCTTTGCAAGGAGAAGTTGTAAATCTACCGCTCTTTGTTTGATTGTTTTCCACTGTTTTTGAATTGGCATATGTGGATCCTTTGAAGTCGATATTGTCGTATATTTTGTTGCATTTTCTGGTGGAACATTCTTTGTTTTCCCTTTGATGACTTGGGTCTTATAGATCCTTGTAGTTATTCTTGTTGATTTTGCTTGTTTCCTCGTGCTGTTTGCATGATGTGGCTTGACATTGACAGTGGTAGATAACTGCTCGATGGTCATCTTTGGCCTCCATACTTGTGTTGTTGGCCCGTTCTGAATTGGTAATTCTGGCCGCCATACCAATATAGTCCGTTGCGTATTCGACCGATTGACTATGGTGCTTTGAAGCTTTGCTGGCTTTTGGTGTTTTGTCTGTTCTTCTGCCCCCTTTTTTATAGGAATTAGGCTGTCTTGCCTTATCCAAACTTTGTATTTCCTCTTTTGATGTAATTGTGCCTCGGCTAGATCTGTACGCAGTACCCAAACTTGCCTGGTTCCCTGCATGGTTGTTGATTTTTTATAAGACATTGCTGGACTTGTAAACTCTGTTTGTTGTTGGTCAAATCCTTGCGGTTGTATTGACTCCTGTCTCCTCCTTGACAAGTATTGGTTATATGATAAGAAGGGTTCTGAAAAGTTTTCATTTCGGAACAGTGCTTCATTAGTATCCAAATCAATAAATACCCTGTTAGCTTTCATCCATGACACTGCTAAGATACATGGTGGAGAGGGGGAATGGGGAACACGCCCAACGCGCCAGCACGGAATGCCTCCTATAGCCCAGGGCACACACTGCACCCCAATCCACTTTGCGAGCACCTTCGACTCGCTCTTTTCACCAAACCACGTGCGCACACGCGCTCACATAGACACACCCTAACTCACACAACCAGCGCACCTCGATGCAGTAGCTTTTGCGCTCTCCCACACGCCCAAAACGCCACACGCACTCTCTCTCTCTCTCTCTCTCTCTCTCTCTCTCTCTCTCTCTCTGCAACACTTCGTCGGGGCGGCACACACTTGCCGACACGCCCGCACGCACTCTCACACGAGAGCAGAAGAGAAGGGGGATAGGGGGGACCAGACTAGGCCAAAATCAACTGCAATGGGGGCTTCTCTTCTTCATTCACACCAGAAATAGGTACAACACCGTCGTCGCAACCGGCGCACACCAAAAAAAACACCAAGGGCGAGCCCCGCTTGAGCCATACACAAGGATTTTCATGAGACCTGCTCCTCGCTAGCTTTCCCCAGCTTCTAACGAGCGAGCCCTCGAAGGCCTTTTCCTCTGCAAGGTGCATGCTCTTTTCGCGTCGCTTCATGGACCATGTCTCTCGGCTTCGACTGCCGAGCCCGAACGTACGAAGATCCTTTCTCTTCTTTCTCCTCTCCCAACCAAAGGACCCTTCTCCCCTCGTGCGGCTTCGATTCACCGAGAGCGTGAAGATCCTTCCTTCTTCCCAATTCCCTCTTCCTTAGCAAAAAGAAAAACCTCCTCCTCTTTTCGAAAAACGCTGGTCCTTTTCTCTCTTCTTCAACCTATTCCTTAACAAGGAAAAAAAACTCCTTTTCTTAGCAATAGCCCGGCGTCACTGCCTTTTGATGAGGCCCCTGTCACACTGGGCCTCCCAAAACATGGCCAAGCGGAGGTGGCGCCCTCCTATTCGTCCGCCGAAAAGTGATTTCGGGACTAGAAGCTTTGTCAGATGGCCGACCTCACCAGCCCGGCCAACTTTCCAAAGTGGTGGCCAT
This sequence comes from Adiantum capillus-veneris, assembly GCF_014529385.1. Taxonomy (NCBI): domain Eukaryota; kingdom Viridiplantae; phylum Streptophyta; class Polypodiopsida; order Polypodiales; family Pteridaceae; genus Adiantum; species Adiantum capillus-veneris. The sequence goes on from NC_140945.1 coordinate 138,024,135, forward strand.
CTCTCAAAAAGTAACCCACGAGCGCACGTCACGGGCTTTGAGCTCTGACCATCAGCGCGAGCAGCCACCTGGCCTACACACATTGGTTCAAATGGAAGCCTACCTGCAGATTAATGTCCCACTGTGACACGAAATGGGTGCCCACCCAAAAAAAAATTGTTGGGCAGGCGGCCCAGTGTGACAGGGGCCTCGTGCCTTCCTTTACCTTTTCTTCACCTTTTATTCCACTTTGCTTTTTAAGCCTTCATTAACTTATCAAAATACTCCAGCCCATCCTTTTCCTTTCCATTTATAATGTAGGAGGATTTTAATAAATGGATTCGCATGCTGTCGGTGCTCCGTGTGCCCGGGCTCGCCGAATAAATTTTCCGAGCCAACCACATGGGAGATCCACCTGTCGGCTCCGCATCATGATACCTCGACAGCTTCTAACGACGTGTCCCAAACATCGGAAAAAGCATCCGATCATTTGCGTTCCGTACAAAGTGCCGACCTCGACCGAGTATACCTCCATGCTCTGGACTCCGATTCAGGTGCCGTCGACTCCGACTAGCATCACATGCTGCATACTATCCACCAGAAACCTCGCGAGCTCAAGAAAACACCAAATTGCACATTTCCCAACGCGGCCCTACCGCCTCGAAACTGACCCCCGTCAAAACTTCGACGGCCCATAACTTGCTATCCGTAGCTCCGATCACCAATCCGAAAAAACCAGCATGCATCACAACTCGAGCACTTCGAGTATATCAACTCGCATCAGCTTTGACCAATCACATGCACCCGCCCAATCAAGCGAGGATCTGCAACGCACCCCATTTCAAACTGCCATATCTTTCACATACGGGCTCTGTTTGACGAGCCGTCTGGACCTGCTCGAAAAGCACACCGAGCACCACATTTTGGCACACTAAACCACCACTTCGGGTATATAGGACCATCTCCCTGTTTGGCCATCTGGAGCATATCGTCGGCCTAAAAAGCTGCATCAAGCATACATCTCCACTTCCACCTAGCTGCAGTCGCACTTCACAGCTGCATTATCACCTGAGCTTGCACCTTCTCGATCACATAGCCCCGCTTGGGCCCATTTCTACCATCGACAGCATTTGGCTGTACCATCACTTCCCACCCCCTCGTTGAGCATTTATGCTCAACCAAAAGCATACTCACTACACACCAAAACGGCATAACCACACCAACACTGAGCAAACCTCAAACCACACCACAACCTCTATGTACAATATATACATAGCTCCTTGTTGCTGCTCATCAGGCGGGTTGCCCAAACCCCTGCACTATCTGCTATCACCCTCCAGGGTCAAACACGTGGCATTGGCCATCACCATCCACCTGCTGTAGCTCCCTATAGAACTGCCCCCAAACACCAACCCAACAGTGCATATAAAATGCACCCAACATCTCCTCACTACTCCACACAGTCACTAGCATCCAAGCATTCAAAAGAGCACTTCCGTGCTCACCACTTTGCCCAACGGCCATAGCAACACTGGCACCAACATCAGCATACAAAACTGAAAAACCTGCCCTCCCTCCCAACCATGTAATGTGGAGGCACCCTCCACAGACTCCTGTAACTAGCGAAATGCCCACTGAACTGCTGCACTGACAAGCATAGCCTTCAAGACCCAATGGCACATCTCGCTCAATGGCCTAGCCGCATCCATAGCCTGTTTTTCCTCGCTATCCATGGCCAAAGGCACCTGTGCATCACCCAGCGGCCTCTCTACCGGCACCATACCATCGCAATCCATGCATGTGGCATCCTGAAACACCGTATCCTCATGCTCCTCCGAACAAGGAGAGCCACATGGCTCCACCAATGCCTCTTGCCGACCGTTCTCTTCAACTTGCTCTCCTTCCATATCCATGGCATCTTTTTCTTTTCCGGCCAAGTTCCGAACCTGTCTCACTATCAAAGCCCACTGCACAGCCACTTTAACCAACATCACCATTAGCATGGTGCCACACAAGACCTTTGCATGCATATCCTCAGCCCCAAGCTTGGGCACTTCCACCTGCTCCTCAGCCATAGTGGCAACCATCACCTCTTCATGCACAAAGCAAGGCAGCTTTATCTGCACCATCTCAATCTCACTGGAGTGTGTCTCCTTGCCATAGGACGTGGACTCGTCCTCTCTACCTGTATCCCACAAACTCGAGCTCGAACTCTCATCACCACTTCCATAGGCCGACTCGGTAGCTACATCTTCACTCTTAAGCTCCACAAAGGCTTGACCACTGCCAACTTGGCCCTGCACACTCTTATCATCAAGCTCCAGGCTCTTGGCACCTACCATATGGCCACAATCTGCTATCTTCTCGAGCAAAGACTCCACAAGAACAGGCTTCACCTTTTCCTCTTCAGGCTGAACTTGACAGTTGGCATCTGCCATCTTCTCAGTACACAGGATCTCTTTAACACATGGCTTGGCCTCCTTGGAAAGCACATCCACCATTGGCACTAGCGTCCTACAAACAAGCACCTCCGAACAAGCAAAATTCACCATTGGCCTTACCTCAACAGGCTGCATACTTCGCATCATTGGCACCATCCTCGGCAGGCCCAAAGAACACCCTGCTGCTACAATAGGCGCATACTCTGCCGGCTCAAGCAAGCCAAGCTCCATCTTTCTTTTCATTTTCTTGCTCTTGACCTTGGCCACTTGGACCGCTTCACCATAACTTCGCGGCTCTTCATCATCAAGCTTCTCACGAACCACAGGATGCAGACACGCAAGAAACTTTTCCATCTTGAAGCAATCGCCATTTGTTGGGGTATAGGCGCCTGTGCCTTGCCCGGCCGCCCAGAGTCTGGGCGCCCACTGACTTGTATACCTTATACATAGCATAAGTGTATAGGGGGCTGCTCACTCTTTTGAGTCTCCCCACCCATATCCGTGTGTGTGTCTCCTTCTCTCTCGCTCACTCTCCGTTTGTGGTGCTCCCCGATCCCCTTCAATTGGTATCAGAGCTATGGTGACCGCGGAGAGCACGACGGCTTTGAGAGCTTCGAGGCGATAGCTCGCTCTCTCTCGACGGTAGAGAGATTAAGAAAGCAGAAGACTTGCTGTGAGAATGCAATGGGAGCTTGTGAGCTCAGTTGAGAGTGATGTATGCTCTTGTGGAAGCTCAGAAAGGAGTGTGGAAGATTGTGTGTAAGTGAAGGTGCTGCCCTAAAACTGTGAGCGCAGCAGCACTGTTTTCAGATTCGTTTTTCTCCTTCTAGAATGCAGATCTGAGAATTCTATTGGCTATCCCCATCCGTTTCGACGTGGTCTACATCTTTGCAGAAGAAACTTTTTGCAAATTTCTCACCGTGTTGCTGATATTCAGCTCAGACTGACTGTATACAGAAAATTCCAGATTTTTTGTTGTCGCATTGTGTGCGAGTTTAATGCACTTTTGGAAGCACGCGAGATGCTTGAAATTGAGTGCATAAATTCTGAGCTGAAGATGCAATTGCAGCTTGTGTTAAGCTTGTGGTTTGAGGGTTTTTTGGTAGACTTGGGCAACGAAGTACGGAGGCGTTTACACACCACCGAAGCGGTCTCTTGAGAGACGCAGGTTTTTGGAGCACACAGGTGGAGCTTCTTTCACTGGTTTTCCAGGATACTTTGGCAGTGATTTTGTGCTTGGATTCATGATCCTTGTGGATGGTTTGCATATGGTTATGGCGCATGGTTGATGCCCATTATATATGCATTTTGGCGAGCACTTTCAAGTGCCAGTGAGCTCTCTTGAGAGCATTGTTTTCACATTGATCAAGTTTTCGGATTGCAAATCTTTTGGCGCTTGCTTATGCGCGGTCACTCCATTGATGTACGTTGAGTGCAGATTGCCATTGCATGTGAAAATGTGGAGCCATTTTGGCATTTCTACTCATTGGCATTGAGTAGTGTTATGGTTTATGGTAGAGATTATACTTGAGTTTTTTGCTCAGTTTTGAGGGGAAATTCTGTCGGATTTTTCCCAGATTCTCGCCATAGTTTGTGATGGAGTGTTTACTCTCACTTTGACAGGTTTTGTCAGTTTGTACACAATTTTGTGTTTTTGTATCCACTCTCGCAAGAGTGAGGAGTTGTGTATCTTTCTTTGCTTGAGACAGTGGTTTGCTCTCGGGTGGGAGAGTCTTGTGATCTCGAGCATTGTTTGCCATAGTTTTGCAGAGCTTATGCATGTATGTTGAGTGTAGTTTGATGCGCATTGATTGCTCATTGTATTGAGCTTGCAGGACAATGGTTATTTTGTGTTGATAGCCATTGTGCGTCGAAACTCTGACGAAATTTTCCCAGGAGTTTTATGCGTATCATTTATGCGATCTAGGTAGAGATTGCGGGTTGCACTCAGCATTTGCGTGCGGTGTTCGATGCAGGTGGGAGATTTGTGCGTGTGTATGCATCGATACCGCACAGTGTGGGCTTGGTGATTAGCTCACAGATTGCAGTGTGATACTAGAGCAGGTGAGGCTTGTATTGACATTGCGGGAGCTCTATTTTGGAGTGTGTCTCACAGGTTTTACATTGTGTTTCTGGCCATATTTGTAGACAGTTTCCAGGTGTTGTTGGTGAGGTGGTTTTGCTTTCTAGTTTGCTACATTGTGCTCATGGCAGAGACAGGTGATCGATCAGATTGTGACCTCTCACAGATGCGCATGTTTGATAGGTCAGACTTTGCGGCATGGAGAGAGTGTATGCTTGATGCATTGACACAGCGAGGGTTGCATCGACCATTGAGTGGTGATGCAGGTAGACCTTCAAACATGTCTGACGATCAGTGGCAGGAGCTAGAGGAGATGGCACTATCTACGCTCTCTTTGCACCTTGTGGAATCTGTATATGCTCTTGTTATGTATGAGACTACTTCGAGAGCACTTTGGCGCAGATTACATGATATGTATGATAGATCTGAGTCATCACGGACTCGTGTGAGACATGTACATTCACGAGCACGCCGACATGTGACATGTTGGTATTGTGGTCATTCTGGACACGTTAGACGGCGTTGTTTTCGTCGTATGCGACATCGTAGGAGACATGGCAGTCTCAGAGATGTATGTAGTGATGCCATGGACTCAGTTGCTTTGACAGTTGAGGCAGATGTAGTGTCGGAGTATACTAGTGACGGGGATGTCACTTTTACCTCGAGCTATGCACGAGATGCTATACATGTGGATAGTGCACTCCCTTCGCAGTGGTTGCTAGACGCAGATGCTATGTTTCATGTCACGCCGCATTGTGCATGGTTTTGTAGCTATTCTAGCGGGATGCTTGGCGGTGTACGTTTGACCGATGGATCGGTGCATGTAATAGCAGGTGCAAGAGATGTGAGACTGTCATTATCGAGTGGTGCATCTTACTTGTTACGACATGTGCGCTATGTACCAGATTTGACAGTGAGTTTGATCTCGATTGGTCAGCTTAGAGATTTTGGATGTTAGATTTCGCTACGAGAGTGAGATTTTGTGATGCATTTGGGTTCGCTAGTGATTGCGAGAGGTGCCAGAAGTGGTACAGGTTACCCATTGCATGTGGATCACGAGAGAGACTGTGTTGTCTCTGTGATCATGCAGCCAGGTAGAGAGCGAGAGAGCAGGCGAGTCTCTTTTGCTCATGGGTTACAGGGTACTTTGCATGGAGTGCAGAGTAGTGAGCTCCTTGTGCACACAGTTGGGGCACGACTTGAGCAGTCACACAGAGAGGTGACAAAGTCAGACATGCATGCTTTGCTAGTGACTAAGCAAAGCAGAGAGTCAGTTGTGCGAGATACTTCTATGCAGGATAGACAGGTAGAGCGGTCTTGCTCTAGTGAGTCACGACTGGAGGACGTTGTGCAACAGTCTATGCATACGGAGTTAGAGCATGAGAGCTCTAGTGAGTCACAGCAGATTGAGTGGTCATGTTTGCAGTGGATGATTGCAGAGGAGGCTGAGATGACAGCGATTATGCAGTCATTCCTTTCTATGCTCGACAGTGAGCATGGGGATATAGTTGTGCAGGATATGTCTTCCAACAGACACCTAGAGCAGCTGGTTTGCTCTAAGGTTGCACGATAGGTTGATGCGTCTTTTGTGGACAGTCAGAAGATGCATGTGGCTGACACGCCTTGTTAGTCAGAGATGGCTATTTGCCAGGGATATATATGTTGATGCATGCTCCGTAGAGCTAGCAGGGCCCGCTAGCATTGCATCGACATTCGGTGGTCTCATGTATGAGATGCTGATCTTGAGACCGGATATCGCAGCTGTAGTGGGAGCATTTGCAGTTGGGGTTGTCAGTCCTTTGTTGACTGATGATGGCATAGTGCACGAGGGAGATATGCAGGTATTGCGTACATACTTGCAGTACGTGTGCGGTACGTCTGGTGGTGTATGGACTTACATGGGAGTAGGGCAGCCGGATGCACACGATCACAGCCAGCCAGTGGGCATCGGTGGGGAGCGATTTTCTCTCGCCTTTTGTAGTCTTTGGACTAGGTTCCCTTGCTTAAAGGCACAGTCGCCTTTAAGTGGGAGGTTGTTGGGGTATAGGTGCCTGTGCCTTGCCGGCCGCCCAGAGTCTGGGCGCCCATTGACTTGTATACCTTATACATAGCATAAGTGTATAGGGGGCTGCTCACTCTTTTGAGTCTCCCCACCCATATCCGTGTGTGTGTCTCCTTCTCTCTCGCTCACTCTCCATCTGTGGTGCTCCCCGATACCCTTCACCATTAACCACATGCGTAACAGCCACCAACTGCCTCCAACAAGCTTCAAACTCAGCCACAAAAAACTCAAAGTTGGCACTTATATCTTGTCGCAGGCCTTTAATCTGCGCTTCCACTTCATTCACTGACATGACCTTGCGAAACCGCAGCAGAAACTGCTCTCTAAAACTCTACCAAACCTGTTTGTCTGCCGCTCGCAGACCATCAAACCATAGCTTCGCTTTTCCTCGCAGCACCAAGGGCAACGTACACACCATGTCATCATCACCTGTTATCTGCAATGACAGCAGGAATAATTCATAATCTGCTAGCCAGTCACCCGCATCCTCGCTTCCGCTGAAGATCGCGCCACTGCTTTGCCACATCTTTACTTCAAATCACATCACTGGGGAGCTATCAGCGCGCTCCTCCGTGGGGGTACCAGAAGATGGAGAGGGGGAATGGGGAACATGCTCAGCGCCCCAGCACGGAATGCCTCCTATAGCCCAGGGCACACACTGCACCCCAATCCACTTTGTGAGCACCTTCGACTCGCTCTTTTCACCAAACCACGTGCGCACACGCGCTCACATAGACACACCCTAACTCACACAACCAGCGCACCTCGATGCAGTAGCTTTTGCGCTCTCCCACACGCCCAAAACGCCACACGCACTCTCTCTCTCTCTCTCTCTCTCTCTCTCTCTCTCTCTCTCTCTCTCTCTCTCTCTCTCTCTCTCTCTCTCTCTCTCTCTCTGCAACACTTCGTCGGGGCGGCACACACTTGCCGACACGCCCGCACGCACTCTCACACGAGAGCAGAAGAGAAGGGGGATAGGGGGGACCAGACTAGGCCAAAATCAACTGCAATGGGGGCTTCTCTTCTTCATTCACACCAGAAATAGGTACAACACCGTCGTCGCAACCGGCGCACACCAAAAAAAACACCAAGGGCGAGCCCCGCTTGAGCCATACACAAGGATTTTCATGAGACCTGCTCCTCGCTAGCTTTCCCCAGCTTCTAACGAGCGAGCCCTCGAAGGCCTTTTCCTCTGCAAGGTGCATGCTCTTTTCGCGTCGCTTCATGGACCATGTCTCTCGGCTTCGACTGCCGAGCCCGAACGTACGAAGATCCTTTCTCTTCTTTCTCCTCTCCCAACCAAAGGACCCTTCTCCCCTCGTGCGGCTTCGATTCACCGAGAGCGTGAAGATCCTTCCTTCTTCCCAATTCCCTCTTCCTTAGCAAAAAGAAAAACCTCCTCCTCTTTTCGAAAAACGCTGGTCCTTTTCTCTCTTCTTCAACCTAGTAGGTGCCCAAAAAGGTTTCTTTCATTTCTTTTCAAAGGAATCAACGAAGATGCTTGTGTAAGGGTTGGATGAAAACTAAACTAAGTGCAAAGGGGAGCGGAAGGGGGGTGTCACATGGGCACTGAGCATGGCATGTCGATCAGATAGAGAGAGGGAAAGAGAGAGATTTTCATTGTGTTGAACACCAAGGCAAAGCAGAAGACGCAAATTTTTCTCAAAAAATAGAGACCATCTCAAAGTCTTGTGTGGTGACAAATGGAGACCAAGGCAGTGCTAGAAAAAAATCCGAGGCCCAGTGTATTTTAACCGACGGAAATCGTGAAATCCTAGTTAGATTTGAGCTTGTCTTGAAGAAAACCAAAAAAAATTCACAACGTAAAAGCTTCAAAATTTCACTCAAAAACCGGGAAAATTTCAAGTTTGCTCTTGCTTTCTTCGGTTTTGAAATAGGAGCACTAGCCGTGAGTTTGAGGTGCTTCATTGAGTGGCATCTCACAAGATGCTTAAGATGCTTTTATCCCTTCCTTGCAGTGTTCGGGAAAAATGTGTCTCAGCTTAATATCGTGCCGTTTTCAATTTCAAAAATGGCGATTGAGGGCAAAGGGAAAAGGAGAAATTCCGTTTCAAAATAGTGCAAAAATCTTTTAAAAACCTGATTTTCTAGAATTTCCTATTGAAATAATTAAGGAAAGGAAGTTTGCATGTTTGGAGAAATGATTTTTTCCGGACGCTCCTTCCATCTGAGGATGGGAGATTGTGGCATGTGGAGGACAATGAGAAAGAAGAGAAATGGGCGGAGATTTTTTTTGGGTTGCAGCGATAATGCGACAAAGCAAGGCGCGCAGGATTGCCAGATCATGCTTGGGTTCCAGGTCGCGCTCAAGGGGCCGCTTTGCCTCCGCTTGTCACCCTTAGAGTGCTCCGCACGATTCGAGGGGAGGGGGGGAGGGAGGGAGGGAAAGGGCGAGCGCCCTGGCTGGCGGACTCAGATGCCGGCAGCACAGTGAGAAAAATAGAGGCCGAGAGGTGTTGCAGGGCAAGGCAAGGTAGGGCTAGGGCATTGCAAGCAGCACGAACTACAGGAGGGCAGGAAGTAGAGAGAGAGAGAGAGAGAGAGAGAGAGAGAGAGAGAGAGAGAGGCGTGAGGAAGGGGGCTCTGCAGATACACGAAGATGGGGAGATCCCATGGCTGCGCAATGGATAGAAGGAGCGCACGGTGTACGCATGAACGATCGCCATGACTGACAGAGGAAAGAAGAAACTCGTTCTGCATTCGACTCAAAGATTCCACATGGAATCGAATCCAACAAATTAATTAATGAACGTAACAAGGAAAAAAAACTCCTTTTCTTAGCAATAGCGCCGGCGTCACTGCCTTTGAGCCTTCCTTGACCTTTTATTCCACTTTGCTTTTTAAGCCATCATTAACTTATCAAAATACTCCAGCCCATCCTTTTCCTTTCCATTTATAATAAAGGAGGCTTTTAATAAATGGACTCGCACGCTGTCGGTGCTCCGTGTGCCTGAGCTCACCGAATAAATTTTCCGAGCCAACCACATGGGAGATCCACCTGTCGGCTCCGCATCATGATGCCTCGACAGCTTCTAAAGACGTGTCCCAAACATCGGAAAAAGCATCCGATCATTTGCGTTCCCTACGAAGTGCCGACCTCGACCGAGTATACCTCCATGCTCCGGACTCCGATTCAGGTGTCGTCGACTCCGACTAGCATCACATACTGCATACTATCCACCAGACACGTGGCGAGCTCAAGAAAACACCAAATTGCACATTTCCCAACGCGGCCCTGCCGCCTCGAAACTGACCACGTCAAAACTTCGACGGCCCATAACTTGCTATTCGTAGCTCCGATCACCAATCCGAAAAGACCAGCATGCATCACAACTCGAGCACTTCGAGTATATCAACTCACATCAGCTTTGACCAATCACATGCACCCGCCCAATCCGGCGAGGATCTGCAACGCACCCCATTTCAAACTGCCATATCTTTCACGTACGGGCTCTGTTTGACGAGCCGTCTGGACCTGCTCGAAAAACACATCGAGCACCACATTTTGGCACACTAAACCACCACTTTGGGTATATAGGACCATCTCCCTGTTTGGCCATCTGCAACATACCGTTGGCCTAAAAAGCCGCATCAAGCATACATCTCCACTTCCACCTAGCTGCAGTCGCACTTCACAACTGCATTATCACCTGAGCTTGCATTTGCTCGATCACATAGCCCCGCTTGGGCCCATTTCTACCATCGACAACATTTGGATGTACAGACGGCGTTGCTGATCTAGTTGGTGGCAGTACATGGAATTTTGTAGTGTACGGGTGTTCCTGCAGTGTGACTGGTAATATAATAGACCACAACGTGGTCACCTCATCACCCGATGCTACTTTCAACCGGTGTGTCTCTGGGATCGTCCTCATTGGTCCAAGTTTCTGAAAGAGCTCAAAGCTGATGACGCTCATTTTTGCTCCAGTGTCAAGCAATGCATAGATTTCAACTTGTTTTGTGCCTGCATAAGCTTTTATGTAAGGACTACACCATGTATCTTCCAAGTCGTCAATGATGCTATCGTCCTGGGCCCTAAAGTCTGTCATGGTCTTTTCTAATTCTTCATTTTGTATATCCGTTTCTATTGTTCGGAATGTCAGAAGAGGATATTCGTCAATCATCATTGGGGTGACCATGTTTATTGTCCTCAAAAACTGCTTTCGTTTAGCAATGCGTTCCTTGGCTTCTTGTTGTGCATGGTCCTGAATTCTTTGTTGTTCCTGTCTATAGGCCTTTCCATAATGCAATTGAAACAACATTTCCGGTGTTAAAGGTAGATGATATTTTTTTAAATGACATCCACTAATCCAGTTCGGCATTTCTTTTCCATCTAGAGTCGACAGTTTTACTGCTCCGTTGGACGATATTCCCTGGACTAAATAAGGCCCCATTCCCCGTTTCTTTAGCTTTTTGGCATGTTGTTTAAGTGTGTATACTAGACATAGTCGCCCGTTTTAAAGTCCTTGTTCTTGACATGTTTGTAAAAAAACTCTTTCTGTTTCTTTTTTTTCATATATGGTTGCTACAGCATTGAGTCGTAACTCATCTAATTTTTCAAGGTCCTCTAACCGTTCTGACAGTTCATGCCCCGTCCAGTCCAATTGTGCGGCTACCCTTAGTGTGGGGATCAAAAAGTCAATAGGCAATATTTGCATTTAATCCATATACCATATTAAATGGTGTAGCAGTGAGTGTTGTTTTATATGCAACTCGATAAGCCCACAATGCCGAATAAAGCATCTAATCCCAATGTGTTCTTGTTTCACTAACCAGTTTCGTAAGAACTGTGCACAATATTTTGTTGGTCGCTTCCGCTTGGCCATCGGCTTGTGGATGATAAGGTGCAGATTTGCGATGAATTACCATAAACTCATTTAAGAGATGTTGGATAACTTCATTTACAAAGTGTGTCCCTCTATCACTCACCAGCTCGATTGGAAGGCCATAACGTGTAAACATATATTCATATAAGAGTTGTGCCGTGGTTCTAGCGTCTGCTTTCGTTGTGGCTTTTTCTTCCACTCATGTAATCCATGGCCACTATGATATATTGTGCTTGTGAACGATACACTGGTGGAGTGATAGGACCAACAAAGTCCAATCCCCATTTAGCGAATGCTCGAGCACTCATCATTGGTTTTAAAGGCATTTCGTCTCTTTTAACTAGTACCTTAGTGCGTTGACACTCATCATTGGTCTTAAAGGCATTTCGTCTCTTTTAACTAGTACCTTAGTGCGTTGACATTCATCACACCTTTTCACGAATTCTGCTGCATCTTGAATCATGGTCGGCCACCATATACCTGCAACCATACCATAATGATTTTTACGGTTCTCTCCACTGAAAAATGACCTCCTGCTATGCCTCCGTGAGCTTGTTCCAATAATGGAAAGTAGTCATTTTCATGAGGAACTAAACTGAGTTGGTCATCAGTTCCTCTTTTATACAATTGGTCACTAATGAGGGTATACCTATTTACTTCGATTTATAAAGCCTTTTGTCTGGCTTTAGAACAGTCTCCTGGAAGCTCCTTATTAGTCAAATATTCCACAATAGCATGACTTCATACAGGTGCTACTCTCACTTGGTATAATGTGGCATAATCCACAGTAGTATTGGATGTGCAAAAGTTGCATTTCTTGATGTAATTAGCTACATCGCCTGTCATTCCTGGCCAATACACTCCAAGTCTTCTTAATTGTTCATACATCATTTGATTTCCTCTATGGAATCCCCCTGTTTGTGTATGGGCCTCCTCTAGATACGCTTCATACTCCTCTGGGCCTTTACACAACCTTAGAATCCCATCGGTTCCATGATGGTACATTCTTCCCGCAAGCATTGTGTAATTTCGTGCTTGTCTAACGTCTTCCACCGTGTGTTTGTCGTCAAGATTCATTCCATATGTCAGCAACGGAATAATTTGCTCTGACCATTTCGGTACCATCTCTATATTAAACAGGTATGCGTCTGGGAGATCATCATCTACCCCAATAGTTTTTTCGCAATGTAGTAATCGAGAAAGGTGGTCTTCTCTTTGATGAGTTTTCCTTTCTTAACTACTACCATAAAATCAAACTCCAACAACACAATGAACCATCTTACAATTCGTCCCGTGTTACAAGGTTTGTTTACTGAGTACAAGAGTGCCTGATGATCCACGAAGAATGTGAATTTGTTCGCGAGTAAGTAATGCCAAAATTTCTTTACCGCATATATCATACCCAATCCTTCTCTTTCAGTGGTAGTATAATTCTTTTCTGCACTATTGAGTTGTCTACTAGCATAACTAACTGGAAAATCCGTATTACCCTCCTCTGGTTGTGCTAATATACAGCCTATTGCAAATGCCGAGGCATCTACATGTACATGGAAGATCTTTGACCAGTCTGGTGCTTTTAGAATTTTTGCAGATACGAGTGCATCTTTTAGTTTCTGGAATGACTCCTCACATTCATTGGTCCAAATGAACAGCGTGATTAGACTATACAAGGGTTTTGCTATTACAGCGTACATGTAGATAAAACGTAGGTAGTATCCACAATGTTCCATAAATGTAGATAAAACGTAGGTAGTATACACAATGTTCCATAAATGATTGTACCTCTCGTACAGTGTTTGGTCTTGGCAATTCTATGATCACCTTTACCTTGTCTTCATCAGTGGTAATTCCATTAGCCGATACTATGTGGCCTAAGATTTTACCTTGTCGTACCATGAATACACATTTTTTTGGGTTGAGGAAAATCCTATACGTTCCGCATTTTTCAAATACCTTTCTAAGATGATCTATATGGTCTTCTCTCAATAGAGAATAGACACACAAGTCGTCCATGTAAATATCCAAGAATATTCGCAAGTATTCTTTAAAAGCGTGTGTCATTAATCTCTGAAATGTGGTTGGAGCATTGGTCAAGCCAAATGGCATTACTCTAAATGCATATATACCCCATTCTCTTGCAAACTCCGTTTTGTATTGATCTTCTAGTTTGACCCCCAATTGGTTATAACTATAGAATCCGTCCATAAAGCTATAGGCTTGCTTGCCTGCTACTCGTTCCAGGACGTGTTCAGTGATAGGAAGAGGATAGTTGTCCCTTATTGTTGCTGCGTTTACCTTCTTGAGATTCACACACACTCGTAATTTCCCATTTTTCTTGGGTACCACTACTATCGGGGACACCCAGTCCATGTGCTCTATCTCATAAATAAATTCAGCCTCCATAAGTTTGTCTATCTCTTCCTTTATCCTTTTGGCGAATGTCTCATTATATGTGTATGGACGTTGCTTGCTTGGTTTTGCATCAGACTTTAGAGGGATTGAATGTTCAAAAATGTTAGGATCCTCCCCCTTCAAATCTTTGTATGACCATGCAAATACATCTTGAAATTCCTTAAGTGTTTTGATCAGTAAGTCCTCTTCTTCCCAACCTAGATCTGTGGCAATGTAAGCAGGTCGAGGACTTTCTCCTGGCTCTGCTAAGTCTATTTTCTTGGAGTTCTCTGGCCCATCGTAGGACTCGTTTGATTTAGACGCCCTCATTGGTTGCTGAACCACCAATCTTCTTTCCTGAATGGTGTACTTACAATAGTGAGGAGGTGCATCTATCTTTTTACTCCCATCACTAGCGTTCGTTCCATCGCTACATTCCATTTCAGTTGTCCATACATGTTTAATTTTTTGTTTCAACTCATTGTATCTCATTTTCCGTTCAATTCTCGTCATAATTGGACCACCAGAGACATTCAGTTTTTCTGTTGCAACTCTTTTTTTTGCTTTGCTGGTTTTCTTAGGTTTCAATAGTCTGGACTTAAATCCTGAGTCTTCAACAACCTTAAGAAGTCTTCCTGATACTTTATCCTTAGCACAATCAATAGCATGAATGTTCATAAGGAAATGTGTCTTACCCCTGAACTCCGGCATGGGTCTCAACCTAGTTGGTAGACTGATATGGTGTCGTTTACTCTTGTATCTGTTTTGGCGTCTCTCACTTTGGTTTGGGAAATTGTAGAAGACGTCATTGTATTGATCTTGATTGTCATCTCCCTCTGTATTTTTCGACTTCTCGTCATCCGCATTATCCTTGTTTTCACTTTGATCAGAAGAATCATAAAATCATTCTCCCTCCTGCTTGATTTCTTTAGTGGGGATTTCCATATAGCCCACTATCTTAATCTCAAGTTTCTTTTCTGTTTTATTGATCCTCATATTCTCAGTATCTCCATCATTCTCTTCTTCCTCCACAATTTTTCTCAACATGTAGTATGGTATGATATCGTAGCCATTCTTGTCACAAAATTTGGTGGGAGTGACTTCATTGATGCATACATCCAATGTAGCCAAAATTTGAGACTATTCTAGGGGTTCGAGCTTCTCTTCAGGAAAAGGTTCTCGTATATAGGCATCGTCTTCCAAGATCCTCTCTAGTGTCCTTTCATTGTGGTCAAATTCACTACATTGAGATGCCCCGCACATCCATATCTCCTTTTTCTTACAGAGCCACGCTGGGACTTCTGATCCACTAATGGTGGCTGAGTCAAATTCTTCCACTGGGGTTCTCGTGACATCATGGTAGTTATGATTTTTCATGTTTACTCGTGTAGTAGTTTCAGCATGTCTTAGATACAAATAATCATACCCCTAGTCCTGCACCTTTTTGAGTTGCCTCATGAACGGCCTACCAAGGATAATTTCATAGTTGTTCTTCTTGCCGAAATCTACTATGGCAAAGGTATGTTCATACTCTATGCCACAGGAAGATACCACAATTGCCTCAAGCAATCCTATAGGCCTTTCTATGTGCCCATCCGCCAGTTGCAATTTCATTCTAGTTGTTCCTATTGCTGGTTTTCCCTATTTTTCCCATAGCATTTTGGTCGCAATGGCAATGCCAGCTCCACTATCAAGTATGGCCTTAGTCTCTATGCCGTTATACTCAACTGGTAGGGTTGTGTTTCCGTCTTCACCCTCACAATACTCTCCGACCTTGTTGAGTGGCACTGGTCTAGTGTTGACTTTCTTCGGTTCTGTGTCATTAAGCTCGGTTTTGAAGAACTTAAGAGGCGTCCTCATACCAAATTTTTCAAGAAATTTGCCTACTTTCATCCACATGCTTGGCCTAATTTTTAACAATTCTACCAATGTGATTGTACACTTGACCAGAGTGGTCAACAAGTCTGTCAAGATTTTAGTGTCCAATCGATTTGACCCGCCTATTCTTTGAGAAGGTACTCTTTGAATTTCTGACCTTGCCTCATAGTCCCCCATGTATGGTGGCAAAGTTCTAAGTGATGCTGGTCTGCTATCTTCGGATGCAACTGAACCATTATCCCCTTGAAATGATTTAACGTCTAAATCCCATGGAGGCCTATTCAAGTTCAACTCCGAGAGAGGCGTTGACTCAACTGTTTTTGTTTCATATTTTTCTTGAGCTTTTCTCACCGTTTCCCATAGCTCTTCAAGCCAATTTTCTTCCACAATAGGGGTATATGGTGGAAAATCTTTCAGTCACTACAACACTAAATGAAGATATCGGCGCGCCTATATCGACGGCCATGCCTTTCCACGCGTATATCGATGACATTAGTCAGCGTCGCTATACGCGTTGCTATACACGTCGCAATGTGCGTCGATATATACGTGGAAAGGATTTATTTGCTACACGTATAGCGATGCGTATATCGACACCAAAAAAATTGGGGGAAAAAAGCGAAACCCCCGCACAGGGGCCATTTTCGCCTGCTCCGGTCTTGGCCGAAACCAGCTGCGCAGGTATTATGTCCATCTCCACCCTCCCCAACCCCTCTCTCTTGCTCTCTCTCTCTCTCTATCTCTACATCGTGTGTGTGTGTATAGGAGAGAGAGAGAGAGAGAGAACGGTGTGTGTGTAGGAAAGAGAGAGAGAGAGAGAGAGAGAGAGAGAGAGAGAGAGAGAGAGAGAGAGAGAGAGAGAGAGAGAGAGAACGGTGTGTGTGTAGGAAAGAGAGAGAGAGAGAGAGAGAGAGAGAGAGAGAGAGAGAGAGAACGGTGTGTGTGTGTGTAGGAAAGAGAGAGAGAGAGAGAGAGAGAGAGAGAGAGAGAGAGAGAGAGAGAGAGAGAGAGCGGTGTGTGTGTGTGTGTGTAGGAAAGAGAGAGAGAGAGAGAGATGTGTGTGTAGGAAATAGAGAGAGAGAGAGCGGTGTGTGTGTGTGTAGGAAGAGAGAGAGAGAGAGAGAGAGAGAGAGAGAGAGAGAGAGAGAGAGAGAGAGAGAGAGAGAGAAATGTGTGTGTGTGTGTGTGTAGGAAAGAGAGAGAGAGAGAAAGGTGTGTGTGTGTGTAGGTAATCAAAGAGAGAGAGAGAGAGAGAGAGAGAGAGAGAGAGAGAGAGAGAGAGAGAGAATTAATCTTTTCTTAGGAAATTAAAACTAAAGAAAAAAAAATTAAAGAGGGAAATGAAATGAAATGTTATACTAACGTCTTCGAAAGGCCAAAGTGACCTATGAGACATGAGACAAGAAAGTTACAATGTGATGGATCTGATACAAAGTCAGAGTAAGAAGATGACAAAATAAAATATTATGGAATCCTAAACTGCTGGGTGTGGACTAAACGGCTAAACGAGCTAGTTGGGATAGGTAGATCTCCTCCATGGTCAGTACTGTGACCGGACGTTGTGCATGTCGAGCCAAAGTGACCTAGCTAGATCCTCTGATGCAGCCTCTATCGATGTTGTGTAGTCCTCCGCAGTCGTGGGCTTCTAGATCTCCCTAGATCAGTCGCTCGTTCGATCATTAGAGAGATAGGGAAGTAGAGAGCGAGAGAGAGAGAGAGAGAGATAGGTAAGTAGAGAGAGAGAGAGAGAGAGAGAGAGAGAGAGAGAGAGAGAGAGAGAGAGAGAGAGAGAGAGAGAGAGAGAGAGAGATAGATAGATAGATAGATAGATTTTATTATCGTCCTCGGAGGTCAAATATGACATATGGGACCAAAGTTACATGTGATGTATTATGTGTATGGCTGATGAGTGACTCTCGATGCTCCAAAATTGTAGTGATGAGAGTCGCAATGGAGAGCCCACACTTTGGCTGGGAGAGGAAAGTGTGTAGGTCTAAGTTATGGCTGAAAATGTGAGAGAAGCAAGTTCGGATGTGATCAAAAGCTGAGCACTCTAGTAGTGTGTGGTACTCAGACTCTCGAACTTGCAGTGAGCATAATGTGCACACAAGAGAGAGAGAGAGAGAGAGAGAGAGAGAGAGAGAGAGAGAGAGAGAGAGAGAGAGAGAGAGAGAGAGAGAGAGAGAGAGATAGGAAATAGAGAGATAGAGAAAGAGAGTTACATATATATATATATATATATATATATATATATATATATATATATATATATATATATATATATATATATATATATATATATAGAGAGAGAGAGAGAGAGAGAGAGAGAGAGAGAGAGAGAGAGAGAGAGAGAGAGAGGGATAGGGAAGTGGAGCTCTAGGAGTTATGGCAGAGAAATAGGAAAATAGAGAAATAGAGAGAGATAGGAAAATAGAGAAAGAGAGATAGCGAGAGTGAGATCGAGAGAGAGAGAGAGAAAGAGAGATAGCGAGAGCGAGATAGATCGAGAGAGAAAGAGAGATAGCGAGAGCAAGATCAAGAGAGAAAGAATGAGAGATAGGGTATGTAGACAGAGAAGAAACTATGGAACTAAAAGAGGCAAAGGGGTTTTGCCTGCTACATGCATTGCCATGTACACCTGGGAGTGCAGGTATGTGTCTACCCATATAGGATTTGACCAATAAAGACGAAATTTTGACTCGGTGGTCCTGATCTGTGTACACCTCTGGACCGAGGTGTACGGAGATTGGGCAAGACTAGAGAATGCGAGGTAGTTTACATTGTGAGGAGTATATATATATATATATATATATTAAAACAATATTCATAATCATTGTAGATGGCAACGTCATCAACTAACATGGAGGAAAATATTGCATGCTCGTGCACGCTCTACAAGTATCAAATCCTGCGCAAGCATAGGATATGTAATGAGCATGTGCACAAGTACGGAGAGTTTGCTAGAGAAACTGTACAGAATCTGCGATACGACTCCTACGGAACAGGAATTGATTTCCGCGACATAGCACCTACATCTGAGAGAGAGAGAAAAAAGATTATGCATGAAGGTCCGACCAATATAGAGCCATGGATGGAAGCAGAAAAGGGGTTATAGACAGAAAACGACGGCATGGAGGAGATGTTGGATGCCTTCTTCCAGACAAGCGAGGAGAACGCAAACGAAGCAGCACCAGAAGCCGTGCGCCTATCTCCTGAAGACATGTTGAGAAAGTTGGCACGTCAACCAATCTATGAAGGCGCCAAAATATCTGTGCTTTGTACTTGTCTGGCGTTTTTGAATCTTCAATCAGTGTACAAGTGGTCAGATGCAAGCGTCACTGCTTTGTTTAGGTACGTAATTTACAAAAGAGATTTTCCGATTGCAACGGTGATGTGCTCGGAGAGCTTTAATTTTAATTTAATGTGGCTTAAACAGGTTATTGCGGGAGCAACTTCTCCCGGCTGGCAATGAAATGCCCCCCTCCAGGCTAGACGCAAAGCAACTTCTGACCTTAGTTGGCTTGGACTACAACAAGATTCATGCATGTCCAAATGATTGCATTCTTTATCACAATGAATTCGCAGATTGTCTGTCGTGTCCTAAGTGCGGAGCAATGCGCTACAAACAAGATGCAGTTGGCGAGAGACTTCTTATGTGAACTATGCATGATTGGCCAGGATACGGAGAAGGTTCTGGTAATGGTTATTGATTTACAAAATTCTCGCTATTTGCAAGCCCTTTGCCGTGGCATGATTCATGCTTTGATATATGCAGGACTAGCAACTTCGGGATACAATGCATGTCCAATTTGCGGGCAGTCTTTGGATGTGCGCTATTCTGCCTCTCTTCGAAAGACAATTTATCAAGGCCACCACCGTTATCTTCCAGATGGCCATCACTTGCGCGAAGGCCAGCTTGGTCACGTCGAATGTCGTCCTATGCATGTACAAGAGTGGCGTCGTCGATGGGAGCAACATGAGGGGCAACCTGTTCCAGGAATGAAACGTTTGTACATTCTCCATACGTTGCCGTACTGGGGTGATATACTAATTAACCATTTGTTGGATCCAATGCATATATTCAAGAATGTGGGAGAGCTCCTCTGGAAGACAATCATGGGAATGAAAGACAATCGAGCTTCACGAGATGATTTGCAGTCGGTTGGAAAGATGCCAGAGCTGTGGCCTTTCACCAATGGAGCTGGTCAAACAAAACTTCCAAGAGCGCCATGGGTATTGCTAAAAAACAAAGAGCGACAAGTGAAAAGGGTGATTTCAGAGTTCAGGACGCCAACAGGATATATGCGATGTCTCAAGACAGCATTCACCCGTGACGATCAACTGTCAGGGTTGAAATCGCACGACTCGCATAAGTTCTTGCAATTCATTCTTCCAATTGCAATCAAGGGGTGTTTAACAGAGGAAGTGCGGACCTGCATATACAAGATTTCAGAGCTAGTGCGATGGATCTCTTCCAAGGAGATACGGGAGGAATCTATTGCAGTCGCAAGGGCTAACTCCATTGAGGTAGTTTGCATGATTGAGAAGTATCTACCCACGAGCTGCCTAACTATCCAAATGCACTTGCTCGTCCATGTAGTAGATGAGGTTGCAGTGGCAGCTACAGTCAACAGCCGTTGGATGTTCTTTCTAGAGACGCTCCATGAAAACACTTAAGGGTTTTGTTCGCCAAAAAGCGCGTCCAGAGGGGAGCATGGCAGAAGGATGGCCGGTGCAAGAGTCTCTTGTATTGATGACTGAATTTCTATCCGTTTCTGACCCAGAAATGCCTCGACTGTGGAGCGATGAGGAGGATGCAAGACTGGTGGGAGAGGAGCCGCAAGGGCAAGGGGTGCCGAAGAAAATGAACCTGGCCATGCGAGAAAAGATCATGAAGTTCTGTATACTTAATTCAGCGCCGATGCAAAAATGGCTTGAAAGGTACGAAGAAGAGAAAGAGAGACGCAATCTAGAGCGACAGGATTTCAGGCGCAGTCGAACGACTAGAGGCTTACCCTTGCCAGACTATCTCGCTCCTCTACCTGAATTCCCTACAATGGCATGGTTGGACAAGACAGTGAGAGCAGCTCAACAGATCGGAGAACCCATATCTCTATAAGAGGAAGAGCTGGCTATTGGATGTGACTGTAAGTATCATACATACATGGCACTGTGGTCGCATGAAAAGCATTTCAGAACACAACAAATTGACAGCAGAAGAAACACGTTTGACAGTGGGGTAATGGTTAGTTTCATGCAAAAGAGCAGGGCCAATGCTAGAGACACGAATGAGAGAACTAGCAACCTGGATTACTGTGGTCTGGTGTCAGATATCCTGAAAGTAAGCTTCAGGCGGTTTGAGATGTTTTTGTTGGATGTGAAGTGGTTCAAGGTGATTACTTCTGGTCGCAATGCAACGATACGTAGAGATGGAAACAAACTTGTGCAAATAGATTCTACAAAGACTTGGACAGATGCGAGAGACACATTTGCTCTCCCCGAACATTGCGAGCAAGTGGTCTTTGTACCGGACCCTCGAGAGCGACAATGGTGGTTTGTGGTTCAGGTTGCTTCAAGAAATAAACAAGTATTTGAAGGGCAAGAATCTCCTGGAGGAAAGTCAGTCAGATGACAACCATACTACTGTGACATTAGATGAGATGGACGAAGGTATGGCAGAGGAAGCTGACAGCTATACGAGGGATGACGCAGGCAAGCCAGAATTGACACTTGTAGATGAAGATGCAATGAATGAAGACAATCTGCCAGAACGAGTTGGGGCAGAGTTATGTTTGCAATTAGAGATAGACGATGATACGGTGCAAGATCTTATCGATGATGCCTCACTCTTCGAGGCCTAGGCCTGTAAGTGTTTGTGTGAAGACTTTGATTCAAAATTAAACTTAAAGTTAATTTAAAAACCTGTGTTTTGATGCTTTATTTTACTTTCTTTGTGCAAGACTTTAGTATGGCAGACGAGATTCCAGATCCCGCTTCCATGAGTGCAAATGCATTCATGGGCTTCATTACACGGATGACGCCTGCTCAGATGGAAGAGGCTTCTCAGTACTGGGTAGCCATAGGCACGGGTACTACGCCTCCGGGCTTCACACCCGAGGGTCCGACGCCTATGGGGTTCAGGACGCCTATGGGTACGAAGCCTTCTTCTTCCATCACAGCTGCTTCGACACCTAGGGGTGGGTACGTCCTCATCTTTGCAGCACAGGCGCACTCGCCGATCTTGGAGATCGTCAGGTGGAGGTGGTGGTTGCTGTGGAGGAGGGTTCACAGATGCTTCGACCCCTCCTCACTCATGACCCCTGTCTTACCCAGGCACACCTCTCGACACACCTCTTGGCACACCTCGGACACCTTGGGGGGCACACGATCCTAGTGCCTCCAAGCTCTATACTGTACGGGGAGATGGTTCTGTTGACATGGATAGAGTCGGGACTGAGATGCGATAGCAGATTCGCCAGCTCGTGGAGCTGCAGTTTTCGACCAACATTCTGACGTCTTGGGATCAGCAAGAAAAGGAAAAAGTCACGTTACATAGTGGAGACCATCCTGAGAGAGTACCAGCCTGCTCCGGGTTCTTCCGTTTTTTCGGCGCGGTGGATCAAGGGTGTTGCACGGGACACCATCAAACATCGACGAGATGCAGCTCGGAAGGCTTTTAGGACCGGCTCGCCGAAGCCTTCGGGCATCCCACACGAGATGTGGCTGCAGATCAGGGAGGATGAGCAGACAGCGGCCACGCGGTTCAGACAGCAGTGTGAGGCCGCGCAGGTACGACAGATGACTAGGGGGACATCTCATCTTGGCAGGGAAGGCTTCGACACCTTTCGCTATGAGTTTGTGAGTTTCTAATCCAATCTTAACTATGGCGTTTTTTAAAACGCGATGAATCATGTATTCTTATTACTTTGATTTTTGTATAAACGCAGAATCTTGTGATGCATTGAGCTCCATCACGCGAGGAGGAGTCAGATGGATATTGCAGAGGTATCTATGAAGTACTGAATGATCTTGAAGCTTCAGGAGAGCCTGTAGACTGGGAGGCCTTACAGTCTCGCTGATCGCTTAAGGTGAGACATTAATATGTGTGAGTTGATTTAATTAAGTCAGTATATGTGAAGTAATATCAATACTAATTTTGTGAGTTGTCCTATGTGCAAGTTGCGACACCTAGTCATTAGTGGACCAGATTTCATCTATATGCTTTGTGAGACACAGACACGCTTCTGTGTCTCTTTTTTGTACAAACAGTTAGTGTTCAGACAGTTATTGTTTCCCTTATGGTTATGATTATTGTCATTTTCATTGTATAGACAGTTATTGTTTCTCTTTCTAGTTATGCTTATGGTTATTGTTAATTTTGTTTATGGTTATGATTATCTGCATTATGGTTTTGATCAAAGTGGTTATAGCCAGTTATGGTTTTAAGTTATGGTTATGATTTTAAGTTATGGCTATGCTTTTCAGTTGGTACGGTTGTCTTTCAATGGCCTTAAATATCATGTGAGATCCTACATGGATAGCATGTAGGAGGCGTATACATGATATGGTGTTTTTTGAAAAGTTTATGTAAAAACAAAGGGAACTTTGCCCAAATTTCTACGCGCGGAAGCATGGTTGATATTTTGGTGCTGCTCGCTTTCTTGGGCAGAGGGTAGGAAGTCTGGCTGTGGCTGTGTCCATCTTTTAACTGGGCATAGGCCAGGCTACCTGCCCTCTGCCCAAGAAAAAAATTTTCTGCTATGTGAATCGCTATCCGCGTCGCTAATAGCGACTGGTTTCACAGCGACGCGCATAGCGACGGGCCGCGTCGATAACACGTTTTTTTGTTGTAGTGAGTGATTCATCAGTGCTATTAGGCACGTCTCTTGCATCCTCTACATCCGGAAAGGATTTAACATTTTCTATCTTGTCAGGTATCCTTTGTTCGGTTTTGTGAGGTGTTTCATTGTTTGGTGGTTTGATTACTCTATCTCCCGCTTCCATAGGTGGAGGCTCGAGTAAAGCTTGTGCAGTTTCAATCAGATGTTTGCACATCTCTAGTCTCTGTTTTTCTATCTCTGGATATGGATATGTCATCCACCTTTGCTCTAGAGTCTGTCTGTTCTTCAATCTTACTTCATATGCTTGCAAGATTGCATCTGAGGGTTCATTAATCTTATCTACCAATACCAACCCTCCTGAGCTTGCACTTCTTGATCCCTTCGTTGATTTTAGAGAATCGGACTCTCTTTGCTATTTAAGTTGCTCTCGAGCTATTGTTAGCTCAGCTTCTACATCTTTTTGTTTTCGCTCACGTCTAGCTTTCATTTTCTCTCTTCGTTCTTTCCAAGGATTATCACGACTAATGCTAGACTTGTCAGTCTTGATTTCTTCTTGATTTTCATTGTTACTCTTGGGCTGATTGTCATTTTTCCTTGCTTGGGCTCTCGTCAAGACCTTAACAGGAATCGGAGTTTCGTTTTCTGACCCTCCATTGGAAGGCAGTGCTCCCAGCATATTCAAGGTAGTTTTTGCTCCTTTGCTCGGATTTTTAGGGCAATCAGGGATCAAGTGAGTAATTCCACACTCGGTGCAATATGCGTTGACCCTAATGATTTTTTCATGAGGGTAGTCCCTCAGCCAATGGTCTCCACCACACTTGTAGCATGGTCCCTTAGGCTGTTGAGGTGCTCCTAGAGCTCCTCTTTGTTGGTGTGCAATTCTTTGCCTGCTCATGCCTCCGTTGGCTATGAAAAACAGTGTTCTTTCATCCAAGCTATATCTTCCTTCCCCCGTTGCCTGTGTAGCAGTTGGTGGTCGTGTATTTCCTATCATGCTCCATGGTTCTGGTGTAGAGGGTTCTTTTGGTGGATAATAGATAGAGTTTGCCGCATATCCATTGGGCTCGTCGTAGTATACATGCATAGGTACCAAAGCCTTCTCATCCGACTCAATTACCGTGGGTGTGTATCTTATGCCGACTGGTCGTAATCCTGGTAGGGGTGGTTGTTGTCCCAACAATGGTTGTGGTCTTTCTACACCTACAGGTCCTTGTAGGTTGCCTGTCTGATATGTAGGCATCTGTCGGACTTGAGGGGATGTTGCCTGAGCTTGCGGAGCATATGGTCGTTCACTCACATATCCCTTGTTATAATAACACTCCTCCGTCCCATGGTTTGTCCATTTTTGTTCAATCGCACACCATTTTGATTGTTTAGCTTGTGGTTTGGAATACAAGTTAATCTTTTTAAGCACTTCCTCTACAAGCTGCTCTTGGCTCACCGCTACTTCTCCTTTCTGTGTTGTCTTAGCAGACTTACTTCCACTTTGTTGCGAGGAAGAATCATCGTCAAGATCCTTGAACTCACCCTCTTTGTAGACCGCACAATTGTCCACAAGGTATAGAGCCTCCTTGGTTAAATCAATCAACGTCGTGCTCCTTTTTGTATGTAAGTCCTTCTGGAGATCTGCATTCCTTAGTCCTTGGATAAATATAAGCATAAGTCTGGACTGAGTTAGTAGTTCTTCCACGGGGAAGAACTTAACATATGTTTTTAATCTGAGGGCTGTCTTTCGCACAGACTCTCCATCTTTCTGTTTGAATTTATGGATTTGTGAGAGTGTGTTACGAGCTATTCCCCTTTGTGAGAATTCTTCGATAAACTCATCAAACACTTCTTCCATAGACTCAAATTCTCTTCGCTCCACTGAATCAAACCATGTAGCAGCATCATCCTCTAAGGTTAAACCAAATCGTGCAAATTGGGTAGGAAAGTCTAACACCTCTTCAGCTCTAATTACACGCACAAAGGGTGCTACATGATCTCTCAGATCTCTGCTTCCCGTATATTTCTTGTTTACCCATTTTTGCACTTGAGAAGGTCTAATTCTACGATGGTCTAAAAATCTCATCATGGGATCTCCCCTTCCTACTCGATATACTTCCTTTGATCTTCTGTAGTGGCGAGGTTCCTCTCCCAATGGTGCTCCTAAGCCATAATTTCTAACAGTTCTCGCAAGAGATGGTTCATCTCTCCGAACTCGTTCTAGGGGTGGTCTTCCAGGCTCAGTTGACCCCTGAGTCTTTGGATTACTCTCTCCTTGATACTGTGCATAGAGTGGTGGTTCTTGTAAATCCTTTAGCCCTCGTGTGGTTTGATAACCCTCTCGGGTTTGGTATTGTTCTAATGTAGCACTCTGTCGAAGCCATGCCTGCAATGATGGCTGAGTAGCTGGTTGGTCCTGGTAGTTGAACGTCGGTTGTCGGGTAGAATGTGAGGTAGCATCATACTCTTCTGAAAAGGGATTTTTCAACTTGCTAGGGGTGTAGTTGGCTCTTGGTACTTCGTCGAGGCCATAGGTTGATGCTCCCAGAACTGTTGCCTTTTCAACCTCCTCTGGGAGAATACGTTTGTATTCTCGCCTATACCTGTCAACAAAAACAATATCCTTCCCCATAGCAGTTTCATAAGAGAATAAGTAAAGAACCTTCTATTTGCTTCATTCATTTGGGTAGGGTTCCTTGCATCTAAAGTATGAGACTATTCCCTCGCTTTTATGCTTATAAATCCCCGCATTCTCACTATAGGTTGGTACCCTGGTTGTTTTCTTATCATACATAAAGGGCCCTCCAGGTCAATCAATGTTAGGAAGCGGTTCTTGGGTTTCTGAAACCATTTTCCCTTTTGCCACGTTATCTCCATATCTGTTGTAATCCTCAGGGTTACTAACTATTAGATAATGGTTCCCCTTTTTGTCTCGGAAGCTGTCTCCATCATCATAGACTCGAATTATCTCTAGTCTCTGAGCCAGTCTTTCTTCAATACAAATACACTTGCGTCCTCGATAGTCAGAATAAACTAAGGCTCCCCTCGAGTTTGTTCCTTCCAAGAAGATTATAGTGAACTTGGTTTCGTTTAAAGGATGTAGGGAGGTGCTCCCCCCTGGCATTGGTCCTTCACCGTTGAACCCTCCTAGTTGTTGACTCCCCATCATGAAGAAGGACTTTTCCGACAAAGTGTCACTATCACTACCCTCTTCAATGATCGGTGCTAATGGGTCTAGTCTCGTCTAAGTTACACTCTCTTCGGTGGACGTGGTTCTTACTTGACTTTTGACACTTTTAGCTCCTGACTTAACAAAGGCTCCCGACCTTAAATACATAAGAATGAAAGCTGTGTTGCAAACTTAAATCTTACCTAGACTCCTTCTTGTGCGGCTTTGTGATGATCTCCTCCTGGGATCTACACAAGTATGGTTAGTCTATTCACAAGGGTTTTCCTTGAATCACAAAAAATCTTTCAAGTATGTACAGCAACCACTTAGTCAATCTTCTGGTGGTCCAATTTTAAAAATGAAATGATGACTGGGATCTATATGGAGAGTATGTCCTAGCAGTTTAGTCACAAAGTGCAAAATATGTCTGAATCACTATTTTCTTAGTCTATCGCAATAGACTGACAATTTGCTCAACATTAAGTCAATTTAAAATTGTGACTTCACCCTTGAGTTCCAGTTCTATAGCCTATCCCTCAAGTTTTATGAAGTTTGGACACTTGGGTTGGGTTTTGGTCCCAATTTAGTATTTTAGTTAGAGCCCGATTCTCTATCTGGGCCTTTTTCAGTGATCTAAATGCCTTGAAATTTAGATTGACTTTCAGTGATCTAAATGCCTTGAAATTTAGTGTGTATGCTATATAGACTCTGATAAATCTCTCCCTCTGGAAAATTTGAAAGAAAAGGTCCCCAACAACAGTTTCCCTGGTCTATCGCGATAGACTTGGCATTTTCTCCATTGTTAGCATTTTTCTCAAGTTTTCTCCACAGCTGGTTCAGCCTCTCCTTGTGTAGTGCATTGACAAATTTTGGCACTGTTTGGACATATGGTCAAAGTCTTCTTGCCCTTGTCTCTAAATTCAGACTCAAACACCAGTTTTTAAGTTTTATGGTCAAGATGGTGTTCAGTTTCACTCAATTTTTGTGAGTACCCTTGTATTGATGTGTTAAATCTGTGGTATAAAGGTTTTTTCCTTGTTGTTAGTCAATCACCACCTTCATCAGTCTATCGCGATAGACTAGGCAGAGAGCAATGGGGATTTCATGTTTTGTCTGTTTTTGGACAATTGTGTTCTCTGTGCCCATATAAGTCTATCCCCGAAGTTTTATGAAGTTTGGACATATTTTGACCTTGGACTCAAGCACTTCACAAATTTCACTTTTCTCTTGGCAATTCACAACTCAATTGCACTTGAAGTGATGCACATTTGATGACACTTCATCTTAAACTTGTGAATATCAGTCGTACCTCATGACACAGTCAATTTACCCTAGGCTAATGGTTATATCTCTTCTTGGCCTTGTTAGGGTCACTTAGTGTTTTCTTATGAGAATCATCTGTTTCTTTTTGTTGGTTTTGGTAGCAATTTTTATGTTTTCTCAAGTGTTGGATCATAAATTTCAATGTCTACTCTTTTCACCCCCTTCAAGGGTATATGGTGTGGGTTTTGCTTTCAAGGCAAGCAAACAGCCTTATTGTTTCTTATTTTTGTTTGTTTTTGCGTTTTTACAGCGTTTTTCTACTCTATTTCTACACAAGTATAACAAGGACTCAAAACCAAAAACCATAACTCCACATTATCCTACTTAACTAAATCTAACTAGTCATAGACCCTCGGCAAGACACAGGCTTCTAGGCTATCCACTAGACCTCGAGATACTCTATCCTGGATCTTGTTCTAAAAGTTTAAGCTCTCTCTAGTCGAAACTAAAGTAAGCTAACTATCACATGAGTGACGTAGATCTCCCTACTGAAGGTCTTGTGTCCCCGGCAAGGGCGCCAATGTTTTAGGGAATAACTACTCCCCTGTTCATGCTTGCAAGAACGACACAGACACCATACTTATCATCCGATGACATGACTAACCCGTAGGTGCATGTAGGCAATCTCGTTAGCTTGTGAGGCTGAGACCAATCTACACATACGCACTTTCATGATGCATCAATCACCAACCCTGGTAGAATGAAACCCACTCTATCCCTAAACGCTCACAACACCATTTACACCTCCAATGAACTCGGAATCGCATCAAACTTACTAGGCACCATCCTCTCCATAGGATATACTTACCTATAAGTCTAATCTCACCAGATTTGAACCCTAGTTATCTCGATTACAGTCACGATAGACTCAGAGGTCATAATCCAAAAGTGGGCGAAACCTAAGTCTATGAATATCTATGTGTAGCTAATCTCTTTCTCTTTCCATAGAGCACTTGATTGTTGAAAACAGACACTGTTTGTGTTACTTACAAGCAAAAAAAGCTCAATGAAGGATCTATCGCGAACATCTCAAAAATATGAATGTGTGGCGTGGGCGCGTAGCTCTTGGAGAGACTACCGCGATGATGTGGTCACAGCGTGAATCCGGTGAGGGAGAAACGCGTAGCGAAGAGGATAAGACACACTCACTCTCTCTCTCTCTCTCAGACTCGTACAACACAGAATTAATAATAAAAAAATATTATCTTTAAAATGGTTCTAAGCTGACTTTTATACTTGAGTCACCTTGGCTCAAAAATGTACATGGGTTCTCTTCCTCATAATCACAAAGTGGGAACAAATATGGGTCCTCACTGACTGATTAATCTTTACATAACCCAGACAAGTGGATCAAAATGATAAGACGTCTTTGACATAAAAATGGGAATTTGATAGGCTTTACAAGATGGGCTCATTACAACAGTTGGACAAATGGGGCTCCAATAGTTGGTGGGTCCACAGGGAAAATAATATAGCCTAGTAGGCTTACAAGGAAAATGGAAAATCCCGGTGGGCTTTTTGTGGGTTTCATGTTGCACTCAACAAGCTTGTTTGTGATCATGTGAACTATGAGGACGTTAATAAAACCTTGTGATCACACAAAATTTTACATAATTACGTAAATATTAAATACCCTGCAGGCTCTTGTGATTTTTTTGGGGAATGTACTCATTGTCAGGTAATCAACCATATTCTAACTTCATTGTGGTGTCAATGCAATTTGAAACAATGTGGCATGTTCCACCGGCGGGTTACTTATGCATGAAGCACAATTTAGAACATAACTATATACATTTGCATGCATATCATGCCAATACACTCCCAAATTGCTTCAAGCGCTCGTGAGTCTTCTTTTGAGAGCAATGGAAATCTATGTCTTGTACATGGGCTTCCATGAGATAATACTCATATTCTTTTGAATTAATGCATAGTCGTAATATTCCTTCGAAGCAAAGATGGTACGATCATCCACCTATTAGCTAAAAGTTTTTCCCTTGCCTAATTGTTTGTTTCTTATGTGTACGCTTTGTTTTATCACATTTTCCACCATATATCAAAATATTGACTACCTCTTGCGACCATTTTGGAACCATCTTGATGTTGAACAGGTTCGGCTATATCATCATACACTCCTTCGGGTGCTTCAACATTGGATAGCCTAGAGATATTATCTGCTCTAAGATATGTTTTTCCTTTTTTTTAGCACAATTGTGAAATCAAACTCAAGCAATCTGATGAACCAACAAAAATCAAACTCAAGCAATATGATGAACCAACAAACGATTCTTTTTTTATTGCAAGGGTTTTTCACTAGATACTGAGGCGGTCTGGGGCGGGCAACAAGAAGAGTGGCCTCTAAGCACTCTTCTAGGATCCCATGCCAATCAATTGGGTTGGGGTTGGAAAAAACAACAAAAACACACACAAACCCGCAACCTAACCTTGCACCAATTTGGGGCACCACCTAGTTTTGGATGCGAACTAGGACGCATAAAGAAAGAGAGAGAGAGAGAGAGAGAGAGAGAGAGAGAGAGAGAGAGAGAGAGAGAGAGAGGCACCACCTAGTTTTGGATGCGAACTAGGACGCATAAGAGAGAGAGAGAGAGAGAGAGAGAGAGAGAGAGAGAGAGAGAGAGAGAGAGAGAGAGAGAGAGAGAGAGAGAGATAGTGCTCGAGATGCTTTGAAATGAATCGGCAATGATCAAGCAAACACAATTATATATGTAAGAAAGAGAGAGAAGGGGGAGGGGGTGCTTGTTGCATTAATACCTTCTTACAAATCTGTCATGAAAAATCAAAGTGAGATTAGTATTTGTTCAACATAGCTTGAGTAAATTACACCACAACACATCACAAGAAAAGCCACCCCAATCACTGTCTTAAAGCCAGGGGAGTCCTCTCCACCCTGTCGCCCTCTTACAATATGTGGGATTTATGGCTAAATTGATGACAACACCCAGAGACAAGCTATCAAGAACTTAAAAAAAAAGCACCAAGACACTTACAAATCATTGTTTTCCATTACTTTACATTGGAAGAGAGACAAAGTATCCAAGCTTTCTCGAAATCCACCCTCCTTGATTCAACAAATGTTGGGCTTACACTAGTAGGAGAAATGATAGATTTCCTACTCTCAATTGAATGATCACTCTCTCTTACAATGGCATAGAGTTCCCTTGCTAATCACCCCTAATACAACACATGCATATGCATAAGACAATGAGCTTCCACTCAAGAGCTCCTTCTAGAGAGGTTGAGCTTGGATTCTCAAGCTATAGCATAGTGCTCTTGCTTCTGGCTCTCCCCTTTTGTGCTAGCTACACCCTCCTTTTATAGCAATTTCGGGGGCTAGGGTTACTACTCTAACCATGGTTGGGTTAGATTTTTAGCACTTATCTTGAATTTCTTTTGCTTGGAATTATCAAGAAGTTAGGTGTGGATAGATGAAGAAGAGAGAGAGGAGAGATGTGGAGGTGATAGGACTTTTCATAGTAGGTTAGTGTTGGTAAATTAGTAGAGTTAGTATCTTTATTAATTTACAAATGAAATTGGATATTTACAATGGAAGTATCCAAATAGAATACAAATAAGGAATAAAAAACTCTTAATAGGTAAGAAAATATGGATTTCTTACAATGTTGATGCTCCAAGTGTCTTGAGTAGGGTCAATTTTGACACTTGTTGACGGTCCACTAGCTTTGACGGTATGTTTTGTCTCCACTCTTGACCTTCCTTGAGAGCCAAGGTGATTGAATATGAGTAATCAATCAACATGGTGCTGTCTTTCAAGAGAAGAGGCTGAATTTTGTGGTTTTTTGATAGATATGGGTAATATGGAAGAGGAAAAATGAGACTAGGTGGTCAATTTTGGAATGGAAGTGTGTGTAGGAGATATGAGTTCACCATGGTTTCTCTTATTCTTCAAGGTTGAGAAGAAGGTGAGTAGGGTGCAGAGAGGAGTGGTGAGAGAGGTGGGGATGATGAGTGGAGAAGTGTGTGTGAAAGAGGAAAATGATAAAGTGGAAGAAGGAGTGTGGCTGCATAGCATGGGCAAACTGGGGTCCACCAATAAAATCATAGCTCACAGCTCGTAGCTCAAACAAATATGAAAACATTTGAGGTGAAATTTCAGCTCACGAGCTACAAATTTTGTTTGTATCACCTTTTTAAATTCGGGGAGCATGTGATCTTTAAAAATTCAGCAAAACCGATTGTTTTTTTCCACTGCACAAAATCCTTGTGAGGTCCTTCTTTGGATGATTATTTTGAATACCTGCAAGAGTGAGCCCCCGATGGTGCATGCATGCATTCCACATACCCTTGACCTTATTTGGTAGGTCCATAATTGAAGATATTGTTGAGATCATGATATAAGTGAATAGTACAACTAAGAAAATCAAATATTGAGGGGTCTAAAAAAAATATGTACATGTCAAATATAAATAATATAGGTGGAAAAAATATAAAGGGGTCAAAATAAATCTCTCTCATTATAAGTCTACCATAAAAAGATGAATATTTTTGGTGGTCTAATTTATGAGAATAGATGTAGGAAGGAAAAAATCACATTAGTGAAAAAATATACACATAAATAAAACTAGTTTTTTTGGATTTTTATTGGGATGGAGTTACACCAAAAATAAGAGAAGCTTGCATGAAATTATTTTTATATGGAATAAAGAGTATGCAAAATGGTAAGAAAAAATATGGTAATGGTGAGTCAATGTACATAGCATAAATAACACACCATAGGTAGAAATATTTAAATAAATACCAAAATAATTATAAAAAATCTTTTTATTTAGGCCC
The DNA here is from genome assembly GCF_014529385.1 of Adiantum capillus-veneris. NCBI lineage: Eukaryota > Viridiplantae > Streptophyta > Polypodiopsida > Polypodiales > Pteridaceae > Adiantum > Adiantum capillus-veneris. The sequence continues at coordinate 138,056,943 of NC_140945.1, forward strand.
TATATACAATGAAATATTTACACACAAATGGGCCATAATATACTTATAATTTTTTAATTTTTTGGTTCAACTAGCCCAGCTAGCTAATTAAGGGCTTTTTAAGAAGATATGGAAAAAGTCCCCTAACTCACACATGCCTATGCACAGTGAAATGGTAGGCATAGCTACAGTGTTTGAGTGATTTGATAGGGTGAGGTAGCTTACTATGGAAATTATGGAAAGCCGAAAAACGGCTATCATTAGCCCTCCCCCAGGATGATGGTATATTCATGTACCATCATAGAGCATATTTTCTAAAGAGAGTGCTTCAGAGTCCTTGACGAGATCTTCATTGTTTGGCCCCTCAGAATTTTGGTTTGAGTTACACTCATGCTTCATGTAACAATACCTACCTGAGATAGCTGCCTTTTGACAGATCTTTGGTAGATCCTTTGGTAGAAGGAGACTCAAATAAGGCTTCAAGCGATACCCGTTTACCTTCCTCGAGTGCTCTTTCCCATTCAAGTCCATAAGTTGATAGTAACTTGAATTGAAAGCCTTATTAACTATGTATGGCCCCTGCCATCTAGTTTCAAATTTGGCATCAAAACAATTATCGAGTCGATTTTCATACCTTAGCACAAGATCTCCTTCATTGATGCCTTTGTCCTTCAGTTTCTTGTCAAGCTTTTCCTTCGTCTGTGTGGATTTCCTCTTGTAGCACTCGTATGCTGCTTCTCTTTTCCACTCAAGCTCAGCTAGGATAAGAAGTCGATCCATCCATGCTTGTTGATCATCTTGTGCTGCTTTGCCATGAAGTCGCATTGTTGGAATGTTGAGCTTAATTGGTTGTAAATCCTCTTGACCATAGACCAAGTGAAATGGTGTGAACTCCGTGGCTTCCCTATAAGTGGTTCGATACGCCCACAAGGCACCATCCAAGAAGTCATCCCACAACTTTGTCTTGTTTTTCATTATCTTTCTAATGATGCCTGCAATGACACCATTAGCTTTTTCTACCAAACCATTTGATTGGGGATAGTAGGGTGTACTATGACGATGTAGAATGTGAAGTTCTTCACAGACTTCTGTGAGCAAGCCCTTTCTAAACCCTGGACCATTATCATAAACAATCTCAAAAGGTGTGCCAAATCTACAACAAATGTGAGTGTAGACAAATTTGCTCACTGTCCTCTCATTTACTCTTTCCACACTTTGAGCTTCTACCCATCTCGTCATGTAGTCTATGGCCACCAAGATATACGATTTCCCATTTTTAGTACTAGGCAATGGACCCATAGCATCAATGCCCCATTTTTCAAATGGACCATTTGCAAGGACTAACTAACATGGACCATGTAAGAGACGCTTGTTTCCATTAATATGACAATTGTGACAGCTTTTACACCAATGTTGAACATCAATGTGCAAGCTTGGCCAAACATATCCGGCAAGCAAAATCTTTTTTGCAGTGAGTTCCTGTGCAAAATGACCACCACACGCTTCCTGATGCAAACCTTTTAGAATGGCTGGGATTTCCTCAATAGTTGGTACTCTTCTGCACACTTGATACTTCCCTCTTTGGTAGAGGGATCCTTCTAGGAAGAGATACGTGCTTGCCTTCTTCACGAGTATCCTCTTCTAAGCCTTTGTGAAGTCTTGTGGAAACTCACCCTCCAAAATGTAGCTAATAATGGGAGTCAATGACTCCAATCCGTGGTATCTCGGTTGCTTGACAGTTGCTGCCACCATGATGACCTGCAATTCTTTCTCAACACATGTAACTACTTGCTGTGCAAGTAAATCGGCATTCTGTTTCCTAGGAATATGATATAGTTGCACTTCTGCAAATTGATTAAACAATCTACGAATGGCATGAACTTTTGTCCTTAGGATTTCATTCTTGCATGCCCAAATGCCTAAAATTTGCTTCACTATGATAAGTGCATCCCCTTTTACCATGAGACGTTGTATACCTTGGCCAATGCATATCTTTAAACCATGAAGTAGTGTGTCATATTCTGCTTCATTGTTGCTAGTTGAACCTGATAGATTGACCTTCTCTTGCATGACCGCCTCCCCACTTGGGTTGAGCAATACTAGCCCTCCCCCTGCTTTTCCTGTGGCTCATCGAAAAGCTCCATCAAAGAACAAGGTAAAAGCATTATAAATACTTTTAGGTGGTGGCAATGGTAGGGTCTTTACCTTAGGCACCTTAATTTCCTTCTCATGTACCTTATAAGTGAGAATCCCTGCCAATTATGCACGCACACTATCCTCTACCTTGAAAGAGTATTGAAACTCTTGCAACTCCATAATCCACTTCGAGATCCTAGTGCTAAGATTCATTTGAGATGACACCCAAGGAAACAAATTTTCTGCAGTGAGAATTACAAAAGGTTTTGGTAGCAAGTAGGATTTAAACTTTCTCACTGCAAGCATGAGAGAAAGCATCATGAATTCTGCCTCCGTGTAGCCTCTCTCTAAAGCATTCATGACCCTACTAGCAAAGTAGATGGGTCGCATCCTGGTAATGTGGGGATCTTGTTGTAATAAAACTGCACCAATCGTTTCCTTTCCAACACTAGAGCTAACAAAGAATGTGTACTCCCAACAAGGAGGCATGAGTGTTGGTAGCTCTGACAAAATGACTTTAATATTACAAAAATACTCTTCAAGATCATCAGACCATGCAAATTCTACTTGTTGTGTCAACTTTTTCAAAGGGTGAAGTAACTCCGAGGCTAAGTGAATGAAGCGTGACATATAATTCACCTTTTGAATGAATGAGATGACCTCTTTGAGATTCTTGGGTGATGGGAGCTCAATAAGAGCCTTTGCCTTTGAAGGATCCACCTCAATGCCTTTATAGGAAACCTTGTGACCAAGCAAGATCACTTCATCCTCACCTATGTGACACTTGTTGGGGTTGATTTGACCTCCCATGTCGTAGAGCTTCTTTAAACCTTCTTCTACCCTTTGTAAAGGCAATGATTTTGAGCTATAAATGCAAAAATCATCAATGAACACCCTGATTGACTTTCCAAAGAATGCTTGAAACACCATGTTCATGAAACGTTGGAAAGTTGCAGGAGCATTTGTCAGGCCTAATGGCATAACTCTAAAAGCATAACAACCCCAAGGAGTGATGAAGGTTGTTTTTAACTGATCTTCCAATGCGATACCTATTTGAAAGTAGCCTGAGTAGCCATCACACATAGTGTACTTCTCATGACCAGCTATCTCATTTAGTATCTCATCCTAAAATGGGAGGGGAAAGTGATCTCTTTTTGTTGCCTCATTGAGTGGACGGTAATCCACACACACCCTCCACTTGCCGTTTTTCTTAGGAGTGACAACAACGGAAGAGACCCACTCTGAATTCTCCACTGGATAAATGAAACCTGTTGCTAGAAGCTTTCTTAGATCCTTGAGTAAAGCCTGCTCCTTGATGACTCCTAGCCTTCGTAGATTCTGAGCCTTAGGTGTGGCCTCTGGCTTCAACTCAATTTTGTGTTTAACATCATCTACTCCACGCACATCAGTGTAGTCTTTAGCAAAAAGCCTAGGAAATTTCCTTAGCACACATTTGAACTCCTCTCTTTCGTCCTTTGTAAGTGTTGTAGACAACATACCTTCTAACATTCCTTCATCTTGCACATTTTGGTTCTCTTGGGAACCTACCTCTTCCAAACCTGGGCAAGAGGTCTCTTGGTTGTTTGGATTAAACATTACCCCCATGACTTCGATGGAAGACTCCTCTTCAGTAATGCTACCGCTACTTTCTTCTTCTGAAGTGCTATTGGTCCAACCTTTCTCCGTCTCACTTTGAGATGATTCTTCATGGAGCTCCTCTTGGCTTTGCTCCTTCATATCAAAGACAACCTTCTTATGATTGTCATTCCTGCAAATTATCTTTCCACTCTCCCAATCCTGCAAAGCTCGCATTTTCATTAGCCATGGTCTCCCTAGGATAAATGGGTAACCATTTCCTTTGGTAGATAGACATGACATAGAAATCCACTGCCTTCTTAATGCCAAAGGCCTCCACAGAGACATTTTTACAAATGCCTACACACATAGCCTTGCTATTGTTTGCCATTTTGACTTTAATTTTAGGTGTATCATGGATGTGCATTCCTAGTCTTTGCATGAGTCCTTCTGTCATGATGAAAATTTGTGCACCCCCATCCACTAGACCTTTCCTAACCAATCTTCCTTTGATGTAACAATCTAGCACAGATGTAATATCCTCATTCATTTCAGCATGTGCAATTTTTACAACAAGAACACTCTCTTTTATGTTTCTCCTAGTGCTAACTTCCTTCGTTAAATCCCTCCTAACTTGTGGGCATAATGCAAGAAACCGAGGCCATGAGATATCAGGACCCTTACCTCTCATGTCTTCCATATAGGTTGTATGGAGCCATACCATGTCCAAGAGGAAAGTCTTGGAGATTGATACGACGTCGAGTCCTCTTAGCTTCCTTGGTCTCCTTTGCCTTCTTGCCTCATCCATGGTCACTCTGTGATGTGACACCTTGTTTCTCTTTACCTTTTCCTCGGCCACGCTTAATGCCATTTGCTTCCATGTCAACCTCATTTGAGTTTTTCACCTCTACCACATGCACATTTGGGTCTGGCAAAGGTGGAACTCCTTCCACTCCTTGTGGAGGTGGTCTTGCTCCATTTGGCCTTTGTAGAAGCCTTCGTTGTTGACCAGTTCCTTCACCTGCATTCATCACTGGGTAATTCAAGTTAGGTCTCCGTGGCTCCCCACGGGGCCAAGGACAATTATACATCCCATGTCTAGACTCTCCGCAATTCCAACATTGCAAGACTCTCCTAGGTCGTGGATCTCGCTCTTCAGACTTCTTTGCTTGTCCCTTTGGACCTACAACTTGTGCAAGGTGAATTGACAAGCTGCTTAAAGATTCATTTAACTTCTCAATCACTTCGGCCGTTACCTCAGGAAGCTCCCTAGATGTTGATGCTTGGGGCTTACCTTTGGGTCTAAGACCTTCTATTGGAACCTCTCCCCTTAGGCACTTGAGTTTTCTATATTTCTCAGCAGCCCTAGTTTCAGCTTCATCAAAGGTAGCAGGTGCACCCGCCTCAACTTTTATGTTAAGGTCAGGAAAGAGTCCGGCTATGAACCTCTCCTTCTTTAGGAACTCTGCACCATCACCAGGGTTAGCAACATTTGTCACCCATACAGCCCAAAGACGTAGAAACTCTTGCTTGTACAAGTAGTAGTTATCTACGTCTTTTTGCTTATGAGAAACAATGTCTTGACATAGTTTTTGAGTGTTTTGGGAATCAAAGAAGTATCTCTTGAAATGATTCACAACTTCCATGTAATCCCCTTTAACTTCCTCAGGCAACGAGTCAAACCAAGTGCTAGAATCTTTCCTAAGGACCACTTCAAACATCTCTACGCGTTCTTGATCAGTTACTATCCTCTTGATACGACAAGACATCTTGAAATTTGCTAAAAATAATTTTGCATCCTCTCCAGGCTCTCTAAAGAAAAGAGAATATCCAGACATTTGGCATTGGCTCTCCATTGAATTGATTTTAAAGTGACGCGTTTTTGTTTTTTCTTTCTTTAAAAGATTTACACAATAATATTTTCTAAATTGCAATCTATTCTACAACAAAATAAAATATTCACATCAAATGACCTATGATAATCAATAAGAGGTATTCACATCAAATGACCTATGATAAGAGGTAGAATGACAGGGTTTGGTGATGCGAGAATTTGTCCTACTCTTTGGGCACCAAACATGAACACCATACGTTGTGGAAAGTGGATCTTCCTACTAATTGCAACATTTATTCTAATGTGTGGAGTGAAATGGAAGGGGAAAACCTCTATTCCTGGGCCATTATCCATGGTCTATGCATGATCTAATGCTTAAAACAAAACAAAAATATAGACGTCCAAACTAAGGTCGTACCTAATGAGAGGCAAAATAAAGGGATTTACTGATGCGTTTATCTCTGCCAACCTAAGGGGACCTAAAATTCTACGAATGACACGTTGAAATTGAAACTTAGTACTAACAATCATGTGTACCTTTTTCCTTGCAATCGGAATGAAAGGATCATATAGATTCTCGTGATTCATGCAACCTACTTGACTATGCTAAAGGTTGAACCTACACGAAAACATACACAAGTTGGTTCCTCCGTGGGGGCACCAATTTGAGGCAGTCCAGGGCGGGCAACAAGAAGAGTGGCCTCTAAGTACTCTTCTAGGCTCCCGTGCTGCTCAATTGGGTTGGGGTTGGAAAAAACAAAAAACACACACACAAACCCGCATTCTAACCCTACACAAATTTGGGGCACCACCTAGTTTCGGATGCGAACTAGGACGCATAAAGAGAGAGAGAGAGAGAGAGAGAGAGAGAGAGAGAGAGAAAGAGAGAGAGATTGTGCTCGGGCTTCTTTGAAATGTATCGGCAATGATCAGGCAAACACAATTATATATGTAAGAAAGAGAGAGAAGGGGGAGGGGGTGCTTGTTGCATTAATACCTTCTTACAAATCTGTCATGACAAATCAAAGTGAGATTAGTATTTTTTCAACATAGCTTGAGTAAATTACACCACAACACATCACAAGAAAAGCCACCCCAATCATTGTCTTAAAGCCAGGGGTTGGAAGAGAGACAAAGTATCCAAGCTTACTCGAAATCCATCCTCCTTGATTGAGCAAATGTTGGGCTTACACTAGTAGGAGAAATGATAGATTTCCTACTCTCAATTGAATGATCACTCTCTCTTACAATGGCATAGAGTTCCCTTGCTAATCACCCCTAATACAACACATGCATATGCATAAGACAATGATCTTCCACTCAAGAGCTCCTTCTAGAGAGGTTGAGCTTGGATTCTCAAGCTATAGCATAGTGCTCTTGCTTATGGCTCTCCCCTTTTGTGCTAGCTGCACCCTCCTTTTATAGCAATTTCGGGGACTAGGGTTACTACTCTAACCATGGTTGGGTTAGATTTTTCAGCACTTATCTTGAATCTCTTTTGCTTGGAATTATCATGAAGCTAGGTGTGGATAGATGAAGAAGAGAGAGAGGAGAGAAGTGGAGGTGATAGGACTTCTCATAGTAGGTTAGTGTTAGTATTTTTATTAATTTACAAATGGAATTGCATATTTACAATGGAAGTATCCAAATAGGATACAAATAAGGAAGAAAAAACTCTTAATAGGTAAGAAAATATGGATTTCTTACAATGTTGATGCTCCAAGTGTCTTGAGTAGGGTCAATTTTGACGCTTGTTGACGGTCCACTAGTTTTGACGGTATGTTTTTTCTCCACTGTTGACCCTTCTTGAGAGCCAAGGTGTTTGAATATGAGTAATCAATCAACATGGGGCTGTCTTTCAAGAGAAGAGGCTGAATTTTGTGGTTTTTTGATAGATATGGGTAATATGAAAGAGGAAAAATGAGACTAGGTGGTCAATTTTGGAATGGAAGTGTGTGTAGGAGATATGAGTTCACCATGGTTTCTCTTATTCTTCAAGGTTGAGAAGAAGGTGAGTAGGGTGCAGAGAGGAGTGGTGAGAGAGGTGGGGATGATGAGTGGAGAAGTGTGTGTGAAAGAGGAAAATGATAAAGTGGAAGGAGTGTGGCTGCATAGCATGGGCAAACTGGGGTCCACCAATAAAATCATAGCTCACAGCTCGTAGCTCAAACAAATATGAAAACATTTGAGGTGAAATTTCAGCTCCTGAGCTACAAATTTTTTTTGTATCACCTTTTCAAATTCGGGGAGCATGTGATCTTTAAAAATTCAGCAAAACCGATTATTTTTTTCCACTGCACAAAATCCTTGTGAGGTCCTTCTTTGGATGGTTCTTTTGAATACCTCGAAGAGTGAGCCCCCCATGGTGCATGCATGCATTCCACATACCCTTGACCTTATTTGGTAGGTATATAATTGAAGATATTGTTGAGATCATGATATAAGTGAATAGTACAACTAAGAAAATCAAATATTGAGGGGTCTAAAAAAAATATGTACATGTCAAATATAAATAATATAGGTGAAAAAAATATAAAGGAGTCAAAATAAATCTCTCTCATTATAAGTATACCATCAAAAGATGAATTTTTTTGGTGGTCTAATTTATGAGAGTAATAGAGAATAGATGTAGGAAGGAAAAAATCACATTAGTGAAAAAATATACACATAAATAAAACTAGTTTTTTTGGATTTTTATTGGGATGGAGCTACACCAAAAATAAGAGAAGCTTGCATGACATTATTTTTATATGGAATAAAGAGTATGCAAAATGGTAAGAAAAAATATGGTAATGGTGAGTCAATGTACATAGCATAAATAACACACCATAGGTAGAAATATTTAAATAAATACCAAAATAATTATGAAAATCCCTTTTATTTAGGCCCTATATACAATGAAATATTTACACACAAATGGCCCATAATATTGTTATAATTTTTTATTTTTGAAATTTTGAAATTTTTTATGTTTTATTTTTTTGGCTCAACTAGCCTAGAGTGACTAGCTAATTAAGGGTTTTTTAAGAAGATATGGGAAAAGTCCCCTAACTCACACACGCCTATGTACAGTGAAATGGTAGGCATAGCCACAGTGTTTGAGTGATTTGATAGGGTGAGGTAGCTTACTATGGCAATTATGGAAAGCCGAAAAACGGCTATCAATACAAGAGGGCTTCATGATTTGTGAAGAAGACAAGTTTGTTGTCCAAAAGATAATGCCAAAATTTATTTACAACATATATCATCCCCAACCTGTCTCGTTCTATGATAGTGTAACTCTTTTTCACATTGTTTACATGTTGGCTAGCATAGTAGACTGGGAAATCCATTGTTCCTTCTCATGGTTGAGCTAAGATAAAACCAATAGAAAACGTGAACGCGTCAACGTGAACATGGAATATTTTATCCCAATCTGGTGCCTTGAGTATTAATGATGATATAAGAGATTCCTTATTTTTTAGCAAATGACTCCTTGCACTCATCTGTCTAGTCAAAGACAACTATCAACCTATATAAGTGCTACGCAATGATCACAGGCACACACACACATATATATTTAGATAGATAATTGAGTAGATTTCTTAATGGATAGAGATAATTTACGCGCACAACAAATTATAGAGTAGAGAGAGAGAGAGAGAGAGAGAGAGAGAGAGAGAGAGAGAGAGATCACACATGATATACGTGGTTCACCCAATGTGGGATACGTCCACAGGAAAGCAACCACTCAATGGATTTAGTACTTCAAACAAGAAGTAAGTTACAAAGGGATTATACCCTTTTGGAGCTCCCACCATGCTTCACTCTCACCACCTCACATCAACTTCACAATGCACCACAATGCTTCACAATCCATTTTTGTGTGTAGAAGAGGCTTCCTTTTATAGGCCAAAAGGGCTGCCCTCTCTCATGAGAGATAGCAGTGTGTAGCCGCCTTTATGTTGAAAAGTGTAAATCGGACCCTCCAGTCTGAGTGGCCACCCTTGAGAAGACAAATCCGCTTTTGATTTTGGTCACACCGGCCATTGACTTCCGACCATCGACCACCAGCCAACTCGCCAACCGACCGGTTGTTTTTCAATCACTTTTTGATCGTCGTACGACCATAATACTTCGATGGAAAGAAATATTCTGGCCATGAAAATTTTGGTTTTCGACGAGTGATTTTGGTTTTTGATGAGTGATTTTTCTTCAAGCATGATGGCTTCTCCTCATTGTCGGAATTAGGGTTGCAGAGAAACGCACACAGCTTGGAGAAGACGAAGGAAGCTCAAGGCACACAATAGAGAGTGTATTATTTAGTGTGCAATGAAATGATAGATAGCCCTAGATTGATGGACGTATATAGAATGCACGGGGGGAAAAAACCTCCTAAAGAGAGGAAAAATGCCCCGGCGGTCCTAGTGTGTTCACACACATCACTACCACATGTATATGGTAACAAATCCCACCTGGAGTGATGCGGTGAACGGGAGCTGGCACATGAGTAAAGTGAAGTGCCATGCCCTGAGGACATGATCAATCCACAAAGGGGAGTAAGCCCAAAGGTTTGCGGAAAGCTTCAAGCTTCTCACGAGACAATGCCTTTGTGAAAAGATCTGCAAGGTTGTCTTGTGTTGGCACATAAGACAAGATGATCTCTCCTGCTGAGAGCCTCTCCCTGACATAGTGGTAATGCATCTCAATGTGCTTTGTGCAAGCATGAAAAATTGAGTTCCTTGCAACTGCCAATGCGCTCTGACTGTCAGTGTAGATAGTGTTGGCATTGTCCTGTCCAACACCCAAATCAGCCATAAGGTGTCTGAGCCATACACACTCAACCGTAGCTGTGAAGACTGCCTTGTACTCAGCCTCACAACTCGAAATGGCCACAGTAAGTTGCTTCTTGCTCAACCATGATATACATGAACTGCCAAGCATGAAACAAAAACCACTTGTGGACACTCGCGTGCCAAAACAACCAGCCCAATCTGAGTCCGAAAAAGCATGTAAGTCTGTCGGCAATGATCCCCCCTTGACAAGCCAAGGTGTAAAGTGCCACTATGGTAGCAAAAAATAGCCTGCCAATGCTTAGACCTTGGGCTATGCATGAATCTGCTGACCTGTGAGACTGCAAGCTGAATATCTGGCCTCGTGTTGCATACATAAATGAGGCAGCCAACAGCAGTTTGGTAAAGAGTGACATCAGTAGGATTACCAGCATCATGTAGACTTAACTTCAAACCTGTTTCCATGGGAGTGGCAATAGGTTTGCAGTCCTCAAGTCCAAACTTACATAGCAATGTCTCTATGTAACTTTTCTGACACAAGGCAATACCACCATCACACTGCTTAAACTGTATACCCAAGTAATGATGCAACAGACCGAAATCTTTCATCTTGAACGTAGCATTCAAATCAGCCTTAAATTTATCAATATGTCTCTCATTTGGTCCAGTGATTAGCAAATCATCGACATAAAGAACCACAATGAGAAGTACATCACCCTCACGCTTTACATACAATGTGCTTTCTGTTGGACTAATATGAAAGCCTCGTTTAACCAAATGAGTGTCAGCTTTCTCATACCAAGCACGAGGAGATTGCTTCAACCCATACAAAGCCTTCTCACATCTGCACACTTTGTCCTCTTGTCCTTTTATGACAAAACTGTGAGGCTGCGTTACATAAACTTGCTCAAATATGTCACCATTCAAGAAAGCAGTAACAATGTCTGATTGATGTACATCCCAACCAAAATGAGCTACCAATGCACATAGAAAACGCACAGTAGTCATATGACAAGTGGGAGCAAAAGTCTGTTCATAATCTATGCCTTTTTGCTCTGGATAACCCTTTGCAACAAGGCGAGCCTTGTGGCAATCAATCTCACCATTCGGTTTGTGTTTCAACTTGTAAAACCACTTCGTACCAATGGCCTTTTTGCCAGGAGGAAAATCACATAAAGTCCATGTGTCATTTTCTATAAGTGCATCATATTCTGATTGCATGGCAGCCATCCAATTTTCTGAATTTTGTGCTTCATCAAAAGACAGAGGCTCTCAACATCATGTAAGCTAGACACAGCCACAGCATAACAATCTGATGCATAAGATACAGGGCGAGCTCCTGAACGAGTACGACTAGACAAAGATGCATCCAATTTACTGTCACGCAAAGTATGCACCAGCCATTTTGGCATACCTCCAGCCTGCTCATTTTTAGCCCTTTCCTCATCAAGTACATCATGTACATCTGCATCACTAATAGGCTGATCTATACCATTTTTAGTAACCCCCATAGGCTGCACATTTGCCTCATTTGAACTTACATTCGTATTTCCACCACTGAAAAGAGGAAACAAAGTGTCATAAATGTCATGTGATCTTACATTACTGTCTCTAGTATATGACAACAAGGGCTAAATAGAATCTTCCACAAACACTACATCTCGTGAAACCAGAATACACTTTGTTTGCGGATGATATAACCTGTAACCTTTTCTTTCAACACTATAACCAACAAAAATACATTTGACAGCTTTATCATCCAATTTTATGCGTTGTGTTTGTGGCACCAAAGCATATGCCAAACAACCAAAAACACGCATGTGCTCAATAGAAGGATTTCTATCATTTCATGCTTCGTATGCAGTAACAGATTGTAAAGCTTTCGTAGGACATTTTTTTAGTACATAAGTGACACACATGATGGCCTCAAGCCAAAAAAAATGCGGCAAAGCTTGACTTTTGACCATACATAGTGCCATTTTCGTCAGCGACCTGTTTTTCCTCTCAGCAACACCATTTTGCTGAGGTGTATAAGGCATTGTACATTGGTGTTTTATCCCACGACTACCCAGAAATGCATTAAATTCATGAGACATATACTCCCCTCCTCGATTAGAATGGAGGGTACCCATAGTACATTTTGAGACATTTTCAGCCATAGCCAGAAATTGTTTGAAGCACATAAAAACTTCAGACTTCGCTTTAAGCGGAAATACCCATGCATGCCTGGAGTAATCATCAATGAAA